>NW_027507903.1:56796030-57996030 GCF_037356315.1 Lithobates pipiens | reverse complement strand
GACTATTTCGATACTGGTCAGAAATTATCCACACTCTGAATGAAACGTTTGGAGTGGGAGTAGGGAGAGATCCCAGACTATGTGTGCTGGGATTGGCTGAGGGAATAGGGGGCTCATCCTGTACAACTAAAGCAATACTGAGGTGTATGTTTCAGGCAAGAAAGCTTATAGCACAGAGGTGGCAGGCAGAGAGCCCCCCTTCGGCAAGAGATTGGACAAGGATAATAACAGAAACAATATGGAAGGAGAGGACAGTGTATATAAAAAGAGGAAACTTGAAGGAATTTGAAAAAATATGGAAGCCTTGGATGGACAGGATAGGATATTCAATGTAGGGGGAGGGAGGTGGAGAGAGAGGGGGACGGAGGGAGGGAACATTTCGTTTGTGTTTTTTTTTTTTTGTCTTGTTTTGTTTTGTTTTGTTTTTTGTTTTTGCTTGAAGGGAAATAATGCTGTGAAGTCAGATAATTGTTAAAATTATGAAGGATTGACTGTACCCTTGATGATCTAATGGTTTCTTTTTTTTTTTATATATGTTTAAAATTTTGATATAATATGATATAAAGATTGTATTTATGAAATATTTATATGTAATGTTTCATGTTTAAAATAAAAAAACAATCAGCACAAAAAAAACCTGATAAATCTGTGAAATTAAACTTACAGCCCCATCTGTTGGTTGCTAATTGGAAAATGTTAAATATTTATATGTAATGTTTCATGTTTAAAATAAAAAAACAGTTGGCGCAAAAAAACCTAAAGCTAAAATAAAATGCAGCTGTACAAAATCACTAAAAAAATAAAGCAATAAACATAAAAAAGTGCAGTGCAAAAATCAATCAATATTAAAGAAAGTTCAAAGATAGAGAGTGAACTACAAGGCCCAGGTGAACATCAACAGAGAGTGTCCATGAGATGAAAAAGGAGTCCAAGAGCAACTGCATGTAGTGACCATCCGTCCACCTCCAAAGCACTCGCTTCGCTCTCCTCATTAAATGGACCCCCGACCTAAGAGGTGGTCCACAGCGCATGTCCCATGAAGGGTAAAATATCAGGAAATATATCCAGATCTCTAAACCGATTCCCCAAAGAGAAATAAGTAAAAGAACTAGAAAGATCTAAGTGCTCACTGCGAAAATGTTCCAAGGTTTTATTTAAAATCTGACAGCTAAACAGCTGACGAACGTAACAAATTACATGTTTGGAATTATCTTTATTTATTGATTTTATTGCATTTTTGCAAAATTGTTGAATGGTTTGTTACAACACTTATCAAGGGAGATTTTTTTATTATTTAGTTTGTTGCTGGCTGCCCACTTGTGTATAAAAGCCCCATACACACTATCAGATTTTCTGATGATTTTTGTCTTCAGATTTACCAAAACCATGTAGTACAAGGGTCTGTCTGATTGCATACACATTGAAACCCCTAAGGTTTGACCTCATATTATATGGTTTTGGTAAATCTGAAGGAAAAACTCAGCAGACAATCTGTGTATGTGGCTTTAGGCACATTTTTATCTCTTGCAGCACCAGGGATCTGGGCTCACTACCCAGTAGGGTTTATTATTATTATTCACGATTTATATAGCGCCAACAATTTGTGCAGCGCTTTACAATGTATGGGGGGGGGACAACACAATTACAGTACAATACAAAAGGTACAGGAGGGTTTATTTACTCTATATATTTTTACTTGCTGATTTATGAATTTGATGATTTCATTATTTGCACATAATATTGCACTTGAATTCTGGTTATATTTAAGTTTAGCACATTTATTTATGAGCCAAGTGAATATTTTTATTTACTTTTTGCTTTAGTGGCACCTATATCTATTTTCACTATTACTATAAGTGGGGACACGTTTGAGTTTTGGCGCCTTCCTTGGATATATTCGTCCTATTTGTGGTTTTGCGCACAAGTAACTATTGTTTACGCTTCCATCATCATCCAGTCATCCTTCTGGGTTCGCAAGCTCGGGCTGTTTGAATGGCTGGGCCACGATGACCTCTAAATGCTCCTCCATGTTAGCCATGTGTCCATGCACACATAGTCATTTACAGGAATTTAGAGGCAGAAAGAAAAACCATCACTTGAGCATTCAGGAGAGAAGTGTTTTGGCAGAAGAAAATGCCTAATGCCACATACACACGACCGGGCTTTTTGACTGCAAAGGTCCGACAGAACAATTCGATCGTGTGTGGGCTCCATCGGACCTTTGCTTGTCAAAAATCCGGTGGACTTTAGAAATAGAACATGTTTTAAATTTTCCCACTGGAACTCTGCTGGACCGAGAAATCTGTTTGTCTGTATGCTAGTCCGACAGACATAAACCAACGTTAGGGCAGCTATTGGCTACAAGCTATGAACTTCCTTGTTCTAGTCCGGTCGTACGTCATCATGTTCGAATCCATCGGACTTTGGTGTGATTGTGTGTGGCCAAGTCCGTTCATTCAGAAAGTCCGTCGGAACTCCGCCGAAAGTCCATCGGAAAGACCGTTGGACCTAGTCCCTCGAAAAGTCCGGTCGTGTGTACGCGGCATAATGGACCTAAATATGTGTAAATGCACCTAAAAGCACCTAAACACTAGGCACGTCTAGTGCAATGGGGTGTGCAGTACCACATTTGGCGGGGCGCCAATGACACTCGGAATGATTCAGAGCTGTTTGGAAATACTCGGCTGAACTTGGAACTTCCAAGTTCAGCCGAGCCATCCCAGAGTATTTCTGAGGCTCTCCTGTGCCCCCCCACCTCAGGCCACATGCGGTACTGCATGCAATAGAAGTCAATGAGGAATGAATTATCTTCGTTTCCATTGACTTCTATTGAGGAAATTCGCTTTGATATGCGAGTGCTGTGGATTACAAGAATTCTCCTGGAATGGATTATGCTTGTACTCCAAGGTTTCAATGTATGTTCAAATGTGTATAATGTAATGCTTTATCTGTATAATACTGTATTTAATATAAGATTGCAGAAATCTTAACTCGGGGTACTGGAAAAAGTGGGAAGATACTGCGCTAAACCCAAATATAGTGAAAAAAGCTGCCAACACAAAGTCAAGCAAACGTGAAAAACAATATGTGTAGCGCTTAAATAATATATAATCATATACATAAACACTGGTGAAAAGTGACGATATATAATATAATATGAAACATGAAAGTGTCCAAAGAAAGTTTAATGTATGGAATCCAAAGTCCCAAGGAAGGGCCCCGTGGGTGCTAGAAATAATGTTTAAAACAGTACATAACCCAATAGGAGAGTCTCGAGTGATCTTTCTTCCTATAATTCTTGATGGAGGTATAAGTGGATCAAAGGAACCCCAAAGGTAATACACACGCGGTTTCCCTCACTTCCATTTGTCTGATGGATGATTAGCAGTGGGCTGGCCTGTACTGTGTCTGGGGGTTACTGGCTGTGGAGCTGCATTGTAGATGTACTTGGGTGACGTATCTGCGGTCCTTCCTACACCTTCAGTGGCTGTGGATTGCGAGCTGCTCCTTCCTCCATTCCAGGCGATTTCCGCAGGAGAACTAAGGGCTTGATTGACTCACTGCCATTGGTATGTGTGTCCACCACATCTGGTAAGAGTACCCTACCGCGTGTGTATTACCTTTGGGATTCAATTGATGCGCTTATACCTCCATCAAGGCTTATAGGAAGGAAGATCACTCGAGACTCTCCTATTGGCTTATGTATTGTTTTATACATTTTTTTTCTAGCACCCACGGGGCCCTTCCTTGGGATTTTAGATTTCATACACTAAACATTCTTTGGACACTTTCATGTTTCATATTATACTATATATCATTGTCACTTTTCACCAGTGTTTATGTATATGATTATACTTTTAAGAGCTAAAAATAACTCAGGGTCACTGACATAAAATTAAAAAAATAACATGAAAGTTCTGCTAAAAAAGTGGATGTATTGCCGCCTACAGCTGCAAGTTAATATTGCCAGTGGCCATGTTAGCAGTGTTAATTTTGATGTCAAATTTCAATTTAGTTTTAGTCATAGTCTTTTAAATAAAATGCCGTTTTAGTTTTAGCTGTATTGTATTCATCTGAATTGTTTTAGTTTTAGTCGTATTTAGTCGACTAATATCTCCAGTACATTTTAGTCGACTAAAATGGAATGGGTTTAATTAAATTGTAATGCATTATTTAAGCATTTCTGTAGAATTTCCAAATTCATTATATACTCCTGGAATAAAAATCGAATAACATATTATTATTTATGGTATTAAGGTTTGAACATTCACTACAGACACAGATTTAGGCTGGGTTCACACTGATGCAAATTGGATGCAGGTTTTCCGCATCCAATTTGCATTAAAGGAGAGTGTGGCCGGCTCTGAATACCAGTTCATACACCTCCGGGGCGGCTGCGGTCCAAATTGTAGAAGGGTCCCCGTGTGTCCTCTGGGCCATTTCAATGACAATGACAATGCATGGAAAATGGGTTAAAATACACCATGGGGGGAATTGATCAACATCGGAGCACACAAAATATGGCGCGGCTGTGCATGTTAAAGGGGTTGTAAACCTTTATTTTTTCTCTGGTGTCACCAGTGTCTCCACTCCTCTTCTCTCCCCTCTGGTATCACCAGTGTTCCCCCATCTCTTCTCTCCTCTCTGGTGTCACCAGTGTCCCCCACCCTCTTCTCTCCCATCTGGTATCACCAGTGTCCCCCATCCTCTTCTCTCCCATCTGGTATCACCAGTGTCCCCCACCCTCTTCTCTCCCATCTGGTATCACCAGTGTTCCCCCATCTCTTCTCTCCTCTCTGGTGTCACCAGTGTCCCCTATGCTCTTCTCTCCCATCTGGTATCACCAGTGTTCCCCCATCTCTTCTCTCCTCTCTGGTGTCACCAGTGTCCCCCATGCTCTTCTCTCCCATCTGGTATCACCAGTGTTCCCCCATCTCTTCTCTCCTCTCTGGTATCACCAGTGTTCCCCCATCTCTTCTCTCCTCTCTGGTGTCATCAGTGTTCCCCCATCCTCTTCTCTCCTCTCTGGTGTCACCAGTGTTCCCCCATCCTCTTCTCTCCTCTCTGGTATCACCAGTATCTCCCCATCTCTTCTCTCCTCTCTGGTGTCACCAGTGTTCCCCCATCCTCTTCTCTCCTCTCTAGTATCACCAGTATCTCCCCATCTCTTCTCTCCTCTCTAGTATCACCAGTATCGCCCCATCTCTTCTCTCCTCTCTGGTGTCACCAATGTCCCCCATCCTCTTCTCTCTGGTATCACCAGTGTCTCTCCTCCTCTTCTCTTCTCTCTGGTATCACCAGTGTTCCCTCTTCTCTCCTCTCTGGTATCACCAGTGTCCCCCCCATCCTCTCTGGTGTCACAGGTGGTGCACCCCCCTCCTCTGTGGTGTCACAGGTGGTGTCCCCCCTCCCCTCAGTACAGACAGCCCTGCTCCCCGGGTGGTGGTGTGTGTCTCTCCTACCCGCAGGTGCAGATCTCACAGATACACTTTCTCCTCATGTCTGCGGTCGGTGATCCCGGGTCTGTAGTCAGCGAGCTGTGGCGCTGCGGAATGTCACGCTGTGCACAGGGCTCTGGTTACTAGGCAAGCACGCTGTCTCCTAGCAACCCCAGTAGCGTCCTGTCAACCAGCGCGCTGTGTGCGTGATGACGCCAGGGGCACGTCGAGCCAGGAGTAGGCGCAGAGCTGAGCGACTTCCGGGTATGGGCTGCACATGCTGGAGGAGAGGATCTGTCACTGGTGACGGTGAGTGATGATCGGGGATGGAGCTTTGTTTACATGGAGATGTATGAGAGGAGAAGGACTTCACAGGGAGGCGGGAGGTTAGGAGACTTGTGGGGAGAAGAAGTGACACTATAATGAGCCCTCACTACATGGTGTCACTGAGATGGAGGACTGGACCCAGAGAGAGCACTCACCTCTCACTGTGTGCCCACTCCCCTCTCCACCAGGGACCATTCTGTATACAGTCACTTTATATCATTACACAACCACTATAGAAATAAACCATCATCACATGTTTACTATGTAGCAGGCTATGTAGCTAATACAGAACATGCTTATATGTATGTTCCGCCGGCATGCCATATTCCTGATATGTGCTCGCTGTACCGGTATGAGAAAGTCTCCTCTCCTCTTTGTATTGCTTCCTTTGTGTGAAATCCCTGGTGTTCCTGCCAGTCCCACTGCTTTACTATTAAAAACTGACCACTCTAAGCAGCATGGTTTGTCTGGCTGTGCTGGGAACTAAGCCTGCTCCCTTCTTCCAATGATCAGACTTCTCCTGACACCCCCTCGCCCACTTCTGCACAGCCATTCAATTGGTAGATCAGTGTGCTGTTGTTTCTCCTTCCCCACCTCTCCAAGCCTCTTAAGCCCTTTTCACATCTGGGTGCTCTAGAATCGCCGGCAGAATCCCGTGATCCAGGAATGCGGCAAAATGAAATATAACCCACGCTCAAAAAATAAAAATTGCTAATACATTTGAACACAGAAAAAGAGAGAGGAGCTGTATAGTTCCTATACACTATATTATCAAAAGTATTGGGAAGCCCGCCTTCCCAGTCTTACCCTGTAGGGTTAAGTATTGAGTTGGCCCACCCTTTGCAGCTATAACAGCTTCAAATCTTCTGGGAAGGCTGTCCACAAGGTTTATGAGTGTGTCTATGGGAATGTTTGACCATTCTTCCAGAAGTGCATTTGTGAGGTGAGGCACCGATGTGGACGAGAAGGTCTGGCTCGCAGTCTCCACTCTAATTGAGCCCAAAGGTGTTCTGTCGAGTTGAGTTTAGGACCAGTGGCGGCCTGTCCATTAGGGGTGCCTGGGCTCCACCCCCTCTCTCCACACCCCCCCCTGTATGACTAATCTATAGATTCATGCTATGCATGCATCTATCCACTGCCACCCCCTATTCAGGAATCCGGCCCCTTTAAGCGCCTGATTAGAGCCATAGGATCCAAAATATGTGGACTTGTGACGCAGAGCATTGCGCCATGAGCCCACCCAGGTGTTGCAACAGTGAATGAATATTCACAGTTGTAACACTGATTCTCAATCCAGCCAATCAGGAGCTGGCTTGAGACCGGCAGGTGTGGCCAAAAAGAGAAGACTCCCGATTGGCCACCGAGAAGGAGGGAGGAAACGGAAGCGAGGGCAGGAGAATAGGAGAGCCCAGGAGAAGCGCTGCATAGATGGGGTAAGTGAACCAGACCTGGCTGAGCGACGGGTGACGGTGGGGTTGGCTGGTACTGTTTGCTGACACCCCCCCCCCCCCCAAAGAAAATAACCACTGGTCGCCACTGATCAGGATTCTGTGCAGACCAGTCAAGTTCCTCCACCCCAAACTTGCTCATCCATGTCTTTATGGACCTTGCCTTGTACACTGGTGCGCAGTCATGTCGGAACAGGAAGGCACCACTCCAAATTGTTCCCACAAAGTTGGGACCATGAAATTGTCCAAAATGTCTTGGAATGCCGACACCTTAAGAGTTCCCTTCAGTGGAACTAAGGGGCCAAGCCCAACCCCTAAAAAACAACCCCTCACCATAATCCTCCCCCCTCCACCAAATGATTTGGACCAGTGCACAAAGCAAGATCCATAAAGATATGGATGAGCAAGTTTGGGGTGGAGGAACTTGGCTGGCCTGCACAGAGTCCTGACCTCAACCCCAATAGAACACCTTTGGGATGAATTAGAGAGCAGACTGCGAGCCAGGTCGCCTTGTCCACATCAGTGCCTGACCTCACAAATGCACTTCTGGAAAAATGGTCAAACATTCCCATAGACACACTCCTAAACCTTGTGGACAACCTTCCCAGAAGAGTTGAAGCTGTTATAGCTGCAAAGGGTGGGCAAACTCAATATTGAACCCGACAGACTAAAGCCTTGTACACATTAGTCGATGTTCTTCAGATTTTTGTCTTCAGATTTACTAAAACCATATAGTGCAAGGGTCTACCTGATCGCATACAAATTGAAATTCTTAAGGTTTGACCTCATATTCTATGGTTTGGGTTGAAAGAGTTGAAGCTTGCTTTCTGCCAGACTCCCAGTGGAATTGGAAATCTGACTCCCATTGTTGCATGTGAGGGGACTTATGAGACGGAGAGGTAAGTGATGAGTAAACCACCAAAACACCCCCCCCCCCCCCCCCCTTTGTTCCATGACTTGACCACACCATAGTTCATATTCTGTAAATCGTGGCGGGAGAGGTTTGTTCTTCCAGATTTTTTGAAGAAAGTGTGAGATCTATCCGAATCTGAACTTTTCAGAACTTGGTAGATCAAATGTTTTGGCACAATAGTAGGAAAGGGTGATCGGGCCTGTTGCTGTGAAAAAATGTCCGATTTGGTATAGCCCCTTATCCAACCACCACTTAAATGCTTGGATGTTTTGTTCTGGAGGAAAGGCCTGGTTGTTGAATATGTGAGTTAATGGTTTGTACGCTGAGACTAAGGTTGCATGGGAACGCTTGCACAATTGGTGGCTGAATAAATACTTTTTTGCCCCACTGTGTGTGTGTGTGTGTGTGTGTGTGTGTGTATATCTATATATATATATATGTCTAGAGATGTATGGGCATCTTAACTAGTAGTCAGACATGAAGCTATATGAAGGGTGGAAGGGAGAAAAACAGCCTTTATATTAAAGTAGTACTAAAAGCTGAGACTTTTTTTTTTTTTTTTCATGGATATGATCATTTTAAGTATAATGCACAATACTGGTAAAAGTTTACTTTAAATATAATTGTATTGTCTTCTTTTACCTCCAGTCTATGAGTCTCCACCTTTTTTGGGTTCAGATGCTGATCTTCCCTGCACACTCTTTAACCACTTGCCAACCACCTCACGCCGATGTATGTCCCTACTTTGCGGAGGGCACCGGATCGCGACGGGAGAGGGGGGTGTCTCTCTCCTGCCATTGATAAAAGTGATCTCGCAGCGAATCTGCCGTGGAGACCGCTTTTATCCTGTAGCCGACCACGGGGATAGCTGCTGCCATAACAACGACGGATATAGTTGTTATGGCAGCTAGCTGCCATAACCCCGGTAACCCCGTGGTCAGCTACAGGATAAAAGCGGTCTCTGCGGCGGATTCACTGCGAGATCACTTTTATCAATGGCGGGAGAGAGACGTTGCGATCCGGTGCCCTCCACCGCTTACTGGAGCCATCGGCAAGATGGCCCCCACCCGTCTCCATGACACTGCAGGTCAGAAGCAATGTCAAAATTTCACTTCCGCCCATATGTTTTAGGTGCATTTTTTCAATGTCTTTTTTTTTTTTTGCATTGAAGTCCAAATATGAGATCTGGGGACTTTTTGACCCCAGATCTTATATTTAAGAGGACCTGTCATGCTTTTTTCTATTACAAGGGATGTTTAGTTCCCTTGTAATAGGAATAAAAGTGACACAATTGTTTTAACACTGTTTAAAAAAAATAAATAAAAATAAAATAAATAAGATTTTTTTTTTTTTAAATGCCCCGTTCCAACAAGCTCACGCACATAAGTGAGTAGCGCCCGCATGTGAAAATGGTGGTCAAACCACACATGTGCAATTGTTAGAGCAATAATTCTAGCCCTAGACCTCCTCTGTAACTCAAAACGTGTAGCACTGACCCCTGAAGGAGCGGCTGATTTAATTGGGCTTACCGTTACCTTCTTCACCTTGTGTGTGTCTAGGGGTTTCCCGAGGTAGATGGCCCAAGAACTGCAGAGACTGACGCCAGATCCACTTAAAGCGATTTTTATTTGCAAAAAGTAATTAACGAACACAGTCTCTCAACATGGGGTTAGAGGGTTTTGGTAGGAAAGTCCAGGTACTCTTTGTGCTAATTCAAATAGGAAAAGTCTCTCACCAGTAGGAAATCCAGAGAATAGACGTTCACAGCTGGATTCTCACCCTTATTGGATAGTCCTTCTCTCACCAGGCCTTGCAGCCAACAAGGTGCTTCAATCAGATAGAGTCTCTGCCACAGACTTTCTATAGAACACTTAAGTAAAACTTAAAGTTTGTAGAACACTTGGAAAAACCTCGTATGGCACCAGTATCTTACAGCCGGTCCCGCGATACCACACGAGACCAGATTCACTTGGGGTCTTTCAACTTGTCCAGGCTCTTATTGAGAAGCCAACCTTTGCGTGGCCTTCTCCCGAAGAGTCCTCCCCTGGATACCTTCACAGTTGCTGGGCCTCTCCACAAACCGAGACTGCATCCAGGCCATGAGAGTCCTGGGGGCTGGTCAGGAGGACCAGGACCATCAGCCAGAAAGCACTTTTGGACCTGACCAACTTATCAGTGCCCACCTGCCCCCTGCCAGTACCAGCCAGATATTAATAAAAGTGCCATGCATCAGTGCCCACAGTGCCACCTATCAGTGCCCATAGTGCCACCTATCAGTGCCCACAGTGCCACCTATCAGTGCCCACAGTGCCAACTATCAGTGCCCACAATCTGCCTCAACAACAGTGCTGCACCTCAGTGCCACATATCCGTACCCATCAGTGTCATCTACCAGTGCCCATCAGTGCTGCCCAGCAGTGCCCCTATCAGTGCCACCTATCAGTGCCCCTATCAGTGCCGCCTTATCTGTGCCCATCAGTGCCGCCTTATCTGTGCCCATCAGTACTGCCTTATCTGTGCCTATCGGTGCCACCTTAACTGTGCCTATTAGGGTCGCCTTAACTGTGCCTATCAGTGCCCACCAGTGGCGCCTATCAGTACCCACCAGTGCCGCCTCATCAGCGCATTTCAATGAAGGAGAAAAATGACCTGTTTGCAAAATTTTATAACAAACTATTAAACATGATTTTTTATCTTTTTTATTTTGCATCTTTTTTTGTTTGTTTAGCAAAAAATAAAACTCCCAGCTGTAATTAAATACCACCAAAAGAAAGCTCTATTTGTGGGAAAAAAATGATAACAATGTAATTTGGGTACAGTGTTGTATGCCCGCGCAATTGTCATTCAAAGTGCATCAGCGCTGAAAGTTGAAAATTGGTCTGGGCAGAAGGGGGGTTTAAGTGCCCAGTAAGCAAGTGGTTAAACATCATAAATTGCTGTAGAACTTGGTGCCAGAAGTCTCGTGAGGGTTCACCTGCCAGCATGTGGAGACAGCATAGTTCTTGGTGGAAGGTGGTACTGGGGTGAGTGGCTGGAGCCCCCCATAAGCTTGTAAGACACACTACTATATGGTGGATGTGTCCAGCCTATCTGGTAAGAGTATCTACCTTCTCTACTTACCTATAATCCATTTTCAAGAGGCTTTGAAGTCTGAGAACGTGACAAGATATTTAGCCTTGAATGCCATCAGAGGACTTTAACAAAGCTCTAGATGCACCAGAGTGATTAATTTTGGGACTGTTCTTAAATATTTTGTGGACTCTTTCATTCACTCGTTTGTCAGATATACACATTTCTTTCACCTATTGAGATAGGTGCCTTCAAGCGCTGCACTAATTTATATATGTTAATGTGAACTTGGTTTGTTTGTGTGCTAGAAGCTGGGCTGTGTTCTTCACAGAAATGTTGTAGTTTCACTACTTTTCGTCACTTTTTGTTTACTTTTGAAATAGCGCAGTGTTTTCTTCTTTTTGTTCTGTTGTATTTGTTTTTAAAGCGGAGGTCCACTCTAAAGTGGAGCTTCCGCTCATTGGAACCCTCCCCCCTCTGGTGCCACAATTGGCACCTTTCAGGGGGGAGGGGGATGCAGGTACCTGTACAGTACAGGTATCTGCACCCACTTCCGGCATAGATATCTGCAGAAGGTACACCCCTTTCCGAAGGTCCCCCGCTGTCTGCTGGGAAACACACGGATCCCAGAGACAGCGGGACCATCCTTATTGCGCAGCGCGACTCGCGCATGCGCAGTAGGGAACTGGAAAATGAAGCCGAAAGGCTCCACTTCCTGATTCCCATACCCAAGATGGCGACGGCAGCACCCGAGAGACGATCGAGAGATCGGCTTTGGGTGCCGACATCGCGGGCGCGCTGGGCGGGTAAGTGTCATTATTTTAATAGTCAGCAGCTGCAGTATTTGTAGCTGCTGGCTTTTAACAAAAAAAAATGGCGGACTCCCGCTTTAAACATCGCCTATGGAGATTTTTGAGGGTAAAAGTTTGACGCCATTCCATGAGCGGGCCCAATTTTGAAGCGTGATATTTTGACGCGAGTGTCGGCTCCCGTGCGCATGCGCTGGAGTGACGTCATCGCGGCTCCGCCGAATGACAGCAGCGGAGCTGCGAGACCCCACCGAAAAGATGGATGCGCCGGACTACAGGGGACAGCGGTGACTTCGCTGGCTCCTGTGTCAGGTAAGTGACACATAATGGGCTACTATGCGATGCAATGTAGTCCATTATGCTTTGCCTTTGCAGGGAATGAAAGAGGAAGTAAACCCATCAGGGATTACTTCCTCTTTAAAGGGCCATTTTTCTTTTTACATTTTTTTTTTTTTTTTTTTTTAAATGACAATTTTTTTTTTTTTTTTATGTATTATATTTTAGTGTAAATATGAGATTTGAGGTCTTTTTGACCCCAGATCTCATACTTAAGAGGCCCTCTCGTGCTTTTTTTTTTTCTATTACAAGGGATGTAACATTCTTTTTGATAGGAATAAAAGTGACACCATTTTTTATTTTTTTTTTTGTTTCTTTAAAGAACAGTGTAAAAATAAAAGGTAATATAAGTAAGAAAAAAAAAAAAAAAAAGATTAAACACGCCCGTTCCGCCAAGCTCGCGTGCAGAAGCGAATGCATACATGAGTAGCGCCCGCATAAGAAAACGGTGTTCAAACCACACATGTGAGGTATCGCTGCAATCGGTAGATCAAGAGCAATAATTCTAACCCTAGGCCTCCTCTGTAACTCAAAAGATGCAACCAGTAGAATCTATTAAACTTCGCCTATGGAGATTTTTAAGGGTAAATGTTTGTCACCATTCCACAAACGGGCGCAATTTTGAAGCGTGACATGTTGGGTATCAATTTACTCGGCGTAACATTATCTTTCACAATAAAAAATTAAAATTAATTCAAAAAATGAAAAGTACGTTTGTAAGACCGCTGCGCAAATACAGTGTGACAGAAAGTATTGCAACGACTGCCATTTTATTCTCTAGGGTGTTAGAAAAAAATATATATAATGTTTGGGGGTTCTAAGTAATTTTCTAGCAAAAAAAAAACGTTTTTAACTTGCATCTTATAAAGAGGCCCGGTCCTTAAAGCGGAGTTCCACCCAAAAATTCCCTCGCCCCCCTTACATGCCACATTTGACATGTCATTTTTTGGGGGGGGGGGGAGTGGGGGCTTCATTAGGAGGGGGACTTCCAGTCCCACTTCCTCCTTCCGCCCAGGGACTGCCAAGGCGGCCCCTCCCTCTAGGCCAGGGGTCTCAAACTGCGATCTTCTGGGACACGTGACCGGTCCCAGGAGATCGCCTGTCCACTCCGGGAGCACTGTGTGACCCGCGCATGTGCCGTGCATGCCCAGCCATGAAGCTGAAAGCTGTCATAGCCGGGTGCCCAGAGTGGCAGTGGGTGTGCCGGCGGAGAAGAGGGGGAGAGGAGTGACACCCCGTTCGGCCACATCGCTGGACCGTGGAACAGGTAAGTGTCTGTTTATTATAAGTCATCAACTACACTTTTTGTAGCTGCTGACTTTTAATAAACATAAAAAGCCTGGAATTCCCCTTTAGGCCGGGTTCACACCGCTGCGATGCGGGAACGCCGCAAATCCGCGGTGTTTTCCCGCATCGCATTACTCCCGCCGGCAGTTCACACTGCCCTATGCGGACGGGTGGGAGTGTCAATGATATGTTAATGACACCCCCAGATCCGTCCGCATATCGCAGTGCGATCTGCCGACTCGCACAGGAATCGGATCGCATGGTGTGAACACTGTTGCGGACCAAAAAAAGGGTCCCATGCGAGTTTGCTGCGGGAGCGATGCGAATTCAGCCATACTATCTGTATGGCTGAACTCGCATCGCTACGGAGATCGGATGTGATTTGCGGTGCGAATCACATCCGCATCTCCCCCCGCAGCAGTGTGAACCCAGCCTCAAGTGGTTAAACAAGAACATGTTATACTTACCTGCTCTCTAATGGTTTTCGAAAGAGCAGTCTGGATTCTCCTTCTGGTGTCAAAAGCGCATTACATTCTTTTCTGCAGCTTCTCCATTGAAGTATATTGAACCAAAAAAAAACACCGATTTGGGTTAAAACTCCCTGACCCTTTCCAAATATGCAGCGGCTGAAAAAAAAGCACAGATATGAACGTGTCCCATAGGAAACCATGTAAATGAACTGTAGTGCGTTTCTGCAAAAAGCAACAATAAACATATAGATGTGAACCAGGTCTAAGATGTTTAGTAACAATGGGGTTAAAAAGACTAAAATGAGCCCTTTATAGTACAAAAAAGCAGATAATCACTACTGGAAGGGGCTCATTTTTTTTTTACCATAGAACAGTGAATGTAATATTTACAGTAGTGATTATATTTTTGTACTATAAAGGGCTCATTTTAGTTTTTTTTTTTTTTTTTTAACCCCATTATGTTACTGGCCGATTAATCGATTAAGAAAATAGTAATCGATTCATTTCATAATCGATTGGTTGTTTCGGCCCTACTTACCATACATGCTGTTTGGTGAGAGACCAAGGAGTTGATTTATCCTGGATCGTGGGCACAGAAGTCCCTGACTATCAACATCGATCTGCTTTATTAAAAAAGGGGAAAAAAATTATTCTCAGAATATTTACTGTTTTAATTTCTGCCCATCTGTTTATACATTTTAGAGATGAATAAATAAAATGCAAATATATTTGTTATCAGAATGTGTAAATTAGTAATGAGGGGATAATCGCTGTGCTGGGGTTTTTGCAGTGCTGTTTGTAGCCGGGGCATGTAGACTTAGCAAAATCCCTGGAGATGAATGAAAAATGTTGGCAAATGTTTGTTTATCAAAATGTATTTCTGAAAGTCATGTACTTTAAAGTTATTCTAAAGGCTCAAGTTTTTTTTTTTTTTTTTACCTTCATGTATTCTATGCATGAAGGTAAAAAACCTTCTATGTTGAGTAGCGCCCCCCCCAAGTACTTACTTACTTGAGCTCCATTGCTGTCCAGCAATGTGCACAAGTGTCTCAGACCTCCTCCTTGACTTTGGCTCCTGCTGCTGTCAGTCATCAGCCAGTGAACCAATGAGAGCGTGGGATGGGCGAGCTGCAGCCAGTGAACCATTGAGAAGAGAGAGTGGGATGGGCCAAGCTACAGCTCCATGTCTGAATGGACATGCAGAGCAGCAGGTCGGGAACGTGCCTGCTTGGGTGCCCCATTGCAAACTACTCTGGGGGCACTCGACAGGAGGGAGGGGCCAGGAGCGCCGGCGGGGGACCTGGGCTGCTCTGTGCAAATCTGCTACATAAAGCAGGTAAGTATAATGTGTTTATTTTTTTTTTTAAGTGTGACTTTTAATATCACTTTAAAGCGGAGTTCGCCCAAAAAAAAAAAAATTTTTTTAAAGTCAGCAGGTACAAAAAGTGAGGCTGCTGATTGTTAAGAATCAGACACTCGCCTGTCCCACGGTCCAGCGATGCGGGCGTACAAAGACTCGCTCCTCTCCCCCTCCTCTCCATGGAGCTGGCATGCTTACTGTGGGCGACCGGCTGTGGCTTCACAGCAGGGCATGCACCACTGCACATGTGGGAGCCACGCTGTGAATGGTCGGGCAATTTTCTGGGACCTGTGACGTGTCCTGGAAGATTGCAGGGAGGGAGGGGGGAGAGGTGAACTTCCTTCTGGTGCTGCAGAGCCTCGGGAGGAGGTGGGCGCTGGATGCCTCTAAAAAGAGGGTATCTGCTCCCCCCCAAAAAAAAAAAAAAAATGACATGCCCAATGTGGCATATCGGGGGGGTCACGGTCACTTAAAGTGGAAGTTCCATTTGTGGGTAGAACTCTGCTTTAAGCTGAACTCCCAGGGAAGATATATTTTGCATACTTACATTGGGTCAACTTGGCACAATGTAAGTATTTATATACTGTATAATACCTGATTGGCCTATGTGGGAGCTGTAAATCTTTGTAGTAGCCCAAGTTAGCTGTGCCAAGTGGCTGCAGTACTGAATAGTAACAACAGGGGAACACATGTCTGGCATGGCTGCCATTCAGAGAATGCCTTAATTGAATGCAAGATGTTTTCTGATTGAATGAGGTGGAGATGGTGATGCCACCACCCTGCCCAACACAGTCAGAGGATGCTTTGCATTCACTGAAAAACATGCAAGGCATTCACTGAATGGTGAGCAACCGCTTGGCGCAGCACCCTGAAGATCGTGGCCATCACTGTAGTAGTTTGGGCTTCTAATGTAATTTATAGTTTCCACAGAGGCCTATCGGGTATCACATATGCATAATTACATTGTGCCAAGCTTGTATGACCCCTGTACTAGAGTTCTAAAAATATCCACTGACGGGATAAGACCCGTGGGATTGTGGTGTATGCCACACATTAGGTCAGGTAAAGTGCAATTCAAAAAGGTTTTACCTTCCTAAACCTGTATGCTTAACCACTTACAGACCGGACCATTTTGCTGGCTTAAGACCAGACCACTTTTTGCGATTCGGCACTGCATCACTTTAACTGATAATTGCGTGGTCATGCTACGTGGCTCCCAAACAAAATTGATGTCCTTTTTTTCCCCACAAATAGAGCTTCCTTTTGGTGGTATTTGATCACCTCTGCAGTTTTTATTTTTTGCGTTATAAACAAAAATAGAGCGACAATTTTGAAAAAGACGCATTATTTTTTCCTTTTTGTTATAATATATATATATAAAAAAATTTTCCCTCAGTTTAGGCCGATACGTATTCTACATATTTTTGGTAAAAAAAATAAATTGCAATAAGCGATTATTGATTGGTTTGCACAAAAGTTATAGCGTTTACAAAATAGGGGATAGTTTTATGGCATTTTTATTAATTTTTTTTTTTTTTTTACTAGTAATGGCGGCGACTAGCGAAATTTTTTTTTTTTTTTTTTATTTTTTTTTTATTGGCACTGCGACATTATGGCGGACACATCAGACATTTTTGACACATTTTTGGGACCATTGTCATTTATACAGCAATCAATGCTATACAAATGCATTGATTCCTATGTAAATGACACTGGCAGTGAAGGGGTTAACCAGGGGGTGGCACTGTAGGGGTTAAGTGTTCCTAGGGGCATGTTACTAACTGTGGGGGGCTGGGCTTTGTGTTAGTGAACACTGATCTCTGCTCCAATCACATGGAGCAGAGATCAGCGTCACTTGTTGCTAGGCAGAACGGGGAGATGCTGTTTACAACGGCATCTCTCCATTCAGCTGCCCCGTGAGACAATCGCGGGTATCCTTGCGGCAATCGAGTCCGCGGGACCCACAACTGGACTCATGGGGGTCCCGACGGCGGCGTGCACGTGATGGCAGGGTGGCATATTACAATAAACGTACCTGTACGCCAATATGCCTGCCCATGCCATTCTGCCGACGTACATCGGCGTGCGCCGGTCAGGAAGTGGTTAATGAATTCCATCGTGGTAATCTTGACACTTTTTCCTTTTTTGTTGCTGAACAGGTTAAAAAACCCCTAAGAGGAGTTGACACTCATCGTATTTTGCTCAAACGTGAAGTGTGGTGGATCCATACCCTCAATACTAGAAAACCATATGGTTTGAATGATAGGATGGACATAAATCTTTTTTTTAACATAATCGTATTTTTTAACAAAGTCGCATGTTTTGATTCATTTATTGCGCCATTTTGAATATGCTTTATTTGTTCAGGATATGTCCCTCAGATGCCTGCTGTGCGTCTCTCCTTTCTTTTCTCTGTGTATTTTTAATTGTTTTGATTGCTCTGATTAGGATGCACCAGCCCTATTTGGAGTGCTTACTCTGTTATAAATATCAGTTTTTAAATCGAACATGTATGCTTTGATGAAGGCTTCTTAGCCGAAACGCATCAGCTGCACATTAGAGCCTGCTGTTACTGGGTTTAAATGAGAAGTATGGCCAAAGCTCTTTTTGGCTGTACTTCTCCTATGTATGACAGGAGTGCAGTTTGTTCTGCACTCCTGCGACCCATTTTTAGCCAACAGCAGGCTAAAGCCTGCTGTCGGCTGAGGTCACTCAGCCGGCTCTGACTGTAGAGTCGAGATCCACCCAGATGCCCAGACTGACAGCTGGCTCAGGCTCTCAGCATGCCATTAAGAGCCTGAGCCAACCTCTCCCACCCCCTCCACAGCCCGGCGCTCCAGTGAGTGCTGGAGGGGCAGAGCAGAGAGCGGTGACTGACCAAGCGGAGGATTTGATCGATCAGTTCTCGGGGTAGAGGCAGTGGGGAACAGCTGCAGATGGGATTGGTGCTGCAGGCATCTAGGTGAGTAGAATTTTTTTTAATATTCTGTAATCCCGCACTTCCCTTTTTTTAAAGTGGTTGTAAACCTGAGCAAAAAAAAACAAAAACTGCAAGACAGAGGCATAATGAGCTAGTCTGCATAGCATACTAGCTTATTATGTATTACTTACCTTAGATCGAAGCCCCCGCAGCGGTCCTCGCTCAATGCTCCAGCCAGCGACATCTCTCTCGGAGTTACTTCCGGGTATCGCGGGCTCTGGCGCTGTGATTGGCCAGAGCCGCAATGACGTCGCTCCCACGCATGCGTGACGAAGCCCCCAGTAACAGCACAGTCTAACTTCAGTTTGCTTCAGTGCGCATGTGCCGATGACATCGGCACATGCAAAAACAGGGGATATCTCCTAAACCGTTCAGGTTTAGGAGATATCCAGGGTAGCTACAGGTAAACCTTATTATAGGCTTACCTGTAGCAAAAAGGGTGTTGTGTGTTTACAAGCACTTTAATACTTTGATCATTAAAAGTTTAACTGCGCAAGGTGTGGTTTGTGGCTCAGATCCAGTGCGTTTCTTTGTGCATGATGTAATCAGGGCCGGCTGCAGAATGCTTTGCTTCTGGGACTTGGGACTATATTCAGATACTCCTCAATCATCATTGGCACCTTTTTTGTCACATTGCTGGTGATCTTTCTTTTATCGGCATGCAGTGCAGACTCGACTGTGTTACATTTTTGTTAGTTGAGATGTGAATGAGATCTTTTAACAAGGTTTGTGTTGACGTTTGACATGAGTTTGAGATGCTTCTGAGATCATTCACAATTCATTCACATGCACATTTGACCTTCAAGTGTGTTTTGTATTCCCTTAGACTTGTATGGCAATGCAAAACCTGTCTTATGCAAACAAACGTTGCCACAGATTACAGCACTGCGACCTTATCAACGTGCATATACCGTAATAATAATTAGGCTGTTTATGTGTCTATGTGCTCTTGTTTGCAGGTCTGGCACAATGGGGCTTGTAAGCGTGGAAAAAATAATTGCACTACAGAAGAAGGCTCATAACATTCGCAATATCTGTATATTGGCCCATGTTGATCATGGTAAGTAGTTTCTTGGCTATGGCAAAAGTAAGATTATTTCCTTTCTCACTGGTTATGCTTGAAATTTAAATCCTTTTTTAGAAATAAATTAAGATTTTGAGTCAATTCCCTACAGTCTAAGGCAGCCTTTCTCAACCTTTTCAACACAGAGGAACCCTTGAAATAGTTCTCCAGTCTCGGGGATCCCCTTCTAAAAATGAGAAATGTACAACTCATGATACATTAGTGTGATGGTCAGTGGGAAGAATGGTCCTCACACTTGTGGTCATTGGGAAGAATTACCTCTTTACATATAGCTAAAAAGATCAATGGTGTCGGTGGGAACTTATCCAAGAGGCAGAAATGGCCCAATGCTGAAGGAACCGATGGCAACCTCTGGAGGAACCCTAGGGTTCCATGGAACCCAGGTTGAGAATCTAGGGCTAGTCTTTTTTTTTTTTTTTGTATTGATCAATTGGCCTTTCTCTAAGAATGAAAGCATAAATATATCCATATACAAGGAGGATCGGAAAGGAATAATCTGACCCTTTTGGTGATTAAAGTCTCAATTTCTTGACTTGCAACAGCCTGGCAACTATCATTTCCAGAAGGAGGCCAAGAATGGATGCCCTGTATTTCTCTAATGCCAAGTGCTTTCAACATTTAGGTACTTGCTTCTGTCTTCCCTGAGACCTATGCTGTGTTACGTCACAAGTAGACATACTTACATGACTTGTAAAGAAGCATTTAAGCTTAAAACTAAGAATAGAGTGTATAAAGGTCAGTAGCACTCTCACCAAGTATCAGTCATAATATCCAGATTTACTTTAAGGGTTATTTCACCTTTAATGACCTTTTCCAAAAACATCCTTATGCATCCCATTGTCCTTAGTACAATAATATGTAGTTTGCCATTTAGTAAAATAATGCTTACCGTATATACTCGAGTATAGGCCGACCCGAATATAAGCCGAGGCCCCCAATTTACCCCCAAAAAAACTGGAAAACTTATTGACTCGTGTATAAGCCGAGGGTGAGACATGCCTGTCCATCCCTGTGTGTGTGTCCGTCCATCCCTGTGTGTCCGTCCATCCCTGTGTGTCCGTCCATCCCTGTGTGTCCGTCCATCCCTGTGTGTCCGTCCATCCATCCCTGTGTGTGTGTCCATCCATCCATCCATCCCTGTGTGTGTGTCTCCATCCATCCATCCATCCCTGTGTGTGTGTGTCTCCATCCATCCATCCCTGTGTGTGTGTGTCTCCATCCATCCATCCATCCGTGTGTGTGTGTGTGTGTGTGTGTGTGTGTGTGTGTGTGTGTGTCCAGCCTACCTGTGTCCCGAGCCTTTGTCCCGAGCCTCCGTCCCGTGCCTTGCCTCCTTGCCTCCGTCCCGTGCCGTGCCTTGCCGCCGTGCCTTGCCTCCGTCCCGTGTCGTGCCTTGCCTTGCCTCCGTCCCGTCCCGTGCCGTGCCTTGCCTTGCCTCCGTCCCGTGCCCTCTTCGTCGGCGCCTCGGCGGCCATTGTAAAATTCAAAAGCCTCCGCCTTCGCCTGTGATAGGCGGAACACTGAATTTCCCAGCAGCCTGTGTTCCGCCTATCACGGACATCGTATCATCCTCGTCCGTAGTACGAGGATGATACGATGTCCGTGATAGGCGGAACACAGGCTGCTGGGAAATTCAGTGTTCCGCCTATCACAGGCGAAGGCGGAGCCGGAGGCGCGGCTTTTGAATGATAGAATGGCCGCTGTCTGTCTGCTCGACACGCTGATCGAGCGGGCAGACAGCGATGACTCGAGTATAAGCCGAGGGGGGCACTTTCAGCCTCAAAAAAGAGGCTGAAAATCTCGGCTTATACTCGAGTATATACGGTACTTTATAAGCTGCCGATTACATTGCCTACCCTTCTTGGTCCTGCACATGGCAGGATGTACCAAGTGTTGGATGCAAGGACCCGAAAACTCACAATAAAGCACTTAACTTAATTTCCTACCAATATGTGCATATTTCACTCTTTCTTGAAGCTCTGTTTTCTGTAAGCATGAAAGGGAGTGGACTGTGCATTTGGGGTCAGTAACTGAGAAAGTACTGATGACAGAAAATTGCTATGGTTGTCATCTATGGAAAGATGTTCAGCAATGGCAGCACACATTTCTCTAGGGACAGCTTTTCTTTGACATGTTTGATAGATAAACTTTGTTAGGTTGATGGTAAGGTTAAATAAGAACTATGGGATTCCTAAAAAAAAAAGTCCCCCACTGGCTCTAAAACTGAGAACTGAGTGATCAAACACCACTGATCGCTCAGCTCACAATCTGTAGAGAGCTGGTGCCTGCCAGTCAGTGGCTCTCTGCTCTGCCCCTCCAGTGCTCACTGGAGCGCTGGGCTGTGAAAGGGTCAGAAGTGGCTGGCTTGGGCTCTCTGTGACTTTCTAAGTGCCTGAGCCAGCTGCTGATCCAGACATCTGGATGGATCCTGGTCAGGATCTTTTCTGAACCTGGACCTGCAGTGTGACAGCCCGCTGTCGAATGCAAATAGGTCATAGGAGTCCAGAACGAAGTGCACTCCTGTGATCCATAGAAGAAGTACAGCCAAAACATCTTTGATCACTTGCTGATCCCATTTAGTTCTCCGGTTTCATGGTGGAAAGTCTCTCCATGTCCTTGCTCTCTGTTGGGCAATATAACCTTACTCGGGCTGAGGTGTTTGTCTATAGAGAATGTGACGGGCTCATCTCTTGCAAACCAAGCCCAGTGTTGTGGGTGGGGGCAAACCCATTTTGAAATGAAAGTTATTTCTTTCCAATGTTTTAGTTCAATAATTTTATGTTTTTTCCTGAAGCAGTTGTAAAGAAGATTCAATTATGTGGTAACATTTCTCAGGAGAGTTCTCATCGGTAGGGATCAACATTGTATACAGTTGATTGCCTTTCATATAGGAAAGGTATACACCGATCAGCCACAGTTATGACCACCCACCTAATATTAAATAGGCCTTCTTTTGGCCATCAAAACAGCCCATTTTTGTTAGCAAAATATCCATAAACCCATTGAGGCATGGACTTCACTAGACTTCTGAAGTTATTGTGTGGTTACTGGGGCACCAAGTCATAAGTAGCAGATCACTGCCTGCGCTGCCTTGTTTTCTTCACATCCTGGTGCCATTTCTTCCCCACACACACTCTTGGCTAAGTAAAGAAAACGTGATTCTTCAGACCAGGCCACCTTCTTCCATTACTCTGTGCTCCAATTCTGATTCTCACGTGCCCATTGTAGATGCTTTTGGCTGTGGACACGGGTCAGCATGGGCACCCTGACCGGTCTGTGGCTATGCAGCCCTAAATGGAACAACTGCAACACGATGTGTTCTGACACCTTTCTATGGGACCCAACGTTAACTTCTTCAGCAATCTGAGCTACGGAAATTCTTCACTCCCCACGTGCGGCTTTGGCTGCCATGACCCTGTCGACAGTTGGATGGTTTTCCTTTCTTGGATAAAGTCGCTCAAACCCTTATGCTTGACCATTTTGTCTGTTTTTAATACATCAGCTTAATGGACAATTAGCTCACTTGCTGCCTAAAATATTCCACCCACTTTCAGGTGCCATTGTAACTAAATAATCTTTTTTAAATAACTTTACCTGTCAGTGGTCATGATGTTATGACCGATTGGTGTTAATTCACTACGCAACCTTGAAACACATAATTCAGAGGTTTGAGTATGGTAGAATGAGATGGGAAATGGGGAAGGAGGCGGAGTAGAGGGGTTCACGAGGTATAGGGAAACCAAAAATCCAGGGTTGCCATGTTGCTAGGAATTTGTGCATGCTTTCAGATATTTTAGCTTCAGTTTTTTTTTTTTTTATGGATTATTATCCGAGTGATTCCAGATCTGTTTTTGGCTATGTTAGAGAATTGTAATTTCTAGGCTTTTGCTATAGTTTGTTTTCTTGCTGTCAGAAAGTGTAGCATTAATTTGAATAAAGATTTGTGCAGGTGCATAATACTATAGGGCAGGGGTCTCCAAACTTTCTAAACAAATGGCAAGTTTACTGTCCTTCAGACTTTTTAAACTATGGCCAGTGGGAGTAAACAATGCCCCATCATTGGGTTTTATTGGGAGTAATAGCACCTCATCATTGGTGTCTGTGGGAAGAGTTGAATCTTTAGTGTCAGTTTTGAATGGAATGAAATAGGGCCCCGAGGGCTGGATAGAGGCAAGCAAAGGGCCACATCTGGCCCCATGGCTGCAGTTTGGAGACCACTGCTATAGGGTAATGCTATGGGGTTTGTTGCAGAGCAGAAGTGGAAGTCATGAAGTACATTAGGAAGATTACTTCCCAATGTTCTTGAGCAATATATGAATAGGTGTGGCTTGCTCAAAGAAAATTTTAAGTGGAAGTTCAGTCCAGTCTAAACATATCTAATCTTAAGCTTACCCCCACCCCCATTCTTAGTCCTATATTAACAAGCCTGTTGATGAAAAATGTCCATGCTTAGCAATTTTAACGGTGCTCTGGTATGGGCATGTGAGCGGCGCTTCAAGGGAGAGGAGAGGGCTGCGACAACAGCTGCAATGCCTATGTGGTGGCGTCACCCATGGGCTCACTATAGGGCAATCGTTGTCTGCCATTCCTCCTTTCCCCTGAAGCTGGTCCTGGGAACTGA
Organism: Lithobates pipiens; assembly: GCF_037356315.1. NCBI lineage: Eukaryota > Metazoa > Chordata > Amphibia > Anura > Ranidae > Lithobates > Lithobates pipiens. Next base: position 57,971,888 of record NW_027507903.1, on the reverse strand, counting down.
TCACCTGATCAGACTAAGCACTCTAAGGCTACTTTCAGATTGGGGCGTTTTGGGCCTGGGCAGTGAAGCGGCGCTGTATTTAGCGCCGACTTACAGTCATTTTAGCGCTGTTATTCGGCCTGCTATTGGGGCGGTTCTAACCCTTGCTAGCAGCCGAAAAAGGGTTAAAACCGCCCGCATAGTGCCACTGCACTGCCCTCTGGCTATCACACTGGAGACACAGGAGAGGCACTTTAAAGGGCGCTATTTTTAGCGCTCTAGCGCCTTTAAAGCGCCTCAGTGTGAGTGTAGCCTTAGAATAGGTAAGTATAGCTATCTTTCCTCTACAGGCTAGTTAGTATAGGATTTAGAATGGGGGTGGGAGCATATTTAAGATTAGATAATGTGTTCCTGACATGTTTAGGTAGCAGTATCCCCCCTCACTGCTCCCCCTCCCCCCCCCCCCATACCTACCCGAGTCCTCTCTCGATCTAGCGATTTGCTATCTGTAGTGGCTGTCCCCGCTCTCACTGTACGAATTTAGTTTTACTGCCTGTGCTCTGCAGGGTATGAATTAGTTGAAAATGTATTTATTGTCAATTTCACAAATATCACAAAGAACAACCTATAAGTTACAACTTAGTGAGGACCACTAGTAGACATAGGTAATCAGTCACCCATAGCTTGAATCCTACTAGCAAACAATATATTGTAAGGGTTGACAACTGCCGTCTGTTGCTAGGAGTAGTTCTGGCTGGATAGCCTTGTTGTTCATAATAAAACTATATGGAGGAATAATTAGAAAATAAAAAGGGGAAACCAAATCAGATAAAAGGGGGAATTAACCCAGATAAGGGCGTAGATAGATGGAGAGAGATAGAGAAAGTAAAGAAGAGGAAAAAAAAAGAAAATATAACGTCATAGAGGATAAAAAGAACTGCTGGGGAGGCGCTCAGAGAGAGAGAGAGAGAGAGAGGTAGATATTGGACAGAGGGTGGGAAACCAATGGATAGACATCTCAACCCTTCCTATGGTTAGGGTGACCCTGTCGGGGTTGAGAACATAGTCGTGAGGGTATCTGAAGTGGAGCCAAATGGACCATAACACCTTGTATTTATCAAAGGTGGTGTTGTCTTAAGCCAACATCTCCTCCATTCTCATAGTATCTTTAATTGTTGAGACCCATCGTGACAAGGTAGGAGTGGTGGTTGTCTTCCAAAATGATGGAATGAGCTGTCTTTCTGAAGACATAAAAAAACAGAGGAGGTTCCATTTCTGTGATGTTATAGACCCAGGGAGTATCGAGAGGAGGGCAATCATTGGGGTAGGTGAAAACGTTTCTTTGTAACATTCAAATACCTGAGTCCAGAAGGGACGGATCCTCTCACATTCCCACCAGACATGTAGATAGGTCCATGTAGTGGAATTACAGTGCCAACAGGAGGCTGTAGTTGATGGAAATTTTTTGTGTAATGTGGAGGGATCCTTGTATCATTGGGACAGAATCTTGTAATTCTTTTCTTGGGAATAGCAGGATATCGCTGACTTGTGGGTAAAATGAAACAAGGTCTGCCAAGCCACTCTGGAGATGTCCTTCCCCAAGTCTACAAACCACACCCTGATGTAAGGGGGCAAGTCCTGTGTAAGGCCTTGTAGGAGACCATATAGGGAGGAAAGAAGATGTCTGGCCATTTCAGAGAGGGAGCACAGCCTTTCAAATTCTGTATGGGGTGGTGTATTTGGGAGGAAGCATATAAGCGTTTTGTAAAGGGAGGTAAACCAATCACGAGAACCCACTGGAGTAACTGGCGTCCCTTGTAGTGGGTGTACAAAGGAGTGTGCTTGAGGCCACTCTGAGAGTTTGGAGGACCCCAATGACGCTGCTCCCCTGCCCTGGGGGAAACAGAGAGGTCAACGGGGAGGGGTCGGAAGACCGAATGGAGCACAATCCTCTAGTATACCAGAGTCTAAGGGAGGCGAGTGTTAGCGGTGAGGTGGATAGGTGGGCAAGGTAGTTTCTGTATCCCCATAAAAGAGCCCGAAGGTCTACGGGGCTAAGCCCAGCTCTACTATAATGGAAGCTTTCGGGAAGGGACAGGGAAACCACTCCAGAATGCGTGCCATGTGGGTGATTTTATAGTAAATTTCATAGTTTGGAGACCTGCCCCACCCTGTAGCTTCAGAAGGGTGAGTGGTTTGTACTTCACCCTAGCCAACCCTCGGTTCCACATGAACCTGATAGTGAGGGAGCGTAAGGAGACAAAGAAAGACTTGGGAACCATGATGGGCATTGTTTGGAAAAGATACAGTAGTTTGGGCAGGGTATGGTAAGGTTGAACCTCCCCACTCTTCTACTTCCTTCCATATGCGGGAGTGTAGGGGAACATAATTCAAGGAAAATACGTTGGAGGGAATAGTGACCCCTAGGTAGGGTATGCATTTGGTTTGCCATTGGAAAGCAAAGTTTGATCGCAATGAAGACATCGTAGAAGTAGGGAGAAAGATATTGAGAGCCTCCGTTTTGGATATATTGAGTTTGAAATTACTAAAGGACCCAAAACGATGGAATTCCTGGAAAATGATGGTAAGGAGGTATGGGGATATTGTAGATAGACCAAGAGATCGTCAGCATATAGGGATAGCTTGTGATGGGAGGAGGATACCCAGGATAGAGGCGTTCTGACGAATGGCACAAGCCAGGTGTCCTGTGACAATGACAAAAGGGGAGAGAGGGGGCAACCCTGCAGAGTGCCATTTGAAATGTCATATGGCTCTGAGGCAGTACCATTTACTAATACAGAGGGGACAGGTTAGGAGGACAGGACCATCACCCTGGAGATAAAAGATTTTCTTAGGCCTAGTTGTTCTAATGAGTGTTGTAGAAATCTCCAGTTGACCCTATCAAATGCTTTTTCGGTGTCAAAGGATAGGAGGCAGGCTTTCAGATTTTGCCGCTGGATGAACGAGATAAGGTGAATTGTTTTGGTGATATTGGGGGTTAGTTACAAAAGGCAAATCCAATTTGCATTACAAGTGCACTTGGAAGTGCAGCCGCTGTAAATCGGAGGGGTAGATCTGAAATGAGCTCTGCTGATTTTATCATCCAGTCATATGCAAGCTAAAATGCTGTTTTATATTTTCCTTGCTGCATGTCCCTCTCGAATTTACAGCGACTGCACTTCCAAGTGCAATTGCAGTAGTGGAGTTTCCTTTCCCTTCCCTGGTACATTAAACCCCCTGCAATTAAGAGATGCTAAATTAATTGGGCAAACAGTCACCATAGGGCATTTAGTAGGGCAGGGGAGGGGATGGGGGGAGGTAGTCAATCCAGGTGTCTCATTGATCAGCAGCTCTTGGTAGTAAAAAAGAACCAAAGGAGGTAGGGAGGGAGAAAAAGAGGAGAGGGAGATAGAGAGAGGAAAAAAAAGGAAGAGAGAGCAAACAAAAAGGAGAGGAAAAGGGAGTGACACAAGTTGAGGAAACCTTAAACAGATAAGAACATTTGTCTTGGTCACAGTCACTGTCCCCAGGTTCAAAAACGGTAAATGGAGACAATGGAGTGAATTCACTTAGAATCAATGGGAAAAGAGCCAAACAGGTCAAAGGTAGAAAAAAGTTAACGGCAACAAAAAAAAAGCCACTAGGTGGCTCCAAAGGACTACAATACAAGTAAGGAATAAAAAAAAAAACTTGCATCATGATATACAGCAGTATACCATACAGGGCTCGTGATGGCTCTGCCAAAAAACCTAAGGGGGGTGCGGGGAAAACTTTCAGGGCAGGCCCCGGGTCACCGTCTCCATGGGGTATCAAACAGTATTTAGAACCAATAATCAGACAGTACAATGGAAAAGTGTTAAAGCATAGCAATGGTTATGATCAGGTCAGGGGAAACTCCATATGGTGAGGAGTATGCGATTAAACTGAGGGTGGGCATAAGGAAGGAGATATTGGCAACGTAACATTGACACATACTTTGAAATGTTAGACACTGTACATAAAGTAGCATATATCAGGAACTTATTAACTAAAGCAACCTGGAAGGAAGGAGTGAAAACAACATGAATAATGGTCCAGGTTACAGAACAAATGTACTTTGAGGAAGAATGGAAAGTCAAAAACAACCACAAATTAGCAGCGTGCAGGGGAAAGCTTCAGAAGGATTGCGCCTGCATATTCCCTGGGTTATCACAAGGGTAGTCCCTGTAAAGGAAAAAATAACCGGTATAATTCTCCAGGCAGGAGTCAATCGTTGGGATCATGTTGAGACAGAGGCCTGGACTTGCGTTTGCGGCCCTGTGTCTGCCACTGCGGGGTAAAGGGCAAGCCAGGGTTAGTCTGTGCAAATGGACAATCTGGGAGACTTGTGGAAGCTCTAACGTGCTGAGGAATAAAGGGAGGTCTCCCATGGTGTGGAAGATTGCAGTTTTACCCTTGTGGTGTACCTGGAGATGGAAGGGGAATCGCCATTGATATTTTATCTGCCTGGATTGTAAAAGCTGTGTAAGCGGCTTCAATGCTTTCCTCATTGCCAGTGTTTGACGTTAGAGATCTGGGAGAAGCATCACAGGGGTATCATTGAATAGGATAGTGTTCTGGGAGTTGGCAGCTCGCATTATGTTTTCCTTGATCCTGTAAAAGTGAACCCAGCACAGGGTAACTTGCACAAAGGAGGGGTCAGGGGTCCGAGGACCAGAGGTCCTGTGCACATGGTCTAGTTCAATGGGGTCATCTTAGGGGTAATCTCAGCGTCCCTAAGGCGAGCCCCCATATCTTTCTTTAGGTCTGAAATTTTCTTTGTGTATGTTTTCTCTATCCTGTGAACACAGTGTTCAAAGACTGCTTTAGTGGGCAGGGATCTGATATAGCTGTGCAGGGACCTCATCTGTGATTCCATGTCCCAGCCCTCACCCAAGCCCAGGGAGGCCTTAGAGCGGCTTCTGGAGGGGTAATCGGGGTCCTCAGGGAGGGGCCATGTAAGCTCATCTGTGTATGCAGGGCTGAGTCAGAGCGGGCTGGAGATGGTGGCGCCGGTGCCATCTTAGATCCCGACCAGTGATGTGCTGCAGCCAGAGATCTGGAAAAACAGGCCCCCAAATCGCCTCCTGGTTGGTTGCTGTGGGTGCCCTTCTGTGCCTTGTGCTTGTCTTTCCCCATGTGCAGCGTTTCCAAGCGAAATGAAGCCCGTGGAGCCGAGGGACCCGGGACCTCATGAGAAAACGCATCTCACTGCTCCATGTGGCAAGCCACGCCCCTCTGCAGGGTATAAATTAAGGAAACTCCATGGTCCTATAAAATAGCAGTTCTCTTTTATATTATATGTTGAAGGGTTGTGTGGGAGTGCTTGCTGTGACTTTGTCTAACATTATCTACCATTAATATCTAAGGAGTCAAACTTATGGTACAATAAAAACTCCTCTTTTAAATATATTATTAAAGTGATTGTAAAGTCTCTTTTTCTCCCTTCGTCTTTCAGGACAGCACCTGGAGAGAGCGCAGGTCCACCCACTTTCCCAGGAAACACTGCAGATCACTTTAAAGACCGGATACTTCCACCATGGCCTCATTTGTAGTGTTTCCTCCGGCCATGGTGGAAGCGCTGCAGGGAACCAAGGGGTGCTGCGCTCTCTCCAGGTGGGGAGAGTTGGAGGCATACCGGTTGTTTGTCTTTTGGTACAGACCTGGCCCAGCTTCCTCCCTTCACGTGCGGGGGTCGCTCCGGTGTCCGCTCTCCTTCATACCCAGGGGGGTCAGGCTGTCGAGGTCCCCCCTCTTCTAGACCGGCGGCTAGGTCTGGGACACGGCTGGGATTCATATCTCACGCCGTTCGTATCAGACTCATGTCTTCCGGGTCCGGATGACGAGCGCGTCATTCCGGCCGGGGGCGGGACTTTCGACGGTGCGACGCGGCTTCCGGTTCCAGCCGCAGGAACGCAGGGAGAGTGGGTGGTCTCATTCGGCTGACATCACTTCTGGGATTGGCGCAGAATTTGAACTGATAAAAGCGCCTAGACGCCATTTGATCCTCACTGATGATGGAAGAGGATCAATCGGCGGTGGCAGGAGCAGGAGCCACGATTGTCAGCCAGGCTCAGGTAAGCAGGGGCAGTGGTCTCTGTCATTACTGTTTGAGCCATGTCGTTTCCTCCCTTCCTTGCACTGGGAAGCCTGCAGCATTTTTTTCCTATGTTACTATTTAGGAATAATGCTTTTTCAACAGTTGTTTAGTGAGTCTGTGGGGGGATTCACTGGCTGAAGAGCAAATAGAATTAGAAAATTTTAAATCTGTTCTATTTGGCAACATGTCTTTTTTCTCTTTGTTCATGTGTGTGTATTGTAACTGAGGTTTTGGGGTTTTTTCTTTGGTGTATTTCAGAAGGTGAAAGAAAAGACCAAACATGTCTCCCCTCCTAGCAAGAGGAGGTGTCCATCATGTAAAAATGTACTTAGATTCTTGGACCAAGGTGTTATGCAGGTCCTGCATAAGCGACTTGGTCAAGGAAGAAGCAGCTTCCACTACTCCTGCGTCTCAGCAGGGAGAGCTGCTAAGTTCTTTTAGGAAAGAATTATCAGATACTTTTGAATCTTTCCGGTCTTATTTAGACAGACGCCCAGCTGCAGGTAGTAGCTCAGCGCCCCGTTCTCACTCCCCAGCATCTGCATCCAGGGGGGGCAGTGACTCGGAGGATGAGGAACATAGTAGGTCCTCTGCTTCTGAGGAGGAGGCAGAGGAGGTAAAGGAGGCTTCTGCTTCATCATCCCGGTATAAATTATCCCTTGAGGAGGTGGATGACCTGCTTAAAAATATCCACACTACTCTGAATATCACAGAGGATAAAGCCCAACTGTCACTGCATGACAAAATGTTTCAGGGTTTGGGCGAGGTGAAACAGAGAGTGTTCCCGGTGCATACGTTTCTATCCGAAACTATCAAAAAGGAATGGAGAGACCCAGAGAGGGCCCCTTTCTTTTCCAGGTCCCTCAAATGCAGGTTTCCCTTTGAAGAGGATAGCTCTCAGGTATGGAACAAGAAACCTAAGCTTGACACAGCCTTTTCTCAGGTTTCAAGGAATACGGATCTTGCGTTTGAGGACATGGGTATCCTCAAGGATTCCATGGACAAAAGGGCTGATTCTCTCCTAAGGAAGGCTTGGGACTCAACAATGGCAAACCTAAAACCAGCGATGGCTTCAACAGTAGTATCCAGAAAGCTGGAGCACTGGTTGGAACACTTAAAAGACCATATCGAGGCAGGAGCGCCTAGAAAGGACCTGCTCGATACCTTGCCTGTCCTCTTAAAAGCAGTGGGGTATATGGCAGATGCCTCGGCAGAATCAATTAAGATGTCAGCCAGGTCCTCAGCCCTGATAATCTCAGCCCGTAGGGCCTTCTGGGTGAAAACATGGACAGGGGATACTGCCTCAAAGGCCAAATTATGCGGTCTTCCGTTCGAGAGAGATTTGGTGTTCGGCCCTGACCTTGAAGCCATACTGGACAGAATGGCCAACAAGAAGAAGGGCTTTCCTGTTTAAAAAGAAGGTGAACCCCCAGAGCACTAAAAATTTTCGTGCTTTTCGAAAAACCTCGGAAACCAAAGAGACAGGATATAGAAGGCCCTGGAAGCCGCAGAAAGGAAGGGGCAAGTCGGGAGTGTTATTCCGCCCCCCTACCCCAAACCCAAAGAGCCAGTGACGGTCTTCCAACTGTGGGAGCAAGGTTACAGGCCTTTCTTCCACAGTGGAAGTCAGTGACAAACAGTCTGTTCATCCTCAAAACAATAAAGGAGGGTTACAGGCTGGAATTCGCTCATTCCCCCCCACACGGTTTTATGTAACCCAGGCTCCTCGAGACCCAGAAAAATCAGTAGCCATGATCTCTATTTTGCAGGAACTGATGCAGCAAAGGCTGATCATGTACGTTCCCCCCGAGGAGGTAGGGCTGGGCTGTTACTCACACATCTTCCTTGTAAAGAAACCATCAGGCAAATTCAGATTGATTCTGAATCTGAAGATTTTAAACAAATCGATCAGATACAAGAGATTCAAGATGGATACAATTTTCTCGGTGAAGAGTCTTCTGGTGCCAAACTGTTTTATGGCATCCATAGACCTAAGAGATGCATATCTCCATGTGCCTATGGCCATAGCATCACAGAAATATCTGAGGTTTGCGGTCAGGACGGGAGGCTCAGTGCTACATCTCCAGTTCAGAGCTCTCACGTTCGGTCTATCCTCATCTCCGAAGATATTTACAAAGATCGTAGCAGAGGCCCTAGCCCCCCCTCAGAGTAGAAGGTATATCAGTCGTTACATACATGGACGAGCTTTTGATTTTTGCCAATACAAAACCTCTATTGGAGAGGGACCTGGGAAGGACAGTAAGACACTTAGAGGGTCTCGGTTGGCTGATAAACAGGGAGAAATTAAGCATGATTGCATCTCAGTCGATAAAGTTCCTGGGATACACATCGACTCCAGACAGGAAAAGATCTTTCTCCCAATAGAGAAAATAGAAAAGGTTCAGATTGCTGTGAAGAGGACCCAGACAAACCTGCCTATTTCTATCAGGGCAGCCATGTCAGTTTTGGGCCTCCTCACAGCATCCATCCCTGCAGTGCAATGGGCACGCCTCCATGCAAGGGCTCTCCAACAGGCAATATTGACGAATTGGTCCTACGGGGAGTCCCTGGAGAAGCAATTCAGGATGCCCCCTCAGGTTCAGAGAAAGCTCTGGTGGTGGAGGAGTCACTCAAGTCTAGACAAGGGTCTACTTTGGTGTTTTCCGGTAGACCGGAGGTTGACTACAGATGCAAGCTCCTGGGGGTGGGTTGCCCACCTGGAAGGACAGATGGCCCAGGGGAGCTGGACAGTCAAAGAGGCCAGGAGATCCTCCAATTGGAGGGAACTAAGGGCCATCCTGCTGGGACTATGGGCCTTCAAAGAACTGGTTCAAGGTCTCCATAACCAGGTCTTATCCGACAACGCCACAGCTGTATCCTATATAACAAGGCAGGGGGGCACAAGAAGCAGGTGTTGATGCTGCTTTCCCTGGCTAGTCAGATTCTGTCATGGGCAGAAAGCAACCTGAGGTCCATATCAGCAGTACACCTAAAAGGAGACCTGAATTTTGTAGCGGATTTTCTGAGCAGGGAAAAAATTCGGGAGTCAGAATGGAGTCTGAACCCCGAGGTTTTTCAAGATCTGACAGTGAAATGGGGACTGCCTCAGATAGATCTATTCGCGTCACGGAGCAACACCAAAGTGAAGGCCTTCTTCTCCTTAAACAGGCAAGATCAAGCAAGGGGACTGGATGCCCTAGCACAACCGCGGAACTTCCACTTGTGCTACGCTTTCCCCCCTTTTCAGATGATCCCTTTGGTTCTGAAGAAATTGCAGGGGGAATCCACAAGTCTGATTCTAGTGGCTCCCTTTTGGCCCAAAAGGACATGGTTTGCAACCATACAGAGGATGGCGGTGGGACCCCACTGGGTTCTTCCACTTCGGAGAGATCTCCTAACCCAGGGACCTCTTCAGCATCCGAATATCGGGCAACTCAACCTAACTGGGTGGTTACTGAGGAGCAAATCTTAAAAAGAAAGGGGTTATCTGATAAGCTCGTCACAACCCTCTTAGGAAGTAGAAAAGATACTACTAGGTCAATTTATTTTAAAACGTGGAAACGTTTTAACTCCTGGTGCCTATCAAACGAATTCCCTCCCCAGGAGATACTTTCGGTTCTAGAATTTCTCCATGGGGGCATGGAACTAGGGTTGGCAGCCAGTACCCTGAAGGCACAGGTGGCTGCCTTATCGGTTTTTCTTGAGAGGCAGTTATCTCAAGAACCGCTTATTAGATTTTTTTTAAGGCATTGGCCAGAGCTAGGTCTATACCATTTAAGTTTTTTCCAAAATGGGACTTGTCATTGGTTCTACAGGCATTGACCAGAGAACCTTTTGAACCCCCCAGAGGAAGTGACTATCAGGTTTTGGTCGTTTAAGTTAATTCTTTTAGTGGCTATTACATCTGCTAGAAGAGTAAGCGAGTTACAAGCCTTATCAATAGTGGAGCCTTTCTGTTACATATTTACGGAACGGGTGGTTCTTAAAACTGACCCGGGTTTCCTACCAAAAGTCTCAACAGCCTTCCATAGGATGCAGGAAATAGTTCTACCTACCTTTTGTCCTTCACCTTCAAATGCTAAGGAGAGGTCTTTTCATAGCCTAGATGTAAGAAGGTGTCTATTACACTATCTAGGAATCACAAGTAAGTTCAGGAAGTCAAACTCTCTCTTCGTCATATTCTCAGGACCACGGAAGGGCTATAGTGCGTCCAAAAATACTATAGCTAGGTGGCTACGAATGGCTATTAGGGAAGCCTATAGAGCATCCGGAGTAGAGCCCCCCTCAGGGGTAGTCACCCATTCCACTCGGGCAGTAGCAACATCCTGGGCGGAAAGAGCAGGGGCCTCTCCGAATCGGATCTGTAAAGCGGCTATGTGGACAAGCTTCTCCACCTTCACCCGCCACTACAGGTTGGACCTGCTTTCAGCTTCAGATCAATCGTTTGGCAGAAAGGTTCTGCAGGCGGTGGTCAGTGGTGGTGGTGGTAAGTACTCTCTTATCATCTCCAGGTGCTGTCCTGAAAGACGAAGGGAGAAAACCCTAGTTAGACTTACCGGTAACGGTATTTCTACGAGTCTTTCAGGACAGCGGCGATGACCCATCCTAGATTGTATTTGAAAAATGTGGTGTTATTGCTATGTTCTGCTTATTTAATTTCAGCATCGCTGGAGGTACTCTATGAACAACTGAGGCCATGGTGGAAGTGTCCGGTCTTTAAAGTGATCTGCAGTGTTTCCTGGGAAAGTGGGTGGAGCTGCGCTCTCTCCAGGTGCTGCCCTGAAAGACTCGTAGAAATACCGTTACCTGTAAGTCTAACTAGGGTTTTTTATTTTATTTTTTACTATAAAAAAAACAAACATGTTATACTTACCTGCTTTGTGCAGTGGTTTTGCACAGAACAGCCCTGATCCTCCTCTTCTCGGGTCCCTGAGTGGTGCTCCTGGCCCCTCCCTCCTGTTGAGTGCCCCCACAGAAAGCAGCTTGCTATAGGGCAACCGAGCTGAGCTGCAGCTCCTTCCATTCAGACACGGAGTGGCAGTTCTTCCCCACCCCCTCTCTCTCCTGATTGGCTAACTTAGTTTGATTAACAGCAGTGGGAGTCAATGTCGCCGCTATTGTCTCAGCCAATAAGGAGGGAGAGTTCCCGATGGCTGAGGCTCTTGTGTAACATCACTGAATAGAGATGGGGCTCGTGTAAGTATTGGGGGGGCTGCTGCACACAGAAGGCTTTTTATCTTAAAGGAGTCGTAAACTCTCGTGTTTTTTCACCTTTAATGCATCCTATACATTAAGGTGAAAAAACTTCTCACAGTGACCGGCCCTCAGCCCCCCTGTCATACTCACCTGAGCCCTTCGTTCCCTCGGTGGAGACGTGCTGGACCTCTCTGCTCAGAGTTCTCAGCTCTTGATTGGATAGATTGATAGCAGCGCAGCCATTGGCTCCAATGACGTGGGGGACAGGGCCGAGTCCGGCATACTGTCTATGCACGCAAATGCTGGACTCAGGAGGGCCCCCACAAGGTAACACCCCAGGAGAACGCTTCTCGCAGGGGGTTTACTGATGTGGGGAGGAGCAACGAGCGCTGCCGGGGGACCCCAGAAGACGAGGTTCGAGGGCCACACTTTTCAAAACGAACTGCACAGTAGAGGTAAGTATGATATTTTTGTTATTAAAAAACAAAGGTTTACAATCACTTTAATGCATAGAATGCATTAAGATAAAAAATCCTTTGCCTTTACAATCACTTTAAGTCCTCATTCACCCCAGTGAGACTTGTCATGTGACTTGACAGGTCAAATTGCATGACAAGTCGCATCCTCTTTTCGGCAGTGGAACTGTTCAGATCCGTGCTGCGCCGACTTTGCGGTGCTGCACCAATTTGAAAAAGTAGTTCCTGCACTACTTTTGGCAATTTCATGTGTGACTTGCATAGACGCCTGTGCATGAATTCAGACAGATATCAGCCGTGTCGCACCTGAAGTCGCAGTGACATGCAGGTTTGAAACGGTGCGATTTCAAGTGAAGTTACACGATATCAAAGCCGCATGCAGTGTGAACCCGGGCTAAATATTATTTAAAATTCAAAATTTGAATTGTGTTGCTTTGTGATTCACTGGTTTCTGAAAACAATCTACTCTGTAGCTATTCTGTATACTCTGCTACAATTGTTACATTTATAATCATTTGTGTCTTTCTTTTTTACCTCACAGGGAAAACAACATTAGCAGACTGCCTCATATCTAGCAATGGCATCATCTCCAACAGATTAGCTGGAAAGGTACTTTCTGTTTCCACGATGATTAGGTGCATTGTATAAGCTATGGTGTATTCAGTGACCGACTGTTGTCCATTGCCTAGTTCATGCTGTATTTATTGAATTGCAGTTACGTTATTTGGATAGTCGTGAAGATGAGCAGATACGAGGAATCACCATGAAATCCAGTGCCATCTCCCTGCAGTACAACATTGGTAAATGGACAATGCTAACTTGTTTCTTTTACCTTATCCAGGGACACCAAGTGACTTTCAATAATATAACCTATTACTGTGTGCCTTTTTTGTGTATTTTTTATGTGGTATTATTACTCTGCAGAATGTATTTTATGCTACATAAGATGCACCTGACCAATAAGACCTAAGTTTTAGAAGAGGAAAACAAAAAATTAAATATTCTGAACCAAATAGTGTACTAAAATATTTACCAGTGCCCATGAGATGCAGCCTGACTGGTATCATACAGTGCAGCCTGAGCCTGACCTGTGTCATGCAGTGCAGCCTGAGCCTGACCTGTGTCATGCAGTGCAGCCTGAGCCTGACCTGTGTCATGCAGTGCAGCCTGAGCCTGACCTGTGTCATGCAGTGCAGCCTGAGCCTGACCTGTGTCATGCAGTGCAGCCTGAGCCTGACCTGTGTCATGCAGTGCAGCCTGAGCCTGACCTGTGTCATGCAGTGCAGCCTGAGCCTGACCTGTGTCATGCAGTGCAGCCTGACCTTGACCTGTGCGATACAAAGCAGCCTGACCTTGACCTGTGTCGTACAGTGCAGCCTGACCTTGACCTGTGTCGTACAATGCAGCTGTACCTGGCGAGGATGTCATCACATCTGACAGAGCAGCCAGAGACGATGCCGCGGCCGCACTCCATTTGGCCTACTCTGTCTTCTGTCTGTGACAGGCAAAGCTGAGTGACAGGCTCAGGATGACAGGATCGCCCAGCGCTCGCGGGAGACGGCAGCCCGGTGATTTAACATGGTAGTGGCGGGGGGCAGTCCTGGTCAGTATTCGCTCCATAAGACGCACAGGCATTTCACTCCCATTTTTTGGGGGGGAAAAAGTGCGTCTTATGGAACAAAAAATACGGTAAATAAAATTGTAATGGTTTTGGGTTTACCAACATCATTGCACAGAGCAGGTAGGTATAATATATTTATTTTTATTTTTTTAATTGGCTTTAGAAATGCTTTATGGCTAATTTGGAAGGAAGTCAATGTTACCCTTCAGTGTGTTTATTTTGTGAGAGGAACCCCTCTCAATCCCTATTAGCAGACAGCCTTCCTATTAGGATATGATTACTGGGCCAAGATCTGCAAGGCAGCAGTGCTAACCAACTGGTGTTATTTCTCTCACTCACCGCTCTGCTGCTCCAGTGCTCACTGGAGAGCTCGGCTGGGGTGGGCGGGTGCAGCTTGCCCCAGCCAGCTGTCTATCAGCCAGCTAAGTGGATCCCAACCATATTGTGGATCCTTCCAGAGTCTGGATCGGCTCTGCCCCATTAGTTGATAGCAGGCAATAGCACACTATCAGCTGCCTCTGGGTCACAGGAGAACAAAAATATACTATTGTGAGGCACAAGAGAAGTATGGCCAAAAAAGATTTGGCCATGCTTCTCTTTTAAAGTGTGCCTGAAACATGCAACATGTTGCAGCTTGCCAAGCTGTAGATGTGGTGGCTGTTTTCATTTTTCTTTTTACTTTTAAGCTTTTTTTAGGCCTTTATGTTCACCTGGTGATAAGGCCAATATGTCTACTATTTTTCAACTTTCTTAACCAAAGTTTCCAGCAGGAGTGAGGGCTGAGACAAACCTTTTACCACTGAGAAGTGCTTACGATGGTCAGCTTTTATGAATTTATGTAAAACATTTATCCCAGGGCTACTTTCACACTGGGGTGGGGGGCGTTAGCTGTAAAGCGCAGCTAATTTTAACGGTGCTTTTAACGCCTGCTAGTGGCCGAATAAAGGGTTAAAAGTGCCCGCAAAGCGCCACTGCCAAATCGCTTTGCAGGCGCTTCGGCAGCAGTGCCGATTGATAACAATGTCAGGGGCGGTGGAGGAACGATGTATCCCTAGCTCCCGCACCACTCGAAAGATGCTGCTTGCAGGACTTTTTCTAAAGTCCTGCAAGTGCACCGCTCCAGTGTTACAGCACTCAGGCTCTCACTGGCGCTGCAGGGGAGGTGTTTTTCAGGTGATTTACAGGCGCTATTTTTAGCCCAAAAGTGTCTTAACAACTTTAAGACCGGGCCTCCTTTATTTTTATTTTTTTTTTATTTTTTTTTTTAGATGTGTTGTTTTACAAGTTAAAAACAGTTTTGTTTTTTTTTCGCTAGATCACAGGCAGTGGGACATTGGCCGATCTCTGCAGCCGCACATCGGGGCAATGAGTGATCAGTGATTAGCGCAGCGCAGTGCCGACTTCCTGGCGGGCTCTGCACATGTTCCATGCTAACACGCCTGAGCTCATCCTTATTCACTTATAAAGAGTCCATCTAACTCTAGTTTTCCAGCTAACCCTACCCTCTCCACATGTTGCTATCCAAGGTTGGCCACATTGCTCCTCCATAGATACAGTGGAGGACTGAACATAGCCACCCTAAGATAAGAGATTTGTTACTGATCAGATCACCAGGTGAATATAAAGGAAAAGCCAAAAAAAAAAAAAAGGAAAACCGATGTAAAAAGAATTTATAAGACGCAATATATAAAGTTTTTGTTTTTTGAGTATCCATCAGGATCCCACTTTTCATTTATCTATCTTTACAAGTCATAACTTATTCTTCCAGACAAGTGAGTTCCCTTTTTTCTTTTTTCAGGGGATCAAGAATATCTTATAAACCTCATAGATTCTCCTGGACACGTTGATTTCTCATCAGAGGTTTCCACTGCTGTGCGTCTCTGTGATGGTGCAATTATCGTGCTGGATGCAGTGGAAGGTGTGTGCCCACAGGTAAGCACAGCACGTTTGACTGCAAGATTTGGATATACATAATACTGTTAGATGTTTGCTAGAAAAATGTATATACCGCTGAATAGCACACACAATCACAGGTATTTTATACATGCAGAAAATCTATTCTAAGATTCAAAATGTACACATATTGGCTTGCAAATATATGTATATATATGTGTGTGTATATATATATATATATATATATATATATATATATGTGTGTATGTATGGATGTGTGTATGTATATGTATATGTATATGTATATGTGTGTATATATATATATATATATATATATATATATATATATATATATATATATATATAATCTCTTGAAATTTTCTACATGTTGTCATGTTACAACCAAAAACGTAAATGTATTTTATGTGATAAATCAACACAAAGTGGCACATAATTGTGAAGTGGAAAGAAAATGATAAATGGGTTTTCAACAATTTTGACAAGTTAATATCAGAGACGTGCATTTGTATTCTGCTCCCTTAACACTGATACCCCTAACTAATATCAAGTTGAACCAATTGCCTTTAGAAGTCACCTAATTAGTAAATCGAGTCCACCTGTGTTTAATTTATTCTCAGTATAAATATAGCTGGTCTGTGAAGCCCTCAGAGGTTTGTTAGAGAATCTTAGTGAACAAATGGCATTATGAAGGCCAAAGAGCACACCAGACAGGTCAGGAATAAAGTTGTGAAGAAGTTTAAAGCAGGGTTAGGTTGTATCCCAGGCTTTGAACATCTCATGGATCACTGTTCAATCCATCATCCGAAAATAGAATGGAGTATATGGCACAACTGCAAAACAACCAAGACATGGCCGTCCACCTAAACTGACAGGCCGGCAATGAGAGCATTCTTTAGAGAAGCAGCCAAGAAGCCCATGGGAACTCTGGAGGAGTTGCAGAGATCCACAGCTCAGGTGGGAGAATCTGTCCACAGGACAACTATTAGCTGTGCACTCCACAAATCTGGCCTTTATGGAAGAGTGGCGAGAAGAAAGCCATATGGACTTTGCCTTCCTATATAAGGAAGTGTTTACACAATTCCTGTTTTCTTTCTTGTTCATTGACAGACACAGAGAGTCCTATACTGATGAGTTATTCAAAAATAGTCTAGAATACCTAACATAAAGAAGAACCCCCCACTGCAAAAACTGGGACCAGACAGAGGAAGCTGAAAAAAATGTCTTACTAAAAGGAGACCAGAGCTGACTTAGACTAGATAGAGCTCTCGGCCTTAACTTACCTGATCTCATGGGTCTGAAAGAGAAAGGGGGGGGGGGGGGCACATGATTGGTCAATCAGGGCAGACATCCACCTTGCCAGGGCAAGAACTACCGAGGAAGATAGTTAAGCTTTATTGTCATTGCAAAGCAGTTTTACAATCCCATTTCTTAAAACTCATCACATTGTAAAACATACAGTCACCCCCCTTTACATAAATAGAATAAAAAATGATATCAAATATTGTCAAAACCATTTCAACCTTAAAAAGGGGGCATACCTTTATTTAACAAACAGTTACGGTAATTTGCATGGCTAATACAATTAATTTCCATATTTGAGTGTTAATGAACACTGAGAATGACTCCGTTAAGTGGTCCCTTACTCCCTTAGAAAAATGAGGATTCAATACCATGGAGACATGACTATTATGGGGAGATACATGGAAGTTTCAAATGCAAGGAATAGGCAGGGGTTAGAGGATAGGGCCGAGAACCAAGCTCAACTCTCACCTATCTGTAGACAAGGAAGACCTGGGTGGTTGGATCACAGTGAATGCAGGGATGAGACTGGGAAGTCAGAGCCCTGGTAGGACAATGATGAGCAAGTACTTGACCTCGCAGGCCACATGAACCCTCTGGAAAAGGACAGGGATGGCGGACTAGATGGATATCAAGCTCATCTTAAATCCCACAGCTTACAGTGCCTTGCGAAAGTATTCGGCCCCCTTGAACTTTTCAACCTTTTGCCACATTTCAGGCTTCAAACATAAAGATATAAAATCTTAATTTTTTGTGAAGAATCACCAAGTGGGACACAATTGTGAAGTGGAACAAAATCTATTGGATATTTTAAACTTTTTTAGCAAATAAAAAACTGAAAAGTGGTGCGTGCAAAATTATTCGGCCCCTTTATTTTCAGTGCAGCAAACTCACTCCAGAAGTTCAGCGAGGATCTCTGAATGATCCAATGTTGTCCTAAATGACTGATGGTGATAAATAGAATCCACCTGTGTGTAATCAAGTCTCTGTATAAATGCACCTGCCCTGTGATAGTCTCAGGGTTCTGTTGAAAGCGCAGAGAGCATCATGAAGACCAAGGAACACACCAGGCAGGTCCGTAATACTGTTGTGGAGAAGTTTAAAGCCGGATTTGGATACAAAAAGATTTCCCAAGCTTTAAACATCCCAAGGAGCACTGTGCAAGCGATCATTTTGAAATGGAAGGAGTATCAGACCACTGCAAATCTACCAAGACCTGGCCGTCCCCCTAAACTTTCAGCTCAGACAAGGAGAAGACTGATCAGAGATGCAGCCAAGAGGCCCATGATCACTCTGGATGAACTGCAGAGAACTACAGCTGAGGTGGGAGAGTCTGTCCATAGGACAACAATCAGTCGTACACTGCACAAATCTGGCCTTTATGGAAGAGTGGCAAGAAGAAAGCCATTTCTCAAAGATATCCATAAAAAGTCTTGTCTAAAGTTTGCCACAAGCCACCTGGGAGACACACCAAACATGTGGAAGAAGGTGCTCTGGTCAGATGAAACCAAAATCAAACTTTTTGCCCACAATGCAAAATGATATGTTTGGCGTAAAAGCAACACGGCTCATCACCCTCAACACACCATCCCCACTGTCAAACATGGTGGTGGCAGCATCATGGTTTGGGCCTGCTTTTCTTCAGCAGGGACAGGGAAGATGGTTAAAATTGAGGGGGAGATGATTGCAGCCAAATACAGGACCATTCTGGATGAAAACCTGTTGGAGTCTGCAAAAGACCTGAAACTGGGACGGAGATTTATCTTCCAACAAGACAATGATCCCAAACATACAGCAAAATCTACAAAGGAATGGTTCACAAATAAACGTATCCAGGTGTTAGAATGGCCAAGTCAAAGTCCAGACCTGAATCCAATCGAGAATCTGTGGAAAGAGCTGAAAACTGCTGTTCACAAACACTCTCCATCCAACCTCACTGAGCTCCAGCTGTTTTGCAAGGAAGAATGGGCAAGAATTTCAGTCTCTCGATGTGCAAAACTGATAGAGACATATCCCAAGCGACTTGCAGCTGTAATCGTAGCAAAAGGTGGCTCTACAAAGTATTAACGCAAGGGGGCCGAATAATTTTGCACGCCCCACTTTTCATTTTTTTATTAATTAAAAAAGTTTCAAAAATCCAATAGATTTCGTTCCACTTCACAATTGTGTCCCACTTGTTGGTGATTCTTCACAACAAATAAAAAATTTATATCTTTATGTTAGAAGCCTTAAATGTGGCAAAAGGTTGAAAAGTTCAAGGGGGCCGAATACTTTCACAAGGCACTGTATGTGTCTCAAAGGAGACAAATGAGTGCTCTGAGGGAAAAGAACAGTGGACAGGCTGGGGTTAATCTCCTAAAACCAGACTGGCACAGACATTAGAACAGGAAATGTTGAGTCTGAAAGGCCCCAGGGAAGCAAAGGTAGGTTTAATCTGTACCCTGAAACGGGGAGGTAGAGGGTGAGATGTGATGGGATCAATTCATTAGTAGGGCTGAAACAACGAATCGATCGACAACTAATCGATTATGAAATGAATCGATTAATCGGCCAGTCACATAATGGGGTTAAAAAAAAAACTAAAATGAGCCCTTTATAGTACAAAAATATAATCACTACTGTAAATATTACTTTCACTGTTCTACGGTAAAAAAAATGAACCCCCTTCCAGTAGTGATTATCTGCTTTTTTGTACTATAAAGGGCTCATTTTAGTCTTTTTAACCCCATCATGTTTCTACACATCTTAGGCCTGGTTCACATATATATATTTATTGGTGCTTTTTGCAGAAACGCACTGCAGTTCTTATACATGGCTTCCTATGGGACACGTTCATATCTGTGCTTTTTTCAGCTGCTGCATATTTGGAAAGGGTCAGGGACTTTTAACCCAAAACTGCGCTTTTTTTGGTTCAATATACTTCAAAGGAAAAGCTGCAGAAAAGAATGTAATGCGTTTTTGCAGCAATTTGTGTTTTTTAATCTGGCCAAAAAAGATGCAAATTGCAGTAAAAGCACGTGCGCAAAAATAATCAATAAATGCACAGCAAAAAGCACTGCAGAAACGGATCAAAAGCAAAAACTGCATAGGTGTGTACCAAGCCTTATGCTGGCCTCACGGATCAATTTTCAGGTGAGAATATTCAGATGAAAACTCTTTGTACATTCGCTGAATGAAAGAATTTTGTTTGAAATTTTCACTTCATTTCTGAACAAAAACCACATACACTGTCTGAAAATTCCTTTGATCAAGAAGTTTTCTATTTCCAAATTTTCCCGTCACTGTGGTTGAAAATAAACGTCAATTTGACCCACTTTTTTTTTTTTTTAAGTTTATTAACCGATTAATTGAAACAATAATCAGCCAACTAATCGATTATGAAAATAATCGTTAGTTGCAGCCCTATTCATAAGCATGAAATAGCACTCTGCACCTGAAGAAAAAACTACCCAGGAGCTTGCAAGGATTAGTAAAACAGCCCCCCTCCTTAGAAAAGTGGGGGGAGAACATTTATCCTGAAGGCTTCACTGATGGTGAAACCTGGTTCTCCGGATGGCCAGAGGAGAAGGAAGAGACTTGGCCAAACTGTCTTTAGACTTCTTACACCAAGACACATGTGCTCCAATGATATGTACCACATACCTACTAGTGGTCTGTTTTAAATCTAGGGTAATGGCAGAAAACTGCAATTTCTCCAAGATAATCCCATTAGGGAGAGACTTGGGTGAACCCAGATAAGAGTTGGAGATGGTCATTGCAACCTGTTGCCAGCTGATCAGGCATGGACTCTACAGGGGAAGACATAGAATTTCACTTAGAGCCTCTGTGGTCAACTGCAGTGAGAAACTGGATGAATTTGATCACAAGGTCTTGTACAACTGAAGTATAGGTCTCATTTGGTGGTGCTAAGGAGGACTCCGATGATATGGTGGATCGTATAATCATTGAGTAACCAGATTGCAGATTTCAAAAGTTGGTACCTTCGGAAGGCACAGAGCAAAACTGTTAGGGATGTGTGAGCTGGGGTCGCTCATTGCCCACTGCCCCTTTGTCTCTATATACAGACATATTGTGACTGGCAGTGATTCAACTAGGCTTAGGGTACAAGGCAAGGCCTAAGACAAAACCCAGACAGTTGGTTGAGTCAGACGGCTGGAGGTGATCATAGTTAGGCTCGGTTCACACAGGGGCGGCACGACTTGCAGCGCGACTCACGGACGCGACCTGCACACGACTTCAGCGGCGACTTGCAAAACGTCTTCTGTATAGAAGTCAATGCAAGTCGCCTGAAGTCGCCCCAAAAGTAGTACAGGAACCTTTTTTCTAAGTCGGAGCGACTTGAGTCGCTCCTATTAGAACGGTTCCATAGTACAGAACGGAGTGCGACTTGTCAGGCGGCTAAGTTGCCCGGACAAGTCGCCCCTGTGTGAACCGAGCCTTATTGTGGACGGCAGTATAAACAAACCAAGTATCCAGAGTTCCTTGTGGCTCTTTGCAAAGCAAGAGCAGACATGGGGAAGTGTTTCCTTGATGTTGAATACCATGCCACTTTTGACCCAGCAGATGTCAGCCCCCTCAGTGTTAACCCTTTGGTGGTAAAATAATGGAAAGCGAAAATTCAAATGCACTTGGCGGTCCAAACAGTGAGGTAGCTCCAAGTCCTTAGCCTGATCAGCCAACTCACAGAGCAAGTCTTCAGAGAACGGGCAAGCCCAGAGGCAATGCCAATGGCTCTCGACCTGGAAAGCGCTCCACGGCTAACTTGCTACCAAAATGTAGTCGAGAAAGTGGCTAACACAGAACCCAGTGCCCGAAGGTCACTTCTAAGCTAGACCTGCCACGTCTGGTACCTAGGTTGCTCCAGATAGCTTCAAATGTAGAGACCATCTATAGTAGTAAAAATTAAGAAGAAATGCCTTCAAAAATGTTAGACGGTTCCCTACAGAATTGAAGAAAAGATTTCCATCCTCCTAAGACACTAGCAACAAAAAACTGAGGCATGCTGGTAGGAGGGGACAAGCTGGGCTGGCCCACTATACTATATACTGTGTGTGTGTGTGTGTGTGTGTGTGTGTGTGTATATGTATATATATATATATATATATATATATATATATATATATATATATATATATATATATACACGCGCGCGTGCGGGGTCCCCGGGTTACGAATCCGTTAGGGACTTTCATCCTGTTTGTAATCCGGGAAATTTTCGTAAGTCAGCCACGCATGCGCAGAATGACAATTACGGACATTTCCAATGTTCCGTCAAATGCCGTTTGGCACATGCGCAGCAAATTAGACATGTTTGTGTTATATATATATATATATATATATCTCCTATAGTGTAACTGGGACCACACAATACTGTAATGTGGTATTATGCTACAAATTCTGTGTTTTTTCTTCTTCTGTAGACCCAGGCAGTATTACGACAAGCCTGGTTGGAGAATATACGACCTGTTTTGGTAATCAATAAGATTGATAGACTGATAGTGGAACTGAAAATGTCATCCCTAGAAGCATATACCCATCTTCAAAAAATACTGGAGCAGGTAAGCACTGCATCCATAGGAGGTGTATACATCTGTTCAATGTACCACTCCCTGACAAAATTATCTCTAACCATCCTCTTTATTTTTCAGGTAAATGCCGTGACGGGAGGCCTGTTCACCTCCAGGGTCTTGGAAGAGAGAGCTGAAAAAGACACTACCACAGAGACAACGGAAGGGGATCAGGTGTATGACTGGAGTGCAGGCTTGGAAAACTCAGACGACTCTCAGCTCTATTTCTCCCCAGACCAGGGCAATGTGGTGTTTGCCAGTGCCATTGATGGATGGGGGTTCACGTAAGCTCCTGTTCCTCTATTGTAATGTTTTTTATAACTTTTTCCCCTTACAGCATTTCTCTGGATTACTTTTGGTCTATTAACTAGAAATTACAAATTAACCACCCGACCCCCAGGCCAATTCTAAAAAATAAAATGTAAAAATCATGTAAATCACAATAAAATGTAAAAATAAGCATTTTTTTAAGCAGAGACCCTAGAGGATAACATGGTGAGTGTTGCAGTTTTTTATGTCACGTAGTATTTTCACAATTTTTTTTGGGGGGGGGGGATGCGGACGCACATTTTGGCAAAAATACTGTTTAATGAAGTTTAGTGCATGTTGCATTGGTAAAATTTAAAAGTTGAGGTTGCACCAAAAAAACAGAAGAAGGCGCAAGCTCCTAGTGCATGACCAAAAATGTATTGAGGCGAATGGAAAGTGCAAAAAATAGATATTCACAAAGGTGCAACTTGTAAAAGCCAATGAACCACAAGATGCCTGTAGTGATTTCTCTTTGATGATACGCCGGGTATATAGATACCAGACATGTCATGGTTTAAAATTGCGCATGCTTATGAAATGGTGACAAACTGCGGTATATTCAATTATCCATAGGCGACGCTTTGAAAGCCTTTACAGGTTACCACTTTAGATTTACACAGGAGCTCTGGTGCTAAAATTATTTCTCTCACTCTAGCATTCATGGTGATATGGTGATTCATTGTGATTCATGGTCATTCATGGTGATATCCCACGTGTGGTGCGATTGCGATTCACCTTTGTGTGCAGACATGGTTAAAACATGTTTTTTTTACTTTTTTATTTTATTTTTACACTGTAACTTTTTTTGTAATTACTTTTATTGCTATCGCAAGAGATAAACAACATCCCTTGTGATAGCATGGGCCATAATAGGTCCTCTTTTTGGCAAGATCTGGGGTCTAAGAGACCCCAGATCTCTGCTCTGGCCTACAAAGCAGCAGATAAAACCAAGATCAGTTTGATTTGCTGCCACGCAAGCTAGCAATGGTTTTGTAAACAGAGGAACTGAAATTGGAAGTGATGAAATCCTTGTCACTTTGTTTCTGATGTTACACAATGGGAGGAACAACATCAGTTCCTCTCACAGTGTTGGGGGGGGGGGGGGGGGGGGGGCATGCCGCTGGTGGCCCAAAACTCCAGCAACTGGTCTCCTAGGTTCCCAGACGTTTACAGAATGCAATGATTTGCAAATCCCTTAAACTCATTTTATTCACAATAGAAAACATATCAAAGGTTTAAACTGAGAAAATGCCATGTTAACCACTTCAGCCCTGGAAGGATTTACCCCCTTCCCGACCAAGCCCTTTTTTGCGATATGGCACTGCGTCGCTTTAACTGACAATTGCGACGTTGTACCCAAACAAAATTTATGTCCTTTTTTTCCCACAAATAGAGCTTTCTTTTGGTGGTATTTGATCACCTCTGCGTTTTTTTTGTTTTTTTGTGCTATAAACCAAAAAAAGCGACAATTTTGAAAACAATATTTTTTAGTTTTTGCTATAATATCCCCCAAAAATATATAAAAAAACGAATTTCTTCCACAGTTTAGGCCAATATGTATTCTTCTACATATGTTTGGTAAAAACAAATCGCAATAAGCGTATATTGATTGGTTTGCACAAAAGTTATCGTGTCTACAAAATAAGGGATAGATATATTTAAAAACATTTTTTTATTAGTAATGACGATAAAAATTTGTGATTTTTACCGTGTCTGCAAAATTGTGGCAGACAAATCGGACACTTTTGACACTATTTTGGGACAATTGGCTATAAAAATGCACTGATTACTGTGTAAATGCCACTGGCAGGGAAGAGATTAACTGTGTTCCCACAGCATGTGTTCCCTCAGCAACTGTAGGGGGGTGGGCTCACTAGACCATGACAGAAATCACTACTCCTGATCACTGGGAGCAGTAGATCTCTGTCATGTTGCTAGGCAGAACAGGGAAATGCCTTGTTAACATAGGCATCCCCCCATTCTGCCTCTCCGTGCCATGATTGCGAGCCAACAGTGGACATTGAGTCTGCATGGCCACGCCCCGCGGCCCGCTGGCTGCGGATGACGCAGCAACGTATAGGTATGTTGTTTTGCACGCCCATGCCACTTTGCTGACGTATATCGGCGTGAGTCGGTCGGCAAGTGGTTAAGAAAAAAATAAGGTAATTTTAAAATTGATGGCAGCAACACTTCTAAAAAAAAGTTTGGGACAGGGCAACAAAAAGCTGGCAAATTACATAGTACTAACAATGAAGAACATTTTACAATTAATTAGGTTAATTGGCAACAGGTCAGTAACATGATCTGGTGTAAAAAGAGCATCTTATGCCCATACACACGATCGGACATTCCGACAACAAAATCCATGGATTTTTTCCGACGGATGTTTGCTCAAACTTGTCTTGCATACACATGGTCACACAAAGTTGGTTGGAAATTGCGAACGTTAAGAATGCGGGACGTACAACACGTACGACGAGCCGAGAAAAATTAGTTCAATAGCCAGTGCGGCTCTTCTGCTTGATTTTGAGCAAGTGTGGAACTTTGTACATCAGAAATGTGTCTCGGAAATTCCGATGAAAAATGTCCGATGGAGCCTACACGCGGTCGTAATTTCCATCAAAAAGCTCCCATCAAACTTTTTCCGTCGGAAAATCCGACCGTGTGTACGGGGCATTAGAGTGTCAAAGATGGAAGAGGTTCACCAATTTGTGAAAAGCTGCATCTAAAAATTGTCAAACAATTTCAAAATAATGTTTCTCAATGTAAAATTGAAAAGACATTAAGCAAATCATCATCTACAGTACATAATATAATCAAAGATTCAGTGTGCCGCGTCCTCCGTACTAAAGAGAAGGAGGACCTTCTGGCTTGTTATAAGTGATCAGTTCAAAGCCAGTATCGCTGATGGTATGGGGGGGTATATTAGTGCAGATGGAATTGGCAGCTTGCACATCTGTAAAGGCACCATCAACGCTGAAAGATATATCTGGGTTTTGTGCCAGTATATGCTCCGATCTAAACAATGGGAGTTATTTACGAAAGGAAAATCCACTTTGCACTGTAAGTGCACTTGAAAGTGCACTTGGAAGTGCAGTCACTCTAAATCTAAGGGGTAGATCTGAACTGAGGGGAAGCTCTGCTTATTTTATCATCCAAATCATGTGCAGGCTAAAAATGCTGTTTTTTTATTTTCCTTGCATGTTCCCCTCGTATCTACAGCGACCTTACTTCCAAGTGCACTTTCAGTGGAAAGTGGATTTTCCTTCAGTAAATAACCCACAATGTCTTTTTCAGAGAAGGTCTTGCATATTTCAGCAGGACAATGCTAAAGAGCATAATGCATCTATGACAACAACCTGGCTACGTAGTAGAAGAGTTTGGATGCTTAACTGGCCTGCCTGCAGTCCAGGCCTTTCACCATTTTGAAAATATTTGGTGCATCTTGAAATGAAAAATGCTACAAAGATGGATTGTTGAGCATTTAAAATCCTATATCAGTCAAAAATAGGACAATATCCATGTCCCAAAACTCCAGCAACTGGTCTCCTAGGCTCCCAGATGTTTACAGTGTTGTTAAAAGAAGAGAAGATGTTATACCATGGTAAACATGGCTCAATCCAAACTTTTTAAAATTATGTTGTTGCCATCAATTTCAAAATTACTTATTTTTTTTTTTCTTAAAAACCAGCCACATACTCTGTCAGGCAGCAAGGGATCTTGTTATCCCTGAATTTCATGTGTTGAAAGCGGAAAAAAATAGGCAAGTGTAAGGAAATGAGTGACTCTGAGAAGGACCAAATTGTAATGGCTAGATGACTGGGTCAGAACAACTCCAAAACTGCATGCATCTCTTGTGGGATGTTCCCGGTCTGCAGTGGTCCAAAAGCGATCTACAGTACCAAAAGTGGTCCAAGGAAGGAAAGCCAGCAAACCAGAGACAAGGTCATGGGCAGCCAAGGCTCATTGATGCACATGGGGAGCAAAGGCTTGCCCGTGTAGGCCAGTCCTATAGAAGAGCTACTGTAGCTCAAATAGCTGAAAAAGTTCATACTCGTTCCAAAAGAAAGATGTCAGGGTACCCATTCTGACCTTTGTCTAAAGCCAAAAACTCCTACAACGGGCATGTGAGCATCAGAACTGGACCACAGAGCAATAGAAAAAAGTGGCCTGGTCCGATTTTTTTTTTTTTCCTTCTCTTCTACATCATGTGGATGGCCGGGTGCGTATGTGTCACTTATGCCGTGTACACACGAGCGGATTGTATGGCGTACTTAGTCCGTCATACAATCCGACGGACAGTCCGTCATACTTTCCACTGAACGGACTTGACCACACACGGATACCCAAACAGTCCGACGAAAGCTTGCGCGATGACGTACAGCACGTACGACGGGACTAGAAATAGGAAGTCCAATACACAGCAAAGCACCCTTCCGCCGTGTAAATCCTTTATGGGCATGCGTCATTCTTAGTCCGTCGAACTAGCACACTGACGAGCGGATTGTCTGCTGAAACCAAAGTATGACGGACAGAATTTCGAAAAATCCGAAATACTTAGTATGCCAGACTGCACGCTGAAAAAGTCCGCTGAAGCCCACACACGAGCGGACTGTCCGCTGAAATGTGTTTTGACGGACTAAGTAGGCCATACAGTCCGCCCGTGTGTACGCGGCATTAGGGAAGACATGGCACCAGCATGCATTATGAGAAGAAGGGGAAAGCCATTAGAGGCAGATATCACAGCATGCCTTCACAAGCTTAGTGGAGTCCGTGCCTCTTTTTGGGTCAGGGCTGTTTTTGAGAGCCTACTCAATTTTTAGATGGGTAGCTATGTTATGGCTGATCGATGTATATTTGTATGCCAAAAAACTAAGTAGCCATATCTTTTCTGTCAGGTGATCATCTTTAAATGTTAGCAATTAAAAGTAAGGAGGTGATGTTTTCAGCTCCACATCCCCGGCTGTGACAGTTACTAGTATGGCTGCAGCAATGGCGTCATACATTTGTGTGTGGGTATACCTATGCGTTCCCATGTTTGTCCATGATCTCATAACCTTTCTACTAGTAATAGAAAACTGAAAACATATTCACCAACACCCCAGTTATCATCTTGTTTTCAGAATTCTCAAAAAACTAAAAAAAAAGTAACTATCTCCCTTTGATACATTTGCAAAAGTGCGTCTTCCACTGGGGTAAGCTTAAGGTTTAGATTTTTATTTATAAATCTTTTGCCTCTGGTTATTTGAGGGGTTATATTAAATTGCCTAGTAATTATTGGAAAGATTTTTGAAGTTGCGTCTATAATCTAGGTCTGTATTTTAAATTTGAATATCAGTCACTAGATGGAGCTGTGGTTATGTGCTCTCCATTGTCAGGGTTCATTTTAGGTGATTATTTTTTGCAATGCTGTTAAAGCGTTCTTTCAGATCTTGAGTAACACATACATCTCATCAGGTTTATAGAAGGTGTACATCTTTTTAATTATGTTCTTTTCCACAGTCATATATATTTCTTTATAATGAAAAATGCATGCAGCATGTGCTGTCAAAATGGGAATTTTAGATTTTGCTAATAGAAATGTTAAGACTAATTCTCAGACATTTCAATTTGTTTAAAGAAGTACTCAATTTTGATCTTGTAATCTAAACTATTAATTAACCCGCTTAGTACTGCGTTTCTGGAGCTGGAATTGCTTGAAGATTAAACTCTAATTTCCTAAACCAAATTATTTGTTGATGGTGTACCCCTCACCCTCACCAATGACGGCTGGTTGAAACTCAGGAAGGGTTCTTTAATCCATGGGAGCGCGTGGTGGTGGGCGAATGACGTATAACCTGAATGGCTTCTTATAAAATCAGGGTGAATTTGATTTAAATCAAGTAGATTTAAATCACTAGTAAGAAAAATACCGCACTACTTCAAAACATAAAATGTGAAAAGAAATATAATATGAAAAAAATAAAAAATAAAGGTAAGCAACCACTAAAAGTGAGATACACACTAAATAAAATAGGAAAAAACTGTAGCAGCGCCAAAACAAATACAAAATACAAATATGAACGTAAACCACTGAGTACGAACCAGTTAATGATGTATGGTTATGCCAAGGGGCATAACAAAAAAATTAAATCAATCAATAAATCCAAATTTGCATAAAGTCCAAAATTACATAGTATGTGTGATGATAAATTACACATCCACAATTGAGGTATTGTGAAGCAAAGTCTGTGAACACAGGTGTGCATAAATAAAATGACAGGGAGCAGTAGATCTCTTTCATGTTGCTAGGCAGAACAGGGAAATGCCTTGTTTACATAGACATTTCCCCATTCTGCCGCTCCATGATACGATCACGGGACACCAGTGGACATCGAGTTCGTGGTCACGAAGATGCATGGCGCACATGCGCCCACAATGCCGTAGATTAAAAGGGACGCACCTGTACGCCCATTTGCACAGCTGTGCCACTGAGCCGATGTATATCGACGTACGCTGGTCTGCATGTGTTTACAATAAAATTGATAAAAATAAAGAAAACGATTGAAGTCATAAAAATTCTATTTTTTTATTTTTTTTATAATCATTGAATTATATCCAGTGTGTGTTTACTCCACATATCATGACAGCATTCCTGAGGAAAGATTCATCCCCCCACCGGATGTTGCTAGGATTGTAAAAGCCTAAGCGCCCTTGGACACAACAAAGAGCTGCATTTAGCACGATGTTTCGTTGCAAACAGCAGCCATCGTTCAAAAGAGCATGGTTAAATAGAGCCTTGGCCTACTGATTGTATGAATTTGTACATACATGCTGTAGTCCATGCACCCACAAAATATGCTTTAATAGGAAACGAGCAGATTTTTTTTAAAGACATGCTTAAACCTCATAACAAAGATCATTAAAAATGAGCTCTTTTATTATGCTTGCTTTCTGCATACACAATGTAGACATATAGCCAACTTGAATAAAATAGTTGTTTTTGAGATGATGACCACTTTGGCCAGGTGTATGTAATGTATAGCACAACTACAACAACAAGGCCAATATAATGTACAACATAGCATACAGTATACTGTATGGTGTAGTTGTTAAGAGTATGTAAGGTAAAACAGAGTTTATTAAGTGCAGTGATAGGAGTATGTA
This sequence comes from Lithobates pipiens, assembly GCF_037356315.1. Taxonomy (NCBI): domain Eukaryota; kingdom Metazoa; phylum Chordata; class Amphibia; order Anura; family Ranidae; genus Lithobates; species Lithobates pipiens. The sequence goes on along the minus strand of NW_027507903.1, from coordinate 57,942,263 downwards.
ACATGCAGAATGCAGTGCTTCGGAGTTTGTACTGTATGACACGTTGTACAGACTGCAATAGTCAAGATTTTGAAACATACAACATAAAGTATGGGATGCAGGGTTCATGAGTATATAACCTACAGCAAAGTGTATAGAGTGTTGTGTACTAGCCACACTCTGATGACATCAGTATTCACACAACTTTATTGTTCCAAGTCCACCCAGTCTGAGCCTCACTTCCTTGTGATCTTGTTCTGGAACAGTAAGATTGTGTGAAGGCTGTTATCATTGGAGTACAATTGGTTTGTTTATTTGACTTAGGGAGTGCTGATGAACTCTATTGTCCAGTATCTATAGCCACAGGAACAGAGAGACCTTTAATGTATGGGGCAGTCTCACCTCCCACTGACTTCAAATGTATGGGGCAGTTTTCATCTCTTGAACTCCACAGTATGGTGCAGTATTCTTCCCACTAACCTTCAGTGTATGGAGAGCCTTCCTTCCGCTGACCTCCTGTGTATAGGTCATTCTTCCTCCTGCTGACCTCCTATGCATATGACAGTCTTCTTCTTGCTGACCTCCAGTGTATGGGTCAGTCTTTTTCCTTCTGACCTCCAATATATGGAGCAATCTTCCTCCCGCTGACCTCCAATATGTGGGGCAGTCTTCCTCCTGTTGGCTTGCAATGTTTGAAACATCCAATATTTGGAAGACTTTTTCATACATTGAGGTGGGCTAGAGGAAGACTGCTTCAAGCATACCAATAGAAGAGGGTTGGGACTTTAAATGAAGCACCCAAAGGTGCCTCCATCCCGGTAATGAATAAAAAAAGGAGAAGGAAATTGGGACTTTGAATGAAGCAATTGAATAGTGGAGGTGAGTTACAATATAAAACGTATTTTATTTATTAAATACTCTCAAAGCATTAAATCATTGTTAATATCGTATATATACACATATAGTGTGCACAAAAACTGAACATGGTAAACAAAGTACATACATACAACACATGATCGGAGTAATGAATATACAGATTGATACAAGAGGGCATGTACATGCCAATAGCACCATGCCCGATGCTGGCATGTACGCCTACATGGTATATGTACATCTGTCAAAAAATATAGAGACATCATAAAGTCTAGTAATAATGAATAAATAAATATCAGTTCGTATGAGGTGTAACTGCAGCATCAAGTAAAGCTCTACGCGTTTCATGGGTATTCCCAATCGTCAGGAGCAGATGCGGCAGACATTCCTATGGAATATATATAAAAAGGGATGTAAAGAACTGAATTCTAAGTAAAAAATACTCAAAATAATTGTATACGTATGAATGGTTGACCAGCAACACTCACCAAACCTGACCACAACCACAGCTAGGAGTGGCCAGCCAAGGGTCAGGCGAGAATACAAACCCCACGCGGGAGCTGAGGCGGCATAAAAACAAGGATGCAGCACAGGATGGTATCAGGGCATAAGCAGTATGAATAGAATCTCCATGTGGCAAAGAATTGGGTCTACTGAGTGGAACAAGGATATCTAGAAACAAAATGTTTAAAGTATATGTGTAATTATAACAGTGACATATTCTAAATAATGATTTTATATGAGTGAAAGTGTCAGGTTGTGAAGGTCTGAGAGTGTGAAAAAAGCCACAAGGGGTTTGGACAATATAAGAGAAGTGCAAGAGGAATGTGAGAGTATCAGTGTGAAAAAGTATGTGAATCAAAAAAGAATAAGAAAAACCGAAAAGTCTAAAACAAGTGGGAAGGTGATGGGAAGTAAAACTTAAAAGTAAATGAGAAAAAAGAGAAGGCAAGAAAAAGTGAATCTGGTACAAGAGAAAAACTAACCCCAATGCTGCATAAAAGCACCACCAGCAACCAACGTAGCCGGTGTGCAATCCCCCAGCGGCAGACCGGTCATATGAACAGCCCACTGCACTGGGGGATGTGAATATATGCCGCCAATGCCACATCAGTGGACCAATGGGGGAGAACCAACCGCACCTGAACCAAGTAATCACTCAGTGGCAGGTGCGCAAGCTCCCCATACAGGAACACAGGATGTTAGGGACAGGCGTCGGCGCAATGGCGCCAAAACTGATGTAATGTGCACGATACACCCGCCGTTACACCCACAGCATGACAGACGAGGCGCCGATGCACGGAGGGGCACGCGCCCTCTCCTCCCAAACGTAATACGTGTAAGGGGAGGAGAGGGAGGGTCCACTGAGCGCATCCTGAACTGGTGGGTGAAACTCCCTTTCATTCACCGAACTCCTTTTAACCATGCTAGGACTTATGTGAACCGAGCCTTAAAGAGAAAGTAAACCCTGATGGGTTTACATCTTCTTTGATTTCCTGCAAAGGTAAAGCATAATGGACTACTATGCATCGCATAGTAGTCCATTATGTGTCACTTACCTGACACAGGAACCAGCGAAGTCACCGCTGTCCCCTTGTGTACGGAGCCTCCATCTTCTCGGTGGGTCTCGCTGCTCCGGCGCTGTCATTCGAAGCCGCGATGATGCCGCGCCGTAGACAGCGGTGCCTGTGTTTTGGCAAATATCTCCTAAACCGTGTAGGGCTGAAACAACTAATCGATTATGAAATTAATCGATTACTATTTTCATAATCGATTAATCGGCCAGTAACATAATGGGGTTAAAAACAAAATGAGCCCTTTATAGTGCAAAAAGAGCAAATAATCGCTGCTGTGAATATTACTTTCACTATTCTACAGTAAAAAAATTAACTCCTTACAGTAGTGATTATCTGATTTTTTTTGTACTATAAAGGGCTAATTTTAGTTTTTTTAACCCCATTATGTTTCTAAATGTCTTAGACCTGGTTCACATCTGTGTGTTTATTGGTGCTTTTTGCAGAAATGCACTACAGTTCATTTACATGGTTTCCTATGGGACACGTTCATATCTGAAAGGGTCAGGGACTTTTAACGCAAAATGGTGCTTTATTGATTCAATATACTTCAATGGAAAAGCTGCAGAAAAGCATGTAATGCGTTTTTGCAGCAATTTGTGTTTTTTAATCTGCCCAAAAAAAGAGCAAAAATGCAAATTGCAGTAAAATCATGTGCGCAAAAATCAAAACGTACAGCAAAAAGCGCTGCAGAAACGGATCAAAAGCAAACTGCATAGGTGTGCACCGAGCCTTATGCTGACCACACAGATCAATTTTTAAGATGAGAATATTCAGACGAAAAATCTTTGTACATTTGCTGAATGAAAGTATTTTGTTTGAAATTTTCACTTGTTTTTAACATTCTGTTTTTAAAATTAATGTAATTTCTGAACGAAAACCACATACACTATCTGTCTGAAAATTCCTTTGCCTAAGAAGTTTTCTATTATTTCCAAATTGTCCCCTCACTGTGGTTGAAAATGAACGTCAATTTGACCCACTTTTTTTTTTTTTTAAAGGTTATTTACCGATTAATCGAAACAATAATCGGCCAACTAATTGATTATGAAAATAATCGTTAGTTGCAGCCTTTAAAACCGTGTAGGTTTAGGAGATATTTCTTGGACCTACAGGTAAGCTTTAATCTAGGCTTACCTGTAGGTCAAAGTGGTTTGTAAGGGTTTGCTAACACTGCTCCTTAAAGTGGTTGTAAAGTATCCCAGAGGTAATGAAAGTTTATGAAAACTTTATCTTTATTTTTATTTTTTTCCGTAATTCATAAAAATATATTGTGTGAGGGACTGATAGGTGCCTTTGAACATTTTTCTATTTATTTTCTATTACTATACATTCAATGTCTTTGTATGTCTGTGTGTGTGTTTGTGTGTATATGTATCACTAGTGCAGGTTCTTATTTTATTTCAAACTTTTCCATCACAGAAATATGAGCATGAGTGGAAGAAATTGGGCTTTATTTTTGTGATTTATAAGGGCTCCCAAAATTACAACTAAATAACAACTACAGGCAGCATTTCTCAAAACATTATAGTTAAATAATTTTAGTAGGAAATTGATGGTAATTCCATTTTTTTAAAATTTTTATTTATTTTTATGGTAAAAGAAGTAAAATAATTTGCCACCTCCCTCCTTTTGCTTTTATGGGCAACTCCAAAACACAATCAATAGTTGGTTGGTTCAAAGCAGTGCAATCAGGAGAGTTGCAGTCTACAGGGTGCTTTGTTTTTTATTCACCTGGAAAATTAGGGAATGTTTAGATTGATGTAGAATTGGACTATTTTTGTTGTTCAGCCTCCCACTTTTGTGGTTCCCGTGAGCTCCCTACTAATCTGCTTTCTTGAGCTGAGAAGAAATCAGAGGTTTTCAAAGGCTAGGGCTGTTTTACATTTGCTTCTCAATAAGAGAAATTCACCAACTACGGAGCCTCTAGAGCTAGGGTCAATCAACAGAAACAACTGGACAATACTGCTTATCTGAAGGTATTTCTGCTTTTTCAGTGAGTTGTACTGTTTGGGTTTAGAATTTGAAGTTTTTAAATAGTATGTTTTTGTTTTTTGTTTTTTTCCTCAATTACAGTTCTTTATTATACCAAAAAATTATGTTCATTACAGAGGTAATAACTTATGATTATACATAGGGTATCCATAGGTAATTTCTAATACAGTTATATGGTTTTGATATTCAAAACGAAACACTATATCATATTAACGTATTATTGCGTAGATCATCTAACGTTAAGTTAGGAAGAACTAGGGAAACAAGGATACTTGAGGAAAAGGAGAAGATGATAAAAAGGGAGGAGTAGAAAACAAAAAGATGAGCAGACATCTAATGCCGCGTACACACGAGCGGATTGTATGGCGTACTTAGTCCGTCATACAATCCGACAGACAATCCGTCGTAGTTTCCACTGAACGGACTTGACCACACACGGATACACAAACAGTCCGTCGAAAGCTTGCGCGATGACGTGTACAGCACGTACGACGGGACTAGAAATAGGAAGTCCAAGACACAGCAAAGCACCCTTCCGCCGTGTAAATCCTTTCTGGGCATGCGCCATTCTTAGTCCGTCGAACTAGCATACTGACGATCGTATTGTCCGCTGAAACCAAAGTACGACGGACAGATTTTTGGAAAATCCGAAATCATTAATATTTCGGACTGCACGCTGAAAAAGTCTGCTGAAGCCCACACACGAGCGGATTGTCCGCTGAAATGTGTTTCAACGGACTAAGTATGTCAAACAGTTCGACCGTGTGTACGCGGCATAAGAGAATAGGTTTGTCATTTATAATTTCCGTTATAACGATATAGTGTATCTGGATAAAGGGGGACTTTTATCTCGGAGTGGAAAGAAAGGTTCTATGTATGTAAGCAATCTTATGTGAGTATCCATGTCTAAACCAGCAGGAAGGGCCAAAGCAGAGGAAGTCTGTAGTAAGTCACACGGATATTGGTCCACTTAGTGTGTGTTAGCAAATAGGAGTTCATATTTGGTGTGAATATTGAAGGTTTCTAGCACTGATAATAATGAAAGGGCATCTTTTTGTTTGCACATGCTCACCACTGATAGCCTAACAGTGTGTGTGATAAAGGTCTGTGCCTTGTAGGGCCATGATTCAATTCCTATTCTGAAGAGGGCCAATGCCTGTTTAGGGGTACAGGAGATATAAATACCTGAACCGATGAAAAACTTTTTTCCAAAAGGTAACTTTTCACTGCTCCACCAAATATGTTGCAGAAAACCAATTTGTCCACAGTATGTAGGATTTTTCTTTTTGTGCAATCTCCCAGTGAGCGTTACATCTGGAGGTCTTGTACTGCCTCATACTGTTGCTGGACCATTAAAGTAAACTCAAGTTCTTTCCATAGTCGGTAGTTTGGAAGATTAGAGCTGGAGAGAAGTTGATAGGTGAGTATGATCCCCTTCGGTTTATATCTGCAGCCATTATACAAAGTTAACAGCCTTCCTTACCCTTTACTTTTGAGATGTATAAAAATATTAACTTTGAAGAGATTGGTAAAAAAATACCTGCAAAGGACATCGTAAGCAGTAAAAGTTTGTTGAATGGTTTATAGTTGTTAACATAGTAAATATCCAGGTGTTTAAGAATCGGGGCTATGGAGACTAATGGGATATGTCGATAGATAGTTGAGCTACATACTATGTACTGATGTGGCCAGTAAATGCCACACCTTCAGTGTAGCTCAATGCAGCTATTACAGTTTTCATGTAGAATCTACTGGGTAATCGACCGAGCAATGGAGCACATTTCAGATCAACAGAGGGAGCAGCCATTTCAGTTTGAGCTTTTGTTTGAGTCAGAAGCCCACCATTGATATTGCAGTGAAGGGGAAGGTGGCCATGCGCACAAAGACAAACAATTTATAGTAGATTTAGAGTAGAACTATAAGCAAAACATTTTATATGTTCATTTTGTATAGAGTAAGGAAAGGTTATAACCCCTGTCAGATATTTTTTATTTATTTTTTTGGCCCCCCAGGTCACCAGAACTAGTGTCCTCGTTGGAAGAGTTCTCTATTATTTTCAGGGGACAACACGAAATTTGGAGATTTTTTTTTTTACTTTTACTTTAAATTTCAATGATAATGGTAAAAGAACAAATAGAGAGGGCGACTCTCCCCAATGGGAGCACAGACAGCAATAAAAACCTGACGGCTGTTCTAACCCATCTCCACTCTATCCAAAATTAAATAAAAATTGCCTTTAGTTATACTTTAAGCTGAGGTGTTTGATGTATTTTTTTAAGGGAGATTTTTTTCCTTTTCCAGAAGTAGTTTTGCAAAGCAGGTAAGGAATGCAAAGAATTCTTTAGGGAAATCAATTTGTTATTGGCATGAAATTGTGATCTGTACTGACAGCACATTCTGAAATTAGGCCCCTTTCACACATGCGGACAGTATGTCCGTATTTCATCCATCTGTTTGCGGATGAAATACGAACATAAAAGAGAAACGAAGGGGTAAAGGTGTGCTATGGACCCTAGATATATTAGTAAAAATACACTTATAAGTGAACATCCAAAACACAGTAAGTAAAGAATAATTAAAATGAGATGAAATGAAATAAAAATGAAATAAAATAAATAAAAAATATAAATGCAAAATGCCAAACAGATACCCTAGTGGTGAAAAACAGGGGCTGCCACTACCTTTTTAAATCACCCAAAAGGTGAATAGCGTAAATGTATGTCAAAGGTGGTAGTCACGGCGCACACCTGCTGCTACTTATACTAATTACAAGTATTCGCTAATCAATTTGTTATATGTGTACCCAATTTTGTGTGAATATGTGAAAAAATAAAAAAATGTGACATAAAGATATATACGTAATGAGGTCTTGCGTGAAAAATGTGGAAATATGAAAATATTCTGATAACCAATAAAGTCACTAACAATATGGGCAAAGGTATTGAAATTATTCTGTGCCTAGTGCACAATATTTTTAGTAAAGTGCACAATGCTCCTAAAAAATACTGATATAAATACTGTTAAAGAAGTGTTTAGTGCAAAGCATTGATTACAAAGTGCTCATTAAAAAGTGCGTAGTGCTCCAAAAAATTCCTGAAAAAATGCTGGAAAGACAAAAGGTACTACTTGCTTGTTTAAAATGTCAAAATGTAATTACACTCTTTATGCGATTGTAAAATCGCTAAGTGTAGACGTGCGGTAAAAGAGTTGAGAAAAAAGCTAAAAAATTAATTTATGTAGAAAGTCCAATGCCAGAATACAATAAAGTTTCAATAAAACTCCAATAAAATCCAATAAAAGTTCTTCTTAAACAAAAAATTCTTCTTAAACAAAAGTGACAGTGTGCTTCAAGATTCCTGGATAGCAACCGGTGCGATTGTGGTGTAAAAGGCAGTAATCCGCACTCACCAGCTCCCCATCCCCTTATGGGGTTAATGTTCCTTCACAGTGTGAGCTCCTGTGTCGCTATGTTTAGCTGGTCCGGTTAGGTATCCAGGGATTTCCTCATAAAAAGTAAGATGGGGCAAACATAGTGTGGATCCGATCCCCATAGAGGAGAGCAGAGAGCTGACAGGGCGGTCCCTGCTCAGTGTGCGGAGACCGCCCTGTCCGCCGCCGGCTCAGCGGGGACAATGGAGCAATCCCAGCTGAGCGAGTGGATCATCACGGGGCGGATCATTACTGATCCTCCCCGTGTGAAAGGGGCCTTACTTTGTTATGGAACCTATGGCAGAGGCCATTGGCTTTAACTAGGGCAAAAATGAATATGGCTCAGGGGCTCCCCGTTCTAGTGCCATTGGTAAGTCACAGAGCTATAATATCACTATTTTTATTTCTAGGAACTGAACATTCCTGGCCACCTTTCTGATTAAAAAATATACATAGCAAGTGTTTTTAATCATGGAATCACAATGAAACATGAGCTTTTTATATTTTTATTTCCAAATGAGCCCCATCCATTGGGTGGTCTAATTTTAGGACTAGGCTAGGGTCCATGTAGTAATCCGTTTTTAATGACAAGTCTCCTCTATGAAAACAGGAAGTCTATTCCCTTAAAAGGGAATCTTTTAACATGCTTAAAGTGGAAGCCATGCAAAAAATCAAAATCTTTAGACTCCACTGATCTAACACTAACCTATCTAGCCATGTAAAGAAGAAAATGAGTATACATACCATTTTTTTGAAGGCGTTCCGACCTGACTGGATGACACGCTGAGATGTCATCCGTGGCTTTGTTGTGGAAGCGGGTGCAGAGGACACTGGCGACAACGGAAGCCCCATAGTAAGTTTGTGGGTGACATCACTTCCCATTAATTTCATAGCCGTTGTCCTGCGTGTCCTCTACAGAGCTACCGCTGCTGGAGATCAGGTCAGATCGGGTTAAATAAAAGGTATGTATACAGATTTTTTTTCTTTACAGTGCTAGACAAGTAAATGTTAGATTGGTGGTGTCTATAGATGCAGGGATTTTCGTTTTTCATAGACTTCCACTTTAAATACTAGGAGATGTTGCTTTTGATTGTCTAGCTGTTTAGTCTTTCTAGGCCTGTAAAGTTGAAACTTTTTAGCTTCACTGTGGGTGATATTACTGCCCTAGGACTAGTAAGCACACCAAGAGTCATAGAATGGCAGCACCCATCTGAGGCTTTCCACATAGAGCCTTTCCTTCACAAGAAATATAGATCTAAGGGCTAGATAACCCTTGTTTTTCAAAAAGTGCAGTTTTATTTGCATACTTTGTGTAAATTTAAGGCCTAACTCCATGGAAAAAAAAATAAAAAATCCCCCCCCCCCCCATAATGCAAAGATTAATTGCTTGTAATTTCTAGAGGATTTCAGAACAGGATGCTTCACTTATCTGTCTCCCCATTCCAGATGGCTCCGGAACTCTCTTCCTCTGCACTAATCTCTGGTCTGTGGACAGAACTGCTGTGTCCTCATGTATAATACAGGGTCATTGTATTGTACAGTTTGGGGGTTGGGGTGCAAAGGGTGCCTGTAGCAGCACAAAGAGCTGCAAGGGCCCTGCTTAAGTGAGGTATAAGATATGTTTTCTTTTCCTCCTTAATCCTCTACCCCTAGACATAACAAGCAATTAACCCAAACAGTGAGGAGGGGGAGTATCTGACCCAGTGCAAGGGTGGATTTTTACCTTTTCATGGAGTTGGTGGCTCTAAAGGTACAAGTTTTTTTTAAACTTGGTGAAACTAAAGTCTCTTTTTTTTTTCTTTAAATATAACAAACATGTCATACTTACCTGCTCTGTGAAATGGTTTTGCACAGAGCCGCCCACATCCTCCTCTTCCCGGGTCTCTCTTCGGTGCTCCTGGCCCCTCCCTCCTGTCGAGTACCCCCACAGCAAGCAGCTTGCTATGGGGGAACCCGAACCAAGTCGCAGCTCTGTGTGTCCATTCAGGCACAGGGCCGTCACCTCTCTCTGCGCGGTCATGCTATACTGTACCCAAATGAAATTTTTTATCTTTTCGTTCGCACAAATAGAGCTTTCGTTTGGTGGTATTTATTCACTACTCCGTTTTTTTTTTTTTTTTTTTTTTTTTGCGATATAAACGAAAAAAGAGCGTAAATTTGGAAAAAAAACAAAACAATATTTTCTTCTTTCTATTTTAAAGAAAATCCAATAAAATCGAATTTTGTCATAAATTTAAGCCAAAATCTATTCTGCTACATGTTTTTGGTAAAAAAAATTTCCATTAAGTGTATAATAATTGGTTTGTGTGATCACGTCCAGATGTATGCAAATGATCATGTACAGTTGTGCGAAGGTGATCACGGACGTATGTGTGCAGATAATCATGTGATTTTTAGTGGGACATATGTGGGGGACAGGTGTTTTTATTATTCGGGGACATGTGTTTTGGGGATATGAGTTTTTCCGGGTCACACGAGCACATCGGGATTGCGCCGCTGCCCAGGCCCGTGCGCGCGATCCCCCCCTTCCTGAACGTCCACTCAGAAGGAGAGAGCGCCCACCTGGCTTTTTCTGTACATTGACCAGATGGGAAGTAGTTAAGCATGATGTTCATGCATTTTCTACGAAGAGAAAGTATTTCCTGTACATATAAACTCAAAAAAAAAAAAAAAAAACACCCATATGCTTGCTTCCGAAAATGTCCAAAAAGGGTGTTTTAGACCTTGTACACACAGTCGGACATTTCGACAACCAAATCCGTCGGATTTTGTCCGAAACTGTTGCATACACACAGTCAGACAAAGTTGTCAGAAAATCCGATCGTACTTAACGTGATGACGTTATTTTGTTACAACGGGACTAGGTTCAAGCTAGTAGCCAATAGCTTTGGTCTAGGAATTTGATCTGAGCATGCGTGGCACTTTGTCTGATCGGAATTCTCTACACATGATCGGACAAAGTCCGATCGGAGCATGTTGTCAGAAAATTTTATAGACAAGTTGGAAAACTTGGTCCGTTGGATACTCCGATGGAGCCCACACACTGTCGGATCATCCAACAACACGGTCCTATCGGACGTTGTCCGTTGGAATATCCGGCCGTGTGTACAAGGGCTTAAAGGTTCGAATTCTCCGACTTTTTTTTTATAGACATCCGCAAATAATTTTAAAACCATTTGCAAAATGGATGCAGCCAAACAATCACTGTTTCAAAGAGATGTTTGCCTGACTTAAATCATGTAATGAGGGCATCACGTCATCATCATCCATCTACTCTCTCTTTGTGTCTCTTTAATGAAAACGATTTTTTTAATGAAAGGTTTCATAATGGTAAAACCAAATGTTCTATTAGGAAAAATGTTAAATAATTTCCAGGTTTTCTACTATCTCGAGCTGTTTTGAAACAGTTTGTTTCATATAATGTTTTTCTGTTTTACTATCCTAATAAATACCATATTCCAGCTACTGTTGGTCATGTAATTTGTAGCCTAGAAGACTTTTAGTGAAAGCTATAATGTAAACTAGCAACATAGTTTAAATATACAGAAGTTTAACTTTACAGGCACTATTTATTTTTAGGCCCAACTTCAGCCAAAATGTTTTATTTCATCTTTGAGTGGGTAGGGGATTAGAGCCCCTTTGTCTGTTGAGAAGATTTCACTGCCAACACGTTTTTAGTAGAGTGGCGAAGGGTTCGAATTTCTGCCAATGTTTTTGTTGTTTTCTGTGCTTGCTTGTCGCACTGACAGTCACGTGACCATATCCTATGATCATATCCTGCTATCACCGGGACAGGAATTGAGAGGAAATCTCCCAAAACATACCGGGGATGGTCAGACGGAAAGGAAACCCTGACAGAATTTTTAACTCTTCCCAATTTTTCCAAAACAAAAATATCAGTACGCATGTGCCGATGACATCAGAGCTGATACAGTGAATATCTCCTAAATGGTGCAAGTTTAGGAGATATCCATGGTACCTACAGGTAAGCCTTATTATAGGCTTACTTGTAGGTAAAAGAGGTGGATAAGGGTTTACAACCACTTTAAAGTCTATTTGTAGGTAAAACTCTTTTTTTTAAATTATTTATTTCTTTTTCGTTTTCGGTAGATTGGAGAAAAGTTAGAACTTTCTTCAAGTTTTTATTGTTGCAAAAACAAATAGTGTTGTGCTGTTAATGTTCCTGTTTAATTAAAAAAAATGCAGTGCTCCCACAATATTTATAGTTAAAGTGCCTTATAAATGCCAAACAATTCATATAAACTGTATACACAAGTGCAGACATATTAGGGCTGCAACTAAGGCTGCTTTCACACTGGGGCGGTATTCAGGCGTTACAGCGCTAAAAATAGCGGCTGTGTAGCGCCTGAAAAAAACCGGCCCCTTTCACTCCAGTGTGAAAGCCGGAGGGCTTTCACACTGGAGCGATGCGCTGGCAGGACGGTGAAAAAAGTCCTGCTAGCCGCATCTTTGGAGCGGTGAAGGAGCGGTGTATTCACCGCTCCTACCCATTGAAATCAATGGGACACCGTGGCAATACCGCTGGCAAAGCGCCGCTGCAGCGGCGCTTTGCGGGCGGGTTTAACCCTTTTTCGGCCGCTAGCGGGGGTTAAAACCACCCCGCTAGCGCCCGCAGACCGCCGCTAAAACGACGGAAAAGCGTGTATTTAAAGAAAAAAATAAAAAAGACTTAAAACGCTTTTTTTTTTACAGATTTTCAGACAGGACTGTAATATTATGCATGTCAAACTCCCTTGTCATAGGGGTGAGGTGACCCCTTGATGCAACCTGTGCCTGCTGTCACTTATGCTGGCCATACACAAACAATTTTAAAAACATTTGTTCAATTTTCTAATAATTAGTGGGGTCAAATCAACATTTGTTTGCGACCACATTGATGGGAAAATTTGTAGGAGCAGGATAGAAAACTTTTTTTTTTATGTAGTTTTTGTTCAGAAATTACATTTCTTTTTAAAATTGAATGTCAAAAGAAAGAGAAATGTACAAAGAATATTCGTACGAATATTCTCCTCCGAAAAGCCAGCATAAGACATTTAGTAGCAGCAGCAAGTTTTTTTTTTTTTTACCTGTCATGATGGAGGTAAAAAACACAAATTGGCGCTTTATAGTACAAAAACAGCAGATAGTCACTACTATAAGGGGTTCATTTATTATGGGAAGTCGTAATAATATAAGTAATTTATTATATATATATATATATATATATATATATATATATATATAATATATATATAAAAATAAGTAGTACTAAAGGATGAGACTTTTTTCATGAATATGATCATTTTAAATATAATGCACAATGCTGGTAAACTTTAAATGTAATTGTAAAGTCTTGTATTATCTCCAGGCTCTCAGCCTTCTACCTCCTCTGGGTTAAGAAGCTGATCTTCCCTGCACAGAGCCCTTAAAGTCATTATAAACATAGGATTTTTTTATTTTCAAACAACAAACTTGTTATGCTTACCTGCTCTGTGTAATGGTTTTGCACAGAGCATCCCTGATTCTCCTCTTCTGGGGTCCCCCGCCAGATCTTTTGGCTCCTCCTTTCCTTGGGTTGCCCCTATAGCAAGCCGAAAACTATAGTATAGAGTGCCCCTATAGCAAGGTAAAAAATACTTCTGACTTTAGAATCACTCACTTTCTTCTCCTGCTCAGGACTACATGTCCCATGAGGCATTGCTCCTCACACTTCCACAAGCTCTCAGGCACTTACTGACATGCATGGATGGTGTACTGGGCTGTATGTGTGCTGCACTGTATTTTCTGATATAAAAAATGCATTCTGTATGCAGGACAGCTAATCGACTGACCAACTGATCAATTATGAAAATAGTTGACAACTATTTTCATAATCGATTATGCCGATTAGTTTTTGTCAGCCCTAAAACATATACAATAAAAAACTCATATATAAACAGATAAAGTGCTGAATTAATAATGCCAACTGAAAGTTCATTCAGATGCCAAAATCGGCAAGTGTGGCATAACTAGTTCTTTAATAACAGCAGAGGAGAGTCCCCAATTCCAATTCCAATGCCTGTGATGGGGATAGGGATGCACATGTGTTAGTTTCTATTTTAAATAGTGTTCCAGGTGATCAATCCACAGAGCTCCACCTCCATACCAAAGATGGACGCTTTCCAGACATAAAGACCTCTATTCTAGGGTCTAATTATACATCCGTGAGCATAGCCCCACTACGGGCATAACAGTATGACTCCCCTCACAGGGTCATAGCAGACAAAACATTCAAGGAATCTCCAAGACGTACAACCAGTGAAATATCCAGCACCATACATCATCCAGGCACATACGGAAAGAGGAATAAGGTCGCTTTGTTAAAATGGTAATCTACGTGCAGGTAAAATTAAAACATCAGGCATCCAGTTTGTAAATCGTCCTGCACCCCGGCGGGCATGCGGACATCACTGCCTCTACCTCCTACCCAATGTAGGTTTCGTCTCAAGACGTTGTCACTGGGGCATTGGAGATCTCCAACATGTTTATATAAAGATTGTTATGAATTTTATACGTGTTTAACTCTATGCTTAGTGGGTTATCTTGTTTTTTGTTCCTACTGGGGAGATTCACTCTTCTATTTGCAATGGTGACAATTGTCACAGTGAGACAGTGAAGTTAAGAGCCCTTTTACATGGCTGCCTGTGCGTTAGCAGAAAAGCGACACTCGTTTCAGCGGCGCTTTATCACTGTTTAAGCTGTGCTTTTTGGCTGCTAGCAGGTCACTTTTAACCCCAAAGAAGGGGTTAAAAAATGCCCACGTTGCTGTGCTTCCCAAGTGCTTTGCAATGGGAGGGGTATTTTGGGAGTGCTGTATACACCACTCCCAAACCGCCCCAAAGATTCTGCAGGACTTTTTGCAACATCCCGAAAGCACTCCGCCCGGGTGTGAAAGCACTCAGGCTTTCACATTTGGGCGGCATGGGAGGCAGTCTTCAGGCACTTCCTGGCGCTATTTCTAGCGCTAAAAGGCCTGAAAACTGCCTCAGTGTGAAAGGGCTCTAAAGGAAACCCGTACTGACAGAAGAAGGGAGTTCTGGTTTCCCTTGTTGCATACATCTTCCAGGTCAGTAACTCAGAAGTAATAGACTAGCATGAGTTCCAGGCAACTAGTTTTTTGCTGAACAAGGTCTGTACCGGTAGTCTCTCTTTATTGCTCTTCATATTGCTCTTCATTTTTTTTCTTTTAATGACAGGTAAAATATATGCTAAAGCCTACAAAATAAAGGAGCCCCTCTCTTCCAAATCCATCCCTGTTTTCTCTAAAACGGCAAATCTGTTTTAAGAAAAAAGTCTACAACCGGCCATATATGGATTAAAATGTGGCTGGTTCAGCAGGGACTGGCGAAACTTCGATCCATGTATGGGCAGGTTGCTTGTACACATACCGATTGACTTGTGTACAACCGGCCTGTCTGTTTTTTTTCTCTGAACGATCAGTCCTGCTGGGTATAGGTGGAAATATCGATCACTGTATCCTGACGGTGGGAAAGACTCCCTGCTGTCAGAATAACGTACCACAGCAGGAAGGATTCTCCCACCCATATCGAATGTGTGGATGGCGGAATTGGATCATATTTTTGCAATTGGTTGAATGAAAAAAAAAAAAAAAAGAGATCAATGTGTTGTCTAACTAAAACTTATATGTTAATCTTTTACCCTTGTGATGTTTTTTATGCACCAGGGAACACATGGGCATCTGTTTAATTGAGGTTCTCTTGTGTTTGTCCTAGAATTGAGCAGTTTGCACAGCTATACAGCCAGAAGGTGGGGATCAAATCTACCGTATTGCTGAAGACACTTTGGGGAGATTTCTATCTGAATGCCAAAGCCAAGAAGATCATGAAGGGAGCCCAGGTAAAAGTCAGCTCATTACAGATGAGTTTAATTGTGTCTTTTAGTGGGCCTCAGGTATGAAAGTGCCTAAAACAAGAGCATGTCTAAACATTCTTGTTTCTAAGCAGTCCATAAAGATTAGATAGAATCAGTTTGCTATAACAAAGGATATGTTAACCAAACATTTCATATTCCTGATATGTACTTGTTGTACCATGTACAGAATTCAAGCTAATGGGGTGTGCAATACTGCATTTGGCCAGAGGTGCGGGGGGGGGGAATGCCTGTGACGCTCGGAGCAGTTCTGAGTCATTTGGAAATACTCAGAATCACATGGAAATACTCCCTTCCCGAGTGTTTCAGAGGCTTTTCGAGTTCAGCTGAGCTGTCCCCAGGTTTATACGAGACTCTCTGGCGCCCCCCACCTCTGGTGACATGCTGTATTGCATGCAATAGAAGTCAATGCTGAACGAATTATCTTTGTTTCCATTGACTTCTATGCTTTGGATTACAAGCATTTTCCTGGAACGGATTATGCTCATAATCCAAGGTTCCACTGTATCCTCTTCTCTTTGCATTACCACCTTTGTGTAAAATATCTGCTGATCCTGCCAGTCCCCCTGCTCTCCTGTTTCAGACTGACCTCGTTAGGCGTGGTCAGTTTTCTGGGTGTGCTGGGAGAACAACCTGCCTGTCCTCCAATGATCAGACTTCTGCTGATAATCGAAGAGCAAACACCACTCCAGGTGAAAAGAAGGACATCACAGACCCACAATACAAAAAGACAGCAGCATGGTTAACCACTTTACGACCGGCGCACGACGATGTACGTCCCATTTTTGAAGAGGGATATCTCATTAACGGCAGCAGCTGCTGCCACAACCAAGATATCTATCTCTTCAGGCCGGTCGTGTGTACAATAATGGTGGTCTCTGCGGCGGGTTCGCCGCGAGATCGCCGTTATCGGTGGCGGGAGAGGTGCCATCCCCCCTCCCGCCGTTCTCTCGCGCCCTCCGCCACTTACCAGAGCCGCCGGTACCTGCCTTCTCTGTGGTATGGAGATGAGTGAGGCTAAGATGGTCCCCACCCGTCTCTATACCATAGCAGGGCGGAAGTGATGTCCAAACGTCACTTCCGCCCATACCTCTTAAAGACACATTTTTTCAATGTAATTTTTTCCAAATGACATTTTTTTCGTATTGCATTTAAGTCCAAATATGAGATCTGAGGACTTTTAGACCCCAGATCTAATATTTAAGAGGACCTGTCATGCTTTTTTTCTATTACAAGGGATGTTTACATTCCTTGTAATAGGAATAAAAGTGATCCATTTTTTTTTTTTTAAACAGTGTAAAAATAAATAAAATCAAGTAAAATAAAAAAAATTTAAACACCCCGTCCCAGCAAGCTCGTGCGCAGAAGCGAACGCATATGTGAATAGCGCCCACGTATGAAAACAGTAGTCAAACCACACATGTGAGGTATCGCCGTGATCGGTAGAGCGAGAGCAATAATTCTATCCCCATAACTCCTCTGTAACGCAAAACATGCAACCTGTAGAATTTTTTAAATGATGCTTTTGGAGATTTTTGAGGGTAAAAGTTTGATGCCATTCCACAAGCGGGCGCAATTTTGAAGCGTGGCATATTGGGTATCAATTTACTTGAGGTAACATTATTTTTCACAGTATAAAAAAAATTGGGCTAATTTTACTGTTGTCTTATTTTTTTTATTCAAAAAAGTGAATTTTTTCCAAAAAAAGTGCGCTTGTAAGACCGCTACGCAAATACGGTGTGAAAAAAAGTATTGTAATGACTGCCATTTTATTCTCTAGGGTGTTAGATAAAAAACAATATATAATATTTGGGGGTTCCAAGTAATTTTCTAGCAAAAAAAAAAATTGTTTTAAACATGTAAAAACCTAATCTGAAAAAGAGGCTCGGTTCTTAAGTGGTTGATGCGTTTCATGAATCCTAACGTTGAATAACAATAAAGCTCCTTTTTTTATACAATAAAGATAATTTTTCTGAAGTCAACCTTTCTTCCAAATCAGTCTTCTGCTGACACACACAACCAGTTACCGGGAAGATCAGTGTGCTGTTTCTTCTTCACCCTCAGCTCTCTTGTGTAGCTGAGCACAGAGATTATGTGATCACTTATTAAATAAAAAAAAATAAAAAAAAGGAAAGAAAATGGCATCTATAATGTAAAATATAATTTATAATGTTTTTTGAAAGGTTTACTTCAGTCAAACAGAAATTTGAACCATAAAATGACGCAGCGCCTGTTATTTTTTTTTTAGTGTTGACGGCTTCAGTCCTGAATAGGGTATATTTCTGAAAAGATGGGGCAGTGTGGCAGAAGGCGGTGATGGGGCTAGGTTAGATTTGGGTGAGGAATTAAGCGTGCTAGATGTTAGGGTGCAGGTTTCAGTGCTAGGATGAGGATAAGTGTTAAAGCTTCTATTTAAAAGTAATTATAAAGGTTACATTTTTTTTTTGTTTTAAAATAACAAACATGTTACACTTACTTGCTCTGTGCAAATGTTTTGTAGAGAGCAGCCCTGATCTTCCTCTCTTGGCTCCCCTGCCAGCGCTCCTGGCTCCTCCTTCCAGCTGTTTGCTATGGGGGCACGCGTGCGTGCTTGCTCCCGAGCCATGCTCTGTGTCTTCGTAAGACACACTGAGTTGGGCTCGGCCCTACCCACCACTCCCTCCTCACTGTCTCTGATTGACAGCAGCAGGAGCCAATGGCTCCTGCTGCTGTATCTTAACCAATGAGGAGCGAGAGCCTTGACTAATGGCACACATCGTAGGATCGAGATCAGGCCCCGTCAAGTGTTTAGGGCAGTGATGGCGAACCTTGGCACCCCAGATGTTTTGGAACTACATTTCCCATGATGCTCAAATACACTGCAGAGTGCATGAGCATCATGGGATATGTAGTTCCAAAACATCTGGGGTGCCAAGGTTCGCCATCACTGGTTTAGGGGAACTGCGGGGAAAGCTCAATGCAGCAGATTTTTTTACCTTTCTGCATAGAAAACCTAAAAATAGAAAACAAATGCAGCTACCACATCTAAGAATTGGTAAGCAACAATATATTTCATTTTTGTTTTTGAGCTTAATCTCTTGCCAACCGCTAACAGTACATTTACTGCTAGCAGGAGGCACAGCAATGTTCTGGTACATTGCAAGCCACTCCCTGGTTTTCAGGTGCACATTCCCTCTACTGACCTGTGCTGTGATTGGACACCACATGAATTTGTTAGCAGGTTACAGCCAATGATTTTGGGTGGCCACAGCTGATCAGCAGGTATACAATCGCAGCACAGATTTCTGTGTTAAAAACACACAGAACACTGAGCACAGAACAGGGATCTGGCTCTTTTTTCTCCATGAAATCAACTCAGTTGAGAGAGAAAAGACAGTCAGATCCTGTGCATAAATCAGCACACACATACTTGTTAGGCACACAGTTAACCCCTTTTATTGCCCTTGTGATCACTGCTGTCACCCTTTAGTGCCATTAGTACAGTGTGTGGTATACACTATCACTGATCACTGTATTAGTGTCACTAGTGATATCAGTGTGAGTTATTGTCCTTCCCAGCCAGTGTCATTTAGTGCCAGATTGCCCGCCATCCTATTACAGACACACTACAAGTCGCTGATCACAGCCGTATATTGTCTATAGCTGCATAAATTCCAGTATATATACAGTTGTGCTCAAAGGTTTACATACCCTGTCAGAATTTGTCATTTTTCAGAGAATATGAATGATAACACAAAACCTTTTCTTTCACTAATGGTTAGTGTTTGGCTGAAACCATTTATTATCAATCAACTGTGTTTACTCTTTTTAAATCATAATGACAACAGAAACTAGCTAAATGACCCTGATCAAAAGTTTACATACCCCAGTTCTTCATACCCTGTATTGCCCCCTTTAACCTCAATGTCAGCTTGAAGTCTTTTGTGGTATTTGTGGATGAGGCACTTTATCTTCTTAGATGGTATATCTGCCCATTCCTCTTGGTAAAAAGCCTCCAGTTCCTGTAAATTCTTGGGCTGTCTTGCATGAACTGCAGGTTTGAGATCTCCCCAAAGTGGCTCAATGATATTGAGGTCAGGAGACTGAGATGGTCACTTGAGAACTTTACTTTATTCTGCTGTAGCCAATGACAGGTCGACTTGGCCTTGTGTTTTGGATCATTGTCATGTTGGAATGTCCAAGTACGTCCCATGCACAGCTTCCTGGCTGATGAATACAAATGTTCCTCCAGTATTTTTTTGATAACGTACTGCATTCATCTTGCCATCAATTTTGGCCAAATTTCCTGTTATGGAATGGTGTACCTTTCATCATAGGCCTTGTTGACTACTCTCCAAATGTAGTGTTTATGGCTGTGGCCAAAAAGCTTAATTTTGGTCTCATCTCTCCAAATGACTTTGTGCCAGAAGGTTTGAGGCTTGTCTCTGTGCTGTTTGGCATATTGTAAGCAGGATACTTTGTGGCATTTGCGTAGTAATGGCTTCCTTCTGGAGACTGGACCATGCAGACCATCTTTCTTCAAGTACATCTTGCAACAGCCACACCGCATGTTTTCAGAGAGTCCTGTATTTCACCTGAAGTTATTTGTGGGTTTCTCTTTGCATCCCAAACTATTTTCCTGGCCGTTGTGGCTGAAATTTTAGTTGGTCTACCTGACCATGGTTTGGTTTCAACAGAACACCTAATTTTCCACTTCTTGATTAAAGTTTGAACATTGCTGATTGGCATTCTCAATTCCTTGGATATCTTTTTATATCACTTTCCTGTTTTATACAGTTCAACTACCTTTTCCCGCAGATCCTTTGACAATTATTTTGCTTTCCCAATAACCCAGAAACGTCAGTGCAGCACTGGATGGAAGATGCAAGGGTCTGTCAGAAGTCCAGAAACTCATTGACCTTTTATACACACACACAAATTACACACAAACAGATCACAGGTGAGGATGGTTACCTTTAATAGCCATTCAAACCCCTTTGTGTAAACTTGTGTTCATGTTATCAGGCCAAAATCACCAGGGTATGTAAACTTTTGATTAGGGACATTTGGGTAGTTTTTGTTGCGATTATGATTTAAAAAGAGTAAACACAGTTGATGGATATTAAATGGCTTCAGCCAAACACTAACCATGAGTGAAAGAATTTTTTTGTGTTATCATTCATATTCTCTGAAAAATGGGCAAGAAATCATAAATTCTGCCAGGGTATGTAAAATGAGCACAACTGTACTACAGTTTGTAGACGCTATAACTTTCACACAAACCATATATTCACTTGTTGGGATTTTTATTTATTTTTTTGCCAAAGACGTAGCAGAATACCCTTTGGCCTAAATTTATGAAGAAGTTTGATTTTATTGGATATGTTTTATAACATAATAAGGAAGTAGAAAATATATATTTTTTTCAAATTTTTTTTGTCTTTTTTTTCATTTATATAATAATAAAAAAATAGAAACCCCCTTAGGGGTGAAATACCACCAAAAGAAAGCTCTATTTGTGGAAAAAAAAGTTATCAATTTAATTTGCGTACAGCGTTGCATGACTGCGCAATTGCCAGTTAAAGCATCAAAGTGCCCTGGTCATGAAGGAGGTAAAACCTTCCGGAGGTCAAGTGGTTAATGCCACTTTAAGAGAAATAATAGGATTCGAGGTTATTTCGGGTATGGTGAAAAATATTGCTAGATTTAGTGGATGGTTAATTTGTTTTCAGTCCGGCAAGCTTCAGGGACAGGTTTTCGATGTTGAGGAATTCTATGATTTGCATTGCCTTAAACCAAGTTTTTTTTTTTTTTTTTTTCTGAACCATCAATCTTTCCTGATCCTATTAATGTGTGTGTTTTTACTGTGCTCTTTGCATGTTAGTACTTATTTTTTTTTTTCTCCTGGATTATTAAGATTGTATCTTTAAATGAAGAATGTCTCTATGATTGGACTGCTTTTAAGGCTTTACCTTTGATGTTTGTGTGAATGAAATGGTGTATCTAGTATTTTTCTTTTTACACTAATGGTTTCTTAGAGTGGCAACCAGTGTTACTATAAGCTGCAAGCTAAATTTGTGGTGATTGATGACTTCTGTAAATGGCCTTTGTCACCATTCTGGTAAAAATAGCAGCGCTAATGTTTTCCGTGGAGATTTCTTATTTATGTGGCCTGAAGCCCAAGTCTAGATCTGTGTATGGCAAACAGTACTGAACAAAGCCTGTATATAAGAGGACATGTGTTTTTTCTCATGTCCCTAAGAGCGAATCCTCCTTTAAAAACACATTTAATTTGGCTTCTTTTGTATTCTTGCAGCAAAGATCTGCATAAGAAATGACTGCAGAACACCTATCCTTACTGGGCGACAAATGTGATCATATATATTCACATACCATGGCTTCCACACAAGTAAAAGATTTTTGTTCTCATTTTTATGCCGCGTACACACGATCGCACGTTCCGACCACATAATCCATGGGATTTTTTCCAATGGATGTTGGCTCAAACTTGTCTTGCATACACACGGTCTCACAAATTTGTCGGAATTTCCGAACGTCAAGAACGCGGTGACGTACAACACATACGAAGAGCCATAGTTACATAGTCAAGTTGAAAAAAGACACAAGTCCATGCAGTTGAGCCAAGAAAAATGAAGTTGAATAGCTGGTGCGGCTCTTCTGCTTGATTCCGAGCACGCGTGGAACTTTGTGCGTCAGAATTGTGCGTACACGATCGGAATTTCTGCGAACTGATTTTGTCGTCGGAAAATTTGAGAACCAGATCTCGAATTTTGTGTGACGGAAATTCCAATGGAAACTGTCTGATGGAGCCTACACATGTTCGAAATTTCCAACAACAAGCTCCGATCGTACATTTGCCGTCGGAAAGTCTGACCGTGTGTACGCGGCATTAGAATATTTTTTTTTTCTTGAAATAGTACCAATTCATTGGTTTAGAAAATGTGATGGTGTTTTTCATGTCCTGCATGTATTTTAGTATGGATACCTTCTAGTATGGATACCTTCTTTAAAGCGTTATTAAACCCCAAAACAATAATTTTATTATATTGCAGCTTACCAATTCTTAGATGTGATGGCTGCATAAGTTTTCTTCTTTAGGCTTCTTTTCTATATTTTAACTACTTACCAACTGAATCAGATATACAACTGAATAAGATATACAGTGGCAAGGTGGCTCTCCTGCACTGGATCATATATCCAGTACGTGATCTGGCACTTCCGGGTAGGGGGCGTGCACGTCGCCGACTCCATGGCTATGCTGTGATTAGACACCTCACATGCCGACACACGCTGATCGGCAAGGAGAGACACAGAATCAGAGCTCTATTCTGTCAGCAGGGATCCGCTGGAGTTTCTTTCCTTGCAATACAGGGAAAGAGCAGGGTTCAATATTGATTTGTGTATAGAATGCTTTGTGCACTGGTGTGCAGTCATGTTGGAAGAGGAAGGGGCCATCCCCAATCTGTTCCCACAAAGTTGGGAGCATGAAATTGTCGAAAATGTCTTGTTATGCTGACGCCTTAAGAAGTTTCCTTAACTGGAACTAGGGGGCCAAACCCAACCCATGAAAAACAAGCCCACACCATAATCCCCTCTCCATCAAATGATTTGTACCTGTGCACAAAGCAAGGTCCATAAAGACATGGCGTTTGGGGTGGAGCAGAGAATATGAGCCAGGCCTTCTCATCCAACTTCAGTGCGTTTCTGGATCAATGGTCAAACCTTCCCATAGACACACTCCTAATCATTGTGGACAGCCTTCCCAGAAGAGTTGAAGCTGTTATAGCTGCAAAGGGTGAGCCAACTCAATGCGCGGGAGGGACGTCATCGCTGGTCCGGTGGAAGAAGATGGTTGCTTAGTGCTACAGGGGACAGCGGTGACATCGCTGGCTCCTGTGTCAGGTAAGTGACACATAATGGGCTACTATGCGATGCATAGTAGTCTATTATGCTTTACCTTTGCAGGGAATCAAAGAGGAAGTAAACTCATCAGGGTTTACTTCCTCTTTAAAATTCATTTGTAAAGGCAGGTGTCCCAATACTATTGGCAATTTAGTGATTTGTCCTGTGTAACAATGCAAAGGTATGCTTTAATTACTTCCCACCCAGCCCTGGCGTCCCTTTATCTGGGTCTTTAAGTCTGGGGGGCTGCAAGGACTGCTTAATCATGTGACTGACTCCTGATAATTACTAGACACCAGGATCTGGCTATGACAGCTTGGTGGCTGTGCTAGGAGCATGCAGCGAGCACAGAAACTTTGGACGCCCATGGATGTCTATATGCAGCATGTGGTTGGTGAAACTCGCCCTCTTTGCTGAGGCACATATGGAATGAGGTTTATATAGTTTGCCGTAGTAAACAAAAGTATTTATTTCATTGAAATGGGCCTTACTCTTCTTTTAAATTCTGTTGATTTCCTCATTTACAGAGCAAGGGGAAGAAACCTTTATTTGTGCAGCTTATATTGGATAACATATGGAGTCTGTATGATGCTGTCATGAAGAGGTCAGTGATGGACAAAGTATTTCTAGCTGAAAATGTCTGTACATATTGTATCTTCTTGTGTAACTCTTATATCTGCTATTTTCTTTAGGGAGAAGGAGAAAATAGACAAAATTGTTCAATCGTTGGGTCTGAAAATCAGTCCTCGTGAATCACGACATACTGACCCCAAAGTCCATGTGAATGCAATTTTCAGTCAGTGGCTTCCCATATCTCAGGCTGTGCTATGTATCCTCTTTATGAGCTTCGTGTAATCGGCAAAGGACGTTCATTTTGGTTTAATGGATAACAAACATGTTATACTGATCTGCTCTGTGCACTTGTTTCTGCTCCTGGCCCCTCCCTCCTATCGAGTGCCTCCACAGTCAGCAGCTCTCTATGGGGGCACCCGAGCCGAGTCACTGCTCCCTGTGTCCATTCAGATACAGAGCCCTGACCATTCCCCGTCCCTCTCTCCCCTGATTGGCTGGCTGACTTTGATTGACAGCCGCAGAAGCCAGTGGCGCCACTGCTGTGTCTCAGCCAATCAGGAGGCGTGTCCCAGACGGCTTAGACATTCGTTGACATCGCTGGAGAGAGATGGGGCTCAGATAAGTATTTGGGGAGGCTGCTACACACAGTTTTTTTATCTTAATGCAAAGAATGCATTAAGAGGAAAAAAAAAAAACTTCTGCCTTTACAACTCCTTTAATCTTCAAATTCCAAATATATTCTTTATTGTGAAGGAAATGTAGCCAACAGGGTTGTGAATTATTAATTAGGCAATCTGTTATAAAAACAGAAAATTTTAACTAATGTGCAATACGTTAAATTATAAATGGTATTGTATACCTTTTATTCTTAGGTAGAATTCCCTTGTGTCCCCAGAACCATTGACATGGGCATGGAATAGGAGCATGGATATATTCCCACAGCAGTGAGCTTCTCCAAGCCCTATATGCATGAATGAATGAATGAAATACTTATATAGCGCACAATGCGAACTGAATCGCCTCTAGGCGCTGTGGCGAGCTTTGATCATCTGCTAAAAGAGGAAGGTCTTGAGTTTTTTCCTAAAAGCCAGGTGATTTTCTTCCAGGCGGATGTTGATTGGTAGAGCATTCCATAGCCGAGGCCCTTGGACAGCGAATCTCCGATCCCCCTTGGATTTATACCGGGCTTTGGGCACGAGGAGGAGGTTTTTGTTGGCTGATGGAAGACTGCGGTTTGGTGTGTAATGATTTATTTTCTCCATTAGGTATTGCGGAGCTTCTCTATGCACGCATTTGTGGGTAAGGCAAAGGGTCTTGAACGTGATACGATTTTTTACGGTTAGCCAATGTAAGCTCCTCAGTGAAGGAGAAATGGATTCCCAGGGTTTTCTTCCTGTTATCAGCCTTGCCGCTGTGTTTTGGATCAGTTGTAATCGCGCAAGTTGATATTGTGGTAATCCTATGTAAAGCGAGTTTGCGTAGTCCAGTCGTGAATTAATGATTGTTCCAACTACCACTGCTTTGTCATTCTTTGGGATAAAAGGGATGAGTCTGCGAAGCATGCGCAGCAGATGGTGAGATCGACTGACTACTGCTCCTATTTGCGCATCCATTGACATTTGTGCGTCTAAAATAACCCCGAGACTCTTCGCTTTGGTCTTTGGGGAGATAGTCTGCCCAAAGACGGTTGGTGGAGACCAGGAGGTTTTGGTTGCGGGCTTATGATTTTGGTGTAAGATAAGAAGCTCTGTCTTTGATTGGTTCAGCTGATCTTTTTTTCCATTGATCCGGAAATAAAGTTGCGTGTCGTCAGCGTAAGAGTGGAAGCAGAGATCTGAGCATCTGATGATTTGAAGGAGTGGGCGAATGTAAATGTTGAAGAGAACGGGTGACAACGGAGAGCCTTGAGGGACTCCGCAGGTGACTGCCCGAGTTTCGGAGAGGAATTTTCCTAGTTTCACTGTCTGTGACCGATTTCCTAGGAAGGACGCGAACCAATGGAGATCTATGTCTTGGACTCCGGCTACTTCTGTGAGGCGGACGAGTAGAGTATTGTGATCTACTGTATCAAACGCTGCACTTAGGTCTAGCAGTACGAGGAGACACGGCTCTCCGTCATCTGCCGCTTCGAGGGCGTCATCCCAAATCTTGAGGAGAGCTGTTTCTGTTCCATGACCCGGGCGGAAGCCTGATTGCAGCGGGTCCAGGAGTTTGTGAGTATCCAGGTGAAGTTGTAGCTGATGTACTACAGCTTTCTCCATGATCTTAGAAATGGTGTTGAGGCTTGTAATTGGCCTACGGTTGTTTGGATCCTGAGGGTCCAGGTTTGGTTTCTTGAGTAGAGGTTTGACGATGCCTTGTTTGAGGATGCTGGGAACAATCCCTTCGTGGAATGATCGGTTTATGAGGTGGGTTATGGTTGGAGCCACGATGTCGGAGCATTCTTTCAGTAGTTTTGTGGGGATGATGTCAATAGGTGAGGTACTGTCACACAGTTTATTAATGATGTTTTTTGCGGTGTCTACGGTAATTGGGGATAGAGAAAATTTTGGCGGTTGCGGTATGTTGGTGCGGACATCCTCTTTATGTATTTGCTGGCTGAGGTTGGATGTTTTCTTCTGACAAATTGTTTCCCTGATGGTTTTGACTTTATCGATGAAAAAATCCGACAGTTTGTCACAGTAATCCTGGGATTCGCTTTCTGGGGGTTCTAGGCACACCGGATTCATTGATTGATTAACCAGTTTAAACAGTTCCCGTGGTTGGTTTGCGGCCATTGAGATTGTATATGAGAAGTGGTCCTTTTTGGCTTTGAAGATTGCTTTCCGATAATTCTCTGTCAGACCTTTGTAGTTAAATAGGTTTTCCTCGGTGGGATTTCTTCTCCATGTTCTTTCCGCTCTTCTGCGTTCTTGCTTTAGTACGGAGAGGGAGCTATTAAACCATCCAGCATTTTTCTTCCTGATGAGAGCCCTGCGTTTTGGTGCTACCGAGTCTGCTGATTGCAGTAATGCCTTGTTCAGGGAGTTGAGTGTTTCCTCCGTAGAGTGGTTTAAGGTTATTGTAGATATCTTTTTGGACAGAGTGGTTTTGAAGGCTTCGGAGTACAGTTTTTTATGCGATCTGGTCCAGTGCGTTGTTACAGGTTTTCCGTTTTGCGTTGGTGATGTTGGTAGTGATTTTGAATTTGATGGCGTGATGATCCGTCCATGGCAGAGTTATGTTGTCGAGTATGTTGACGTCGATGTTCTGTTTGAAAATGAGGTCCAGGGTGTGTCCTGACCCATGTGTGGGAGTCTTTATCAGTTGCTGTAGACCCAGTTCTTCTAGTTGATTGATGCAGGCAGTCGCGATGGGGTCTTTAGGCTCGTTTGCCCAAAGGTTGAAATCTCCGAGTGCCAGGAAATTTTTGAATTTTAGGGTGTGCATTGCAAAGGATTCCGTGAGGGGTGAAAGAAGATTGGACTTTGGTCCCGGTGGTCTGTAGCACAGTAGTATATGAGTGGTGTCATGGGGTGTTGGTTGAAAATGTAGCGTCAGGGTTTCCATAAAAGACACTGGGTTCTGAGATGATGGTTTAGTGAGATCCAGGTGACCTTTAAAGATCACTGCTAGGCCTCCTCCTTTTTTCCCTATCCGGTGTTCGGTTAGGATCCTGTAGTTTTCCGGCACCAATTCGGTGAGGATGGTGTTGCAGTCAGAGGTTAACCAGCTTTCGGTGATGAAGAGGCAGTCTACATTGTTCTCGATGATGAAGTCGTGTACTTCCAGTCTATGTTTGACTGCAGACCTGGCGTTAATCAAGGCGCAATCTAATTGTAGTGGTCGAGTAGATGTCTTCCTGTGGTTGGGAGCTGCTTGTCGTCCGGTTTTTAATAGTTGTTCTCTTTGAAGTATTTTTTGTATGGAAGATGGCAATGTGGTGTTGATGTTCCTTAGTCTGTGCAGAACTTCAGCTGAGTATTTGAAGTAGCACATGGTTTGTGGATGCTGTTGATGGTACTATGGGCCTAAGATTATGATCCTGATCAGGGTATTGATCCTGAGGTGGGGCTAGGTATCAGACTTGCATCTCTCCTGCTCCATCTTATTTTCTTCCTGCTTACTTTTATCTGCCCCCTCTCAGGGATGTTGCCCCCACCCCTTCTACTGTCTACTAGTGACAGAAAATGCCGTCCAACCTTTTAACTCCAGCTTTCAACTCTGGAGACATCAGCTGCAGGTATAGGTGGCAGCTTGTGTGAGTTCAGCACAATTGCTGTCATTCTGTACGGTCTAGGGTTTAACTCTTTAATAATGATTATTGATCATTTCTCACACATGCCAATTCTGAAGTTTTTTTTTTTCTCCTACGTGTCAAAATCGTGTTTTTTTTGCTAGAAAATTACTCAGAATCCCGAAATACATATTTTAAGCAGAGGCCCTAGAGAATAAAAATGGTGGGTGTTGCCTTTTGTTTTTCACACAGTATTTGCGATTTTTCAAATGAAGTGTTTTTGGTAAAAATACACTTTAATTTTTTTTTAATGCAAAAACACACAATATATAACCTATTTTTTTGTAAAATATAAAAGATGATGTTGCGCTGGGTAAATGGATACTGAACATGTCATGCTTAAAAATTTAGCACACTCATGGAATGGCGCCAAACTACCGTACTTAGAAAACCTCCATAGGCAACACTTTTAAATCTTTTACAGGTTACCAGTTTAGAGTTACAAAGGGGGTCTAGCGCTGTAATGAATGTTCTCGCTATGACATTCACGGCGATATCTCACGTGTGGTGCGAACACCGTTTATAAATGTGGGCATGAGCTACGTATGTATGTTCACCACTACGTGCAAGCACAGGGGGACGGAGGTGCTTTAAAAAAAAAAATGTATTGTATATTATTTTTTTCATTTTTTTTTTTTTACACTGTCCTTTATTTAAAAAAAACATTATTTTTTTTTAGCACTTTTATTTCTATCACAAGAAATTTAAACGTACTTTGTGATATAAATAAGGAATGCTGGGTCTTCTTTATGGAGACATCTAGGGTCTATAAGACCCCAGATCTCTCCTCTACCCTGGGAAAAAACATTGATATCTGCTTTTCAAAAAAAAAAGTCAGTGTTTAGATCTGAGAGAACCGGAAGTGATGTCACAACGTTGTTTTCAGCTTCCCAGGACCATCGAGATGGCCAGCTCTATGCTCACCTGGCAGCACCACCAGATTGGATACCAAGCTCCCTGATTGCACAGGAGTGGTGGGGGGGGGGGGGGGGGGAGGATTGTCCCCTCCCACTGCCTGTAAAAACAATCCAGCTGTTAATTTGCCTCTACTATGGCTTTTACATGACAAGGAATCACTGGCTGAAAAACAAAGATACCGGGGTGATGCCTGTAGCGGGATTATCCTTGTACAACCATTGAAAGTCCATGATGTCATGTGATGTCCTATGGGCAGGAAGTGGTTAAAGCAGTGTTAGTGGCTTTAAAACCACTTTAACCCTCTCCCATACAGTGTCATAAGTACAGTGACAGTGTATAGTATTATCACTGATGACTATTATTGTCACTGGTGATGTCATTTCCCACCTCGGTGTCAGATTGTTCACTGCATTATCACAGTCCCACTATAGGTCGCTGATCACCGCCAATACTAGTAAAAAAAGAAATAATAATTCCAGTATATATATCATCATTCCTAGACCTTTCATGCAAACCAATAAATGTACACTTACCGTACCTACCAGAATGCATCTTAGTCAAAATTTATGAAGAAATTTGATTATTTTTTATTAGATCTGTTTTATAGCAGAAAGGAAAAAACTGTTGTGTTTTTTAAATTTTAATTTGTGTGGAAAAAAAATAAATATAAATTTAATCTGGGTACAACTTTGTATGACGGCACAATTTCCAGTTAAAGTATTGCAGTACTAATTAGCAAGAAATGCCCTGGTCATGAAGAGGGTAAAATCTTCTGGTGCTGAAGTTGTGAAAATCCTTGCAATGTACAATGCATCACTTTTTCCACTTTTTTTGTTATGTTACAGCCCTATTCTAAAATTGATTAGATTCATTATCGATATGCCGTTAGTGGCGGCTCACGTGCGCGTGCGCAGGATTGACGCCATTGCTGCTCCGGCGCTGTGAGTGGCCGGAGCAGCGACACCCGGAAGAAGATGGACGCTTTGTGCTACAGGGGACAGCAGTGACTTCGCTGGCTCCTGTGTCAGGTAAGTGACACATAATGGACTACTATGTGATGCATAGTAGTCCATTATGCTTTACCTTTGCAGGGAGACAGAGGAAGTAAACTCATCAGGGTCTACTTCCTCTTGAAGGTTGTATATTCATCTATACAAATGCCAGCTACTTATTTAATATATGACTAGCGCTTACCCTACTATTGCTTTAATACTTATGTACATGTGATTTTTTTCATTTTTTTTATTTTTAATAAATTTGCAAACATTTCAAACAAACCTCTTTCACGTTGTCATTATGGGGTATTATTTGTAGAATTTTGAGGAAAATAATGAATTTAATAAATTTTAGAATAAGGCTGTGACATGACAAAATGTGGGGAAAAAGTGAAACGCTGTGAATACGTTCCAGATGCAATGTACATAGATCACCCAAAGGAGTGGAGTTACTCTTTTTAAAGTGGCTGTTAAGCCACTTTATACCATCCTCTCTGTTTAATAATCTTGTGTGCCCCTGTGTCTGTGTTTTATAAAAATAAGCTGTTCACCTGTTTTCAGAGCGCTGATCGCAGCTCACATGATCCACCGCCTCTCTGCTCTCCTCGTCTGACAGCTGCAGCGGGTGTGGCCAAGGATTCCCCGTTGACGCCTGTTGGGAGGGGAAGAGGAGAGAGGCGGTGGGTCATGTGAGCGGCGATCGTGCTCTGAAAACAGGTAAAGAACGGCTTTATTTTTATAAAACACATACACGGGCATACAGGATTATTAAAGAGGATGGTATGAAACTTTAAATGAATCCTCAGCAGCAGGAGGGGCAGGGGCAGGCACTGACACGACTCACTAACAGGCAGGGAGGGAGGGGAGAGCGGACAGAGGAGAGACAGGAGAGCTGCGGATGACGAGGCACGTAAACTGACAATGGTGTCAGGGCTCAGCAGCCATGATAAACCGTGGTCAGTTAACGGGGGAGGGTATAGCCTGGCAGGATCAGCGAGGTATTTCAGGTAATAGAAGAGGCCACATGGCACAGCATAAGCACCGTAAAAATAATTAACAGAACAGGATCAATATATGTATTTTTTTAAGGTTAACAAATGCTTTAAGTTGTTGTCATCAATACAATAATAGTCAGTTTATGATTTTTGACACCTTTTTGACTAGAAACTCTGCAGAGCAACACTGTAATTTAATTCTTAAATTAGAACCCGTAGTTGGAAAAACACATGTATTATTTTATCCCGATTGCCAAGACCCCCTGGAGCTGTAATATAAACACTGGAAACTCCTCTTGCCCCCCTTTTTTCATTATAGTGAAGTTAGTAACTGTGGTGATCCTTTCCCCAGCTCAGGGCACATCAAACAGATTTGTCTACACCATGCATGTGCTTTATGTCTGCCTATATAATATCCATGGCGCAGGCCGGCGTGTGCCAGCTACAAGTGAGTACATCATTTGAATCGTAATATCTTGGCTGTGGCTGCAACCAACAAAGGTTAGACACATTTTCTCTCTCTATTTGGCACAGTGGATTTTCCGCACTTATCTAGAAAATGAATGATAGAAGTCTGTGTTAACAGCTGGTGTTATTAAAATATAAATTCTCTGCCACTAAATCCGAGCCGCACGCCAATCCACAGTCTGGATGAAAGTGCAGCTACTGCCAGGCTGTTTCCATAATTAAGCAGTTACTTTCTTTGGGTCATTTCTTGACTGCACAAACCTTTTTTTATGGATTTCTGTTGGTCCTGCCGGACAACTTTGTTTTATTTGTTTTGGTTGGCAGTTTCTTGTGTCGGTATGTATTCGGGGACCAGTTTAGGATGTTCAAAGCCGATATTATTTGTCTCTGCTGAAATGGCCTGCTGTATTTGCCCTTGACCGGATATTTTGAAGGTATGGTGTGCAGTAGGCTTCCCAGCCCCCTGGACATCTCTGCAGAAAGAATTGAAAAGCTCCTGTGTCCAGGTTCCCGGCGATTTGATTCTCTGCTCCCCCAGACACAACAGCTCAAAGATGGTGAGTTTTTTTATTTTTTTTTGTGTTTTTTTTATTTTTTTATTTTTTTCTGTTCAATCAAAAATACCCTTCTGTTTTAATATTTTAGATGGTTAAAGGTTGCACATGATTGATATCTTATGTGTAGGGTACTCGGGATAAAAGTACACTGCCATTGATTCTGAAGGAACAGTGCCCCCAGTGGCTGATTTGATCGCCTACAGAGCGAATTCTTTATCCAGCTTTATCAAATAACCAAGGAAATGTTTTATTTCTTTTTTTTCCCTGCAGCCAGACAGACATAGTTAGTCTGGTCGAAAAAAAAAAAAAGTCCATATAGTCCAATAAGAAGGGGAACACAAAACCAAAAAAAAATCATAACCACAGATCCAGAGAAAGGCAATCACCCCCCCACAGCCCCCCAGAAAAGCTTGATCAAATTTGCTACAGCAGGGGAAAAAAAAATCCTTCCTGATCCCCCAAGTGGCAATAGGATATAAGTGTTTACCTATGATAGTATCCAGTTATAATGTGTACATTTAGGAAAGAATGCAGGCCTTTTATGACCACCAGGCCTCTTTTTCAGACTCAGTGTTTACAAGTTAAAAACACTTACTTAGAACCCCCAAACATTATAGATTTTTTTTCTAACACCCTAGAGAATAAAATGGCGGTCATTGCAATACTTCTTGCCACACCATATTTGCGCAGCGGTCTTACAAGTTCACTTTTTTTGGAAAAAATTAACTTTTTTGAATAAAAAAAATAAGACAACAGTAAAGTTAGCCCAGTTTTTTTTTTTTTTTTTATATTGTGAAAGTTAATGTTACACCGAGTAAATTGATACTCAACATGTCCCACTTCAAAATTGCGCCCGCTCGTGGAATGTCGTCAAACTTTTACCATTAAAAATCTCCATAGGCGACATTTAAAAAAATTTACAGGTTGCATGTTTTGAGTTACAGAGGAGGTCTAGGGCTAGAATGATTGCTTTCACTCTAATGATCGGGGCGATACCTCACGTGTGGTTTGACCACCGTTTTCATATGCGGGCGCTACTCATGTATGCGTTCGCTTCTGTGTTGGAGCTCGACGGGACGGGGGTGCTTTTAGAAAAAAAAATATTTTTTCTTATTTATTTTCTTTTATTTATTTTTACAGTTTTTAAAATAAAAAAGAATTTGGGTCACTTTTATTCCTATTACGAGGAATGTAAACATCCCTTAGAAATAGAAAAAAGCATGACAGGTCCTCTTAAAAGACCTCAGATCTCATATTTGGACTTAAATGCAATAGAAAAAATAAAAAATTGTCATTTGAAAAATGTGCCTTAAAGACATATGGGCGGAAGTGACGTTTTGACATTACTTCCGCCCTGCTATGGTATGGAGACGGGTGGGGGCCATCTTAGCCTCACTTGTCTCCATGCCAAGCCACGGATAGGATCCGATCGCCTCCACCACTGCCGATGGCTCCGGTAAGTGGGGGAGGGTGGGGGAGGGTGTGGGAGGGGGGCACCTCTCCCACCACCGATAACAGTGATCTCGAGGCGAATCTGCTGTAGAGACCACCATTATCGTTTACTGAACCGCCGCCTGAAGAGATGGATACCTTGGTTGTGGCAGCAGCCGTTACCGAGATATCCCTCTTCAAAAAAGGGACGTACATCGTCGTGCGGCGGTCGGTAAGTGGTTAAAGCAATCTACTGAGCTGGACAGGGCCAGTTCTTGAGGGAGTCTATTCCACATTTTCAAAGCTCTTACTGTGAAGAAGCCTTTCCATATTTGGAGATTAAATCTTTTTTTCAAACTGTTTATGGGCAGGCTGAATGTACCAAGTTGATCAATTGATCAACATGGGTAACACCAGCCTGCCGGATTCTCTTATCACTAGCAGATGCTATAGCCACTGGTCATTATCACTGTCTTCTCCCAGAGGGAACAGCTATCCAGCGCCCCCCCCGGATGGATTCCTGCATGAACACTGCCTATGATGTTGATGGGGGATATAGGCATTGCAGGAAAGTAATTAGCTCCATGTATGGGCAGCCTTATCCTTTTTTTTTTTTTAATGTATAACTAGACCAAAAAAGGCAAAATTTATTTTCATTTTTAAGTAGAGTGGAGAAGAGTTAGAACACCTTTCAGGTTTTCATTGCTGTCTTTACCCTCGTTATGGGGGATTAAGAAAGAATTTGCCCCAGCGTGGACTTTATAGGCAGGTTAGGGGAGTGTGAAAAAGTAAGACAAGGTTTAAAATGTAACAAAGTTTATTCGTCATAATATAAAAGTATTTCCAAAGAGGGGACAATAAAATACATAAGAGTATAGCATGATGATAAAATAAAAAAACAAGCATCCAATTCATAAGGTGGGCTCTGTACTTTTATATTGTGTGACGAAAAAACGTTCTTATAATTATATACCTTGTATTACTTTTTCACACTCCCCTAACCTGCCTATAAAGTCCACGCTGGGGCACTTTCTTTG
This sequence comes from Lithobates pipiens, assembly GCF_037356315.1. Lineage (NCBI taxonomy): Eukaryota > Metazoa > Chordata > Amphibia > Anura > Ranidae > Lithobates > Lithobates pipiens. The sequence goes on along the minus strand of NW_027507903.1, from coordinate 57,907,332 downwards.
TTGATTGCAATTTGGGATGTTGGCAGATGTCTTGGGGTTTCTACAGTGGTTCATAAGCTCCTCCCCCTTCACTCGCTATGGGGATTTGACATCTCCGCTTGTCCTGTTTGCTGGTATCACTGGGAGAAAGAATCCTGAATTCTGAATCCTGAATTTTGTATTGTCACCAGAACAGAGGAAATCGTCCAATTGGGACACTTGTTCTGGTGACAACCAGGGATTCCCTCCTCTTTGATGTATTTTTTCTCTTTTTTTGTTTTGGCTATGGGACAGGGAGTGAACGAAAATCTTCCCAGTGGAACAAACGCCAAAAGACAGGGGTATACATCTTCCTTACTATATTCAAAATGAAATAAACAGTCTTTATTAGCTTTAAAGGCCCATTGCACGTGAAAATAACTAAATATAAGCTGAACTTTCTATTTTATTTTTGAATATCATGTTGATTTTAATGTCTGGTTTCTGCCAAAATTGGGCTTGTTCTACAAGAATTATTAGGTCCTTAGCGATTGTAAAGAAAATGTATCACCTTTGCAAAATAACCTTTATCTAGTTTCTGTTGCTGCCAGGAATCTTTCCTTGGGATTACTGGTTCAGTTGATGAGAGGAAGTCTTCCCAATGTGAACACAAATGGCAAACCTTAGAGAGGTTCTATATTTAATGGCTTTATCAAAAACAACAAAAAAAGTTTTGTATAGAGTTTAACTTTAACAAGCCCTACATTATTACCTATGGAATAGTGTGAGTTTAAGGTGGTAGTAAACTCAAAAAAAAGTAAAATTTTGCAGTTTACCAATTTCACCTGTTGATCTTACTAGTAAGGCTCCATTCACACCTGGGCGTTCTGGAATCATGAGCAGAATCGGACAGTTCTGCTCACGATTCCAGAACATCCAGGTGTGAATGGAGCCCAAGTCTTTTTCTTTCTTCTTTTTTCCTTTAACAAACCAAGCTGTGAAGCAGAAGTAAGAGTTTGTGGGTTGAGACAAAAAATGCAATACTGACAGTGATACTTATAATAATCAGCTTGTATTCATTTATGTAAAACCTTTGTGCCAAAAATGTAAAAAAAAATAAAAAAAATATTTGCTATATTGTAACGGCTTAAAATAATGTTAGCTTAGTTTGGCATTAGTTTGTTTGCCACGGCAATCTAAATCTGCCAGTCTAACCCTACCTTCTTCCAAGGCTGACAATTCTGCTCTCCAAAGGTGTCTCCACTGATCACAGAAAGTGTGTTACTGGCCAGATCACCGGGTGAAAATAAAGAGAAAAAAAATCCTAAAAAAAAAAACCACTACATTTTTTTTATGGATATAATATTTGAAGACTATTGAAAGTCTGTTCTACTAGATAAGAAACACCACTAATACTTCTTCTGATCCAGTGACGTGGGGAACCTACATAGAGCTGAGACCCTAGGGTTCTTTCCGAGGTTGTTAGGGGTTCCTTGAGCTGTGGCTACCTGACCTACCATTTTATAGGGACTGCATAGACTTTGGGTCAATATTATTGGCAAAGCCAAAGGCATGACATCATTCATCTTTTTAGATTTTTGTATGGTTAGAATTCTGAACACCACTGTAAGCCCTTGTACACACGGTCGGACATTCTGACAACCAAATCTGTTGGATTTTGTCCGAAACTGTTGCATACACACAGTCTGACAAAGTTGAAAAATCTGATTGTACATAACGTGATGATGTTATTTCGTTACAACGGGACTATGTTCAGGCTAGTAGCCAATAGCTTTGGTCTAGGAATTTGATCTGAGCATGCGTAGCACTTTGTCCGTCGGAGTAAGCTACACATGATCGGAGTATGTCCGATCGGAGCATTTTGTCAGAAAATTTTACCGGCAAGTTGGAAAAATGTGTCCGTCGGATATTCCGACGGAAACAGTCTGATGGAGACCACACACAGTCTGAATATCCGACAAAACGGTCCGATATGACACATTCCGTCGGAATCTCCGACCGTGTGTACAAGGGCTTAAAGGAAATTTTTTGCCACTGGCCATCAATGTAATGGCCAATTTTCCCACTGACCACCAATGAATTACAATTATCAGGGGGTCCTCAAGACCTGAAAGTTGTTTCAAGAGTTCCTCTGGGGCAAAAGTGTTGGGAAAGGCCGCTCTTTGGGTTCGGTTGCTTTATTTTTTTTATTACACTGTTGAGGTTTGCTGTAGACTTAAAGAATCTGCAACCCCTTTAGCTTTTGAGGAATGACAAGTATCAGCTGTTAAGTGGCAGGACACGTTGGGATTTTCCTCACACTGTGTATTGTTGAGCTCTGCTCTAGCATATTCCAGGGGACAAGATCTTGTTTACCTGATATCTGACATGGTGATTTGCCTGTTTGAATACCATGGTCCTATCTAAAGGATTACTTGGTGTCTCGTAAACCACAGGGACTGGTTTTATACCCCGTCTCTGGGGTGCAGACTCATTTTTCAGAACAAGTGTTTCATTCAGCATAAAACAGACCAGTAAATTCCTCTGTACAAATAACAATACATTGGTCCACGCTCCTTTCTTGTAAACAGTGCAGCTTATATTACAAATAGAGAACATTAAGGCGATTGATTTGTTGCTCTCCATGTAAAGCTTTCCGTTACGTCTCTGCTGGACAATTATTGAAGCCTTCGAGCTTTTCAGTTCGGTTTTCTTCTGAGCCGCTCTGCCATACATCAGTCCAGGTTGTGGTTGTAATGCATTAGGGCTTTCATTCCCAGCAGACTGTAAAAGATTACAGGTCTATATGTTAAATGTGCTGCACACAACCAGCTAAGGCCTTGTAAAGGAGGTTACGCACCTCTGCAATTTTCCAACTACTTTACAAGCAAAAACACTGTGCATTTTGTTTTTATGTTCCACTATTCCTTGTATTGCTGAAATGCTTGATTTGTCGGGGTGACACTTATCACACGTAGTTTTGTAATGAGCAAACACAGATTTTCCAAGAAGATCGACCATATCCGTGTTTTTATTTATTTTATTTTTTAACAAACTATTTTTATTGGAAAATTTTTTGCTTAATAAATATATCAACAGATATAAAATGTTGTAGCATTACTATATATATATATATATATATATATATATATATATATATATATATATATATATATATATATATATCTTAATTTAAAGTGATTGTAAAGTCTGTTTTTTTCTGTTACAATAACAAACATGTTATACTCACATGCACTGTGCAGTGATTTTGCACAGAGCAGCCCCGATCCTCCTCTTCTGGCTGGAGCTTCTGGCCCCTCCCTCCTGTTGAGTGCCCCCACAGTGAGCAGCTCGCTATGGGGGCACCCGAGCTGAGCTGCAGCTCTGGGTATCCATTCGGACATGGAACCGCTGCCTGGCCCTGTCCCCTCTCTTTCCTGATTGGCTAAGTGAGTTTGACAGCACCAAGAGCCAATAGCGCTGCTGCTGTGTTTCAGCCATTTAGGAAGGAGAGTCCCGGACTGACGAGGCACTCGTGGACATCGCTGGATAGAGATGGGGCTCAGATAAGTATTAGGAGGACTGAGGCGGGCTGCTGCACACAGAAGATTTTTTATCTTAATGCATAGAATGCATTAAGATAAAAAAACCTTCTGCCTTTACAACCACTCTAAGGATCCATGCAGACTGGCTTAAAAAACATTGCTTCTACAGGAGTTTTATGTTCTGCCTGAATAAGCAGCTCAATGTTATCCAATGTGTCCATGCACATTAGGACGTTAAGAGGCATAGTTTGTGTTTAATGTCTAGAGGCAGAAAAAAAAAAACCCTTCTGGTTCGTGCTTCTGATTGGTACTTGGAGGCAGAAAAAAACCGAACGCTCTTCTAAACTCGTCTAAAATTTGTACAAAAAATTATATGACCGTTTTTTACTCCCAAGAGAACAGACATTTTTTTAAGCCCAGTGTGCATGGAGCCTAAGTAAGATTAAAATATATGTCTTCTTGTTACTTCTCAGTTCAAGAATCAAAACATTAACTATACAAAATAGAAAAAATAAAAAATAAATAAAAGGAAATATGACCATATAAGGTGCAAATTGAATGAAAAAGAAATATCACAATGCTTCAGAATTAGAATTTGTAATTTAATTACAGTTTGAAATTCTTTAAAGAAACCAAGGATCCCATTTTAGATAAAAATAATTTCTTAGTGTTTAGTGTATACATTTTTTTTCTATAGTTATAATTTCATAAATCCTAGGAATCATTTGTGGAAAGGGAACTATAGTAGTTTTCTAGTGAAGGGCTATTGCCCAGTGTGTTGCTACACATATAGTATGGATGAGGTTTGTTAGAGATGAGGATTTATCTAGAATACCTCTAAATCAGGGGTAGGCAATCCCCGGCACGCAAAGCCTCTTTTGCCGGCACTTGACTCCCTCCCCATCAGCAGAGCAGCACAGGGAAGTGTCAGTGAGGCACTAATGCGTTCCCGTTTCAGAATTCCCCACCCTGCACCTGCACTGAGGGGGAGGCACTGCACCCCCACATATTGTAAAAGATGGGAAACATTGTTTAGTTCTCTAACTTTTGCTGTAGCTGCAATTGTCAGCTTTTGTGATGGGAAAGAGATTGGGTGCAGCTCTGCTAGGAGGGTGCGGTCTCTGTTTCCAGGAGGAGGAAGAGGAGGACTGTCATTGGCCACTGCTAAAGCCAATCACAGTCCTGCTAACCCCACCCACCATCTGGAGGAAGATGACTCACTTGGTTGCCACTACCAATCTCAAAAAGAAGGGATTTCACTGTGATTGAGAAAACCCAATCGGGTGACAGTTTGTGGAATTACTGTTGAGCTTCTGGGAACTTTGAAATATTCCTCAACCTTTGCATCACTACTGATCCCCGACACTCTGTGTCCCTTTAAGCCAAAGCCAGTATTCAGCGCAATGAAAATCACACCCAACCACTTTTTCTCAGCTGCGGGGGCCCAACTTATGATCTTGTACACAGGCCCACTGCTTTCAGAAAATTCCCCTGACCTGAGCTCATCATTGCGCACCCATTCCATATGCTTGTATGTGACTTCCCATACATCCCCATACATCACATACAAGAACGTGGGCTGGATGCAGGAGGTGGATCAGCAGGATGAGTGTGCCAGGACAGGTAGATGTGTGTCATCTCTGCTTCCTCCCACCACTCTGCATATCACACATATCATGTATGAGAAGAAGGTACAGTGATGGGGCAAATGATCAGGAGGGGTTCAGAGTTGAGGCAGATAAGCAGGGAGGTACAGTGTTGGGCCAGATGAGCGGGGGGGGGGGGGGTTCAGTGTTGGGCCAGATGACCAGGGGGGTTCAGTGTTGGGCCAGATGAGCAGGGGGGTTCAGTGTTGGGCCAGATGAGACAGAAAAGCAGGGGGGTAGTGCAGTGAGGCAGATGTGAAAGGGGGTGTATTGGTGGGACAGATGAGCAGGGGGAACAGAGGTGAGACAGATGTGCAGAAGGAGGTACTTGGTGGGGCAGATGAGAAAGTGGGTTACAGTGGTGGGGCAGATGGGTTCAGTGTTAGGACAGATGAGAATGTGATTCAGTAGTGAGACACAAAAGCATGGGGATACGGCGGTGCGGCAGGTGTGCTGGGAGGTACAGTGGTGGGGCATATGAGAAAAGGAGGCACATTGATAGGGCAGCTGAGCAAGGGGGTACAGTGCAGATGTGCAGGGGATTTAGCAGTGGGACAGAAAAGCAGGGTGATACATTGATGGGGCAAATGAGCGGGGGGGGGGGTTCAGTGTTGAGGCAGAAGAAAAAGGAGGTACAGTGGCAGGGCAGATGTGCAGGGGGTTCAGCGGTGGGACAGAAAAGCAGGGGCGTACAGTGATGGGGCAGATGAGCAGGGGGTTACAGCGGTGGGGGAGATGTGCAGAGGATAAAGCGGGTACGTCGGTGGAACACATGAACAAGGGCTTACAGTGGTGGGGCAGAAGAGCAGGAGGTAAAGTGGTGGGGCAAATGAGAAGTTCATTGTTAGGACAGATGAGAAGATGGTTCAGCAGTGACAAAGAAGAGCATGGGGGTATGGAGGTGGAGCAGATGTGCAGGGAGGTACAGTGGTGGTGCAGATGAGAAAGGGGTTTACAGTGGTGGTGCAGGTGAGCAGGGGGTTACAGTGGTGGGCAGATGTGCAGGGTAGTAGAGTGGTGGGGCAGATGTGCAGGGTAGTAGAGTGGTGGGGCAGATGTGCAGGGGGGACAGTGATCTAAGGAGTGGAGTTGCAGAAATTGGGGTTGATCTGAGGCATGAGAGTTCAGGGTGTTAATTTCTCACTACTAAAATCATTTACAGCATTTACTTTATAGAAGCTCCTTTTCGTCATTGAGAGTGTGAAGTTGACATTTTTTTGTTATAAAATTGGCATGTTCAATTTCTTTGAAAACATTTTTCGGCACACTGTGCTCAAAAGGTTGCCTACCCCTGATCTAGAAAAAAAAATGTGTAGGTGAAAAAATATGTAGGTGAGACGCGTGTAATACTATCTTGTAAGTAATTTTACTGCTGTTTCATGTATTGTTATAGATTTTGTACATTTAAGAACATTAGACCGCATAGAGCCCCACTCTTGAGAAGAGAATTGTAAACCCAATTCAGTTTCCCATCTTAACATATAGGGTAATTTGTCAACTAAAGTAGAAGAATTGAGATCATTATATAGAATTGGAATAAGACATTTTTCTCTGGGGTTTTTGACATAAATGTTCAGTCATAATAGTTATGTCCAGCAGTTTATAGTGACATGAAAATCAAATGTTTTTTTTTCATCAGTCATTCTAAAATTTTAGATACATACAATATCGGGAAAAACATTTGACACAGTTCCTCATAAACGTTTACTGTAGAAAATAAGGTCCGTTGGCATGGACCATAGGGTGAGTACATGGATTGAAAACTGGCTACAAGGGCGAGTTCAGAGGGTGGTGATAAATGGGGAGTACTCGGACTGGTCAGGGGTGGGTAGTGGGGTCCCCCAGGGTTCTGTGCTGGGACCAATCCTATTTAATTTGTTCATAAATAACCTGGAGGATGGGGTAAACAGTTCAATCTCTGTATTTGTTACTAAGCTAAGCAGGGCAATAACGTCTCCGCAGGATGTGGAAACCTTGCAAAAAGATATGAACAAATTAATGGGGTGGGCAACAACATGGCAAATGAGGTTTATTGTAGAAAAATGTAAAATAATGCATTTGGGTGGCAAAATATGAATGCAATCCATACACTGAGGGGAGAACCTCTGGGGGAATCTAGGATGGAAAGGGACCTGGGGTCCTAGTAGATAGGCTCAGCAATGGCATGCAATACCAAGCTGCTGCTAACAAAGCAAACAGAATATTAGCATGCATTTAAAGGGGGATCAACTCCAGAGATAAAACAATAATTCTCCCGTTCTACAAGACTCTGGTCTGGCCGCACCTAGAGTATGCTGTACAGTTCTGGGCACCAGTCCTCAGGAAGGATGTACTGGAAACAAGGCAAGTACAGAGAAGGGCAACAAAGCTAATAAAGGGTCTGGAGGACATTAGTTATGAAGAAAGGTTGCGAGCACTGAATTTACTCTCTCTGGAGAAGAGACACTTGAGAGGGGATATGATTTTAATTTGTAAATACCGTACTGGTGACCCCACAATAGGGATAAAACTTTTTAGCGGAAGGGAGTTTAACAAGACTCGTGGCCGCTCATTAAAATTAAAAGAAAAGAAGTTTAACCTTAAACTACGTAGAGTTTTCTTTACTGTAATAGCGGCAAGGATGTGGAATTCCCTTCCACAGGTGGTGGTCCCAGCAGGGAGCATCAATAGTTTAAAAAAGTATTATATAAGCACCTGATTGGCCGTAACATACAGGGATATACAATCTAATACTGACATATAATCACACACATAGGTTGGACTTGTCTTTTTTCAACCTTTCCTACTATGTAACTATCTCACAAAAGTGAGTACACCCCTCACAATTTTGTAAATATTTGTTGTGAATGGCTTTGTATGTTATGGTTAGCATTTAGGATTTTACATAGTGGGGTAGGGGAAGCCAGTGAAGGGATTGGCAGAGAGGGGCAGCAGTCACGGATCGATTAGTGAGGTGTATTAGTCTAGCAGCAGCATTCATAATAGACTTCTATTTAATTCATAATTAATCATAATAATTCATATTTATATCTTTTCATGTGACAACACTGAATAAATGACACTTTGCTATTATGTAAAGTAGTGAGTGCACAGCTTGTATAACAGTGTAAATTTGCTGTCCCCTAAAAATAACTCAACACACAGCCATTAATGTCTAAACTGCTGGCAATAAAAATGAGTACACCCCTAAGTGAAAATGTCCAAATTGGGCCCAAAGTGTTAGTGTGGTCACCATTTTCCAGCACTGCCTTAACCCTCTTGGGCATGGAGTTCACCGGAGCTTCACAGATTGCCACTGGAGTCCTCTTCCACTCCTCCATGACGACATCACAGAGATGGTGGATGTTAGAGACCTTGCGCTCCTCTACCTTCCGTTTGAGGAGGCCCCACAGATGTTCAATAGGGTTTAGATTTGGAGACATGCTTAGGCAGTCCATCACCTTTACCCCCAGCTTCTTTAGCAAGGCAATGGTTGTCTTGGAGCTGTGTTTAGGGTCGTTATCATGTTAGAATACTGCCCTGCGGCCCAGTGTCCAAAGGGAGGAAATCAAGCTCTGCTTCAGTATGTCACAGTACATGATGGCATTCATGGTTCCCTCAATGAACTGTAGCTCCCCAGTGTCGGCAGCACTCATGCAGCCCCAGAACATGACAATCCCACCACCATGCTTGACTGAAGGGCAAGACACACTTGTCTTTGTACTTCTCACCTGGTTGCCGCCACCCAAGCTTGACACCATCTGAACCAAATAAGTTTATCTTAGTCTCATCAGACCACAGGACGTGGTTCCAGTAATCCATGTCCTTAGTCTGCTTGTTTTCAGCAAACTGTTTGTGGGCTTTCTTGTGCATCATCTTTAGAAGAGGCTTTCTTCTGGAATGACAGCCATGCAGACCAATTTGATGCAGTGTGCGGCGTATGGTCTGAGCACTGACAGGCTGACCCCCCACCCCTTCAACCTCTATGATGCTGAGCATGTGCACTCAACTTCTTTGGTCAACCATGGTGAGGCCTATTCTGAGTGAAACCTGTCCAACAATTCTTCTTTTCAGATCCTCAGAGAGTTCTTTGCCATGAGGTGCCATGTTGAACTTCCAGTGACCAGTATGAGAGAGTTAGAGCAATAACACCAAATTTAACACGAAAAAAGATAATCAGAACTCATACCATCACTAAAACAATCAAAGTGGTCATAATTTGTGTCCCCATTATGTCTCTCCTCCATTTACAGGAAGCTACCGCCATAGCCAAAGACAGCATACAAAAAACAAGGGGGGTTTACCTTTCAAGTATGGTCAAGAATTAACCATACCCAAAAAGAAAAAGACAGCTACTATGGCTCTAGTGGACAAATATAGAGTAATACTAGTTAGTTCAAACTTTCTATTAATTAGCACAAAAAGACCACATAAATATAAAATCACATTGCCCTATGACAAAAATACATCTGACCTTTCTGGGCCTCAGGTAGTGACACACCAAAAGGTCCAACACGTGCACCCTTAGTGCGTCCTACAACCAATAATCAAGATACATTTAAGCACAAAGACTCACATATAAGACAAACAAAACGGACAAGGGCCACTCAGATCACTCACACATTGAGCTCCTTGATGGGAATAATCTCCCTTATTAACAAGATTAAATTATTTTTACTATAACGAAGAGCTCAGTGTGTGAGTGGTTCCCCAGAATACGTATCTAAAGAAATCAAGCTTATTTTCTATAGCGTGGTTGGCGGAGCAACCAGTTAATTAATGTCAGGTGTTACTAATGGACTATCACCACTTGAATAAGTGACAAAGGTGGCAATGTTATTCTCTTGAACGACAGGGACTATGAGGATGAGGTTAAACGCCTTTTAGGTGACCAAGAGACTTATCAAAGACTGGGGAGGAATCCCTTCCCTAATGTAGTATGTGCGCTAAATAGCAGTCTGGATGATGCACTAGAGGTGGGACTCCTGACAAAACGGGAATGTAAATATTTATCAGTCGACGACTATAATATCCCCACTTTTTATTGCATCCCAAAAGTGCATAAATCATTGCAGAAGCCACCAGGGAGACCAATTGTCTCTGCAATTCATGGCCCCCTCTATAGAATCGGAAGTTATCTTGACCCTCTTCTTAAAGAAATGGTGAGTGGCCTTGAATCGTTTGTACAGGACACTCGCCATGTCCTGGCAAAAATTGCTGATTTGAAGGTAGATTGGGAAGTATGGCTACTGAGCATAGATGTGGAATCTCTGTATACCTCAACCTCACATGAATGATTCCTAGATAAATGTTACCCTAATTTTGGCTCACAAAATGAATTTATAATAGAACTTCTACAGTTTTCTCTCAATAACAATTTCTTTCAGTTTACCACAGGATTTTATCAACAGATTAGAGGCACCTCCATGGGGGCAGCATGCACACCTGCATATGCTTTCCTGCACCTGGGAAGAGGACGTCTTTAACTTACCTTTTGTACCTCAGTCTACGTCCATACGTGGCTGAGGTACATTTTTTTGTACCACATTTAACACATCTGCTCCCCATTCACACCTGAGACCTTGTAACGAGTCACATGACACCATAGAGGGAAAATGGCTAATTAGGCCCAATTTGGACATTTTCACTTAGGGGTATACTCCCTTTTGTTGCCAGCAGTTTAGACATTAATGGCTGTGTGTGTTGAGTTATTTTGAGGGGACAGCAAAATTCACACTGTTATACAAGCTGTACACTCACTACTTTACATTGTAGCAAAGTGTCATTTATTCAGTGTTGTCACATGAAGATTTAATTATGAATTATGATTAATTATGAATTAAATAGAAGTCTATTATAAATGCTGCTGCTAGACTAATACACCTCACTAATCGATCCGTGACTGCTGCCCCTCTCTGCCAATCCCTTCACTGGCTTCCCCTACCCCACTATGTAAAATTCTAAATGCTAACCATAACGTACAAAGCCATCCACAACATCGCCCCCATCTACATCATCAACCTCATCTGCAGATATCGCCCAAATCCGCTGCTCCCAGGACCTCCTCGCAGCAGATGTGAACCCAGTCTTAGGAAGTATAAAGTTCAACACGTTTCTTGGACATAGCCCACTACTTCAGGAGCCATTTTTCTTTGTTGTTTAGAATAATATACTTTAAATACAAGAATAATAAGTAAATAACGAAACACATGTCATCCAATATACAGTTGTTATCATAGGTTTACATACCCTGCATGTTTGAGATCTCCCTGGAGTGGCTCAATGATATTGAAGTCAGGAGACTGAGATGACCACTCCAGAACCTTCACTTTATTTTACTAAGCCAATGACAGGTCGACTTGGCCTTGTGTTTTGGATCATTGTCATGTTGGAATGTCCAACTACGTCCCATGCGCAGCTTCCTGGCTGATGAATGCAAATGTTCCTCCAGCATTTTTTGATAACATACTGCATTCATCTTGCCATCAATTTTGAACAAATTTCCTGTGCATTTGTAGCTCACACATCCCTAAAACATCAGCGATCCACCTCTGTTATTCACAGTAGGAATGGTGAACCTTTCAACATAGGCCTTGTTGAGTTCTCTCCAAATGAAGTGTTTATAGTTGTGGCCAAACAGCTTAATTTTGGTCTCATCACAAGCTTCAAACCCTCTGGCACAAAGTCATTTGGAGTGATAAGACCAAAAGTTAGCTTTTTGGCCACAATAATAAACACTACATTTGGAGAGGAGTCAACAAGGCCTATGATGAAAGGTACGGAGGAGGATCGCTGATGTTTTGGGGATGTGTGAGCTACAAATGCACAGGAAATTTGTTCAAAATTGATGGCAAGATAAATGCAGTATGTTATTAAAAAATGCTGGAGGAACATTTGCATTCATCAGCCAGGAAGCTGCGCATGGGACGTAGTTGGACATTCCAACATGACAATGATCCAAAGACACAAAACATCAGCGATCCGCCTCTGTACCTTTCATCATAGGCCTTGTTGACTCCTCTCCAAATGTACTGTTTATGGTTGTGGCCAAAAAGCTAAATTTTGGTCTTATCTCTCCAAATGACTTTGTGCCAGAGGGTTTGAAGCTTGTCTTTGTGTTGTTTGGAATATTGTAAGCGGGATACTTTGTGGCATTTGTGTAGTAATGGCTTTCTTCTGGTGACTCAGCCATGCAGCCCATCTTTCTTCAAGTGCCTCCTAATTGTGTATCTTGAAACAGCCACACCACATGTTTTCAGAAAGTCCTGTATTTCACTTGAAGTTATTTGTGTGTTTTTCTTTCCATCCCAAACAATTTTCCTGGCAGTTGTGGCTGAAATTTTAGCTGGTCTACCTGACTGTGGTTTGGTTTTAAGAGAACCCCTAATTTTCCACTTCTTGATTAGAGTTTGAACACTGCCGATTGGCATTCTCAATTCCTTGGATATCTTTTTATATCCCTTTCCTGTTTTTTTGACAATTCTTTTGCTTTCCCCATAACCCAGAATCCAGAAACGTCAGTGCAGCACTGGATGAAAGATGCAAGGGTCTTTCAGGAGTCCACAAACACATTGACCTTTTATACACACACACCAATTATAAGCAAACCAATCACAGATTAGGATGGTTACCTTCCATCCATGCGTTTTGCGGATGAACATCCGCAGACACCCGATATCGTCCATCTCCGCAATGGTCTGATTCTGCAGATGGAGGAAAATACTATTTTTCTATCCGTCTGCGGATCGGATGAACACGGACAGATGGTCCGTGTTCATCCGATCCCCCATAGAGGAGAGTGGAGATCTGACAGGGCGGTCCCTGCACAGTGTGCCTGGACCGCCCTGTCATCCGCCTGTTCAGCGGGAATAAACGGAGCGATCCCTGCTGAGCAAGTGGATCGTCACAGGGCGGATCATTACGTATCCGCCCCGTGTGAAAGGGGCCCAACTCAAATTTACCTCTTTGGAAATGTGGAGAAAAATGTAAATTTAAACTGTATGAAAGAAAAAAAGCTGTAAATATTATCATGATATGTTCTGACCACGTACAGTACAGTATTTTTTATTATGTCATTTAAGGCCTTCCCATTTGGAAATCATTGAGTTATGTATGTATTTTTATTTTTTTTTCTAATTTACTTGTAAGTTAGACGTTAAAACGAATTATGTTTGTAGGAAAGATTGCTATTGATCTGTTAATGTGCACACATTTATACAGTCAATAAGTTCACCTGCTGAGCAGGAGGCACCTCACTGGAAGGCTTTGTTTTATAGCATTCTGTGAGATATCAATATACTCTCTGTAGGATGTCCTTGTTTCACCTTGTGTGAGAATATTAACAGCCTTGGAGAATACCAGTATACCCTTTTTATTTTCCATGGCTCATTATAGGGCGTGATGTCACACGATACAAAATAAAACCACAGACTTTACAAAATTAAATGTATCAAGAAAATTCATAGTATAGACATGAGAAATTAGCTTATTGGTAACATCGGTTTGCTGGAACAAGGTCATGTCTGTTGCCTTTCTGGTACGTTGACTTGAATTTTACCATTCAAGTCAGTTAAATAGGCGCAATGAATAACTCAATGATCTAGTTTTACTAATTATTATTATTATTATTATTATTATTATTATTATTATTATTATATAGCGCGAACAGTTTGCGCAGCGCTTTACATTATCGGGGAAGACAGTAAAATTACAATACAATTCAATACAGAAGGGATCAGAGGGTCCTGCTTGTTACAATCTAGAAGGGAGGGTCAAGTGAAACAAAGGGGAGTAGCTGTGGGGGATGATCAGATGGACAAAATTAAAATACAGGCTCCAGAGGACGTCATATTGACGAAACACGTAGGGCGTGTCCATAGGAAGCACTCTCTCCGGCTCAGAACGCCACGGCGGACGGCTGTTATATTTGTATAAGCGATTGATACACTTTATAAATGTGAGTAGATTTTTAATTAATAAAGCTGGTTTTTGAAGAGGTTTTACACTATGAATGCCCTTCTCTTTTACTGACACCTGTACGAGGTACCCCCAACGGACCAATTAAGGACCCCTCAGAGGAAAACCAGACAGCGACACAGGGGCTCACACTGTGGGAGCGAGCTCACCCCTGAAGGGGGCAGGTGATCTGGTGAGGGCAATTTAGAGCACTTTTTTGGATACACGAGTGGGGGATCTTTCTCTTTGAAGTGGCAATACCCTTTTTCCTTGCACCAAACCACCAATAAATAGCGCCACATCTACCCTTCCTTTCTTTCCTCCGTATCCCCCCCCCCCCCCCCTCAATTTGGGGTGGAGGTATTAAGTAGAGGCAGCTCATACCCATTATTGTTTTGGTTTACCCATAGCGCAATCTCATTTCTTTTTTGTCAAAATTAAAATACAGTTCTTAGGTGTGGAAGGAGGGATGGAGTATGCAGAGGTAAGCCAATGAGTAGGGAGTTGCAGTAATCGAGGCGTGAGATGACCAGGGAGGGAATTAAGAGCTTTGTTGTGTCATTGGTTAAAAAGGGGCGTATATTGGAGATGTTCCGGAGGTTGAGGTGACAAGATTTGGACAATGATTGGACATGCGGCTTAAAGCGGGAGTCCGCCGGGAGTTCCGCCGTTTTTTTTTTTTTTTTTAAAAGCCAGCAGCTACAAATACTGCAGCTGCTGACTTTTAAAATAGTGACACTTACCCGCCCAGCGCGCCCGCTCGATCGTCTCTCGGGTGCTGCCGCCGCCATCTTGGGTATGGGAATCGAGAAGTGGAACCTTTCTGCTTCATTTCCCGGTTCCCTACTGCGCATGCGCGAGTCGCGCTGCGCAATAAGGATGGTCCCCGCTGTCTGTGGGATCCATGTGTTTCCCAGCAGGCAGCAGGGGACTTTCGGAAAGGGGCGTAGATTATGCGGAAAGGGGCGTACCTTCTGCAGAATCTACGCCGGAAGTGGGTGCAGATACTGTACTGTACAGGTATCTGCACCCCCTCCCCCCTGAAAGGTGCCAATTGTGGCGCCGGAGGGGGGGGAGGGATTCCAATGAGTGGAAAGTCCACTTTAGGGTGGACCTCCGCTTTAAAGGAGAGTTCAGAGTCCAGGACTACTCCTAGTACCTTAGCATGTGGGGATGGGCTGATAGTTGTGCCATCAATTTTGACTGAGAGATCAGGGGAAGAGGCACGTTGGGAAGAAAAATTATAAGTTGTATGATAATACCTAGGTGCATGTAGCCACCTCTGCACTGAGAACTGAGCGATCAAACACTACTGATTGCTCAGTTCTCCACTCCGAGCAGAGAGCTGTGACAGTCAGTCACCGGCTCTCTGCTCTGTCCCTCCAGTGCTCACTGGTGTATTTGGGCTGTGGAGGGGGTGGGTATGGCTGGCTCAGTCTCCCAGCGACTCGCTGAAAGGCCAAGCCAGCTGCTAGTCCAGGCATCTTGGAGCATCCTGACTGTAAAATCGATCCAGCTCCTGGATTGGCTGAGTGATGTTGGCCTTTAGCTGTCAGCTGAGAATGATCTGCACGCCTGTGATCCATAGGAGAGGTAGAGATGAAAAATCTTTGGCCATACTTCCCCATTAAGGAAAACATTGCCTGTGATTGGATGAGTGAAGCCAGCACAAATCCACCTCATTAATTAAGCGAAATCGAAATTTAGAAAAAATTCACCAAGCTTAGTGGATGAGGTGAAGTGGTGCCGATCACAATCATCTAATGCTGTACAAGCAAATTTTCCTAGCATGAGATTGGGTATTCTTTGCATAGTGAATTTGTTCTTTGGTTTGCTGCATTCTCCGACATGAGTGAAAATTCACTTTGAAAATGCACTACTCCTTTAGTAAATCAACTCCACCACATCTGAAACATACTTCAACACAATGACATTGACTTACTAACAAAGTAGAGCATATTCCCTTTGCAAAGTGATTTCTCTCTTCTAGCAAGAAATGTCGGAGTGAGGTGAAAGAAAGTTGAAATTCATATTGCAAAAAATACCCAATTATGTGCAAGGAAAAAAGATAAACAGGACTTTTTCTTACATTTGATTGGGTGATTGAAGCCAGCATAAGCCACGTTTACTAACAGGTAGTTCTTAATAACACCACTTTTGTAAAGTGGGGCTATTAATGCATCACATTTAAAATAATTGGCTCCAGTTGGTAGATAACAAAACTGGAGATAATTAAAGCGGACTTTCAGTCATATTTTTCCATCTTCTTTCGCTTAAATCCTCTGCCCTTGTTGTTTTAACTTTGGATAGTAAAACTTTTTTTTTTTCTGCCAGTAAATACCTTATGCAGCCCACTTCCTGTTTCTTGTCTGGTATTAAGCCTAGGGTTATGATGTCATGCACAGCTCTTTCTCACTGTGAGAGTTTGCCAGAAGGGGGGGGGGGGGGTGGGGATTCATAAGAGGGCCAATGAGAGCTGCAGAGCTGTAGGTGTGTCTGTGTAAATCCAGGAAGTGAACAGGCAGCTTCAGCTGCCCACAGTTAGTGGATGCAGCCTGACTCAGTGAAGGGTGATTTCTGGAGCATATTTGTAGCACAGAATCACACTATATATAAAATAATATGCAAAGTGGTTGGAGAGAAGCTTCAGAATGGCAAAGATGTTTTTATTACAAATTATGTGAGCGGACTGCAGTTCCTCTTTTGGGCCAACTCTGACTTTGCGTACAGAGACGGGCTGAGTGGCTGTCCCTGTACACAAAGTAACAGAGCTGCATATTTTGCCACTCCCTGTCACTGGTTGTTAAGGAAGCTATCGCAGCCGACAGCCTCCTAGCAACCAGATATGCTGCAGTGGGTGGAGCCTAATGGGGAAGCTAAGACAGTTCCCCACCAGGTTTACTCTTTCCTTGTAATTGATAGGAGCCAATGGTAGTAGGTCTGTTGGCTATGGACCTGCCTGCTGTCAATCAGAAGGGGAGTGGACCTGATTGGAAGCCAGAGTCTGTGAATCCACATGAGGCCCTGCTCCCCAGCTACAAAACTCCCCACCAGGTCAGTGTCTGACATGTGCAACTGCAGGAAGTAGCACATTTGCACTGAGGGTGGCATGCCATGCGGGCACTCTGCTCTCATTGTGCCTCCACATCCTTGCGTGCCACAGATTCATGTACCTGTGTACAACAGGTACGTGATTCTGTCACCTGCTCCAACATTTGTTGTGTGAAGGGACGCAGGAATTCTAAAGAATGTCTTAGACTCTAAAAATTCTCCTGATTATAGTTTTGCCCTGTTTAATATTTGGTAGGTAACCTAATGATGTATGGCAGGGATATGCAATTAGTAGACCTCCAGCTGTTGCAGAACTACAAGTCCCATGAGGCATAGCAAGACTCCGACAGCCACAAGCATGACACCCAGAGGCATGATGGGATGTAGTCTTGCAGCAGCTGGGGGTCCACTAATTGCATATCCCTGGTGTATGAGAACCTGGGGGTCCGCTAATTGCATATGCCTGGTGTATGATAACCTGGGGGTTCGCTAATTTCATATCCCTGGTGTATGGTAACCTGGGGGTCCGCTAATTTCATATCCCTGGTGTATGGTAACCTGGGGGTCCGCTAATTTCATATCCCTGGTGTATGGTAACCTGGGGGTCCGCTAATTGCATATGCCTGGTGTATGATAACCTGGGGGTTCGCTAATTGCATATCCCTGGTGTATGGTGACCTGGGGGTTCGCTAATTTCATATCCCTGGTGTATGGTAACCTGGGGGTCCGCTAATTTCATATCCCTGGTGTATGGTAACCTGGGGATCCGCTAATTGCATATCCCTAGTGTATGGTAACCTGGGGGTCTGCTAATTGCATATCCTTGGTGTATGGTAACCTGGGGGTCTGCTAATTGCATATCCTTGGTGTATGGTAACCTGGGGGTCTGCTAATTGCATATCCCTGGTGTATGGTAACCTGGGGATCCGCTAATTTCATATCCCTGGTTTATGGTAACCTGGGGGTCTGCTAATTGCATATCCTTGGTGTATGGTAACCTGGGGGTCTACTAATTGCATATCCCTAGTGTATGGTAACCTGGGGGTCTACTAATTGCATATCCTTGGTGTATGGTAACCTGGGGGTCCGCTAATTGCATATCCTTGGTGTATGGTAACCTGGGGGTCTGCTAATTGCATATCCTTGGTGTATGGTAACCTGGGGGTCTGCTAATTGCATATTCTTGGTGTATGGTAACCTGGGGGTCCGCTAATTGCATATCCCTGGTGTATGGTAACCTGGGGGTCCGCTAATTGAATATCCTTGGTGTATGGTAACCTAAAATGACCAAACTGATTGAAGCAGATTACTGTGCTTTGGCTGACATCTGACGTTTGCTTGATTTTTAGTTGCTTTGGGTGACTGCACTTATCAAGTTACTCTTTACCTTATTAAATAAAGAACTATATGGAATGTGACTATAGGTGACATTTGCATGGGTAATGAAGCAGAAACTGCGGTCTTTTCCAGTCGGTCAGTCCTGGTATTTTGGGCTATTGTATGTATTAAGGAAAATGACAGGGGCCAGCAAAGTCAATGTGAAATTAGTACACCAAGCACAATATCCAAACAACAATGCATGCCTATCACTCTTAGGCACAGGTCACTGCTCCGAGTAAATGACTAGACATTTTTATAATAACACCGGGCAGACTTCATATAAATCTATTAGAAGGAAGAATAAATTGGAGAGACCTTTTTAAAGGAGAGCCAGTTTTGCTGAATGATTGCACCTTTAAATGTAATCTTGCAGTAAATAAATAACGCTATCCCAGTCCCAAGGCCCCAGAGAAGTAATATACTGTGCTGGTACAGTAAGTACAGACAGGAGTAATCGATCATTCTTCAAACTTGACCTGATTTTTTTTATACAGCTTGTTTTTTTTTTTCTCAGCTTTTTTGCAGTGCCGCAGCGAGGAAACTTCTCCGGTCATTATCTTTGTTTCGAAAATGTTTGCTGTTGATGCAAAAGCGCTACCCCAGAACAAGCAGAGGTACAGTAAAGTCCATCATCTGTATTTATGTAACGTTCATATGATTGTGTGATGGATGAATGCTGGTAAGTTGGCAGTAAGCTGTTTAACCACTTCAGCCCTGGAAGAATTTACCCCCTTCCTGACCAGGCCATTTTTTTGCGATATGGCACTGCGTCGCTTTAACTGACAATTACACGGTTGTGCGACGTTGTACCCAAACAAAATTTACGTCCTTTTTTCCCCACAAATAGAGCTTTATTTTGGTGGCATTTGATCCCCTCTGCGGTATTTATTTTTTTGCTATAAACAAAAGAACGACAATTAAAAAAAAACAAAAAAAACCAATCTTTTACTTTTTGCTATAATAAATATCCCAATTTTTAAAAAAACTAAACAAATTTTTTCCTCAGTTTAGGCCAATATGTATTCTTCTACATATTTTCGGTATGTGTGTGTGTGTGTGTGTATATACAGGTGCATCTCAAAAAATTTGAATATCATCAAAAAGTACATTTATTTCAGTAATTCAATTCAAAAAGGGAAATTCTTATATTTTATATAGACGTGTTACACGCAGAGCATGTTTCAAGCATTTTATTTATTTTAAATTTTTAAATTTTGATGATTATGGCTTACAGCTAGTGAAAACCCAAAATTCAGTATCTCCAAAAATGTGAATATTACATAAAACCAAAAAAAAAAGAGTATTTTTAATGAAGAAATGTTGGCTTACTGAAAACTATGTCCATGTATAGTGTGCACTCAATACTTGGTTGGGGCTCCTGTCGCATGAATTACGGCATCAATGTGGCGTGGCATGGAGGCGATCAGCCTGTGGCACTGCTGAGGTGTTATGGAAGCCCTGGTTGCTTTGATATCGGCCTTTAGCTCATCTGCATTGTTGGGTCTGGTTTCCTGGTCTCTTTTTCCTCTTGACTATACCCCACAGATTCTGTATGAGGTTTATAGTGCCTTTGCGAAAGTATTTGGCCCCCTTGAACTTTTCAACCTTTTGCCATATTTCAGGCTTCAAACATAAAGATATAAAATTTTAATTTTTTGTGAAGAATCACCAACAAGTGGGACACAATTGTGAAGTGGAACGAAATCTATTGGATATTTTAAACTTTTTTAGCAAATAAAAAACTGAAAAGTGGTGCGTGCAAAATTATTCAGCCCCTTTACTTTCAGTGCAGCAAACTCACTCCAGAAGTTCAGCGAGGATCTCTGAATGATCCAATGTTGTCCTAAATGACTGATGGTGATAAATAGAATCCACCTGTGTGTAATCAAGTCTCTGTATAAATGCACCTGCTCTGTGATAGTCTCAGGGTTCTGTTGAAAGCGCAGAGAGCATCATGAAGACCAAGGAACACACCAGGCAGGTCCGTAATACTGTTGTGGAGAAGTTTAAAGCCGGATTTGGATACAAAAAGATTTCCCAAGCTTTAAACATCCCAAGGAGCACTGTGCAAGCGATCATTTTGAAATGGAAGGAGTATCAGACCACTGCAAATCTACCAAGACCTGGCCGTCCCTCTAAACTTTCAGCTCAGACAAGGAGAAGACTGATCAGAGATGCAGCCAAGAGGCCCATGATCACTCTGGATGAACTGCAGAGAACTACAGCTGAGGTGGGAGAGTCTGTCCATAGGACAACAATCAGTCGTACACTGCACAAATCTGGCCTTTATGGAAGAGTGGCAAGAAGAAAGCCATTTCTCAACGATATCCATAAAAAGTCTCGTCTAAAGTTTGCCACAAGCCACACTAAACATGTGGAAGAAGGTGCTCTGGTCAGATGAAACCAAAATCGAACTTTTTGCCCACAATGCAAAACGATATGTTTGGCGTAAAAGCAACACAGCTCATCACCCTCAACACACCATCCCCACTGTCAAACATGGTGGTGGCAGCATCATGGTTTGGGCCTGCTTTTCTTCAGCAGGGACAGGGAAGATGGTTAAAATTGAGGGGAAGATGGATGCAGCCAAATACAGGACCATTCTGGATGAAAACCTGTTGGAGTCTGCAAAAGACCTGAAACTGGGACGGAGATTTATCTTCCAACAAGACAATGATCCCAAACATACAGCAAAATCTACAAAGGAATGGTTCACAAATAAACGTATCCAGGTGTTAGAATGGCCAAGTCAAAGTCCAGACCTGAATCCAATCGAGAATCTGTGGAAAGAGCTGAAAACTGCTGTTCACAAATGCTCTCCATCCAACCTCACTGAGCTCCAGCTGTTTTGCAAGGAAGAATGGGCAAGAATTTCAGTCTCTCGATGTGCAAAACTGATAGAGACATACCCCAAGCGACTTGCAGCTGTAATCGCAGCAAAAGGTGGCTCTACAAAGTATTAACACAAGGGGGGCGAATAATTTTGCACGCCCCACTTTTCATTTTTTTATTAGTTAAAAACTTTTCAAAAATCCAATAGATTTCGTTCCACTTCACAATTGTGTCCCACTTGTTGGTGATTCTTCACAAAAAATAAAATTTCTATATCTTTATGTTTGAAGCCTGAAATGTGGCAAAAGGTTGAAAAGTTCAAGGGGGCCGAATACTTTCGCAAGGCACTGTAGGTCAGGCGAGTTTGCTTGCCAATCAAGCACAGTGATACCATGATCATTAAACCAGGTATTGGTACACCGCATTGATGCAGTAATTCATGCGAAAGGAGCCCCAACCTAGTATTGAGTGCATACTATACTGTACACGGATATACTTTTCAGTAAGCCAACATTTCTGTATTAAAAATCCTTTTTTTTTATTTATTTTTTATTTTTATTGGTCTCATGTAAGATTATAGTTTTCTGAGATACTGAATTTTGGGTTTTGATGATTAAGCCATAATCATCAAAATTTAAAAAAAGAAATGTTTGAAATGTATCACTTTGTGTGTAATGCATCTATACAAAATATAAGCGTTTCACTTTTTTGAATTGATTTCCTGAAATAAATTAACTTTTTCATGATCTTCTATTTTTTTTAGATGCACCTGTATGTACTGTGTGTATATATCAGATTTCCTTATTAATTCCAAAGGGAAATATATTATGCTTATCCCAGAGTTCAGCTTTGAAGAATAAATATACCCTTGTACAGTTATACTTAAAGTGATTGTAAAGTCTTGTTTTCTTTTGTTAAAAATAACAAACATGTTATACTTACCTGCTCTGTGTAATAGTTTTGCACAGAGTAGCCCAGCTCCTCCTCTTCTTGAGTCACTCTTTAGCTCTCCTGGCCCTCCCCCTGTTGAATGCCCCACACAGCAAGCAGCTTGCTATAGGGGCAGCCGAGCCACCGCTCCCTGTCCATTCAGACATGGAGCTGCGGCCTGGCCCTGCCCCCCTTTCTCTCCTCATTGGCTGACTGTCTTGGATTGACAGCAACAGGAACCAATGATGCCACGCTGCTGTCTCAGCCAATGAGGAGGGAGTGTCCCATACAGCAGAGACACTCCTGCAACATTGCTGGATCTAGAGGGACCTCAGGCAAGTATCAGAGGGGTTGAGTGGGGCTGCTGCACACAGAAGGCTTTTTATCTTAAAGCGTTACTAAAGCCAGTAATATGAAAATAGTTAATCTGCGCCCCCCCCCCCCCCCCCCTAATATTGCCACTATATATCTTTTTGGCTGATCTGTATAACCATTCAGTGATAAATTGCACAGTTTCTCCAGTGCTGAGAGATCAGGAAGGAGGAGATTTTCACTACAGCCTGTATACACACCCACATGTGTGATGTCAATATCATGTGACCTGGCTAACTCCGAGAACAAGTAACTGTTCTCTCCAGCATAAAAGACACAACTGAGCATGTGCAGATTGGCTACCCTGCCTATGTTAGCTGGCCTTCCCCATATAGACAGTGCAGGAGGGGGAGGATCTGTGCATAGAGGATAAAACGCAATGCAGAGTATTAACCCCTTAGGTTCCACAGTGAGTATAACAAGCATGCTATGCTGAATATACAGACTGATTTTACTGTTGTGGGTTTAGTTCCCTTTCACACTACCGCGACTTCGCTGTGATTTTACGGCCGCGATTTTGATGCAATTTAAGGGAATGCCTGTGTAACTCGCATCAAAGTTGGACCAAAGTAGTTCAGGGACTACTTGAAAGGTTGGTGCAACTTAAAGTCGCACAGATATGAATAGTACTCATTGGAAATCATGGGGTACGATTTGTCATGCGACTTTGCAGGTCCCACGTTGCAGGATAAGTCGCACAAGCATGAAAGGGGCCATAGTAATACTTTAATGCATTAAGATAAAAAACCTTGTGCCTTTACAATCACTTTAAGTTACTCCTCTCTCCCAAAGAGATCTGCAAGATCTGCACTGTGCAGCCAATGGGGGGGAAGCCACACCGCTTCGGCTGCAAATGGTTGCTCCATTGTTTCTTGTGCACATGTAAGACAAGGCTCCATTCATTCCTTCAGAGAGACCATATATAAATGAAATGTAGACAGTTGGTATTCTCTGGAAATCAGTGTGAAGTAAGCTCTGACCTCCCATTGTCTTAGAACATGTGGCCAGCCCTAGGAGCACTAGAGGCAACCTCTTAGGGCCTGCACAAGCCTTCAGTTTAAATGAGCTAAATGCATTACATTCCCGGGGTAAAAAAACAAAGAGTGTGCAAAATCTTACAGTATATATTCATTCTAAAGCAGTCGCACCCTTAGTAGAAAAGCCTACCCCTGTTAGTTTGCTGAAGAGTAGGACCTTTGTTCTCTGTATGAAAGCAGTGGTCTCTCTGCAGAGGTCTGACACGCCCTCCGCTGAATCGGACCTATAGCTCCGCAGTCAGCAAAGATCACGTTTCCTGCTGTTTGGACCCCTGCCTCTGACTCAGCAGAGGTGTGTCGGATCTCTGCAAAGAGACCCCTGCTTCCTCGCACAGAACAAAGGGCCCAATCTGCAGCTCATGCTGGAAGGGAGTCAGGCATCTTCAGGCCGTTTCTGATTTTGAAAGAAAACTGTTCGACTTTCACATCTTTTATTTTGATGTCCCCGGACTGGAAGTAATTGGCTAATTTAAACAGTTAAATTGGGCTTTTAAAAAGGTACACATTCTTATTTACTATTTGTCTGCACATACAGTGCTTATTGTGGGGATGCGGTGTTTTGGGAAATAAATAAATATATATTGCTTTTTCATGTGAACTGTGAAGCAATTCTACAAATATTGTTAATGGGATTATTTATGGGATAATTTAATTTTATGAATCAGTAAAGCATTTTTAAATATGAAGATTGCCTTCTCCCAGAAACATCGGCTATAACAGATGAATTATGTACCTAATGATTGGAATAGATATCCGTGTGCATTCAGAAAACCTAGAACCAGAAACCTGTCACCTTGTGTTTCTTTTTTCTTTTTTTTTCCCCGATAAGTTCAATATTTAAATTGGATCAAAGAAAAATAACTGTAAATCGTAATTTTATGTTATTTTTGTTTAATTTTTAATTAAAAAGGAAGTGATTACAATGGGCCGGATATGTGTCTTCCTTTTTAATGGGGTTTTATCATTTATGGTGTAACAGAACATATAACATGTAAAGGAGAGCATTTTATCACATCTGCATTGTAATGGCTTTACAAACAATAGTTATATTTGACAATCCAAAATACTATAAGAAATTTTTTTTTTTTTCATTTTGAATAGGGGAGGGTTATAACCCCTGTCAGTTTTTTTTTGTTTTCATTTTTTTAATTTTGCCACCTGTGTCCCATTGGGAAGATCTCCCTTCACTTCCTGTCATATAACCAAAACAGGAAGTGAGAAGAAATCCCTGCAAATTAAGGGAATCCATTGATCCAGACCACCAGAACTAGCGTTCCCATTGAAAGATTTCCCCTCTATTACTGTTCAGGGGGCAACCCAAATTTTTGAATTTTCCTTTATTTTCACTTTTGATGAGAATGATAAACTGGACAAATGGAGAGAGTTTATCTCCCTAACAAGGGTAGATGTAGCAATAAAAACCTGAAAGGGGTTCTAATCTGTCTCCACTCTATCCATAACAAAAACAAAAACTTTTATACTTTAACTTGAAAAACCTCCCTTTAACCTCTTCACGCTGATCGTACCCAAATATGTGGCCCAGGTGGACTGAGCTTTTTTTCCTGTGGGGCCGCATATTTTGCTTATCTCCCTTTGTGCTGGGAGCGCGACGCACAGCGTGCTCCTAGCAAAGAGACCGGGGTCTTTCCAAGAGAACTTCCCATTCTGGGTCACCTGATCGCTGTGATGGCCTCTGATTGGCTATCATATTGATCGGTCACCGTGACGCCCGCTCCCATGTTTCCTCTCTCTGCGTACCTTAGTGTTGGGTACTTAATGTTTTAGATTCTAACCTGCCCAGCAGTTCAGTAATGTTTTTCAGAATCTTGTCAGAATTCTGCCCCCTGCACGGTCCTGCACCACCATCTTTCTATGTGATGTCATCCTGATACCCGTCAGCTCTTCCAGGTGTAGCTGACGGCTTTGAGATGACCTGCTGCTAAGCCGCCCCGTCCTCTTTTCTCTGTGAAGCACTATGCCTCCTGAGATATGTGATGTGCCTATCCCAGGAGCCATACCAGGCACACTGCCCATCTTTCGCTTAGGTGAATGATGGGCATAAGGGGGCGGGACAGAACCTTTTTAGAAAGGTGTGGAGAGGAGGAAACTTCACAATAAGTGTGAAGTTCTGCTTTAACATTGAGCACAATAAAATATACATTCCACATAACCCAGCACTTGCAGTTAACAACGTTTAATGCTTCTGGTCCCTGCTGTCTTAGTGCTGCTTTCCTGAACTTCCAGTCTTTATGGGAAAGAGATTACAGTAGAGCGTGAAATCTCCTGTCAGGCTAGGTTCCCACCACTGTGATTCCATTGAAGTCTATGGGGCAAATTGTGCCATGCTGTGCTGTGACTCAAGTCACATCAGAAATCACACTAGTGTGAACCAAGCCTCAATCTTTTAGCTTGGACAAGGGAGGGGGAGGGACATGCAAGGGAGTGCCTTTCCATCCTAGGCTATGTGTGTTTCTATTGGTGCATACATGTTTGTAACATCAGCTAACAATGTATCAATTCTAGAGAAAGATAGATCGATTTAAAGCTGAAGTTTGGGTATGGCAATCTTTGCAGTTATATTGATCCAGTTTGGAGCAATGTACAGTATCCCACAAAAGTAAGTATGTCCCTAACATTTTTGTAAATATTTTATTATATCTTTTCATGTGACAACACTGAAGAAATGAAACTTTGCTACAATGTAAAGTAGTGAGTGTACAGCTTGTATAACGGTGTAAATTTTCTGTCCCCTCAAAATAACTCAACACACAGCCATTAATGTCTAAACCACTGGCAACAAAAGTGAGTACACCCCTAAGTGAAAATGTCCAAATTTGGCCCAATTAGCCATTTTCCCTCCTCAGTGTCATGTGACCCGTTAGTGTTACAAGGTCTCAGGTGTGAATGGGGAGCAGGTGTGTTCAATTTGGTGTTATCGCTCTCACTCTCTCATACTGGTCACTGGAAGTTCAACATGGCACCTCATGGCAAAGAACTCTCTGAGGATCTGAAAAAAAGAATTGTTGCTCTGTATAAAGATGGCCTAGGCTATAAGAAGATTGCCAAGACCCAGAAACTGAGCTGCAGCACGGTGACCAAGACCATACAGCGGTTTAACAGGACAGATTCTAGTCAGAACAGGCCTTGCCATGGTCAGCAGAAGTTGAGTGCATGTGCTCAGCGTCATATCTAGAGGTTGTCTTTGCGAAATAGATGTATGAGGGCTGCCAGCATTGCTGCAGGGGTTGAAGGGGTGGGGGGTCAGCCTCAGATCATATGAGGAGACCAAGATTAACTTATTTGGTTCAGATGGTGTCAAGCGTGTGTGGTGGCAACCAGGTGATGAGTACAAAGTACTGGGGCTGCATGAGTGCTGCCGGGACTGGGGAGCTACAGATCATTGAGGAAACCATGAATGCCAACATGTACTGTGACATACTGAAGCAGAGCATGATCCCCTCCCTTCAGAGACTGGGCTGCAGGGCAGCATTCCAACATAACGACCCCAAACACACCTCCAAGATGACCACTGCCTTGCTAAAGAACCTAAGGGTAAAGTTGATGGACTGGACAAGTATGTCTCCAAACCTAAACCCTATTGAGCATCTGTGGGACAATGTTAAACCAGTTGTAATGGAGGAGTGGAAGAGGACTCCAGTAGTAACCTGTGAAGCTCTGGTGAACTCCATGCCCAAGAGGGTTAAGGCAGTGCTGGAAAATAATGGTGGCTACACAAAATATTGACACTTTGAGCCCAATTTGGACATTTTTACTTAGCGGTGTACTCACTTTTATTGCCAGTGGTTTAGACATTAATGGCTGTGTGTTAAGCTATTTTGAAGGGACAGCAAATTTACACTGTTATACAAGCTGTACACTCACTACTTTACATTGTAGCAAAATGTCAGTTCTTCAGTGTTGTCACATGGAAAGGTATACCGTATTTATCAGTGTATAACACACACTTTTTTCCCCTTAAAATCATGGGTGCGTGTTATACATTGATCCCTGCCATCTCTGAGGGAAGAGGAGCGAGCTCTGTGGAATTACCGTAGATGGAGCCACGATCTCCTGTCTAACCGGCGCTCCATCACTCACAGCCACGCCCCCTGACCCCGCATTGGGCCACTGTTCTGTCTATCATATGGGCAGTGCCAGGAGGCGTGGCTGTGAGTGACGGAGCGCTGGGTACACAGGAGATTGCGGCTCTGTGTAATTCAGCGGGGCTCGCTCCTCCTCTTCCCTCGGAGACAGCAGGGATAATCCAACACTGGCGAGGCTGCAGTGATGGGAAAGGTGAGGTTACTGATGGGCACTGTACAGGCTGCATTATTGGTCAATTTATAGGCTGCAGATGAGCACTGAACAGGCTGTATTGTTGGTCAATTTAATGAATGAATGAATGAATGAAATACTTGTATAGCGCACAATGCGAACTGAATCGCCTCTAATGGCTGCAGATGGACACTGAGCATTGATGAGCTCATTGATGTCCCTAATTTTGCTTCAAAGTTCTTTATTTAAAATGTAAGTTTTTTTCCTTAAACTTCCCTCCTAAAATTCGGGTGTATGTTATACGCCGATAAATACGGTAGATACTGCAAGTCTGTGTGATCCCTGTAGAAGCTGGAAGTCACTATAGTAAGCAGTGCTACTACAGTTATCTTAAAGCCCCGTACACACGAGAGGACTTATGTCCGACAGACTTCCGAAGGAGTTCTGCCGGAGTTCCGACAGAGTTCTGATGGACTTTTCGACTGAGCGGACTTGGCCACACACAATCACACCAAACTCCGACTGATTCGAACGTGATGACGTACGACTGGACTCGAATAAGGAAGTTCATAGCCAGTAGCCAATAGCTGCCCTAGCGTCGGTTTTAGTCAGTCGGAATAGCATACACACGAGCGAATTTTTCGGTAGGAACTGGGTCCGGCGGAGTTCCGTCTGAAAAATTTGAAGCATGTTCCATTTTCTAAAGTCTGTCAGACTTTTGCGAATCAAAAGTCCGTTGCAGCCCACACACGATCGAATAGTCTGACGGAATCATTCCGTCGGACTTTGGATGTTGAAAAGTCCGCTCGTGTGTACGGGGCTTAACTAACTGCCATGTCCTCTCCTGTGCCGGGCAGGTGCCCTGCTGCATTGTAAACACAGGAGGTCACTCACTTGCTTGGCCTGGGCGCCTTTCAAAAAACACTTCTCGGTTGTTTGGACAAGATGAATAAACGTGATGGTGATGTCATGATCTCCTCATCCAATCAGAGAACACTTTGAACTCATTGAGAAAATGCAAAGTGGTTTCTGAAATGATGTTTGTGCTGAGAGAGCAACCTCACATGTTCAAAAAGCAGCAGGGCAACTTCTCTGCATGGGACCCGGGAAGCCAGTCATGATCCATGTAGTAATGGTGCCAACTACAGTGATTTCCAGCTCCCAGGGGGATCTCACGGGTATAGCACATACATACTTCCATTAGTCCAAGCTGTACCAATATTACTATGTATACATTCAATTGCCTAAACTTCAGCTAAAAAGAAAACAAAAATGTTTAGGTTTATTTGGTAATTTGCTAAATCCTTCTAGTGTTTTCTAGAATTGTTACATTGTATTCATGTTATAGGGATGAAATTTGCATGCTACTATGTGTAATATAAAGTGAAAATAGAACCTCAAACTCCAATGAATATAGTGAAATAGAAAATCACAGTACACTCAACAAAAACACACAAATATGATGAATGTGAACAGCTGCAACCACTTAGTAGCGTATTCACAATCACTGCATAAACAAATGAAAAAAGAAGGGGGGAGTGGTGCGCTTATTCAATAAAGAGTGCCATTAACATAAAACCCAAAAATAAAATAAAGTGAAAAAAAAGTCCAAGTAAAGCCAAATGGTAGGAATCAGTTTATGTAGAAATGGATGTCTATAGAACGGGTAACTTGATAGAAGGAAAATCAAAGCATCGGTCCAACATCAATTTTGAAATGTATAGTTTGGCCTCGCAGATTTTTTCTCCAAGGGGGACACTTGGATCAATACTTGCTCAGTGCCATCTACACAAGAAGTATTCATATTTTGGAGCAAGCTTCTCTCTATATATTGAAACTATCCAGTGGTGAGTGCAGGATGTGTTGATTCCATGCAGCATTTGCTTGGGACCTGAATGTCTGTGCAGATCCACCAGCAGGTTTCCTCATTCGCTATTTGATGAGCCTTGTTTAACCACTTCAATACCGGGCACTTATACACCTTCCTGCCTAGACGAATTTTGAGCTTTCAGTGCTGTTGCACTTTGATTGACAATTGCGCAGTCATGCTACACTGTACCCAAACAACATTTTTATTATTTTGTTCCCACAAATAGAGCTTTCTTTTGGTGGTATTTGATCACCTGTGGGATTTTTATTTTCTGCTAAACAAATAGAAAAAGGCCAAAATTCAGGATTTTTTTTGTTTCAGTTACAAAACTTTGTAAATAAGTAAGTTTTCTCCTTCACTGATGGGCACTGACGGGGCTTCAGTGACAGACACTGATAAGGCGGCACTGATGGGCACGATGATGTGGAACGAATTAAGTGGCACTGATATGCGGCTTAGGCACTGATGGGTGTCACGGATGGGCATGGATAGGCGGCACGGATGAGCATGGATGGGCACTGATAGGCGGCATGGATGGGCACTGATAGGCGGCACGGATGGGCACTGATAGGTGGCATTGTAGTGTACAGTATTATACGGATAGATGCCAATCGGTGCCAAACAATGCATGCCAATCAGTTATGCCCATTGTGGGCACTGATTGGCATTCATTTTGGGCACTGACTGGCATCCCTGGTGGTCTAGGGTGGCATACCTGGTGCTGGGCATCCCTGGTGGTCCACTGTGGGCATCCTGGGGGGGGGGGGGCTGCGCTGATCGATCGGCACAGTCCCCCCCCCATCAGAAGAGCAGCTGATCGGCTCTGACAGACGCG
The DNA here is from genome assembly GCF_037356315.1 of Lithobates pipiens. Taxonomy (NCBI): domain Eukaryota; kingdom Metazoa; phylum Chordata; class Amphibia; order Anura; family Ranidae; genus Lithobates; species Lithobates pipiens. The sequence goes on along the minus strand of NW_027507903.1, from coordinate 57,876,667 downwards.
AGTGAGGAAATGACGATCACCGGCTCTTCCTATTTACACTGTGATCAGCCGTGGACACTGGACACGGCTGATCACATGGTATAGAGTCTCCTTCAGAGACTCTTTACCGAGATCGTAGTTGCGGTGTGTCAGACTGACACACCGCAACAATGATCGCCGCGATGCACGCCCCCGGGGGCACGCAGTGGCTTAATATCCTGATCACGTCATATGACGTCCGGTCAGGATATTGAAACCACTTTGCCGCCATCATTCTGCTATATGGCGGCGACAAGTGATTAACCTTGTTTGAGTGGCCAATCTATAAATTTCAAAACTGATGTTGGACTGATCCTTTGTTTTTCCTATGAAACATCCATTTCTATATAAACCGATTCCTGCCATTTGGTTTTATTTAGACTTTATTTGCACTTTATTTTATTTTATTTCATTTTTGGGTTTTATGTTAATGGCACTCTATATTGAATAAGCGCACCACTCCCCCCTTTTTGTACATTGTATTCATAGGTGAGACAGGGGTGCCCAACCTTTTAAAGAGTGAGGGCCAGTTAAGCAACTTGGTAACCGGTCGTGGGCCACAATGAATGGAGTGGGCAGATGACCGGTCCATGCCCACTATGCAGAGCGGACATGTACACAGCCCACTCTACTATATGGGCCCTCCGTTCCAATCTGCCCAGACTGTAGGGATCAGATCCCCTGTTTTATTTTTTTAACGGATTGAATTGAAGGTAGTCGGTTGTAAACTGTCCGTTTACATCTGCTGCTCCATAGAGGTGAATGGAGGGTCTGATTGGGTCAAACTGATCTTGTAAAAACGGGCCTAAGGCTGCTTCACACTGATACGCTTCGGTTTACCCACACCATGTAAAGGGATCAGACCCCCAACGACTCTCAAACATTTTAGGAAACGCTTATTCCCTAGGGATGAGATTGTCGTGGGCAGGAATATAGGGAATACACCATGCCAGGGAAAAAAATAGAGAACCCCAAATGACATTCACACATACACGTTTATACCAACACCACATACATTCCACTATATCAGAGCCACAGTCCCGGAAAGTAAACTTGCCTTTTAATAACAGTATTCCATTCAGGTATCACCAGCTGTTGCTGTCTCAGGCAAAGTGCATTTGGTATCACTCCGCCTGTGACAGGAGTCGTCGCTATACAGGAAGAAACGGCTTATGCGGCTCTGCAGCAGCTTTCTTTCTGTCGGCTTCATTCACAACACTGATGCTCTGAGATGGAGGGTCGGCAACACACCATCCCAGAGCAGGAGGTCCTGGGTCACATCAGAGGGATCCGTGGGCCACTGGTTGGGCACCCCTGGCCTAAGAGGTGCTCATTTTCACTGGTCTCACAATGCAAATCGATTACGATTATCCTGTCAACGATTCAATTCAGCGATGCATCACAATTACTGGCCATAGCTTTCATCAAAAAATTCAAGCAGTCAGAAGAACTCAATTTTTTACATTTTATCTGCTTAAATAGAAGAAAAAAAATCACTCCCTGAATGCAGCAAAGTCTGAACAGAGCAGACAACAGTATTTAATTAGAACAGAAATACTAAATGGCACATCAAGAGGTAAAAAAGTAGTGATGCGCGGTACTATAATAGGGAGTTGGCCTAGGAGGCTTAATAAATTCTATAGGCACTAAGATTGTGCGTGATATATATATTCCCGTATACAGTAAGAGAAAGGTATATAAAAAGTTGTGCGTATTTTTATAAGGGGGTGGTGGACAACTCTCACCACTATAGCATGATGATATTCAAGATAGGAGACAAATGTAATGAGTAAGAAAAAAAAGAAAAAATTGCAATGCTTGGAATAAGTAATCCCTAATGCGATTTTATAACTGACAGAATCGCATAAAGTGCCAGTGCTAGACAATAAATAGAATCATGAAAGTATTAACTACACCATAGATTAAATAAAACAATATATATAAAGCAGTCACAAAGAATAGTGAATCGCAGTGCGATTTGTTCACGCTGACAAAATCGCATAAAGTGCCAGTACTAAAGGTGAGAAGGTGTGTGGAATATTCTATTACACAATAAGGTAAATAGGATAATATGTATAAAACAATCACCAACTCGATAAAACGTATGTGCAAGAAATGGTGGGTTGTAGCTGCCAGAAGTCGCATAAAGTGCTAGTGTCACAGAAGTGGTAGAACAAGGTCCGTGCGGGTGTTCTCTACCATATAATCATCAAAACAATATTCCTGCGACCGTGAACAGCTCAATAGTTCAATTGTGCAAGAAAATGACAGAAAATCAAAATAAACGCATAAGTAATATTGGTGTTAAGGGAGTAAAAAGAATCCCACAAACTAATCAAAAAACTGTGTGCGATACCTACAAGAAATTATATAAAAAATAACAATAGCATATATCAGAGTGTGACCATTCTGCTTTGTGCGATAAACGGTGGCGATTATGTCAAAAGTCGCATATGTCGACAAATCGCATATAATGTCCGTGTCTGTATATAAGTGCACAGAGCAATATAATCGGTGATGGTGGTGAAAGAGGTGAATATATCCCACGTGGTCCTGTGTGGTTGGAGTATGGGTGTCCCCTTACCTTACAGCTGTAAGGTAACAGCGTGTGATATGTATATCCTCAGAACTCCTGTACTTTATCCCTCGAGGTCTTGTCCCGATATTTACAGATCCTGGTATCCACGGATCCTGGCGTCTCCTGCCTATCACGCTGTGTTGGTCCCTTTAAGTATTTGCTCAGCAGCACTCAGCGTGGGGGGGGGGGTGTAGGTTTACCTCGGCAATTGGTGCATATGTAAGGGGTTAAAGAAATAAGGAGGAAGGGAGCCCCATAGTGTAGTAATTCTCAACACATATGATTTATTACAGCAAAACAGTAATGTACTCACAAGCAGACAAGTTTCAAATGCAGTGTATAAACGAGCCTCGAGCTCGATTGCGTCACTTCCGGTAGCGTCCCGACGCGTGTTCGTCACGGTCACGTGACTTCATCAGGGGACATCCCCTCCTGCTTATTCCATCCTGCATATTCCACATCCCCCGCCTGCATATTCCACATCCCCCGCCTGCATATTCCACATCCCCCTCCTGCATATTCCACATCCCCCTCCTGCATATTCCACATCCCCCTCCTGCATATTCCACATCCCCCTCCTGCATATTCCACATCCCCCTCCTGCATATTCCACATCCCCCTCCTGCATATTCCACATCCCCCTCCTGCATATTCCACATCCCCCTCCTGCATATTCCACATCCCCCTCCTGCATATTCCACATCCCCCTCCTGCATATTCCACATCCCCCTCCTGCATATTCCACATCCCCCCTCCTGCATATTCCACATCCCCCTCCTGCATATTCCACATCCCCCTCCTGCATATTCCACATCCCCCTCCTGCATATTCCACATCCCCCTCCTGCATATTCCACATCCCTCTCCTGCATATTCCACATCCCCCTCCTGCATATTCCACATCCCTCCCCTGCATATTCCACATCCCTCCCCTGCATATTCCACATCCCTCCCCTGCATATTCCACATCCCTCCCCTGCATATTCCACATCCCTCCCCTGCATATTCCACAGCCCCCCCCCTGCATATTCCACAGCCCCCCCCCCTGCATATTCCACAGCCCCCCCCCCTGCATATTCCACACCCCCCCTGCATATTCCACATCCCGACCTGCATATTCCACAGCCCCCCTGAACATTTTTTAGCCCCCTTTACATTGCACAGCTCCCTTTACTCTGCACAGCCCCCCTGCACTCCCATGAGACCCCCAGTCTCCTGGGACAGCCCTGCCTGCCAGCGTACTCTAAAGTTAAGAAAAATCACTGCCAGTCCCTTCTCATAGAGCCTTCCTACATTCTTCCCACATTGTGGCATTATTATTGTAAGCCAAAGCCTGTAAATACCTTATTAGCTCAGTTTTTTCTGATTGGTTACATGACCGCTCTCATAATATCTTTCATGGCTGGTCAAGTGACCGCTCTCCAATCTAAAGCTGAGCTCGGAGGAGGAGGAGCAGGTGGAGGAGAGCGGCTGGAAAGAATGGAGCTAAAAATGTATTTACAGGCTTTGGTTTACAATGACATGACACAATGTATGAAGGATCTATAAGAAGGGGCTGACAGGGCTGTCCATGGAGAGGCGGGACAGCTGGGACAATGTAATTTGTTGAATTGAGATTCTCTGCATCTCAGAATTGTTTACGGCTGAATCGTGATTCAACGATTATTTTCAACACCCCAAATGTGCACCCCAAAGCTCAAACACAACATGCCTTTCTCTGCAGCCTCAGCTGCACTGGACAGTGAATGAACGTTAAGTGCTCTGTGATGAGCAGCTTTCTGTTCATTAGCAGACTGAAGCATAGTAAACACAATTTACTATGCTTCAGTTATGAACACAATGAGTGAGTGTGTTCATTGTGTTAATTTAGAAAAGGAAGGGGCCGGTAAATGACATATTGACTAACCCTTACCCCCTGTTCTCCATCCTGAAACATACCTTACAGCAGCCGAGGGGAGAAGAGAGGAAGGAAGCCAGCAGCACCGTGGGAGGGGGGTGGAGCAACCCGGAGGGAAGCCCGAGCAGTAAGGAGAATCAGCACCACACAGAGTGATTGGGGTGTGCCCAGGCATAAGTGGGGGGTGGGGCAACACGGGGGGGAAGCCCAAGCAGTAGGCAGAATCGGCACAGCACAGAGTGATTATTGTGTGCCGGACACAAGTGGGGGGTGGAGCAACACGGGGGGGGCCTAGGCAGTAGGGAAAATCAGCACCTCACAGAGTGATTAGGGTGCGCCCAGGCACAAGTGGGGGGTAGAGCAACACAGGGGAAAGTCCGAGCAGTAGGGAGAATCAGCACCGCATAGAGTGATTAGGGTGTGCCAGGCACAAGTGGGGGGTAGAGCAACACAGGGGGAAGTCCGAGCAGTAGGGAGAATCAGCACCGCATAGAGTGATTAGGGTGTGCCAGGCACAAGTGGGGGGTAGAGCAACACAGGGGGAAGTCCGAGCAGTAGGGAGAATCAGCATCGCATAGAGTGATTAGGGTGTGCCCAGGCACAAGTGGAGGGTGGGGCATCACGGGGGGAAGCCCGGGCAGTAGGGAGAATCAGCACCGCACAGAGTGATTAGGGTGTGCCCAGGCACAAGTGGCACACCACCTGCTCACGCCTATGATTGTATTTGTTACAAACATGTGTATTTCCTGTGCTCCTTAGGGCCATCCAGTGGCCATAATGTGGTATTTCACTATTGCACATAATAAAAGAACAATTGTTCAGAAGAGAATCGCCTTAAGAATAGTTTTTTGCCTGTTTTTTGCCCAGCGCGAATGTACAGATTAGTTAGATGAGTGGCTATGCAAATTTTTTGTTTATAGACCCCCATAGTGTGAAAAGCTGAAGAACTGTAAAAGCAATCTATGCAGATGCTCATGAAAACTCCTGCAAATGTTCCAAGCTACATAAACATTTGACTACGTATGTAATGTGCGACATTACTCTAATAGACGTTCTCCTGGTCGTAGGCCCACAATACGGTCTTGTCGCGGTTTAATGCTTGTATTACCAGAAATGTGACTGAGTCTTCTCCAGTTCTATCTCATCCCATGGCAGCCCTTCTCCTTCCCTCCCCAAACTATGTAATAATGGTTTGCTAAGCCTCTGAAAGCACCCACCATGAAACATAAGTGCTGTAAATAATTTAATGAACAGTCATACAGGTCAGGATGCTTCTTGAAATAACAGTGTTCAAATTGCTTTTACATTAGAAAGGGTTTATGGGTAATAATGGACAAATAAATGGTACTTAAGCCAGCGTTAACTCCTTTATGGCCCTGGTTTAGTCTGGGTTTATGGTAGGAGAACGCTTTGCCTGCAGGTCCTGCTGCCTTATTCCTGTACTGGAATTAAAAAAAAAACTGAAAACAAAAAATCTGTTAGCATCCAAATTATGTTCAGAGCGAAAATGGCAAACAGCTTGTGTGTTTATTATCAGCAACAGGGATGCATGCAGGAGGTCAGTTCACTGCCCATGTGAATAACAGAGAAGGGAACCATCTCCCTGTCACTCAGCTATTGGGCTAATAGATACCTGATTCAGAAATCGAACATAATGATAAAAACAGAGGTCCCTGCTACCTACATTTGTAGAAATATGTAAGTGTCCTGCATTGTCATTGCAGTTTTCTCAAAAGAGCACTTTTATATTAACCAATTAAAGCAGGAGTTTTCAAACTGTGGCCCGGGGGCCATATGCGGCTTTTTGCTTATCTTTATCTGGCCCTTGGGGCACTATTTCTCTCACTGACACCAACAATGGGGCACTACTCTTCCCACTGACACCAACAATGGGGCACTACTCTTCCCACTGACACCAATGATTGGGCACTATTCCTTCTACTGACACCAAAGATAGGGCACTGTTCCTCCCACTGACACCACTGATAGGGTACTAGTCCTCCCACTGTCGCCAATGTTGTGAGACTATTCTTTCCACTGACGCCAATGGTGGGGCACTATTCTTTCCACTGACACCAATGGTGGGGCACTATTCCTGCCACTGGCACCAATGATGGAGTCTATTCTTGCCACTGACATTAATGATGGGGCACCATTCTTGCCACTGACACCAATGGTGGGGCACTATTCCTCCCATTGACACCAATGATAGGGTACTAGTCCTCCCACTGTCACCAATGTTGTGGGACTATTCTTCCCACTGACACCAATGGTGGGGCACTATTCTTCCCACTGACACCAATGGTGGGGCACTATTCCTTCCACTGACACCAATGATGGAGTCTATTCCTGCCACTGACATTAATGATGGGGCACTATTCCTTCCATTGACACCAATGATGGGGCACTAGTCTTCCCACTGACACCAATGGTGGGGCACTATTCCTCCCACTGACACCAATGATAGGGTACTCGTCCTCCCACTGTCACCAATGTTGTGGGACTATTCTTTCCACTGTCACCAATGGTGGGGCACTATTCCTCCCACTGACACAAATGATGGGGCACTATTCCTTCCATTGACACCAATGGTGGGGCACTATTCCTTCCATTGACACCAATGGTGGGGCACTATTCCTTCCACTGACACCAATGGTGGGGCACTATTCCTTCCATTGACACCAATGGTGGGACACTATTCTTTCCACTGACACCAATGATGGAGTCCCATCATTGGTGTCAGGGCACCATTCCTGCCACTGACACCAATGATGGGACACTAGTCCTCCCACTGACACCAATGATGGGACTCTAGTCCTCCCACTGACACCAATGATGGGACTCTAGTCCTCCCACTGACACCAATGATGGGACACTAGTCCTCCCACTGACACCAATGATGGGACACTAGTCCTCCCACTGACACCAATGATGGGACACTAGTCCTCCCACTGACACCAATGATGGGACACTAGTCCTCCCACTGACACCAATGATGGGACACTAGTCCTCCCACTGACACCAATGATGGGACACTAGTCCTCCCACTGACACCAATGATGGGACACTAGTCCTCCCACTGACACCAATGATGGGCCACTATTCCTCCCACTGACACCAATGATGGGCCACTATTCCTCCCACTGACACCAATGATGGGGCACTATTCCTCCCACTGACACCAATGATGGGGCACTATTCCTCCCACTGACACCAATGATGGGGCACTATTCCTCTCACTGACACCAATGATGGGGCACGATATCTCCCATTGACATCAATTTTGAGGCACTATTCCTCCCACTGACACCAATGATGGAGCACTCTTCCTCCCACTAATAACAATGATGGGGCATTTTTATTCCCATTGACTCCAGGGCATTTTCTACTCACACTGGCCACCAAAAATTCTAAGGGACATTAAACTGGACCTTTCTTTGTTTAGAAAGTTTGGAGACCCCTGAATTAGAGTAACCTAGTGAGTATAGCAAATGCTAAACTGAGAATCCAGACTTTGTACCAAATATCCAGACTATAGGTGAATTTAAAGCTGAACTTCAGAAAAATTAAGGCTGGCAATACATGGCTTGGTTTTTTTCTTTCAGCCAGTTGTATGGCCAGCTTAACTGGTTCCCGCCAGGGCCAGCCCTTTCATTGATTCGGGTGGACTTCATATGACATCCTCCCGGATCGTGCACGGCTGCGGGGCCATGCAGCAGCATGATCTGTCACCGGCTGCATCCACCAGGCACAGCCGCTCACTGATTACTGTACCAGCCCACTGCTGGTACCATGTGACTGCTGTAACCAATCACAGCATGTCGGAATGACAGTTGTAAACAATGGGTGCTTTCATTTCAAGTCATCCATTGTGTACAGTTGTGTTGCTAGCTGTGATTGGTCACAGTGATCACATGGTACAGACTGAGCCTATCACAGCCCACAGACAAACTGAATAAATGCATTTCATTCAGTAAAATGCTTGCATATAGCAAGGAAATTCATTGCTATATGCAAACATAATGTGTAAAAAAATAAAGAAAAAATGCTGAGCACTTTCCCAGAGTAGGACAATGCTACTATGGCAACATTATATTGCTCTGGTCAAAGTGTGTTTTTAAAAAACCAAAAAAATGTTAAAAATTTTTTTTTAATTTTTTTTTTTTTTAACTGTCACCAGTCAGTGTCATCAATCCCCGCCACACCTGTTATATGACAACGCTGTACTGGTGACCTTATGTTAAAAAATATATATAAATAATTTCTTAATTTTTCAAAAAATTATCACAACTTCAAAAAACTTACCATGGCTCTTACTAAATACCTTGGACTGTCTACATTCCAAAAAGGGGTCATTTAGGGCATATATTTACTGTCCTGATATTTCTGGGCCTCAAGAAACGAGATGGTCTGTCAGTTTATCAGGACTGATCAATTTTTAGATATATACCATAGTTTGTGGACACTAACTTCTCTACAGACTAAATAATATACACTGATTTGGGTTATTTTCACCAAAGAAATGTAGCAGAATACAGTTTGACCGAAATTCATGAAGAAAGATTCATTTGCAAAATGTTAGAACAGAAACAAAGAAAAATATATTTTTTTAATCAAACTTTTCGATTCTTTTTTTTTTTTATAACAAAAAATAAAAAACCCAGGGGTGATTAAATACCACCAAAAGAAATCTCTATTTGTGTGAACAAAATTCAAAAGAAAATTGTTATTGTTATTGAAAATGTGAGAGTGCAGAAAGCTGAAAATTGGCCTGGGCAGGAAGGGGGTAAAAATGGCCAGTATTGAAGTGGTTAAAGGTTCTCCTTTACAGTGGATCTGAGCCCACACTGTAAGGGTTCTAGTGAAGTCAAGTCAAAAACAAATTATGCTTAAAATGTTCCTATCCTGCCTAACCAGTGTAAAAAGATGTGTATACTTCCCTATTTTTAATTTGCTCTGGTTCAGTTGTTATTCCACAGCTCTGGCTCCCCTGTGTCAGTGGTACATTGGAGCCTATGGGTGACGTCGCAGCTCCTGGAATTCTCAAGCGCTGTTGAGCGCTCCCTCCTCTCCCCCCTTACTGACACAGGGGATCACGTGACCAGAGTGGACTTTAAATACGTAAGTATAGACAGCATTTCTACACAGGTTAGGCAGGATAGGTAGCAGGGGGAGGAGGGGGCATTTGTAAGCATAATTAGTTAGGCTGGAATTCTGCTTTAAGGGGGGCTGTTTAAAGCAGTTTTGCTTAGCTGATCCTCTACTCCTGCAGGCTCCTTTCCACTGCTAGACTGATCTTCATAGCCTCCTCTTCCCTGCTCTCTGACATTTTGATGCCTCTGAAGTCATCAAGACCAAAGCAGGCTCTATAGCCCTGCACTAGACATGAAGACACTAAATTTTAAGGGCTAGTTTACATTTGCTTCAAAACATGGCTTCGGGCAAGCTTTGTTAAAGCTCGATAAATGGCAGTCAAAGCTCCTGTCACTAAATAAAATGGTTAGCTTACAGTCCTGTTTACACCCTGATTTTGCTTGGATGCTTTGATGAAGCTTTGGTGAAACTTTGGTGGGGCTTTGATGAGCCTTTGGTGGGGCTTTGGTGAAACTTTGGTGGGGCTTTGGTGAAACTTTGGTGGGGCTTTGAGCGAGCTTTGCCATTGACTTCTATGGAGGCTTAAAAGACACTTTAAAGCACCACTAAAGCTACATGGGACATCACTTTTGAAGCAAAGCCGAAGAAAAAGCAAGGTGTAAACAGGACTGTAAGCTACCCATTTTATTTAGTGACAGGAGCTTTGACTAGTATTCAGAGAGCTTTATCAAAACGTGTCCGACGTCATGTTTTGAAGCAAGTGTAAACTAGCCCTTAATGTGTATTGAAGCTGAAACAAGTGTAAATGAGCCCTAAGTGTAATTCCACTGCCACATCAGGGGGGAGCACTGTCTTCTGCGGAAGCAGAGGATCTGGTAAGTAAAAGTGCTTATACTGTCCGGTACACTAAATGAACATGTAACCCTTGCAGCTGCTGTGTTTTTGGTGGCTACATCCCCTTACAGGGTCCCATGAAGCCACCTTTGTGTGCATGCTCCCGGCTGGCACTAGAAAGCACTCTCCCTTTATTTTATGTGTCTGCAGAAAGAAACGTGTAGTCCCGAAGCCCGTGGCAGCAAGCCACTTTACTACTACTACTACTACTACTGATTGGCAGCAGCTGGAGTCTGCGCCATCTTTTGTAAACCCCAATTCGCACTATAGCAGGCAACATCAGGCATTGCATATCTGGGTGTCTTTCTGCTCCTCACTCACTCACCTATCCACTATAAGTGTGGCAAAGAAGCTAATAATGCTGCTTTTTTCAGTTGCACACAATTAAAAAAATAAATAAAAATAATGGGTATCCTTCTTGCTGTCTTTGGGGAGGCATTAACAATGAATGGCATCACAAGCATGATACTTATTTTCATGCGTTTCATAAAACACATACAAAATCACACAATTGTGAGTGCATTCAAGTGCTACATGTGTGAATGCAGCCTGAACTAGTGCAGTTAAAGGGAAACTAAACTTACATTTCCTTCAATGGACTCTGTCCCTTGCCAGCACCGGCATCTTTTGTTGGATGTTGGTCTTTGTCTGTCTTCATTGGCCGGCATGGGGTGACGCATGCGCAGGAGTCGGTCATCTCAGCACACTGGCATGTACGCCGAGTTGTGCATGTGCAGTTCAGTTTACATTTTATTGTAGAAGAGACAATGAGGCTGATTTTGCACTTGCTTGCTTGCTGTGCACTTGCTTGTTTAATTAAGCTTTGACAAAAAAAAAAAAATAACCTGAAGGTTGATCGGCTGTTATGCCTAGCTGCATCAGATTTTGCACACTCCAGATTTAGTGAATCAGCCCCACTGTATGTTTCTTCTGCAATAAAGAGCCTGCCAGCTTGCAGATTTTAACAGCGGGACTTTAGTTCTGCTTTAAATGCTCAGGGCATCCCTACCCAGAAGTTCAGGGAAGCAGCACTCTGCAACCTGAAGTCTGATACCATGAATAGTAAACAGTGCGATTGATTTACTACAACTGAAGAGTGCAAAATCTGGTGCAGCGGTGCATAGAAAACAAATCGGCTTCCCGTTTCTTTTTTGACAAAGTTTAACCACTTCCTGACTGCTCTATAATACGGCTACAGCGCAGTCGTCCAGTTCTGGGTGGGCGTCCATGGATGTCCTCCCAGAACCACGCCCCCCTGTGCACCCCCTGGAGTGTGCATCCATTCACATCGTCCCTTTACCATGTGATCAGCTATGCGCAATCACATTCCTTTCCTCACACGCTGTCACAGCGAGAGGAAAGGAGAGCCAGTGATTGGCAATTCTGACAGCGCTTATTTGCAATGATCATTAGTGCCCTGATTATAAGTGCCTCCTCATTGGTGCTTATTAGTGATTAAGAAAAAAATGTTGTTTGCTACATTCTATAACGGAAACTAAGAAAAAATTTTATTTTTTTTAAATGTTTGTTCTTTTTTAATTTGTTAAGCAAAAAATAAAAAACCCAGTGGTGATTAAATACCACCAAAAGAAAGCTCTATCTGTCTTAAAATATATATAAAAATGTGATATGTGTACAGTGTTGCATGACCACGCAATTGTCATTCAAAGTGCGACAGCGCTGAGAGCTGAAAATTGGCCTGGACAGGAAGGGGACTGAGAGTGCCCGGTATTGAAGTGGTTAATTGAACAAGATGAAGTTAGAAGCTGATTGGCTACAATGAATAGCTACACCAGACTTTGTACTCTCCAGTTTTAGTAAATCAACCCAGCACAGTGGTGGCACAGTGGTGTAGTGGTTAGCACTCTCACCTAGCAGTAAGAAGGGTCGCTGGTTCAAATCCCAACCACGACACTACCTGCCTGGAGTTTGCATGTTCTCCCTGTGCCAGCATGGGTTTCCTCCAGGTACCCCAGTTTCCTCCCACACTCCAAAGACATGCAGGTAGGTTAATTGGCTTCTGTCCAAAATTGACCCTGGTATATGAGTGGGGACCTTGGATCGTGGGCTCCTTGAGGGTAGGGACTGATGTGAGTGTGCAATGTACAGGGATAGGGGCAATTGTAGACACTCACTCAGATTGAACAGGATAGACTGGTGTCTTTATTCAACCTTACTAACTATGAAACTATGAAACCCCATAGTGTTTCTACACACACGTGAAGCAAAAATTAAGAAAAAAAGAATGTATTGGGGATTTTTTTTTTATTGAATTTATAACAAAAAAAAAAGGATCGTTTAGTACTAAGCATTTAAAATGACAGGTATTTCACATTCATTGTCACGCTTGTATATGATGACTTTTACAATTACCAGCTTTGTGATTGGTTGCTTATTTAAACAGAGGAAGGTTAGGATGTTCTGCTACTTTGGGACCACTAGATGGCAGTGTGTCATTTTGTATATTTTTTTTATTTACATTTTTTTTTCTAGGCTGTAGAAAGCAGCATGACCTCATGGATTAGCAGTAGGGTAATTATCTGCCGCTGAGCACTGGTTTGTGTAGACTACTAGAATGTAGCTTTCCTGACAGCCTGTAAGAGATATATTGACTTCCGTCCTGACTAGCTTGCCGTATCCCTTTTGCTCCTAATGGGTACGATGTACTCTAAACAATTAAAAATAAATATTCTCAATTTGTAAGTGCTCTTTATCTTTCCTTACATGAATGGTAAATCATACAGGCATGGTTTATTTTAAATCGTCTGATTTCTCAAGACGTATGCTTTTTTATTGAAGTGGATAAGCGGGATCTGCCATAGGGTTTTCGTCAATGTAGAGAGCACTTGGGTCGGTGTTGCTGAATATTAAAATCTTAGTAAGGTGTAAAAGTCAATAATGTGCAGGTCCATGGAGGTTACACAGCATTTTCAGAAATGTATCGTATAATGCAGATAAACAATAAAACTTTGTATCTCCGGCACTTTCTGTCCTTAAAGTACCTGGGCAGTTTGCTGCTTTTCAGATGCATTTTATAACCATCAGGCTTTAACAACTGTCCGGCAGCCTCCTGACCTTTAGCCCCGGTTCACATATAAGCGGTGTGGGAAGCACAGCAAATCCTGAGCGTTTAGCGCACCGCATTGAATCGCACTCCATTCATGCGATCTGCCACGGGTGTCGATGTTAAATTAATGACACCATATAATGCAGTGCGATTGCAAGAATCGGATCGCATGGGTGTGAACACCCATGCATAACAAATACAGTGCTGCAAAAGGTGCCTGCACCTTTTTCGAGGTATGCCTGAGCCCATACAAAATGAAAGGGCTAGATTTTCAATGCAAAGATTCGCATGTGATTTGAATAGGAATGTGGTGTGATTCCTATCTGAATCACATGCTGTGTCCCACACTGCACAAGCGTCAACCCACGCTTAGATCAGTGGTCCCCCGAACTGTGGCCCAGAGGCCAGATGCATCCCTTTTTCTTCCTTTAGCTGGCCCAATTCCTCCCACTGACTCCAGTGATGGGGCACTATTCTTCCCACTGAAACATCAATTGGAGCACTATTCCTCCCAGTGGCAACAACGATGGTGCACTATTCTTCTCATTGATGGCACCAATGGAGTACTATTCTTCCCAGTGGCAACAATGATAGTGCACTATTCTTCTCATTGATGGCAGAATTGGAGCACTATTCCTCCCAGTGACACCATTGATGGTGCACTATTCTTCTCATTGATGGAAGCATTGGAACACTATTCCTCCCGGTGGCAAAATTGATGGTGCACTATTCTTCTTATTGATGGCACCAATGGAGCACTATTCCTTCCAGTGACACCATTAATGGTGCACTATTCCTTCCACTTAAAAGTATTCTCTCTGGAGAAGAGACGCTTGAGAGGGGATATGATTTCAATATACAAATACCATACTGGTGACCCCACAATAGGGATAACACTTTTTTGCAGAAGGGAGTTTACCAAGACACGTGGCCACTCATTAAAATTAGAAGAAAAGAGGTTTAACCTTAAACTACGTAGAGGACTCTTTACTGTAAGAGTGGCAAGAATGGAATTCCCTTCCACAGGCGGTGGTCTCAGCGGGGAGCATCGATAGTTTCAAGAAACTGAATGACCGCAACATACAGGGGTATACAATGTAACACTGACATATAATCACACACATAGGTTGGACTTGTCTTTTTTCAACCTCATCTACTATGTAACTATGTAACAAATGATGGGGTATTATTCTTCTAGCTAAACCACCATTGGAGAGTACTATTCCTCCCAGTGACACCATGGATAGTGCACTATTCTTCTTATTGATACCACCAATGGAGCACTATTTCTCCCGGTGACACCATTGATAGTGCACTATTTATCTCATCGATATCACAAATGGAGCACTATTCCTCCCAGTGATACTATTGATGGGGCACAATCCCTTCCACTGAAACAAATGATGGGATAATATTCTTCTCACTAAACCACCATTGGAGCACTGTGACAACAAAAATGGGGCACTTTTCTTCCCAGTGATATCACCAATGAAGCACTATTCCTTCCACTGACACCAATGAAGGGGCACTATTCCTTCCACTAACACCAACGATGAGGGGCACTGTTTCTCTGACCCATACCACCAATGGCACACTATTTTCCCCAGTGAAACCAACTGTGGGGCACTATTCCTCCCACCTATACCACCAATGGAGCACTATTCCTGCCAGGACTATTCCAAACCAGAGATGCAAGAGAATTGTTTATTACCACTGCTCACTAACCCTGGGGTATTTATTTTTACTCCCATTGACCACCAAGCCTGGGGAAATCTCTACTCTAATACTGGTGACAGTCTGCCCCATAAGGTCTGAAGGATAGTAAACTGGCCTTTTGTGTAAAAAGTTTGGGGACTCCTGCTTTGAATCACCTTTATAAAACTCTGCATTCCCTGACTCTCTCATGTTTATATCTTCACATTAAAGAAAGTGGCACAAATATTTTACGTCCACCTGTGGGACCGTGTGCGATCTTTGATTTTATATTTTAGGATTATTTTACGAGTTACTTAAGAAAAAAATGTACAGTCAGTCCGTGACTAATAATTTCAATTTTTCATCTATCGCTGTCCAGAAAACTCTGCAGGTGAGCTAAAGTGAGTTTTATATAACAAATCGCAGATCGAGTTAGCTTTTATTTCACTGTATATCGCAGTGCCTCTATACATACCTCTTGTCATATAACAACAAAGGGTGGTACTTGGAAGATCAGCAGGACAGTAAGCCAAACTAGATGAATGTCTGTATGGAGATTGGAGACTGTTCGTAGAGTGCCAGAGATATCTAAACTAGTATTGCTGTAGGGTAGTCAGACATAGTAAGTCATGCAGAGTGAGATTTTTATTTCAGTAACGCCAGTAAAATTAAAGCTGCCCATAAATGGATTGAACTCTTTGGCCAGTTCAGGTAGGTGGCACACAGGGAGGTCCAGGCAATGGGAGGGGGGGGGGGGATCCAATACTGATCAGTGCGGCGGATGGGGAAGTAGCTGTAATCTGTCTTTTGTGGCTCTCACTGCAACAGCTGAATTCCAGTAGGAGGGAGGAGGAAATGCCAGTTTTCAGCTGCTGCAAGGTGAGCCAAATAAGATTGATTCCGTCACCCGCTGCACTGATCACCACCTCAAAACACATGCGATTCCTCCTACTGGGGAAGGGGGGAACTGCAGTGGGCCCCCCATGCACCTTGGGCCCCGGGGCAGTGCCTAGGCATGCTCGTACGATAGGACTGCCCTGCGAGAAGGCTCTTGTGCCTACCCCCCTGGCAGAACACAATAGCGCTGCGGGAGGCATTCCCCTATAATACTTTTGTACAAGTCTGCAACAATGGTGCAAGTACAGAAAATATATGTTCATCTGCCAAAAATCCAGGGAGCCCCTAACTTCTGTCTGAGCGGACCACCCTGCCTTGTCTGCACTGAAACCACGTTTGTTACAGATTATGAGTCTCAGGTGTACAGTTTGTCACGTACAGTTGTATAGCATCTGCTGACAGCCGGTCCAGGCCCCTTTTTATTACAAGTGATAGTGAAAATGTTTGACTGTTTTTAGTGATTTTTGCCAGGTTTACAATTATTAATTCAGTAACCTCAATTGAAAGGTTGTGTTCTGGAGTATTGTTACTATTATCCCAAACGCAACAATACCTGCCTGGAGTTTGCATGTACTCCCTGTGCCTGCGTGGGTTTCCTCCAGGTACTCCGGTTTCCTCCCACACTCCAAAGACATGCTGGTAGGTTAATTGGCTTCTGTCCAAAAATTGGCCCTAGTATATCAATGTGGGTTGGGGACCTTGGATTGTGGGCTCCTTGGGGGTAGGGACCAATGTGAGTGTGCGATGTATGTGTGGAGCGCTGCATAAAATTGACAGCACTATATGGGTACCTTAAATAAATAATATATAGTAGAGGAGTATCTTAATGAGACACAATGTACAGGGATAGGGACTATTGTAGACACTCAGTCAGGTTGAACTGGATGAACTGGTGTCTTTATTCAACCTTACTAACTATGTATTATAATTTGAGATTTTATTATTATTATACAGGATTTATACAGCGCCAAAAGTTTGGGCAGCTCTTTACAATTTTAAGGGGGGGGGGGGGGGCAGTACAATTACAATACAGTTCAATACAGAAGGAATAGGAGGGCCTTGCTTATGAAGCTTTCAATCTGAAGAGAGGGAGAGATGCTTAGAAAGGTAATAGCTGCAGAGGAGGAACTGAAGCACACTTTTTAGGTGGAGGGGAGGTAGGCTGAATGAATGAGTTTTCAAGGATCGACTAAAGGCAGACAGGGTGGGAGATAACCTGACATAGTTACATAGTTAGCAAGGTTATATAAAGACACCAGTCCATCCGGTTCAACCTGAGTGAGTGTGGGTGCATGTCTACAATTGTCCCTATCCCTGTACACTATGTCTCATTAAGACGCCCCTCTATTATATATTATTTATTTAAGGTACTCATATCCGCCATCAATTTATGCATCGCTCCAGACATACATCGGTCCCTACCCTCAATGAGCCCACAATCCAAGGTCCCCAACTCCCATTCATATACTAGGGCCAATTTTGGACAGAAGCCAATTAATCTACCAGCATGTCTTTGGAGTGTGGGGGGAACTGGAGTACCCGGAGGAAACCCATGCAGGCACAGGGAGAACATGCAAACTCCAGGCAGGTAGTGTCATGGTTGGGATTCGAACCAGCAACCCTTTTTACTGCTAGGCGAGAGTACTCCCCACTACACCACTGTGCTCCCGACATACTGGGGTTGGGAGCTCCAGAGGAAGGAAGAGGTTCTGGAAAAGTCCTTAAGGCAAGCATGGGGAAGGAGGTGACGAGGGAGCAAGCGAGCAAGATGTCTTTGATTGAGTGGAGAGGACGATTTGGGCTATATCTTGGTAGGCAGAACAAAACTCTGGATAGCAGCACACTGGAAAAAGACTTAAAATCCTGTGTTTTATTGAAAAATCGTAGCTCACATCACACCAAGTAATCCGCAGAAAAGAAAGAAGGGGGTGCAATAATGCTGATGCGTTTCGCACTGGAATCGGTGCTTACTCATAGCTTTTCTTTCTCTGTCAACCACAATCTTTGGGTTATATCTTGTGAAGAAATTGGTGCTCTAGTGGAAGCCAGTAAAGAGATTGGCAGCGAGGGGCAGCAGCCAAGTCTAACAGCAGCAGCATCCATTAGAGACCGAAAGCAAGGATAGCCTTATATTCATCTATTTAAAAACACAAATTTATCATTTACTTTAAAGATTATTAAATATATTTAACTTTTTTGGCTACAAATATCAGAGTAGTTAATTTTTTTCATTTTATTGATGAAGATAAGATCTTGGACAGTGGGCTGTTTTCTGTCTGCTTCTCACCATTTCAGCCATCTGTCTACATGATGAAATTATTATAAGAAAAGATTAATTATTGTAGGACTGGATTATGATAAATTTCTGGCTGGGAAATCATAACGGAGAACCTAACTTTGGAAGAATTAAGTTCTACAGCCTACTGGCAGTTATAGTATTTTATCTGTGTTGGCTTCTTCTTGGTCTGGAGGTGTTGGCTTGGAGTTCAGCTTTAAATTGCAATAGCTTTGGAACAACATTGTGGAAATGTCATCGACTATATGGGCAGACACATCAAGGCAAGATAGGACAAGATAGACCAAGGGATAGAGGTACATTACAGGACTAGTATAGCTATGATATATTATGCTGTTGGCTCTGGGTGGAGATGTCCCTCCATTCAGTCCTTAAAGCGGAGTGCCACCCACATTTACAACTATATCTTATTGCCTTCAGTACATTGCATAGATATTCCAATGTCACTCCACAATTTTTGCGAATTTAAATACCTCATTATTTCTGTTTTAAGGGTTACTTCCTGTCTATTGCTCCCACGGGAGTAGGCGTGTATCCTGCTTTGCCCGGTGCTGCGCTGTCTCCTGGGAGCTAAGTGTCATGCTTCCCAAGAGTCGGTGCGGAACCGCACCCAGCGAAATCTCGAGTGACGCCGCCCGTTGTCATAGCAACCAGCACGTTTAAGTCGCTGCTCACAGTAAACACTGAGCATGCACGGGAACGAGCGGTAAATGCTGGGAGATGAGCATTCACCGCATCCAGGAAATGAGTGCTTGTGGGCTTCACATGCCTACAAGCAAAATGGAAAATGCCTTCATCACATTTTAAAAGTTAACCTTGCTTACGAAAATGGACAGCGGAGGTTTTAGAACACCAAAACAGTCAGTATTCATCTGCAATGGCAAAAAAAAAAATGGCCGCGGGACCTCAGCTTTAAAAGCGAACTGTGTGGAGTTTAGAAAAAAAACAAAAACACTTTATACTCACCGAGCTAGATCTGTCCTCTGCCACACTGAGAACAGAGCGATCAAACACCACTGATTCCTCAGTTCTCTCCTCCTCTCTGAGCAGAGAGCCATGACTGTTAGTCACTGGCTCTCTGTTTTATCCCTCCAACGCTCTTTGGAGTACTGACCTGGAAACAAAAGGGAGCAGCTGGCTCAGTCTCCCATCGGGACAGCTGAGAGGCTGAGCCAACTGCCGGTCCAGGTATCTGGGTGGATCCCGGCTGTAAAGTTGGGAACCTTCCCCAGCCTTCACCGGCTGAGTGACGACATGTGACGCTTTAGTCTGCTGTCGGCTGAAAATGGGTTACAGGAGAGCAGAACATACTGCACTCCTGTAATCCATAGGAGAAGTATGACCAAAAAAAGCTTTGGCCATACTTCTCTTTTAATTACAGCAAGAGCTTCAGACGCCGACAGGTACTAAACATAATAGCTGCATGCTCCATGTTCAGACCTGTATTCTGAAGAAAGAAGTATTAAAAAAAGTGCAGGTCTATATGCTTCATCCATTCCCATGCATTGCAGTCTACTCAAAATGAATAGGCTACCATAAGACAACTCTCATGCCCTAATGTAGTGGTCATCAACTCTGTCCTCAGGGCCCACTAACGGACCAGGTTTGCAAGATAACTGAAATACATCACAGGTGATATCATTTTCTGCTCAGTGATTGCAGTATTCTAGTCTGTATCTCCCCAAGGTAATACATAAAACCTGGCCTGTTAGTGGGCCCTGAGGACAGGGTTGATGACCACTGCCCTAATGCATTGTCTTGAATAGGAAAGAGGTAGGCCCAGAAATATAACCCTCAAGCTGGGTTCACACTAGTGCGAATTGGATGCAGGTATCACCGCATCCAATTCGCATGACAGGAGACTGTGACCGACTCTCAATGGTGCCGGTTCACATAACTCCATGGCTGCTTGCACAGGAGTCCTGTGCGTCTTTGGCTCCGTTTCAGGGCTGAATTCAGACAAAAATTCAGATCTGATTTGTCCCTGAAACCGAGATCAGGGACGCACCGGAACCCTGCTGTGAGCCGCATTCGACAGCAGTGTGAACCGACCTCAAAGGACTTCTTATTCATATCACAGCATTGATGCAGCTTCTACCATCTGCGGCACTTTGAGGCTGGTTTAGATTTGACGAATGCCTCAATCCAGAGCCAAAGAAGGCAAGATCTCACCCTAGGCCTCTTGCACACGGACGTATTCATTTACTGAGGTTTACATGTAGGATCTTTTTGACAGAAAGATCTTGAGTAAGGGCTCATTCAGATGGGTGATTTAATCCGTCCTTTGTGCAGAGCCGACAGCAGATACACCCGCTCCTGTCCGCATGTCATCTTTGACATGCAATAGTGTCCGTGCAGCTGCTACTTCTACATGTATGGGCAGCGGCTCTGCATGGAAAATGGACTTGATTGCCATCTGAATGAATGAATGGTCTAGTGGCTAGGATTTGGCACACTCACAATTTAATCTTCACGTTGCCAGTGTTGCAAAATAAAGGCGTATGCTCATAAATCACTGCACTTAAAGTGGTTCTAAAGTCTTAAGTTTTTTTTTTACCTAAGACCCCCTTACCTGAGCCTATCTGAATCCAGCAATGTGCACAGACATCGTGGCTCCAGCCGCTGTCTCTTCATTTGAAAGATTGATAGCAGCAGGAGCCATTGGCTCCTAAAGGTGTTCTACCAGGTTGAGGTCAGAACTCTGTGCAGGCCAGTCAAGTTTCTCCACTGCAAACTCGCTCATCCATGTCTTTATGGACCTTGCTTTGTGCACTGGTGCACAGTCATGTTGGAACAGGAAAAAGACATCCCCAAACTGTTCCCACAAAGTTGGGAGCATGAAATTGTCAAAAATGTCTTGGTATGCTGATGCCTTAAGACCCCTTTCACACCAACTGCCCATAGCAGTTGGTGTGAACTTTACTGGCATGTATGGTGTCCTGACCTCAAACCGATAGAACACCTTTGGGATATATTTAAGTGGAGTCTGCAAGCCAGGCTTTCTTGTCCACATCAGTGCCTGACCTCATAAATGTGCTTCTGAAAGAATGGCAAAAACTCCTAAACCTTGTGTACAGCCTTCCCAGATGAGTTGAAGCTGTTATAGCTGCAAAGGATGGGCCAACTCAATATTAAACCCTACGGACTAAGACTGCGATGTCATTAAAATGAATGTGCGTGTAAATGCAGGTGTCACAATACTTTTGACAATATAGTGTAAGTATAACAGGTTTATTATTTTAATACACTAAAAAAAAAGCTTTAGAACCTCTTTAGCCCTTGTTCACACTAAACATGGTTTTGAAATTAACTCGCACGATTTCAAAGCTGCATTTCGGTCCGACTTTGGGGCAACTTGAAAGACTTCTGGGTTAGTTCATGCACAGATGTCTATTAAAATCGCCCCCCCCCCCCACCCCCCCGAAGTCGCCAAAAGTAGCGCAGGAACTAATTTGGAAGTCAGTCGTCGTCGCACCGATTGGGGACGCTCCTATTGTCGCAAATAGGCTCCGATTTGACATGTGAGTTGACCTGTCAAATCACGCTGATGTGAACGAGGGCTAAATGTAAAACATTTTTATTTTACGGGCCTTGTATTTATTGCTGCATTACTGATCCTCATGCACCTTTGTGCTTTGTTCCATAGGCAACAGTGTACCTGTGTTCAGATCAGTAAAAAAAAAAAAATGTATTCCCAAGACCCTGCCTTCGCTGGATGTGAACCAAGCTTGTGAACATTTTAACAGTCTGGGCTGTAAAACTATTTTATGTAGCTGTGGATGCTATGGAGGGAAGGGCAGTATTGATTTTCTTATTTGCACTTATACTTCAGAAAGTAATCGTCAATGGCAGTAACCATATTACTTTCCTGACCGGTATCCTTTAACACGCGCTCTCTTACAGCATGTTATCTACTTCTATCTGTGCGCTTTAAGCAATCGCTGGTTAACAGACACTGCCTATAGCTAGGGTGACCCTCGGTGACGATCGCTGTCTATGGCTAGGGTGACCCTCGGTAACAATCGCTGCCTAAGGCTACGGTGATCCTCATTAAAAATAATTGTCTATGGCTTTGGTGACCCTTGGTAACAATCGCTGTCTATGGCTTAGGGTGAGCCCCAGTAACAATCGCTGCCTAAGACTACGGTGATCCTCATTAACAATTGTCTATGGCTACAGTGACCCTCGATAACAATTGCTGTCTATGGCTACAGTGACCCTCCATAACAATCTGTCTATGGCTACGGTGACCCTCGGTAACCATCTCTGTCTATGGCTACGGTGACCCTCGGTAACCATCTCTGTCTATGGCTACGGTGACCCTCGGTAACCATCTCTGTCTATGGCTACAGTGACCCTTGGTAACCATCGCTGTCTATGGTTAGGGTGATCCTCTGTAACAATCGCTGCCTGTGGCTACGGTGACCCTCAGTGACAATCGCTGTCTATGGCTACAGTGACCCTTGGTAACAATTGCTATCTATAGCTAGGGTGACCCTCAGTAACCATCGCTGTCTATGGCTACGGTGACCCTCGGTAACAATTGCTGCCTATGGCTACGGTGACTCTCAGTGACAGTCGCTGTCTATGGCTACAGCGACCCTTAGTAACCATCACTGTCTATGGCTATGATGACCCTTGGTAACCATCGCTGTCTATGGCTACGGTGACCCTCGGTACCCATCGCTGTTTCTGGCTAGGATGACCATCAGTAACAATCACTGCCTATGGCTACGGTGACCCTCCGTGACAATCGCTGTCTGTGGCTTCGTGACCCTCAGTAACAATCTCTGCCTATGGCTATGGTGATTGTCCGTAAAAATCACTGCCTATGGCTACGGTGACCCTCAGTAATGACCCTCGGTAACCATCGCTGTCTATGGCTATGGTGACGCTCAGTAACCATCGCTGTCTATGGCTATGGCGACGCTCGGTAACCATCGCTGTCTATGGCTATGGCGACGCTCAGTAACCATCGATGTCTATGGCTACGGCGACACTCGGTAACCATCGATGTCTATGGCTACGGCGACACTCGGTAACCATCGATGTCTATGGCTACGGCGACACTCGGTAACCATCTCTGTCTATGGCTACGGTGACCCTCGGTAACCATTGCTGTCTATGGCTAGGGTGACCCTCGATAGCAATCTCTATATATGGCTACGGTGACCCTCTGTGACCATCGCTGTCTATGACTAGGATCACCCTCTGGAACAATCACTGCCTAATCGGTAACCATCGCCGTATATGCCTACAGTGACCCTCTATACAGAACAGTAATAATAAATATTGAGTGTTTAGGGGGGGCGGACAGGAGGGCGCTCCGCTATTACCGTATCCGGTGTCAATGAAGACAAGTACAGCAAATTCTTTAGAACTCTTAAATGTCAGTTTTGTTGAGAGGTCTTCAGCAGGTGAGGCTGACTTGTCATTGATGGATCTAGAAATGTCTCGGCTCCAGGAAGTCTTTTCAAGATCTTCTCATTCAAATCCGTAGATAACATTTCTTTCCCTTCCATTATTTTTCTGTAACTGCGGTAACTAAACATTCTACATTCAGTCATTTCATCTCGGAAACAAAATCGTCCTCATTTATATTCCATTATCTCTCTTAAACCACTTGAATTTTAAGACAAGCCTTGGTATCATTTAATGTGTGGAAAACCAAGTGTTTACACCGATAACAACATTTATCATTGGCTGCGGTTTACAGGAAAAGAAGAAAGGAAGAAAATCCAGAGCTCATTTATAAACCATTACCTCGAGAAAAAAAACAAAAAAAAAAAAAAAACCTAGAATTGGTTCGGGCTTTAAATAACATCAGGCCTGCTGTCGTAGTGGTAGTTAGAGAAATGGGGGCATTTAAGTAAATGCAGCAATTTTCCCAGCGTTGTGCGGCACTAGATGGCTCCTAGGGGATTGTGAATGAGACCTGTATCCTTTCAGTCTGGTGTCAGCTCATTGCATATGACTAAGGCGAGCTCTGACATTCACCCCTTCTGCTCGCAAATGTCTGTCCTTTTTTTCTTCCCCAGCATACAGCCAAGAAACAGGTTGTTGCTGACGACTTGTATGTAAAGGTTATTTTTCGAATTTGAAATGGTTTGCCAATTATTGAAGCCTATTATTGCAAATTACATATGACTTTCTAATGTCATGCAGCTCTCTAACTAGGCGTTTAGTGTAGAACTCTGCGTACATGTCAGGGGATTAAATATTGAGGGAATTGTCACAGCCCTGGTTTCCCTTCCCAAGAAATATCAAGGCCCATTTATACTGTTTTTTTTTTTTGGCAGATTTGTTTTACATGTAGCCAATAGAAATTAACCACTTCAGCCCTGGAAGATTTGGCTGCTCAATGACCAGAGCATTTTTTTTGCGATACGGCACTGCGTCGGTTTAACTGACAATTGCGCAGTCGTGCAACGTTGTATCCAAACAAAATTCACTTCCTTCCCCCCCCCCCCCCCACAAATAGCTTTCTTTTGGTGGTATTTGATCATCTCTGCGGTTTTTATTTTCTGCGCTATAACAAAAAAGAAAAATTACAATTTGGGAAAAAAACACAATATTTTATACTTTTTGCTTTAACCATTTGCTTACTGGGCACTTAAACCCCCCTCCTGCCCAGACCAATTTTCAGCTTTCGGCACTGACGCACTTTGAATGACAATTGCGCGGTCATACAACACTGTACCCAAATTAAATTATCATTTTTTCCCCCACAAATAGAGCTTTCTTTTGGTGGTATTTAATCACAGCTGGGGTTTATTTTTTGCTAAACAAACAAAAAAAGATGGAAAATTGTGAAAAAACAAAACAAAAAAAACATGTTTAGTAGTTTGTTATAAAATTTTGCAAACGGGTAATTTTTCTGCTTCATTGATATGCGCTGATGAGACGGCACTGTCGTGGACTGATAGGCTGCACTGATGGGCACTAATAGACACAGTTAAGGTGGCACTGATAGGCACAGATAAGGTGGCACTGATGAGCACAGATAAGTCGGTACTGATGGCCGCTGATAAGATGGCACTGATGGGCCCTGATGGGTGGCACGGATGGGCACTGATAGATGGCAATGATGTGCAACACTGGTGGTACTGTGGGCACTGACAGATGGCACTGTGGGCACTGGTAGGTGGCACTTTTAGGGGGCACTGAGGATCTGGCGGCACATGGCAGTGATCAGGACTGATGTCCCACTCACTGCCGCCGGTTATCGGCTGCTTTTTTTTTCTCCTTGCGCTATCGGAACGAGGAGAAAAAATAGCCGATTGCCAACTGTGTTGACATCACGTGATCAGCTTTATTTGGCTGACAGCTGATCATGTGGTAAGGGGTTGGGATCGACCCCTTACTCTGATCTGTGATCCAGCAAGTCTCATAGACTCACTGATCACAGAGCTTGCCGCTGGCACCCTTCAGGGGGTGCGTAGACCGCTCGTGCATGGGACGACGTCAATAGAATTAGTTCCGGCAATGCAGGTCCACGCTATAGCCGAATGACGGATCTCTAGAGGTTAACTACTTAAAGAGGAAGTAAACTCTCCCACTCTGATGCTTCTTTTCATTTAGTCCATTTTAATAAGTAATTATCAAACTATAGCCACTGTAATCCAGCCCAAATCGCATATTACTTACTGTTTAAAGAAACTTTAAAAGACTTGTTTCCAGGGGTTAGGCAGCGCCATCTTAAGTATTGTTTTTTGAGTCCACAGTGGAGTGTATTTCCGCCATTCCATTGAGCACTTCCTGTACTGTTAACAAAGCCTACTTCTCAATCCAACGTTTCTATGGCAACCCTGCTTCCCTGTTCATAGCTGACTTGTTTTATTTCATAGTATTTACTTGTGCCGATTATCTAGTGTTTGCCTTTGTCAGTCTTATCAGCTTCAACTGATAAGACTGCAGTAATGGCCTGGTTTACACTGCATATGATGTCACATGGTGTGTAGTAGGAAGCTCTGAATGATTCTGCAGCCTCCTGGGATATCAGTGGTGTGCCGTAGGAAGTCCTGATAACAGATAGACAAGCGCATAGAGAGTGTGCTGTAAATCAGAGGAGATCTGGGCATGCTCAGTGACGTCATTCTAAAGAACAAAAAGGATTACAACAATACTAAGCAAGTAAGGAGATATCTACAAGCAGTGCTCATTAGGGTTTTTTATGCTGATTTACATGGGACAAAGTTGTGGGGGAGAGTTTACAACCACTTTAAAGCGGGAGTAAACCCGCACTTTTTTTTTTTTTTTAACCAAAAAAACCTGCAAGGCAAAGGCATGATGAGCTAGTATGCAGCGCTGTAGGGGTTAAGTGTGTCCTGGGGAGTGATTCTAACTGTGGGGGGAGGGGCTATGCATGACAGGACACTGATCACCGCTCCCGATTGCAGGGAGCTGTGATCAGTGTCCTGTCACTAGGCAGAATGATGAGATACTTGTCTTAGTGAGACGTTCCTGGGTATGCCCGTGGACATAGAGTCCGTGGGACCCGCGGTGACACTCACGGAGGTCGTGGTGTGTGCACGCCTACAAACCCTTTCTTAAAGGGCAATGTACAGGTACATTAATCTGCCTGTACGTGCCCCTCTGCCAACATATATCGGCGTGAGCTGGTCAGCAAGAGGTTAATAAATATCCCCAAAATATCCTTAATGTATTCTTCTACATATTTTTGCTAATAGAAATCGCAAAAAACATATATTGATTGGTTTGTGCAAAAGTTATAGTGTTTACAAAATAGGGGTAGATTTATGGCTTTTTTATTATTATTATTATTTTTTTACTAGTAATGGTGGCGATCTGCAATTTTTATCGTGACAGTGAGATTATGGCAGACACATCGGACACTTTTGACACATTTTTGGGACAATTAACAATTATACAGTGATCAGTGCTATAAAAATGCACTGATTACTGTATAAATGTCACTGGCAGTGAAGGGGTTAACATATGGGGCAATCAAGGGGTTAACTATGTTCCCTGACTGTGGGGGTTATTTACTAAAGGCAAATCCACTTTGCACTGCAAGTGCACTTGGAAGTGCAGACGCTCTAAATCTAAGGGGTATATCTGAAATGAGTGGAAGCTCTGCTGATTTTATCATCCAATCATGTGCAAGCCAAAATGCTGTTTTTTATTTTCCTTGCATGTCCCCCTCAGATCTACAGCGACTTTACTTCTAAGTGCACTTGCAGTGCAAAGTGGATTTTCCTTTAGTAAATAACCCCCTGTGTGTTCTAACTGTAGGGGGAGGGGACTGACTAGAGGGGGTGGCAGATTGTGGTTCCTCGCTATTAGGAACTTACACACACGTCCCTGTTCTGCCTCTCGTGCCCGCGATCGCTCATGGCCGGTGATCATCGCAAACCGGCGGCCACGAGCATCGGCATCCCCACAGCTATGACGGCTCGTGGGAATGTGCCAACCTGCTGCCGTATAATGACAGTGGCTGGTCGGCAACTGGTTAAAGTGATACTAAAGTCTAGTTTTTTTTTTTTCTTTTCGTAAAAAAAAAAAACAAACAAGATATACTACCCTGTGCAGTGGTTTTGCACAGAGCAGCATGGATCCTCCTCTTTTCGGGTCCCGCTTTGCACTTCTAGCCCCTCCCTCCTGTTTTTTTTTTTTTTTCAATACTTTATGCAAGAAAAACGTACAGTAAATACAGAAACCATACAATAATATAGGACTTTAAAAACTTAATGAACAAGGAAAGGTCCAGTTCACATAAATCGGTACTCTTAATCATTTTAAATTTTTTTACATTTTTGCATTAAGGTGAAAAAACACGAACCTTTACGACCCCTATAGCTGTGATGGCAAACCTTGGCACCCAAGATGTTTTGGAACTACATTTCCCATGATGCTCAACTACACTGCAGAGTGCAAGAGCATCATGGGAAATGTAGTTCCAAACCATCTGGGGTACCAATCGCCATCACTGCCCTATAGAAACCACAACATGCAGGGGTATACGATGTACTAGTGACATAAACACAAGCACACTCACACGCACACATATCAGGTTGAACTGGATGGACTGGTGTTTTTTTGTTCAGTTTTACCAACTATGTAAAAAGATTTTGCGCACTCCCGTTTTAGTAAATTAACCCCTTAGTACATTTCATACTTTTTCTTTTTTAATCTGATCTGACTTAATCTAAATACATATTTCTATGCAAACTCTGTTGTTGAAGATATAATTGACCTAGTGCATACTGTATTTGACCCACTAGTTCTTTCTGCTGTGTGTGTAGGAGGTTTTGAGCCCTTTCACGGTGAAGTGTGAAAATTGTATTATATATTACTCATTAGGCAGTTCCTTGTACAAAATGACCAGAAGGTTAATTTTTTCAGATGCTTCAGATATTCCCTTAGGGACTGTATGATGATAAAGTGGAAAGAATGAACTAGAAGTTTGCAGGCCCAGTAACTACATTTAATAGACAGGCTTGGGGGATAAGGGTGCGTTAAAAATCTCTGATGACTTTTGTGTTGGGGGCTTACATCAATATGCACATACTTCGAGTGTTTGTAAAGGCTCAAAGTATTTTATCTTCATGCATTCTAAAAAAAACCTTCTGTGTGCAGCAGCTCTCCTAATACTTAACTGAGCCCATCTCGATCTAGCAATGTACATGAGAGCAGCGGCTTTCCTGGGTCTCTTCCTCTTCATTAGATGAGACAGCAGTGGAAGCCATTGGCTCCCGAGAGTGGAGTCGAGCCGCGTTCCGTGTGTAAATGGACACACAGAGCAGCAGCTCAGGAGCCCCCATAGCAAGCCGCTTGCTTTGGGGGCACTCAGCAGGACGGAGGGGACAGGACCACCGGTGGGGGGACCAGACAAGAGGAGGATCTGGGCTGCTCTGTACAAAATCACTGCACAGTGTGGGTAAATATGCAGGTTTGGTATTTAAAAAATAAATAAATCTGCCTTTAATATCATTTTAAGTAATGGGAATACATATATGTGTGTGCATGTGTTCACAGCCTAATACAATTGTTAATTTCCAATGGCCGTATTGTGTAGATTACCAGAATAAAGGTGGCATTTCCAGTAATTATCTGGCCTTTCTGTCCACACTAGTTTTTAGGACAACTCCATATTTGGACAATCAGACTAGCCATGGATGGCTCTATTTTTCGTTCAGCCAGCAGGCTGAATGAAAAAAAAAGAAAAACAGATTCCTCCATTTACAAAAGCAAAGTGGATAGATGAATCCCTTCTTGCCGGGATGTTGTATTCTTAAAGCAGGACTGTCAGAACACACCGATCACTGGCTGCAACCTCTGATTTAAAAAAGTTTTCAAACATTCCCGTTTGCAGAAATCATTCCAACAGTCAACGTCTATTGTGCAAGGTAGGCCACACACAGATTGAAAGTCAGCCAGTCCCTGCTGAACTGTTCGAATTTTGATCTATCTATGGCCAGCTTAAAGTGTAAGTTCACCTTAACAGAAAATCTTTAAGGTGAACTTACACTGGACACTGTCCCCATCGCGCCTGGTCCCGCTGTACCTGAAGCTGGTGACTTTTTGCGATTCGGCACTGCGCCGCTTTAACTGATAACTGCGTGATTGTACCCAAACAAAATTGACACCCCACAAATAGAGCTTTCTTTTTAGTGGTATTTAAAAACGTCTGCGTTTTTTTTTTTTTGCGCTATAAACAAAAAAAAGAGAATAAGCGTATATTGATTGGTTTGCGCAAAAGTTATAGCGCCTACAAAATGGGGGATAGTTTTATGGCATTTTTATTATTCTTTTTTTTTTTTTTTTTTTTTTTTTTTTTTTTATTAGTAATGGCGGCGATCTGCAATTTTTATTGTGACTGCGACATTATGGCGAACACATCGGACACTTTTGACACTGTTTTGGGACCAGTGTCATTTATACAGCGATCAGTGCTATAAAAAGGCACTGATTACTGTTTAAATGACATTGGCAGGGTAAGGGTTAACCACTAGGAGGCAATGTAGGGGTTAAGTGTGTCCTAGGGAGTGATTCTAACTGTGGGGGGGGGGGGCAGCTACCTAGGACATGACTGCAATCACTGCTCACGATCACAGGGAGCAGTGGATCTCTGTCATGACACAAGGCAGAACGGGAAAATGCCTTGTTTACATAGGCACTTCCCCATTCTACCTCTCCATACTGCAATCACAGGTCGCCGGAGAACATCGAGTTCCCGGGACCCATGGGCACGCTCCTGCCGCGGGCGTGCGCGAACCCGAAAGGTGGCAAATTTAAAGGGATGTACCTGTACACCCATTTGCCTGCCTGTGCCATTGTGCCGACTTTCATCTGTGTGCGCTGGTTGGCAAGAGGTTAATGTGGTGATAATCCTCAATTATGAAATTTTGAACGAAGCACATACAGTATAGCTGTAGTGTTTACTTGTCGCTCTCCAAAGCTCTAAGTGTCCTTTTTTTCTCTGGTGCTTCGTTCCTCTATTATCAGCATGAGTTCTTTCTAAGAAGTTTTCTCCACACGTGAGATAACATGAGCTAAAATTTGTGTCGGGGATAAGCAGAGAGCTTCTCTGTACAGATGCAGAAAGACTTTATCACTTTGAAGGGATGTAGAGAGGAGAAGACAGCAGATATACATGTAAATCTTATGTAGGAGGATTTGTTTTATCTCTGTGTATTATTTGAGGCTGTTCACGTCACTGGGTCTATGTGAGAGTTTACATCCACTTTAACCGCTTAAGGACCGCCTCACGTCGATGTACGTTGGCAGAATGGCACGGCTGGGCACAATCACGTACCTGTGTGTTCCCTTTAAGTGCCCAGCCATGGGTTGCGTGTCCTGCGATTGGGTCAAAGAGCTGAAGAATGAGGAGAGGTAAGTGTAAACAAACCTCTCCTCGTGCTTCTTACTGAGGCTGTCACTGATCGTCTGTTCCCTGTTATAGGGAAAGACGATCAGTGATGTCAGACGCCAAGCCACGCCCCCCTACAGTTAAAAAAAACACACACACTTAACCCCTACTCTGCCCCCTAGTGGCTAACCCCTTCACTGCCAGTGACATTTTTACAGTAATCAGTGCATTTTTAATTGCACTGATTGCTGTATTAATGCCAATGGTCCAAAAAATGTGTCAAAATTGTCCGATGTGTCCGCCATAATGTTGCAGTCACAATAAAAATCGCTGATCGCCACCATTACTAGTAAAAAAAATTATTAATAAAAATGCCATAAAACTATTCCCTATTTTGTAGATGCTATAACTTTTGCGAAAACCAATCAATAAACGCTTATTGCGATTTTCTTTTTTTATATAACAAAAATATGTAGAAGAATACGTATTGGCCTAAACTGAGGAAAAAAATGTTTTTTTTATATATTTTTGGGGGATATTTATTAAAGCAAAAAGTAAAAAATATAGATTTTTTTTATCAAATATCACCAAAAGAAAGCTCTATTTGTGGGAAAAAAAAGGACGCCAATTTTGTTTGGGAGCCACGTCGCACGACCGAGCAATTGTCAGTTAAAGCGACGCAGTGCTGCATCGTAAAAAGGGGCTTGGTCCTTTAGCTGGAAAATGGTCCGGGGCCTAAGTGGTTAAGATAAAAGTATGAAAGTCTGAGTTCTATTTTGTGTAGTGAGCTAACCATCACTAATGCTGTGTGCAATAACACATGTAGAGAAATGTTTCCAGTACTGTGCGTACAAATAAAGTTTTATTGGCCCTCTCGGAGTCTTCATCCCACAGTGCAATGTGTTGGCCGAGTCCGTAGACTTTTAACGTAACAGGTCTGTTTAGAGTTTATGGGACTTTAAATAAAAATGTGTTTAATAGATTCATTAGCTGGGACAGGGTGGAAGTAGCAACTCATAAAGAAAAGTTGATCTCCTTTCTTGTTTCCCTGTCTGAAGATAACAGACTTAATGGCACACCTGAGTTCCAGCACCATTGCACACCACAATATTTAAAGGCTCATTTGCTCCAGCTGTTGCACCATTGTAGATAACATACAATATATCTCTCTAATGCCTCGTACACGCGTTCAGATAATCGGATGATAAAAATCGCTTTCAGATTGATCGCACGATAGTCTGATCGTTAGTACACAGCTTTCGACAGCCCATCACGACAGTCCGTCCAACAATATCCAAAGGGACAAACACGAAAACTTTGCTCGGGTGATAGCCCAGCGAACATCAGTCAGTACAGTATGCGTCCGCTAAAAATCTATAGACAAATGCCACGCATGATCGGAAACGTGAAAATAACCCAGAAGGAAATGGGAGATTAATACAAACAGAAATAGTCAAAAGGCGTGGCAGACACAGGGGTCACACGTAGTTGACATAATTTCCAATACATAGCTATGCAAACGGGAAGGTTTCCCAGAATCGGACAACAAAAATTGTACATTTCATAGAGCGCATTTTGCACTGTTGTATTCGATATTAATATTGTACAACAAAATGCGAACGATAATTTGCACGATTATCTGATCGTGTGTACAAGGCATAAGACCCCTTTCACACTGAGGCGCTCGAAAACTTCCCATGAAACGTTGGGCGTTTTTGCAGGGTTAGCGGTGCACTTTTTTTAAGGTCATGTGACTTAAATGAACCATATTGTGTTGCTTTTCGGCTGCTTTTGAAGCGCTTCCCATTCATTTCAATGGACAGGGGAATTTTTGAGGCGCTTTTTCAAGCCCTCCAAAGATGCTTCTTGCAGGAATTTTTTCACTGCCCCCGCCAGCGCACTGCCCCAGTGTAAAAGGATCCATTGATATTAATGGGAAGCAGTTTTCAAGAGCTTTTCATGCACTTTTTTTTTTGCGTGAAAGGGGTCTAAATTCTGTGTCCATGGTTACTCCACAGGAAAGTAGTTAACCACTTGGCCAGTAGTTTTGCAAGGTGTACATTTAAATTTGTTTTCTTCATCTACCATTTCTTTAATAGTACATCACAGGACACAGTGCCATAGTAATTGCTATGTGGGTTATAGTCCACCTTCAGGTGATGGACACTGGCACACCCTAAACAGGAAGTCCACTCCCTGTATAACCCCTCCCACTACTGGGAGTACCTCAGTTTTTTCGCCAGTGTCTAAGGTGTGGGTCACGAGTGAAGATGTGCTGTGCTCCACTGGAGCAATCCTTGCTGGGGCTAGCTATGCAGCTGGATCCATTCAAAGTGTCTTTTAGGCCGAATTGAATGGTACCCGGGCCTCGTGCCCGAAGAAATGAGGTCTGCTTGTAAATGCGTCTCTATTTAGAGAGCTGGACCCCAGGATCCAGTACTTTGGTATTTTAAGCCATAAAGTTTATGGCGGGGTGCTATTAGGTCCAGGATTGTGGGTTCCCTGAGGGTCCCCAGTTACTGAAGGTTTGTTAATGGAACCCACCGTGAAGGGTGAAGATTGGGTCGGTTGGTTTTACCACAGAAAACCCTGCGGCAGGAAAGTTAAGTGGAGTTTTTCTAAGGAATCTTTAAATTTTCTTATGAAATGTCTCCTTTAAAAGTAAATGTCATGGCTAAGTTTCACCACTGGGGGCACTATGGAGCACGTACCATCTCATGCTTTGCACAGAGATCACGCTGTGTAACAGAAGCAGCAGACTTTTTTCCTCCGGCTAGCAGGCAGACCTATGGTAAGTTTGGGGGGGGGTTTGCTTCCACCAGACACCCCCCATCTGGCCTGAACTCTCCCACTGTTCATGAGGTTGAGGGAGAGCTAAGAAAAAAAGTTAGGCGATGCAGTTTTCTTTCACCGCCCCTACACGGTGGCAGTTTTCAGGTGTCCTCCATGCCATCCCTCCCTCTCACACAAGCTGATCCCATCATATCGGAGGCCCGCACTCACGCGGGAAAACTCATTTTTTGAACGTAGTAGTGAGGGGGCATGATGCGATGGAGGAGGCGGGGCCAACGCCAGCGTGTGTTGTTAAAGCTCTATTTGTGCTGACTGCAAAAATTATCAGAGGGACACAAGAGCAAAGAGGGAGAGGTTGGTGACACAGACATTTCCTGTTTCCTGACACATTTACTATTTGCATCAGGCTGAGCATTAATAGAAGTGGCAGTGGCTGATTATTGCTCAAGCAGTGGATGCGATTTCTTCTGGTAGTACCTCTGCTTTGTGCATCGTGCTAAGGTCAGAAGGGGTGTTAAAACATCCCCAAAAAGAGCTACAAATGGCATCCTCCCCTGAGAGGGGGTGACTGGTCAGAGTGAGCATCGGGGGCCATAAAATGTTTGCAATTGTTTTCAACACTGCAGCCCCTGTTTATGTTATTAAAAAGATCTTTTTTCCTCGCCAAGATAGGATTGAAAAAAAAAAAGTTAGAGGCTTTTATCGCATCCCAGTATGGGACAAAATATGACAGGTTCTCTTCCATTACCCAGGACCCTCAAACTGAGGAACTAGGGGCAGGAGAGGATAAATTCCCTCAGGGGACCGTGGTGAGGCAGATGTGGGAGGATCAGCTTTCACAATCTGTAAGATTGATGGTGCAATTTCTTGCTGAATGGTCCGCTCCACATTTATGTACCCTTAACTGAGTGTTTGGGTTCGCTAAAGTCTTCTCAAGCTGTGCATGCCTTTTCCTGTCCATTCATTGCCGGAAAAGATTTTTTGTATCTGAGTGGATCGCTCAGTTAAGCATTATTTTCCCTCCTAAAAAAGTTTTCACACTAAGTAGGGTATACCAGCAAATAATGCTGCTATATCCTCTGTGAATAAGAGTTTAACTTGTCTGTCAGACAATTCTCAAATGCTTAGGGATCCAAGGGATAAAAAGTTGGAATTCCTATAAAAAAAAAAGAAAAAAAAAAAAGAAATCACATTTTTTTCTGGCAGATTGAGTGTCTCAGCTTGTGCTGACAGTAATTGGTTAATTGTTGAAAGACCAGTTTAAACAGGTGTTCAAGGTTATCCTGCTCAGCAGGCCAAGAATCTGGCAGCTTTATGTTTGCAATAGTTGCTATGAGAGATTCTATCCTTCAGGCCTTGTGCCCTTCGCTAAGCTCCCAGCTATTTGGGAATGTTTTGGATAATACATCCAAAGAAATTCTAATGGAAAAGTACCCCTTTTGCCATTTAAGAAAAGGAGTAAATATGTTTTCGTTTTAAAGCTCCTTCTCCTGTGCCAGGTGCATTACCCTCCAGGCAGTTTCAAAAGGAAATCCTCAGAGTTAATCCCAGGGACAAAAGAGGTTGCGTCTCCCTCCCCTCAGTTGACATTGCTCTGAGACATCCCACGTAGTTATTACTATGGCTCTGTGTCCCGTGATGTACGATTAAAGAAAATGGGATTTTTATAATGGCTTACCTGTAAAATCCTTTTCTTTTGAAGTAAATCGTGGGACACAGAGGCCCTGCACCTCTTTCTGGTATACATGTATATTGCTTTGCTACAAAACAGAGGTACTCCTGCTATGGGAGGGTTTATATAGGGAGGCAACTTCTTGTTTAGGGTGTGCCAGTGTCCATCACCTGAAGGTGGATAACCCACATAGTAATAACTATGGCTCTGTGTCCCGTGATGTACTTCAAAAGAAAAGGCTTTACAGGTAAGCTGTTATAAAAATCCTATTTTTAACTGGTTTGTACAGCTATTGAGAGTTTGTTGGGTAAAATAGAGCACAATTTTGATATCTTTTTATCATTCTATTACATGTTTAAAAACTGTTGCCAGTTAAAGAGAAAGTAAAGTGCTAAAGTGCTGCCTCCCCCCGACCTGCAATGTTGGGGCATAATGTGCTAGTATTAAGTGAAACTTACCAGCAAACGAAGCCCTCGTCACAGCTGGAAGCTGTATCCATCTTCACCCGTCTTCTTTCCAGGTCCGTGAACTCCGGCTGTATGGCTAGCCGGAGTCGTGTGACGTCACTCGCGCGCAGGAGCCACTGGTCACAGCACGGGACTCTGAATAAACGGCTCAGATGGCCGCTCCTTCAGAGCGCATGCACCAATGATGTGAATAAGCAGTAAATATCTCCTAAAGGGCGTACGTTTAGGAGAATATTTACAGTACCTGTAGGTAAGCCTTATTATAGGCTTACCTATAGGTACAAACAATCGAAGGAAGTTTACTACCACTTTAACTGCAACAGCAGTCACTTTGGCGGGCCTTGAAAGCGATACTATTATAATCCCTACATGCAACCAATGTCACATGGCAAGCACTGAAGGGAACCTTTAGCAGCATTTTTCACATCTTATTAGAGATCTGCTTTATAATAAATCTATATTTTAGTGTACATATTACTGCTTACATGTCCAAAGTATGCAGAATATTTGTAGTTTAAATGATGCATTTAATATCCCTGAAATGTGCCTGTTAAACTGAATGGGTTGTTTTACAAGCTTCACATATACACTAAAGTTACAACAAAATCCATTTTTTTAATAAAAGAAAAAAAGAGCTAGCATTTACCTATTTTGTGCAACAATAATGCACAGAAATGTTGTTCTCCTGCTCTTCAGGCAGTTCCCATTGGTGCCTTAGGCTTTTCCCTTCTTAGTGTGTCTCTTCTAGCAAATATGTAAAATAATATAAGGTAAGGCACTAGCATAACCTGTGATTAAACAATCTATATTTAAATCAGCAACATGGGTAGAGTGTACTCTGCATCCAGCCATTTCTTCTCTCTCTCATCCAGCTTGGAATAGATTATCCCCAAGATAAAAACCAATAGTGCAATGATCGTGCTGTACGTTTATTAAAATACAGTAATTAAAACCAATACAACCAAATGCACATTAATATGTGCCTAGATCGGCACCAGCTGAAATAGCCCGTTTGTCTCATATTCGCCCCACCGCTCTCTCCAGAGAATCGGCGTGCTTTCCACCTGAGTGGGATGTGGCGTCAGCAACACCCTCAAGTATCGGCCGTGACCAGAACCTCTTTTCATGCCTCCTTAGCTGGGTGCCAAGCTCCTGTTGGTTCCTGTGCCAAGCTGTGTGCATCCATAGACGCACACTTTGGAGGTAAGCCACACCCTGGCTCCCTCCACCCAGGATCTTGGCAACAGTAGGACCCTGCTGCCCTCTTGTGAAAGCTGGAAGTGAGGGGAGTGACACTGGAGCCAGAAACGGCAATGGAGAATGCATTAAAGTTAAAAATATATAGACTTTAAAACTACTTTAAGTTCTTTTTTTTTCCATTTTGGTTAGAGCAAGGGAGGGTTATAACCCCTGTCAGATTTTTTTTTTTCTCGGTGTCCCATTGCAGAGATTTCCCTTCACTTCCTGTCCCATAGCCAAACAGGAAGTGAAGGCAAATCCCTGCAAATTAAGGGAATTCCTTGGGGACCCTCAGGTCACTCAAACTAGTGTCCCCATTTCAAGATTTCCCCCCTATTACTTTTTTGGGGACAACCCAAAATTTGGGATTTTCTTTTACTTTCGCTTTCAATGATAATGGTAAATGGGACAAATAGAGAGAGTGAATCTCCCTAATGGGGGGCACAGACAATAATAACTGATAAGAGTTCTAGTCCCTCTTCACTCTATCCAAAAAAAAAAAAAAGTTTTGACTTTAACCACTTCCCGCCCATCATATAGCAATATGATGTCCAGAAAGTGGTTTTATTATCCTGACTGGGCATCGGTGGGGGGCGCACAGCGCAGCGATTAGTGGTGTGTCAGTCTGACACACCGCATCTCTGATCATGGTAAAGAGCCTATGAGGTAGGATCTTTACCATGTGATCAGCTGTGTCCAATCATAGCTCATCGCATGGTACCCAGGAACAGCCGTTTATCAATTTTTCGCTACTTGCACTGACAGGCAAGTAGAGGAGAGCCAATCGGCTGCTCTCCTGGTGGGGGGGGGGGGGGTCTGCACAAATAATCAGCGCATTGATTATCAGTGCAGACCCATTGAGGATGCCCACCGGAGACAACCAGGTATGCCCACTGGTGACCACCAGGGATGCCAATCAGTGTCCATTAGGATGGCACTCTGTGCCCATCAGTGATGCCTGTCAGTGCCTCCTAATAAGTGCTGGCTATAAGTGCCATCTATCAATGCTGCCTCTCAGTGCTGCATATAAGTGTCTTCTCATCAGTGTCAATCAGTGCAGCTTCATCAGTGCTCATCAGTGAAGGAGAAAACGTACTTATTTACAAAGATTTGTAACAGAAACTAAGAGAAAAGAAAAAAATATATATAATAAATTTGGTCTTTTTTTGTTTGGAGCGCAAAAAATAAAAACCTCCAGTAGTGATCAAATACCATCAAAATAAATCTCTATTTGTGGGGAAAAAATGATAAAAATGTTGTTTGTGTACAGTCTAGCATGACTGCAATTGTCATTCAAAATGCGACAATGCTGAAAATTGAACTGGGCAGGAAGCTGGTGAAAGTGCCCGCTATTGAAGTGGTTAGAGATGCAAGCTTTCAGGACCCGTTAGTCCTCTTTTTGGGGATTTATACAGTTCTGTAAAGCCTGAAGAAGGAACCTGATGAGTCCTAAAGACTTGCATCTTTAAAACTGAACTTCGGCAATGTGAGGAAATCTGCCATTGCAGTGGGGTCCCCGCTGCACTGCATAAGTTAAATTATCATGTAGTCTAGGGGTGCAGGGATAAGGTATCCTACTTCTGACTCCAGTTGGCTTCCTCAATCCATGCGAGCGGACCTCCGTAGTGTCCTTGCTAATCATTTTCAGGACGTGGCCACGGGCTCACCTCCGCATGTGCAATGCAGGTTTACATAGCTCCCAACTGTCCATGATTTCGAGGGACTGTCCCTGATTTGGAGCAATGCCCCTCTGTCCCTCATTCCTCCTCATTTGTCCCTCATTTTGGTCTGTTTATAGTTGTTTATAAAATGCACTTTTTATCTTTCAAAAAGTGTTTCCACGTGGTAAACCTTTCATCTAAATTCTAAATTGCTGCATTTGTAAGTTTTAAAAGCCAATATAATGCCCTGTACACACGGTCGGACTAAAAAGGTCCGATCGGATTATGTTGTCGGAAAATCCGAACGTGTGTGGGCTCTATCGGACTTCAAAAAAAGTTTGAGAGCTGGATCTAAAATTTTCTGACAATAAAATCCAATCAGATTTTTTCCGATCGTTTGTAGAGATTTCCGATGGACAAAGTGTCACGCATGCTCAGATTAAATTACGAGACCAAAGCTATTGGCTACTAGCCTCAACGTAGTCCCATTGTACGCAACAAACGTCATATCATTCCGAATGATCAGATTTTCCGACAGCTTTGTCCAACTCGTCGGTAAAAATCTGATGGATTTTGTTGTCGGAATGTCCGACGGTGTGTACAGGGCATAAAGGAATAGTAGTGGTAAAAGTCCTTGTGGATTTAATTAACCTTTTTGTTTTTGGTTAATTCTCCTTAGGCAGGGGGCATGTCCTATGCCTACATACATTTGCTAGTAAGTGTCCCTCATTCCCATCTCAATGTTGGGAGGTATGGGTTTACTAACCCATCACCCACATCCTGGGGCCTGCTGGAGTCAGGAATAATATAAGTAATATACTTTATCCATACATCTCCAGAAAAAAACTAGAATTCAAGGCTTTCACTTCTTTATTCCTTTATCGGAAAGTTCTCATGTAAAGGTTTTGAATCCGTTCACTTGCTTTTGTGTACATGGCGGAACACCGAGATGTCTAACCTGTGTTTGTTGTCCATTTAGAAGTGGCTGCTTTGTTTTGTGAAATGATACTGAAGTGGAAAATGCTTGAACTTTAGCTTTGAAAGTTAGAATTACTTTTATTCTTTTTTTTCTTGGAAATGATTCAGAAACTGCTGTTTGGCTGGGGAACTTCTATATTATTAGGCTTCAATATTCTGAGTTATTGGAAGTAATCTCAGCATGCCTGACTCTTGGTAGATTTTATTCAAATTTGTATTTCAGGCTATTTGTGTAGTAGTTGTAGCTCTTAGACAGGTATGGTTGATGTTTGCCCTGCTACTTTTATGTTCATTTAATGATTGGAGGCTTTCTTTCCCTTTCTGGCCAAAAGCAACTGTTTTTACGTTTTTGAGGTTTAGAATTTTTACTTGAAATATGTTTTGTTTTTTTGTACTTAGCAAACCTATTTTTAGCGCAGACAGTATTTTTGTTTAACAGAACTGAAAATGTTTTAATTAGGTAAAAAATTAAGACAAGTAAAAAAAAAAAAAAAACTGTAAATTCAGATTTTTTTTTTCCAGTTCTATATTTATGCAGTTAGCGTAGTCTAGAAATGTACCCAGAAAATAAAACTGTCTTAAAGTGATTGTAAATGATCACTTTGTAAAACAGCTCATTCAAGTTTAAAGTAGAAATGAAAGGCAACACATTTGTGTATATAATATATATATATATATATATATATATATATATATAATATACCTGTATATAAATATCTTTTGTAGCACTGACCCCCGAAGGAGCTGCTGGTTTTGCTGGACTTACTGTTTAGCTTCTGCACCTCGTTCTTGTCTAGGGGTTCCCTGGGTTGGTGGCCCAATAAACTGCAGAGACCGACACTGGAATCCCTTTTTAGGAATTTTTATTTGCATAAAACGTGGAACAGAACTCAGTCTCTCGGTTGGGAATAGAGGGTATGGGTAGTAAAGCTCAGGTACTTTTTTTGGGAAACTGCTGACACTTGAAATGACTCTCTCTAGATCAGGGGTGCCCAACCTTTTTAAGAGCGAGGGCCACTTAAGCAACTTGGTAACCAGTCGAGGGCCACAATGAGTGGAGCGGGCGGATGACAGGTCATGGCTACACTATAGGCCCTCTGATCCAATCCACCCAGATGGAAGGGGGTGAACTCCCTTCTATTTTTTTTTTTTTCAGATTTTTAGGACCGGATTTGAGGCAAGCGGGAGTAAATGGACAAAAGTCTCTTTACATCTGCTGCTCTGTAGAGGTGAATTGCGGGTCCGATTGGGTAGGGCCGATCGTGTGAAAAGGGCCTAAACTACTTTCACACTGATGATTACCCACACCGCGGGTGCAGGGTAGTGCTGTGGGTTAACTGAACTTTGCCATAGACTCTGCCTGTGGCAAAAGCCGGCGCTGTATAGGAAGCATCGGCTTATGGGCTCTGCAGACGTTTTCTTCCTCTACCACCAGCTTCATTCACAACACCGATGTTGTGGTATGAGGGGTTGGCAACCTGCGTGCGATCTGGGCTTGCTAACCTGCCATTCCAGAGCAGGAGGTCGTGGGCCACATCAAAGGGCTCCGCAGGCCACTGGTCGGCCACCCCTGCTCTAGATGATCCAGGGAATATCCATTCGCAACTGGATATTTCAACTACCGGATGTTTGTGGATTTAGCAGCCGACAGGTGATTTAAGCTTAGCAAAGTCTCTGCCTGGTCCCCCGCTCCTCTTGCACAATTGGCACTTTGGGGGGGGGGGGGGGCAGGTACCCGATTTTGCAGGTACAAGCTTCCCACTTCCGCCTCCCTGGACAGAAGTTCTCTTCCCTCCCTCCCTGCAGTCTTTGGGGACACTGACAGGTCCCAGAAAACTGCATCCATCAATCACAATGCACAGCGTGACTGACTCATGTACAATGGTTACACGGCTGTGAAGCCGCAAGCGGTCACAGCCATGTGCCCTTATTGAAGATGTCGGCGCCAGGCACAGAAGACACCAGATGAAGACTGACTGGGCAGTTCACACCAGATGCAGTTACGTGCGCTTTTCTTCTGCACTAACTAACTAAACTGGCCCTAAAAAATGCATGCTCCATGTATTCCTTCCAATGCCTCTCTCTCTCTCTCTCTCTCTCTCTCTCTCTCTCTCGTGCAAGTTCTCCCACTTAAACAGATGAGAGAGGCCTGTAATTGTCATCATAGGTATACCTCAACTATTAACAATTACAGGCCTCTCTCATCTTTTTAAGTGGGAGAACTTGGACAATTGGTGGCTGACTAAATACTATCATAATATATATCTCTCTCGAGCATGAAATTATCCAAAATGTCTTGGTATGCTGCTGATACCTTAACCACTGCCATACCGGGCCTATTCTGGCACCCCTCTTCTACATGTAAAAAACATCATTTTTTTTGCTAGAAAATTACTCAGAACCCCCAAACATTATAGAAGTTTATTTAGCAGACACTCTAGGGAATAGGGCCATGTTTTGGGAACTTCCCTTAGATAAAATAGCTTTTATCAATACCATGTCATTGATATTTAATGCAGCAGTGCAAAGTAAAGGAAAATGTGCCCATTGGGGGTATTTGAGGACTGAGGTTGAGAACCACTGAGCTAATGCAGCTGCAGGGCTCTAATATGGAAAGTGGCAGGGTCTGCATGCCTTTAGAAATGATTTCCTATTGGAAGTATTGCACCAAAAATAACATTTGTGTTGCAGGGGAGACTTCTGGGAAAATCAGTGAGTCAGTCACACAAGCCGGAAATTATGTTTCTGGGGAGTGGTCAGTACACATTCTGTATACAGAACACCTCCAGGTAGCCATATTGCATTGCAGAAAATGACAGAGCTGCAGATTGAAAAAGGAAAGATCATTTTTAATAATATGTAATTACAGTATTACTTGTGCCGCAATTGTATATGCAAAATTTTTTTGTTTATTTGCAATTTTTTTTTTCTCCTCACAAAAGTGGAGTTACCTTTTAAGTGGTTAAAGTGGAACTTTGATACAAAATTAAAAGTGGGCAAACAGGCAGGAATTTTCTTTTCTGCATTAAAGTTACTTTCCCGCCTGTCTGCCCTTGTATAATGAGCCGAGCATGCGCAGCTCATTGTACAAATTCGGCAATGCCGTATCTAATTAAACTCCTGCGCATGCGTGAGTTTGACGTCCTCCCTACCAGGCCGAAAAAGTGATTGAGAGCCAAAGGTCGGCCTTCTGAAAAGTGTTGTGGCGCTTTGGAAGCGCTGGCCATTCATTTCAATGGGCAGGACGGTGTACGAGCTCTGTATACAGCGCTTCCAATACGCCCTAAAGATGCTGTTTGCAGGACTTTTCCTAACGTCCCGTAAGCGCACCGCCCCAGTGTGAAAGGACACACTGAAATGAATGGGAAGCGGTTTACAGGAGCTATTTCTAGCGCTAAAACCGCAGCGTGAAAGGGGTCTAACTATTTTCGTCTTCTAAATTGTGTTTTTCTCAATCAGGCTCATTCATACTTATGTGCTTTGCCATACATGTCTATGCACAAAAGACCATACAAGCAGTCTCCGTGTTACAAACATGTGACTTACATGCGACTCCTACTTACAACCAGAGGGAGTCAATAGGAACGGAGAAGAAATCTACCCCTAGGAAGGGAAATTCACTCCTGTAATGCCCCGTACACACGAGCAGATTTGCCGTTGGAAAAAACGTGTTTTTTTTCGTCAGAATTCCGCTCAAACTTGGCTTGCATACACACGGTCACACAAAAGTTCTCTGAACTTTCCACCGTCAAGAACACGGTGATGTACAACACTACGACGAGCCGAGAAAATGAAGTTCAATGCTTCTGAGCATGCGTCAAACACTCCTTAGGCACACATTTTAACCCTTTGCACCTGATGTTAACCTCTTCCCTGCCAGTGTCATTAGTACAGTGACAGTGCATGTTTTTAGCACTCACTATTGGTGACTGTTGGTGTCACTGGTCCCCAAAAAGTGTCGGGTGTCCAAATTGTCTGCCACAATGTCGCAGTCCCGCTATAAGTCACTGATCGCTGCCATTACTAGTTAAAAAAAAAAATAATTGAAATTCCATGAATCTATTACAGTTTGTAGACGCTATAACTTTTCCGCAAACCAATCAATATACGCTTATTGGGATTTTTGTAGAATACATATTAACCTAAATTGAGGAAAAAATTAGATTTTCTCAGTTTTTATTTTTTTATTTTATTGAATATATTTTATAGCAGAAAGTAAGAAATATTGTCGTCGTCCCCCCCCCCCCCCCCCCCAAAATTGATCAATGATCAAATACCACCAAAAGAAAGTTCTACTTGTGGAGAATAAAGGACATCAATTTTATGTGGGTACAGAGTC
Source organism: Lithobates pipiens (assembly GCF_037356315.1). Classification (NCBI taxonomy): domain Eukaryota; kingdom Metazoa; phylum Chordata; class Amphibia; order Anura; family Ranidae; genus Lithobates; species Lithobates pipiens. The sequence continues at coordinate 57,832,251 of NW_027507903.1, read as the reverse complement.
GCACGACCGCTCAATGATCAGTTAAGGTAAAGCAGTGGCATATCGCAAAAAATTGTCTGGTCATGAAGGGGGGGGGGGGGGTAAACTTTCTGGATTTCTAACTAGCATACAAATTCAAGCCTACAGAGCCTATCTTGTATGTAACTTGAGGACTGCCTGTACTCAGACTGTGGGCCCATCATTGCCATGGATCCGTTGACGATGCAGCTCATGCTTTGCAGCGTTTTAAGCGGTATGCTATTTGTCTCTTTTCTCACTGCATCAAGACTGCACATGGAAGCCACCAATCAAAATTGATGGGTACGCAACACAATGTGTAGTTTTCAAACAGAGAAATATGAAGGGACATTTTTCTATGGGAAAATGCTTTTTTTTGTATTTTTCATCTAAACAAAGCAACCGTTATTTTCCCTTTTTATCTTCCTGGTTTTAGATCTCAGACCTGGATATGTGGGAACCCGTAGCAATTAGACGTTCACCGTTCTGATTTTTTGTGGAAAATGTTGACTTTTTCTTTTTATCAGATTACAACAGTCGAGTATAATCTCAAAGGAATTTTCTTTATATTTGTTTACTTTACTTTTCTAAGGGTCTCTTAGGATGCGGAGGCCCTTTATTGTCTTGGGTACATTTGTCAGTTTTCTCCACCATTCATCATAATACTTTCATGCAAGTGATTACAAAGCACCTTGGGAAGTTCTGACAGTGTTTTCACTGTGGATGGTGACACCTACCATTTATTATTATCTCTTCATTCATGACAGAGTGAAAACAAAGAAACGCCATCATTTTTATGTGGTCCCTTTGATGCTGTTCCTCTCAGTACATACACATTCATTTACTCTGAAAGGGACATGTGCTACTTATAGAGGCAGTATCAATTGTTTTGTGAAAACCTCCATATATATATTGCTTGGGATAAACTGTACATCTGCAGAATTCCTTGGTTATGTCAGGTATGGTCACTTGCGCCTGTAGGATATCCATATCTGAGTAATGTTCTAGATCAGCCTTTCTCAGCCTTTTCAACTCAGAGGAACCCTTGAAATAGTTCTCTGGTCTCGGGGAAACCCCTGCTAAAAATTAGAAATAGACAACTCACGATAAATTAGTGTGATGGTCAGTAGGAAGAATGGTCCTTACATTTGTGGTCATTGGGAAAAATTACCTCCTTACAGATAGCTAAAAAGATCAATGGTGTGAGTGGGAACTTATCTGAGAGGCAGAAATTGCCCAATGCTGAAGGAACCCCTAGCAACCTCTGGAGGAACCCTGGTTGAGAATCACTGTTCTAGATGGTGACTCTCAAAAGGTTGATGTCTAGGTCTCCTATTGCTAATGGGATCTTTTGTATTAGTGGGGGATCCACCCCTATATAGGATCCTCTATGACAAAACACCTCACTGCTGGGTCCTCAGATAGTATTATGCAGGAAAAAAAACAATGGGGGATTTCCACATGGTGTAAAACTGTAGATTTATTAAAAATATATAAGAAACAGAGGTAAAAAACACTCACGTTTTATGATGCCTGAAACCTGGCATCCGGTGTGTACAGCATGGCTATTTTATATTTTGCTCCGGCCAGCATGTAAGATGTGCTGCAAGCCACAGCTTGAATAGATTCTGGGCTTCTTGTAGGCGGAAGTGATATCACGGTGATTTGATCAAGCCTCAACAACGCATTTCAACCAATCAGAATGGGGCGTCATCAGGGAGCTTCCTGGTGATACCCATTTCTGATTGGCTGAAACGTGTCGAGGCATGCTGTACATACCGGATGCTAGGTTCTAGGCATCATAAAATGTGAGTGTTTTTTTACCTTTGTTTCTTATCTATTTTTAATAAATATACAGTTTTACGCTAGGTGGAATTCCCCCATTGTTTTTTCCCTGCATTATACCATCTGAGGACCTGTATAGGGGGGGATCCCCCACTAATACAAAACATTCCTTTAGCAAAAGGAGACCTAGAGATCAACCCTTTGAGAGAGTTACCTGTCTATTCTCAAGATTTTAAGCACGAGCATTTCATTTTTTGTATACTTATTCAAACAGCTTCTTTTTGATTTTTAAACTGAAGCAGTATAAGATATTTTAGCACAATGTATGATCATGTTTACTATTGAGTTCCTAATTATTATCCACTTCACCTCTGGAAGATTTACCCCCTTCCTAACCAGGCCATTGTTTTGCAATACAGTACCACGTAACTTTAACCTTCAGTTGTGCAGTCGTGCGACGCTGTACCCAATAACATTTATATACTTTTTTCTTCAAAAATAGAGCTTTCTTTTGGTAGTGTTTGATCACCTTTGTGGATTTTATTTTTTGTTCTATAAACAAAGAAGGACCGTCAATTTTGAAACAAATAATTTTTCTCCTTCATTGATATTCGCTGATGAGGCTGCACTGATGAGCTGCACTGATAGGCACAAATAAGATGACACTGATGGGCACTGATAGGGCAGCACTGATGGGTGGCATTGAGTGGCAATGATGGGCACTGGTAGGGCGGCACAGTGGTGTAGTGGTCAGCACTCTCGCCTAGCAGTAAGGCTAGGTTCACACCATAGCGATGCGGGAACGCCGCGAATCCGCTGCGTTTTCCCGCATCGCATGCCTCCCGCCGGCAGTTCACACTGCCCTATGCGGACTGCTGGGAGTGTCAATGAAATCTTAATGACACCCCCAGACCAGTCCGCATATCGCAGTGCGATCTGCAAACTCGGACAGGAATCGGATCGCATGGTGTGAACACCCATGCGATCCGATTCTGCTGCGGACCAAAAAAAAGGTCCTGTGCGAGTTTGCGGCGGGTGCGATGCAAATTCAGCCATACTATCTGTATGGCTGAACCCGCATCGCACAGACAGATCGGATGTGATTTGCACTGCAGTGCGGTGTGAATCACATCCGGGTCTCCCACCCGCAGCGGTGTGAACCCAGCCTAAAAAGGGTCACTGGTTCAAATCCCAACCATGACACTACCTGCCTGGAGTTTGCATGTTCTCCCTGTGCCTGCGTGGGTTTCCTCCGGGTACTCCGGTTTCCTCCCACACTCCAAAGACATGCATGTAGGTTAATTGGCTTCTGTCTATAATTGGCCCTAGTATATGAATGGGGATCTTGGATTGTGGGCTCCTTGAGGGTAGGGTCCAATGTGAGTGTGCAATGTAAAGGAATAGGGACAATTGTAGACACTCACTCAGGTTGAACTGGATGGACTGGTGTCTTTATTCAACCGTACTAACTATGTAACTAACTATGTAACTATGGTAGGTGGTATTGATAGGCAGCACTGGTGATAAGGCACTGATTGGTGACATTTATAGGTGGAACTATGGGCACTGGTAGGTGGCGCTGGTGGGCACCTGTAGGCGGTATTGTGCACTGGTAGGTGGCACAGGTGGGCACAGAAGCCTCTGCAGAGGCTCTCCATGATCTGGACTGATGTCCCTCTCACAGCTGCCGGTGATCGCCTTTTTTTTTTCTCCTCACGCTACCAGCTTGAGGAGAAAAAATTGCGGATTACCGGCTCTGTTTATATCACATGATCAGCTGTCACTGGCTGACAGCTGATCACGTGGTAAGGGGTTGGGATTTACCCTTTACTCCGATCTGTGATCAGCTGAGTCTCATAGACTTCGCTGATCACAGAGCGTGCCCTGCAGGGGGCACGCAGGCCGCTTGAGCACAGGAGGACGACTATGGAGGCCCTCCCGGAAAAGTAGGTAGCAGCCATCTTCCGACCATAGCGCGGTGGACGGGAAGAGGTTAAAAAATGTTTTGTCATGCAGTTTGGTGAACATCTCTCACACACACAAGACCGCACATGTGGTAGTATTATTATTATACAACAGTTTATGCAGCGCTTTACAACATGGGTGCAATTACAATACAATATAATACAGTAGGAATCAGAGGGCCCTGCTTATTAGGGCTTACAATCTGTTGGTGGGTTGGGGTGCTTTTCAGAACTAATAGCACCACAACATGAGTGCAAAAAAAAAACCGCATTTTTGTGCGCCACGGGAACATGCAAGATTTTGGGACTGAGCCTAAAGTGGTGGGCTTTTATTATAGCTCAGGTAGTTTGGAAAATGTAATCAGCACTGTAGGTTCTGTTTAACCACTTTCAGACCAGACCATTTTTGCTGGCTTAAGACCAGACCACTTTTTGCGATTCGGCACTGCGTCACTTTAACGGACAATTGTGCGGTCCCTTTTTTCCCACAAATAGAGCTTTCTTTTGGTGGTATTTGATCACCACTGCAGTTTTTATTTTTTGCGCTATAAACAAAAATAGAGCGACAATTTTGAAAAAAACGCATTATCTTTTTGCTATAATAAATATCCCCAAAAATATATATATAAAAAACCTGTTTTTTCCCTCAGTTTAGGCTGATAAGTATTCTTCTACATATTTTTGGTAAAAAAAATCGCAATAAGTGATTGATTGGTTTGCGCAAAATTTATAGCAATTACAAAATAGGGGATAGTTTTAAGGCATTTTTATTGATAATTTTTTTTTTTACTAGTAATGATCGGCGATCAGCAATTTTTATCATGACTGCGACATTATGGCGGACACATTGGACAATTTTGACACATTTTTGGGACCATTGGCATTAATACTGTGATCAATGCTAAAAAAAAAATGCATTGATTACTGTAAAAATGTCACTGGCAGTGAAGGGCTTAACCACTAGGTGGCTTGTAGGGGTTAAGTGTGTCCTAGGGAGTGATTCTAGCTGTGGGGGGAGGGGCTATGTGTGACACGTCACTGATCTCTGCTCCCAATTACTGGGAGCACTGATCCGTGTCATTAGGCAGAACGGGGAGATGCTTGTTTACATTAGCATTTCCCCGTTCTTCCTCACCGGTATGCCCACGAACATAGAGTCCACGGGACCCGCGATCACAGTCACGGAGCTCCCGGCGCGCCTCCACAAACCGCCTCTTACGTGGTTTACGTCGCCTCGCTCTGAACGATCGGATTTTCTGACAACTTTGTGCGACCGTGTGTATGCAAGACAAGTTTGGGCCAAAATCCGTTGGAAAAAATCAAATGGATTTTGATGTCGGAATGTCCGACCGTGTGTACAGGGCATAAATCTGCGTGAGGCGGTGGGGGAAGCGGTTAAATATATTTACACATTTCACATTGAAAAAGCGCAAAATTTAAAAATATCAATTTATTTAATTTGTAAATAACTTTTCAGTGCTTTGTACCATTGCTGACTGAATTTAAAATAAAACGGTTGCGGTAGGTATCAGTAATTGGTATCGGCGAGTACTAAAAAAAAAAGAAAACTATTGGTACTTGTACTCATTGTAAAAAAAATTATATTGGTGCATCCCCTAAGGCCGCGTACACACGGGCGGATTGTCTGCCCAACTAAGTTCGTCAGACAATCCGACAGACAGTCCGTCCAAATTTTGAATGAATGGACTTGACCACACACGCTTGCGCGATGACGTGTACAGCACGTACGACGGGACTAGAAAAACGACGTCCAATACACTGCAATGCAACCTTCGGCCGTGTAAATCCTTTCTGAGCATGCGCCATACTTAGTCCGTCCAACTTGCCTACACACGAGCGGACTGTCCGCTGAAACCAAGTTTGGACGGACAAAACCAGGTTTCAGCGGACAAAATTACGGAAATTCCGAAAGACAAAGTCCGTCAGACTGTCCGCTGAAAAAGTCAGCTGAAGCCCACACACGAGCGGATTGTCCGCTGAAACACGGTTCAGCGGACTAAGTTGGGCAGACAATCCGCCCGTGTGTACGCGACCTAAGTGGTACCAGCATTTTTTTTTTTAAATGAGAAAGTTCCGTGGTGCGTCGGTGACACGTGTGTATTGATTAACAAGCATCACGTGACTTTGGTTGCGCGGAATGCACTCCATGCTGAACTTCACAGTCAGTCTGTTTGTTAAGCCCTTTTCTGTATTCGTTTTCATACTGTTCCCTTTCATGTTCCTAGTTTATGGCAACTGGAAAAATGATCAGGTTGTGCTTTATACATGTCACGCTAAGCTCCTTTGCTTGGAAAGGCACGCAGGGTTTGTTTAATGGCAATAAAAGGGACATTTAATATGCATGTGTTTTTACTTCATCTGCTTTACTAGGTGTTTGTAATATTCTTCCGAGGCTTGACAGTAATGCACACTGCCTCTTTCTTCGGGATTTGGCCTTTGCTTTCATGTTGCCGTTCTTTTCTTTTCTTTTTTTATTTTTTTTTCACGCAATTGCCAAACAGTTCCCTAATTAATCTGCTAGAATGTAACATTTTAACTGGTTTGGGGCCACTGAGCTTTGCAGAAATACGACAGAGCTTTTGGCATGTTTCAGCTTTGCTGCAATGTTTTGACATGCTGGATTCCTTGCATGACCCTACCTTAAAGTTGTTATACAGAAGTACAAGCTTTTTTATCTCTTATTATACACTGTTATAGAACCATCATCAGACTAATGCCGCGTACACACGGTCGTAATTTTGGTTGGAAAAAGCTCTGATGGTTTTCTTGACGGAATTCCGACGGGATTTCGCTCAAGCTGTCTTGCGTACACACGGTCAAACCAAATTCCGACCGCCAAGAACGCAGTGACGTCCAACACGTACGACGGGACTAGAAAAAGGAAGTTCAATACCCAGTAGCTAATAGCTTCCATCTCGTAGTTGAATCTGATTATGCGTGAGTTTTTGCGTGTCGGAATTGCATACAAACGATCAGAATTTCCGGAAAAATTGAGAACAGGCTCACAAATTTTTGCTGGCGGGAATTCGGCCAGCTAAATTCCGATGGAGCATACACACTTTTCTCGTTTTCCGATTAAAAGCTCTCATTGGTATTTTGCTGGCCGAAATTCCGATTGTGTGTACGCGGCATGAGTCTTGCTTTGTAGATATATATCTATATTATGTTTTTAAAGCTGAACTCTAGGCTGATATAAAAGACACAGGTTGCAGCTATATCATTTTTTTTATACGTCTTGCAATGTATTTTTTTAATTACATGGAGTGTAAGTACCTGAATCTGACCTGGTATCAGCCTCTTGTCTCTGCACAGCAGAGCAGTATTATGGGAGGAAATCACTTGTGCTGACAAGAAGCATGCAGATAGAAGGAGAGAGCAGAATGACAGATAGATGAGTTCATTATTGTGTGCTGCACCTTTTACTGTGCAGTCACAGGCTGGTGTGGGTTCAAGGCGACCTGGGCTCTGAGTAAGTGGGGGGGGGGGGATAATGCTTGGGCTTTAGAGTGGGGACATCTACTGGTAGATAAAAGTACTGTGGAAGGAAACTCTGGAATACTTTAATGGGCTATTTATTTTTATCTTGTTCTTGGATTGAGTTTTGCTTTAACCCCCCTGGCAGTATTCCTGAGTGTGGCTCGGGGTGGATTTTCAGTACCAAAAGCGATAACCCCGAGCCACACTCGGGATCACATCGCAGGATCCAGGAAGAGGTTACTTACCTTGTCCCCTGTATCCTGCGATATCTCCCCGCACTGTGTGTGAGCCGTCCTCCACTCCATCTATCACAGAGCCAAGCTCCGTTCCCTGCGAGGGGTGCAACGCACGGGCACAGAGAATGGCGCCAAATTCAAAAAGTAAGACACACAATACATATACAATACATTGTAATCTTACAGATTACATTACTGTATCAATTTATTTCACATCCCTTTTGTCCCTAGTAAAGCCGGCCGCTGCCACCTTAACAACCGATGACTCATCAGCTGGCAACGGTTTTCCCGACTGACAGCTGTATGTAAGCAAAAGAATGCCAGCAATGACAAAAAAAAGAAAAAAAAATAGCCTGGGGGTCCCCCGATCCATACCAGACCCCTATCCTAGCAGGTCAGGAAAAAAGGGGGCTCCCTCCCTCGATCCACACCAGGCAAATGCCCACAATATGGGGGTGCTTTGGGGGTAGTCTACCCCCCAAAGCACCTTGTCCCCATTTTGATGAGAACAAGGGGTCCCTTCCCCACAACTCCTACTCATTCACCTAAAAAAAAAGTCTCAAAAATAAATAAAAACACAGTTTTTGGCAATTCTTTTATTTAAAAAAAATCAAAAACAATATCCCCCGAAGTAAATTCAGCACTGATCGTGACGATGCCGCCCCCGACCCGAGAAGAAAAAAGAGGTCCGCACCAGACAAAGGCTGCCGCTGTCTGACAGCTCCGCCATCTGACGCTTCTTAACCGATTCAGCCCCGGAAGATTTTACCCCCTTCCTGACCAGAGCACTTTTTTGCGATTCGGCACTGCGTTGCTTTAACTGATAATTGCACGGTCATGTGCACCCAAACAAAATTGATGTCCTTTTTTTTAGCACAAATAGAGTTTTCTTTTGGTGGCATTTGATCACCTCTGCAGTTTTTATTTTTTGCTCTATTAACAAAAAAAGAGCAACAATTTAGCAAAAATGCATTATTTTTTACTTTTTGCTGTAATAAATATCCCCCAACAATATATATAAAAAAAACATTTTTTTTCCTCAGTTTAGGCCGATATATATTCTTCTACATATTTTTGGTAAAAAAAATCGCAATAAGCATATATTGATTGGTTTGCGCAAAAGTTATAGGGTCTAAAAAATAGGGGATAGTTTAATGGCGTTTTTATTATTTATTTATTTATTTTTACTAGTAATGGTGGCGATCTGCGATTTTTATCGGGACTGCGACATGGCGGACACGTCAGACAATTTTGACACATTTTTTGGGACCATTGGCATCTATACAGCGATCAGTGCTATAAAAATGCATTGATTACTGTAAAAATGTCACTGGCAGTGAAGGGGTTAACCTCTAGGGGGCGATCAAGGGGTTAATGTGTTCCCTAGTGTTTGTTCTAACTGAACGGGGGAGTGGAGAGTGTAGGGGAAGAGAGAGATCGCTGTTCATATTCTGTATGAACAGATGATCTGTCACTTCTCCCCTCAGAGAAGCGGAAACTGTGTTTACACACAGAGATCCCAGTTCTCCGTGTGCCCCGAGCGATCGCGGGAGCCCGGTGATCGAGACTGCTGGGCACTCGCATCGGCTCCGTGAGCGAGCAGGGGGCGCGCACCCCTAGTGGACAAAATACGAACCGACGTAACATGACGGCGATTTGCGCGGCCGAACCATGTTGCCGCAGTTCTGCGGCAGCTGGTCAGCAAGCAATTAAATAACTGAGTTGTTTTTTTACATTTTGGTGTGTGGTTCCCCTTAAAATCCCCAAGCCAAATTTTGTAAAAACGGCGTGGGGTCCCCCCAAAATCCATACCAGACCTTTATCTGGACATTTTTTTTTATTTATTATTTCCGGCAGAACACCCGCTGACAGCTGCTGAATCATTAGTTGATGAGGACGCTCCTTACCCAGCTATTCTTCACACAGAATCTGGATCAGTCAATAAATTATTCAGAAAATTTGGAATTCGGTAGAAAATTAATAAAAAAAACAACACTAAACTAATTCCAAAACAAATCCACAAAACAAAATTGATAACCTAACGAATTTATTTAAAACTAAACAAATTCTTCCGTTCTGCACGTTTTAATAAGCGTTTGATTTTGGTTGCTTCAAGGCAATAAAGTTATTTCTGGTATTTTGAAATATAAGGCCCAGTGTAACAGAGGGGGGATCATTTTTAAAGCGCTATTAACCACTTGCCTACTGGACACTTAAACCCCCCCTCCTGCCCAGACTAATTTTCAGCTTTCGTTGTTCTCACACTTTGAATGACAATTACTCAGTCATGTAACACTGTACCCAAATGAATGTTTTGTCCTTTTTTTCATACAAATAGAACTTTCATATTGTGGTATTTGATCACCTCTGGCTTTTTATTTCTTGCGCTATTTTTTATTTTTTTTCCCATGAAATTGTCATTGTAATAGGTTATTTCTCTCACGACATGTGTATACCACAAATAATGTCCCAAAATACATTCTACTACTCCTCCTGAGTATTACGATACCACATGTGTGGGACTTTTTCACAGCCTGGCCACTTAGAGAGGCCCAACATGCAGGTAGCTCCATCATGTGTTCTAGGAGCATAAATTACACATCTAACTTACTACCTATTAAACTGTTGAAGGCCCTGGAGCACCAGGACAATGACACGTGACACTGACGTGGCACTGATGGCAGATGGCACTGATACGTGGCACTGATGGCACGTGGCACAGATGGTACCTGACACTGATGTGACACTGATGACAGATGGAACTAATATGTGGCACTGACACCTGACACTGATGACAGATGGAACTGATACGTGGCACTGGAGACACGTGACACTGGGGACAGGTGGCACTGGGGACAGGTGCCACTGATAGGTGGGACTTGGGACAGGTGGGCGTGTGTGTTTCACTGTGTGAGTGTTCACTGTTGCTGCAGCATGGAAGCTCTCCCTCCTCACACAGAGACAGCGATGAGAGATGATCACCTCCCATTGGACACGCCGTTCGAGTGCTAAATGGCCGCTGTGATTGGCCATTTAGCACGATCTGTGATTGGCTTTGTCCAAGGGACACGGCCAACACAGACCTTCCACAATGCGCGCCCTCTGCGGTGCGCAGAGGGGAAATAAACAGGAGGACGTCCAGGGATGTCCACTCGGCAGTTAGCGTCCGCACTGTAGCCATATTTTGCATGCATGTAATATTATTGCAGCTTACCAGTCATTAGATGTGGTGGCTGTATTTGTTTTCTTTTTTTTTTTTTTTTTAGGCTTTTTATCCCCCTCTGTTTTCAGCTGCTGATCTGATCAGTAACGCACCTTCTGTTTTAGAGCACCCCCACTTTGGATGATTGAGCGCAGGGGGCACAGCAGACAACAGCATTGTCCATTTTGGGGGGAGGTAAAGGTATAAATACCTGTAATAAATAATGTGTGTGAGATTGGTGTACCTGATACAGTGGACAAAATAATTATTTGACCCCCCTGCAGATTTTGTAAGTTTGCCCACTTACAAAGAAATGAAGGGTCTATAATTTTTTCATAGGTGCATTTTAAATGATAGAGAGAGAATATTAAATTAAAAAAAAAAACAGATAAAAACATGATACAAATGTTATAAATTGAGTTGCAGTTCAGAGTAAAATAGGTATTTGATCCCCTACCAACCAATAATTCTGTCTCCCACAGACTGGCTACAGTATGTGCTCATGTGGTACACAGATTAGTCCTGTCAATTTAAGAAGGTGCTCCTAACGACAACTCGTTATGTGTAAAAAAGAAACCTGTCCACAGAATCTTTCTTACATTTAAACCCATTATCGTGGGCAAGACCAAAGAGCTGTCGAAGGACATCGGGGACAAGATTGTAGGTCTACTCAAGACTGGAATGGGCTACAAGACCATCAGCAGGAGGCTTGGTGAGAAGAAGACAACTGTAAGAACAATTATTCACAAATGGAAGAAATACAAAATAACCATCAATCGCCCTTGGTCTGGAGCTCCATGCAAGATTTTGCCTCGTGGGGTAAGGATGATCATAAGAAAAGTTTGGAATCAGCCCAGAACTACACAGGAGGAGCTTGTGAATGATCTCAAGACAGTTGGGACCCCAGTTACCAAGCAAACCATTGGTAACTAAATACTCCGCCATGGATTGAAATCGTGCAGCGCCTGCAAGGTCCCCCTCCTCGAGAAGTCACATGTACAGGCCTTTTTGAAGTTTGCCAATGAACATTTATATCCTTCAGAGAAGGATTGGGATAAAGTTCTGTGGTCAGATGCGACCAAAATTTAGCTCTTTGGCATTAACTCGACTCACTGTGTTTGGAGAAAGGAAAATGCTGACTATGACCCTAAGAACAGCATTCCTTTAGTAAAGAACGGAGGTGGAAACATGCTTTGTGTCTGTTTCTCTGCTAAAGGTACATTGAGAGGCCAATGGATGGGGCCATGTATTGTAAAGTCTCGGATGAGGTCCTTCTTCCCTCAGCCAGGACGCTGATGTTGGGTTGTTCCATCGTGACAATGCCCCAAAACATACCAACAAGGCAACAAAGGAGAAGCACAATAAGGTCATGGAATGGCCTAGCCAGTCTCCAGACCATAATCTTATAGAAAATGTATGGAGGGAGCTGAAGCTTCGAGTTGCCAAGTGACATCCAAGAAAACTTAAGAATTTAGAGAAGATCTGTAAAGAAGAGTGGACCAAAATATCTCCTGAGATGTGTGCAAACCTGGTCATGAGCTACAAGAAACGTCTTACCTCTGTGCTTGCCAATAAAGGTTTCACTACCAAGTAATAAGTCATGTTTTGCTTGGGTATCAAATACGTATTTTATTCACTGAACTGCAACTCAATTTATAACGTCTGTATTGTGGATTTTTGGTTGATATTGTGTCTCTATCATTTAAAATACAGCTATGATTAAAATTACAGACCCTTCATTTCTTTGTAAGTAGGCAACCTTACACAGTCTGCAGAGGATCATATAATTATTTTCCCCAATGTAACTGTAAAAAGTCTCCCCAATCTATTGGATGTCAAAAATAACTGGAGACCTTCTGCTTTAATCCATATGTGCCTTTTCATTACTGGAGGTGGAAATGAGTATTGGGAACTAGTGATTTTCAATTCTTGTTAGGCAAGGTATAACTCTCATGCAAATAACTGCACTTCTTGCAGGCCATTAACTCAGGAAGAAATTGCGCTCAGAAGAGAGCGTGCAAGACAGAAGCATGCTGAACGGATGGCAATCAATCAGGAGCCGGCTCCCTCCAGCAGTGAATGCCAAGTGACTGCAGACAATGAGAACGCTAAAGGCAAGTGGCTGTGCTTTACTATTTTAATGCACTTCTCGATTTCCCTTCAGGATTCTTAAGCTAGTTTGTTGTAATTTTCTGATCACTGAATGTTCCCACCGTACAGGCAGCAATTACATATCATTAGCAGCCACGTAACTTGCTAACAGTTGCTGACACCAGTCTCCAGACAACATAATTACAAGCAAATTAGCTGTTTAGGTGGTGCGAGGTGTATGTGGTTAGCGATCGGTTAATTTACTGTCTGCTCTTGCGAATTCAGTGACTTTAGTGCCGCGCTCAAAAACAGTCTGCTTCGTTTTAAGGGTTGGTAAACATACAAGTAACTACTAATAACACTCACAAATTGTGTAACAACCATGCAGTAATGGAACATTAAAGCGCAAGTTCACCCTTTTCATTTTTTTTTTTTTTTCGCGTACAGTATATTTTTTTCGTATTCCCACATTTAATAATTGCATTCCCAATTTTTACAGTTCCCTAGCTTCCTATGTTCTTTTCAGGGATTTCTGGGTGTCAGAGATGGTTAATTCATACATGGAGCCCCTTCGTTCACATAAGAACATTGGTGTCCCTTTAAACTCACCGTAAATGCCATTCAAGCACAGAGCTGCACAACATGTGTCAGCAACCTCCGGAGAGAAGAAATGCGTGCATGGAAGTATTTTTTTTAAATTAATCCAACCCATGTGACAACTGAAGCAAGAAAATCTGAAAGTTCTAGAGCGTGCAAACCAGCCTCTTGTTGCCTATACTTTTTAATAAGACCACAATACAAAATCAAGTGTTACTTTGTGGTTTGGCTAAAATATGTACATTCACCCCTCTTGCCAAGGATTCTCATGTCTATGGAGTTTTATGCTACTTTGCAAAGTGCAAAAAAGTGACACATTTTATGGGTTGCCTGAGCTTGGTCCTAGACTGCAACCAGGGAAAGCTTTGATTGGTAACAGCTCTATGCAAAAAGAGGGCATTTAACCGCTTCAGCCCCAGAAGAGTTTACCCCCTTCCTGACCAGAGCACTTTTTGCGATTCGGCACTGCGTCACTTTAACTGACAATTGCGCAGTCGTGCGACATTACACCCAAACAAAATTTACGCCTTTTTTTCACCACAAATAGAGCTTTCTTTTGGTGGTATTTGATCACCCCTGCATTTTTTATTCTTTGCGCTATAAACAAAAAAAGAGCGAAATTTTGAAAAAAAGCAAAATTTTTTACTTTTTGCTATAATAAATATCCCCCAAAAAATATATAAAAAACATTTTTTTTTCTCAGTTTAGGCCGATACGTATTCTTCTACATATTTTTGGTAAAAAAAAAATCGCAATAAGCGTATATTGATTGGTTTGCGCAAAAGTTATAACGTCTACAAAATAGGGGATAGTTTTATGGCATTTTTATTATTCATTTTTTTTATTAGTAGTAATGGCGTGATCAGGACTGCGACATTATGGAGGACACATTGGACACTTTTGACATTATTTTGGGACCATTGACATTTATACAGCAATCAGTGCTATAAAAATGCACTGATTACTGTGTAAATGACACTGGTAGGGAAGGGGTTAACCACTAGGAGGCGATGAAGGGGTTAAGTGTGTCCTAGGGAGTGATTCTAATTGTGGGGGGATGGGCTTCAACTCACATGACAGTGATCACTGCTCTCAATGACAGGGAGCAGTGATCTCTGTCATGACACAAGGCAGAACGGTGAAATGCCTTGCTTACATAGGCACTTCCCTGTTCTGCAGCTCTGTGACACAATCACAGGTCCCGCAGGCACCGTCATGATGTACGCAGCGGGCACGCACGCTACGCCCATTTGCCCACCACTGCCATTGTACCGACGTATATCGACATGTGGTTAAGGTGGAATATCCACCCACATTCTGCTGTGAATTTTGATATTTGTTATTTAGTTCAGTTCAAACCAGGCAACTACCAACCGTTTACATAGGATAATGGCTTCCTCCATATAAAACGCAGTGGAGGATTCTTTCAACACTTTGCTTGCCAGAGGCATTTCTGTTTTTTTGCACACATTCAAAAATCATTTTAGACCTAAAAAATTAGTTAAAGTAAAACTAAAGGCAATTTTTTTTCCATTTCAGATAGAGTAAAGGAGGGATATAACCCCTGTAAGGTTTATTTTTGCAATCTGTGTCCGATTGGGGGAGTTTTCCCTTCACTTCCTGTCCACCAGCCAAACAGGAAGTGAGAGAAAATCCTCCCCAAGTGAAGAAATCTTTGGTTGTCACCAGGATCACTATAACTAGTGTCTCCATTGGAAGATATCTCCTCTACTTCTGTTCTGCAGACAACCTAAAATGTTCTTAAACTTTCAGTGATAATGATAAACATGACAAATAGGGTAAATCTGCCTAATGGGGGCACAGACAGCAATAAAAACCTAACACGTGTTCTAATCCACCTCCACCGTATCCAAAAGGGAAACAAAGAGTTTTGCCATTAGTTATACTTCAAAAACCACCAAAGATTATATATTATCTGAAAGCAGACACCCTGGAGAATAAAGTAGTATTTGTTCCGAATGGTTTATGCCACACAAGATTTGTGCAATGGTTTATCGTGCTCAAAATTTAAGTAAATAGCACATTGAAGTTAATTTTAGGGCACCCAAGTGCAATATATTACCCAGTTTTTTTTTTTGCATATCGAGCTCCATTAGCCTCTTCCCTGACCCCAAGGGCCAAAGAATGTGACAACAAACTGGAAGGTGCATTTTCCACGTTGCTTCCAGGTTCATCCTAGCTAGGGGAGATCAGTGAATGGATGCTCACCGGTCTCCCTCTCACCCAGCATCCCTACCCAGCTTCCATACGGATCTTGGGCCTGCAGGTGGTACAGCGGAGCCCTAGAAGCATAGGGGGGCACACTTTGGGGGTCACAGAAAGCATTTAGACAACTGTACAGCTGCCAGGTCACTTTCATTAGAATATCGACAGTTGGCTTGTGGAGTGTACACACTCCTGGTAGCTGCAGTAAAACCCGTTGCTGCCACCATCATAAGATATACATGCAAATTTTCTTGTGTTTTTATCCCTTAAAAGCCCTGCAAGTACAGGAAGATACCTGTTGGTCTGCAAGAAATGCACTCAGTTACCAAGCTTTGTTGTGGGCTGACAACACACAGCTTTTTTGTGGACTAGCCTTGACCATTATCTTTTGGTAAGCTACTCAACCACTCCCCGTCTCCAGGAGGAGAACTAAAAGGGCTAAGTAGCCTCTGAGATAACACAGGAAGTCTTCATAGGTCAGCTCTTCTGCCAAGATCAACAGCTATATTTTTTTAGCACTTTTCATAACAAACTGCCTTCAACCAGAACAAAAGGGCTTAGAGAAGTTAATTTTTAGGGTTTACATACATTTTAAAGGAATCTTACCTGCCTTAAAAAGGGCCTAAGGCAACAACTGTGCTTGAGCCTCATAGGGTCTGTGCGTGATTGTGTTATTCTTTAAATTGATCAATGTGCCACAGTGGAACACCTTGGATCATACACCAAGGCTGTATTGCTGGCTTTGACTTGTCTTTAACATGAACCCCAACCTTCCTGGTGCTTGTCATTTAACTATCAAATGGCAGTCTCATTAAGCACTGGTATTTAACAGTTAAAAGGCAGTGAACAGGGCTTAATCCAGACTTGGAGAGAATTCAAGGCTATGTTTACAGCCTGAACCTAAGATCCAAAGTGCTCTATAGGGACTTTTTAGTTCAGGCAAGGTTCACTGCAATGGGCTGAAAAATAATTATTATAAAGATGACATCATATTATCTGTTGGATGGGAAAAATAGTACATTTAGAAAGCTCTTTGTGTCCAGGGTTGATCATCTGTCTCTAAGCACAGGTGATTGCTCCATGTGTGATTACATCCAAACACTGGTGGACATCTGCAGCCACCGTCAGTCTTTCATTACTTTGTATGGGCTGAGTGGCTGCGACTACCTGCAAGCCCTTTTGAATTCAACTGCAAGAATCTATTGCACTTTTTCCACAGCATGAATTAAAATGCAGTGAGTTAACCCTAAGTTCAAAGCAAAAAAAGTATTATTATGGTGATTTCCTTTAGGCCAGTGTTTCTCAACCTTTTTTTCAGTTAAGGAACCCCTTAAAATTCCGTACCATCTCGAGGCACCCCATTCTAAGGTTTAAAAACAAAACTAATAGTTTTACATAACGCAGCAACAACCACACACGTAGGACACCCAACGTTAGAGAAGATTGTTCTTCCAAAGCAAACACACCTTTGCACACTGGTACTGACGAAGGATGAGCTCCGGCGTGTTCACATAATCCACGTGCAGAGCCCGCCAGGAAGTCAGCGCTGCGCTAATCACAGGCAGTGAGACATTGCTCGATCTCTGCAGCCGCGCATCGGGCAATGTCTCACTGCCTGTGATTAGCGCAGCACTGCACCGACCTCCTGGCGGGCTCTGCACGTGGATTATGCGAACACACCTGAGCTCATCTTTAGTACTGACTAGTATTCCAATGTTTCTCTTCTCCCTCAGTTTCTCTCCCTCATTCAGCGAATGTGACCCCGGAGCTGATGGAGAGGGGCAGGGAGAGGGCAAACAAGGATGCTGTGCAAGTGCCCAACGACCTCCTTATCAACTGTGCCCAACGTCCTCCTTATCAACTGATGATGTCATTGTGTGACTGGAAGGTTGTATGGTGCACAATGAAAACTTGTGGCTTTATGTAATAGGCAGGCTTGATCTGCCCACTGGCTTGTATACAATTTTTGGGCAATTTCTAGGCATTTTACCAAGGCACCCCTGGATACACCTTAAAAAATCCTGAAAAAGGCTGCTTTAGGCTATATCTGCACAAGGTCTGTCTGCTCTGTTTCTGCTGTAAACATAGCAAGTGAATGGAATGGCGTGGCTCTTTTTGCATTGGAGCCTGCAAGGCATTGCAGCCACAGTCAGCGGATGGTGGGTGCAGTGCTCTATTTCCTACAGAATACTCATCCAGCCCCTGGACCACACAGAGCTAAGAACCTTCAGCTATGGGGCTGCAGGAAGTATCAATTGACTTTGAAAAATGACAGCTGAGAGAAGAGCCGCACATTTCTGGAAGTGGTGGGGCCAGTTTGGGGGTGAAGGGATGTGCATGCTGACCATGTTCATGTTACACCCCAAGAACATGAAACGTGGCGTTATCTTTAAACATAGAATCCCTTTCCCAGAATCCTTTGAGAGAGACAACTCCCTCCCCACCTCTTGCTTTTTGTTGTACTGCTTGCTAGAACTAGTGACAGTCTAAAGCAGTGGTCATCAACCCTGTCCACAGGGCCGACTAATGGGCCAGGTTTTATGTATTACCTTGGGGAGATGCAGAGTAGAATACTGCAATCACTGAGCAGCAAATTATATCACCTGTCATGTATTTTAGTTATCTTTCAAACCTGGCCTGTTAGTGGGCCCTGAGGACAGGGTTGATGACCACTGCTCTAAAGTTCATTCTCCAGTAGGGTGGCAATGTAACCCATGGTCATATATTGTTCTTAATCAAATGGATAGAAAAGGTGAGAGGTGCCAAGGATCCCGCTATGGTGTAGTAAGTCGCTGAAGGTACGGAGAGAAAAGTCGCCTCTGAGAGCGGCATGCAAAGCCGCAGGTGAGACGGGAGATGCAGGAGCCGCAGCCACTGGTGTTCTCAGATCGGAAGAGCCAGAACTTTGCTGGGAGAAACTCCTGTGCAGGGAGGATGGGACAGCCGGGAAACACCACCGTGTGTGTGTGTATACTCAGGGAATGTGTTTCGGAAGAGCTACAATCTTCCTTCATCAGCCTGACCTGATAGCCTATCTCCGGTGAATAGTCTTGGTTAATTGTTAACCCTTGCTGATTTGCTGTCTAGTCGCTAAAAGTAAACATTAAGATGGATAACCAAGAATTGTCATTCATTAGCCAAAGAGACCAGGTCAGCACAATTTCATGGAAACAAATCCATATAGTTGAACAGTAATATATCCATAAAATAAAAAATAAAACAATTCTCTCCTATAATAAAAATTGGATGATAAGAAAAGCTAAATTAAACTGGTCAGTGAACTTCATTAAAACCTATATTAACCACTTCAGCTCCACAAGAGTTACCCCCCCTTAATGACCAGGCAATTTTTGTGACACTGTACCCAAATACAATTTTTGTCCCTTTTTTAACCACAAATAGAGCTTTCTTTTGGTGGTATTTGATCACCTCTGCGGTTTATATTTTTTGCGCTGTAAACAAAAAAGAAAAAAAAATTGAAATAAAAAACTATATTTTGTACTTAAAATTCTTTAAAAAAAAAATCTAATTTCTTCATCAGTTTAGGCCAGTATGTATTCTGCTACATATTTTTGGTAAAAAAAAAAAAAAATCAAACCCTAAAAAGTCTATATTAATTGGTTTGCGAAAAAGTTATAGTTTCTACAAACTATGGAATATTTTTATTTTTATTTTACTAGTAATATAGAAAAAATCTGCGCTTAGTAAAAAAAACAATAAAAGAAATCAGCAGCTGAACACCATAACCAGGATACTGGGCACAAAGAAAATCAAAGAAACAAAGTGCAGTGCTTGGCCACTAAGGCTGGGTTCACACCGCTGCAGCAGCGAGAACCGGATGTGAGTCGCACCGCACTGCAGTGCAAATCACATCCGATCTCTGTGCGATGCGAGTTCAGCCATACAGATAGTATGGCTGAATTCGCATCGCACCCGCCGCAAACTCGCACAGGACCCTTTTTTTGGTCCGCAGCAGAATCGGATCGCATGGGTGTTCACACCATGCGATCCGATTCCTGTCCGAGTTTGCAGATCGCACTGCGATATGCGAACTGATCTGGGGGTGTCATTAACATTTCACTGACACTCCCAGCAGTCCGCATAGGGCAGTGTGAACTGCCGGCGGGAGGCATGCGATGCGGGAAAACGCTGCGGATTCTCGGAGTTCCCGCATCGCTCCGGTGTGAACCCAGCCTAAATGTGAATGTGACCTTAAAAAATTTGCAAAAAATGTCAGAAAAAAGCTGTGAAACCAAATACAGAAATACTGTGAAAAAATGTGATGGAAAAAATCTTTTTAAACTCAAGTGTCCAATGAATTAATATAAAAAACAAATTGCGAGTTCAAATGTCCATATGTAAATTAATACAAAAATATAAGTAATGTCCAGTGTATATATAAAGTAACTGTAGAAATAACTGAAACTTGTTTGTTCAATGAAATAGTACTTGACCACGTGGACCCATCACCTCTAAACACCACTAATAGATGGAGGCTTAATAGATCCCCAGTGACCCCCCTGCTAGGGGAGGTCAAACTGCGCAAATTCGATCACGGATCACATAGACGTCCCGATAACCAGATGCCGGAGATTATCCCGATCTTTCGGATGTCCCGTGATCTTCGGATCCGCACAGATGCTCTCAGCACGCCTCCAAACGACGTATCACCATAAAGAAACAAAAATGCGCCAAATCGTGTGATATAGTTTCAACAAAATGTATTTAGGCCGAATACTCAAGCGCTTAAAACGACTCCACGAGTCATAAGAAAAAAAGGTGCAAATGCCGTTTAACAAAACAAACGAAAATGCTAGCAAAGTTTACCAAAATTAAAAAACTCATCAACGTGAGTTTGTAATGCGATCGCAAATGCACAATGGGTGTGAGCGTGGCTACCCTAAATTTGTAATTAATTTACATATGGACATTTGAACTCACAATTTGTTTTTTTTATATTAATTCATTGGACACTTGAGTTTAAAAAGATT
This sequence comes from Lithobates pipiens, assembly GCF_037356315.1. NCBI lineage: Eukaryota > Metazoa > Chordata > Amphibia > Anura > Ranidae > Lithobates > Lithobates pipiens. The sequence goes on along the minus strand of NW_027507903.1, from coordinate 57,811,664 downwards.
TTTTCCATCATATTTTTTCCACAGTATTTGTGGATTTGGTTTCACAGCTTTTTTCTGACATTTTTTGCACATTTTTTAAGGTCACATTCACATTTAGTGGCCAAGCGCTGCATTTTGTTTCTTTAATTTTACTAGTAATGTCGGTGATCAACAACATATAGCGGGACTTCGATATTGCGGCAGACAAATCGGACACCTAACTGACACTTTTGACATGTTTTGGGGACCAGTGACACTAATATAGTGATCAGTGCTAAAATATGTGCACTGTCACTGTACTAATAACACTGGCTGGGAAGGGGGTTAACATCAGGGGTGATCAAAGGGTTAAATGTATGCCTAGGTTGTGCTTACTCACCGTGGGGGAGGTGCTTTGACTAGGAGAAGGCAGAGATCCGTGTTCCTGCTTGGCAAAAATACAGGGTCAGTACCAGCCCCTCTGACAGAATGACAATCTGCCTTGATTATATAGGCAAGTTGTCATTCTGCATCTGTACTGTGTAATCGGTGGGCGCCGGGGACATCGAGTCCACAGTACCCACCGCTGGGCTCCTGCTGTGTTTAATCACAGCGGGAGCGGGTCACCAGCGGCGTGCGTCCCAGACCTGTAAATGTCAGATCACATACTAGGTACATGATCTGGCACAGAGCGGCCTCCCTGCCTGCAGTAAATGTACAGTGGGTGGTCTGCAAGCTGTTTAAGTGATTGTAAAAGTTCACCTTGTAAAACAACCCATTCGGTTTCAAATAGAAATGAAAGGAAAAACATTTTTGTATAGATATAAAAATAATTATAAATATATTTTTTCCTTTTTTTTTTTATAAGTGATCCCATTCAGTGTGTTCTCAGCTGCATAAGAGCTGGGTGGGGGAAGGAGAAGCAGCAGTACACTGAGCTTCCCAGTGAAATGGCTGTGCAAGGGGAGGCATGTCAGGACAAGTGTGATCATTGGAGGAGAGCAGGCTGAGTTCCCAGCATAGCTAGTTAACTGACCACACTGTTCTCTCCTACTTAGTGTGGTTAGTTTTTTAATAGGAAAGCAGAGGGACTGGAATGGACACCAGCGATTTCACATAAGGGAAGCAATACAAAGAGAACAGCAGACTTTCTCATACAAGTACATGGTACAGCAGGTACATATTAGGATTATGATGTGTTGGGGTAACAAACGCTTTTAAGATTAATCTTAAAATCCTATTTTTTCAAGCATTTATACATTTCATAAACAACCTCGAGAAGGTGACAAGGAGTCTTCAAAACCTGTGAACTGTGCATTATAAATGATATGTAATTAATGATTAAAGATATTTATTATAATACATTGAAAATGACAGGAGCCGGATAAGAGAAGAACCCCACATTTCTGTAAGTGGTGGGACCAGTTTGGGGGCAGAAGGCTGTCCATGCTGACCATGTTCAGGGGGGGGGGGGTGTCGGCGGTAAAGCGTTGCTATTTTTAACACCGCTGTTTAACCCCCCGCTAGCGGCCAAAAAGGGGTTAAATCCGCCCACATAACACCGCCGGTATCAAAGAGCTGCCCCATTGATTTCAATGGGGAGCAGCGGTGGAGGAGCGGCGAGTTCGCCGCTCCTTCACCGTTCCAAAGAAGCTGCTGGCAGGACTTTTTCTGACTCCCTGCCAGCACACCGTTAGAGTGAATGGAGCCACTTTTTTCAGGCGCTATACAGGCGCCATTTTTAGCGCTGTAGTACCTGAAAAACACCCACAGTGTGAAAGGGGTCTGAAACATGGAGTTATCTCATAAAATCCCTTTACCAGAATCCTTTGAGCGAGACAACTACCCCCCCACCTGTTGCTTTTTGTTGTACTGCTTGCTACAACTGGTGACCCTCATAGAAAAGGTTAAATACCCTATGGCTGACCTACAGCCTTTTCTTTTTATAGTGTTCATTCTCCTGTAGGGTGGCAATATAACTCATGCTCTTATATTGTTCTTGTGTTCTTTGAGGAAAGTACAAAAATCCCAAAATGTCACATTGTCCACCTTTTTTTTGTGTTACATCATGAATTAACTTTTGTTTGGATATGTTACAGGTGATGCACTTATGCATGAAGTGCGGCATTCAGTTGAAAAGTCAGAGAAGCAAGATACAGAGAATAAAAGTTATTTTATTGCATTTGCTCGAGTCTTCAGTGGGGTGGTACGCAGAGGGCAAAAGATATTTGTTTTGGGACCCAAATATGATCCAACAGCAGCACTGCCTAAGGTAATTCTTTTTCTCTTTTCATTTTAGTTTTCCACAAATATAAAAGTCGGTACTTGAACAAGTCTTGTTTTAACTTTACCACTCGAAATGTAGCTTTAATAAAAGATGCTGATTTTTTTTTTTTCCATTCCCCAGAGTTTTACCATCTTAAAAAGACCCTTTAGCAGAAAAAAACGGTTTCAAAGCACCCAATAGTAAATTAAAGTTTCTAATACCTAGCAGTACTGTTTCAGTTTCAACAAATCTTTGCACTATTGCTAAAGCCACTAGGATCTTTAGTTTTCAATGTTTCCTAGTGGGTTCAATAATTTCCCTTTGGGGTTATTAAAATAATCTGAATCTGAATTCTGGATCTCTGCCTCTACCCATTGCATTGCACATTGTAGTCCCACCCGATGAGCAACGTAACTATTGTGTCCCTTTGGAGCCTAATTTGTTAAATGAACATATAGGCCTCGTTCACACGGGGTGATGGCAATCCCTGTCCAAGGCCATGTTTACCTGCATGGCCATGCACAAGTGTTCTGTGCATTTCCATTAGTCCTATTCATGTCTCTTGGAACAAAGTCGTTGAACAGACACAGCCACTGTATCCCAATAAGACATCGGTGCAAGTGCAGGTCCCCAAACTCACCCAGGGAGCATTTGGGGCTGTGCACCTACACATATGTCATATTGGGAGCAGCAGCTATGTCTGTGCAGATGCTGCATCCCAATAGACGAGAATGGAACTGCCGACAGGGGGATACAACGGGACACCTGTGCATCCCTACGCCAGGAAAACATGGCCCTCCGTGGAGCACACATATCATCACCCTGTGTGAACAAGGCCTTAGACTGAAGAAAAGCCTTTTCAAGATACTTGAACTTTGAAGTGAACCTGTCACCAACCTGGTAATTTTAGACTAAGCATAAGATGAACAAATGGATAAGTAGAGGCTACCTTTTGTGAAACCCAATCTATGGATCCAGAAGTGTAGGCAGGTGGAGATTATTAGCAGATCTTGGCTTTTACTGTTAAAGTTCTGTTTTGCCCTGCTTCTTCTTGTCTCCCTTTTTGATCAGCAAGCCCACCCATCATATTACAGGACTTATAGAGAGACTAATGCCGCGTACACACGACCAGACTTTCCGGCAGAAAAGGTCCGACGGTCTTCCAGACGGACTTTCGACAGAATTACGATGGACTTCCAAATGAACGGACTTGCTCACACAAGAACAGACTAAAATCCGTTCGTTTTGAATGTGATGACGTACGATGGGACTAGAAAAGGAAGTTCAATAGCCAGTAGCCAATATCTGCCCTAGCGTCATATTTGGGCTGTCGGACCAGCATACAGATGAACGGTTTTCCCTATAGGAATTGAGTCCATTGGACAGATTTGAAACATGTTCTATTTCTAAGTCCGTCTGAATTTTTTAAATTAAAACGATCGGATTATCCCACACACGATTGGACTATCCAACGGAATGATTCTGTCTGACCTATTCTGCCGGAAAGTCCGGTCGTATGTACGCGGCATTAGAAGGCAAAATGACGTGCAGACAAATGTGAGTTTTTACAAGAAAGTTTTAGATTTGCATGTAGTTTGAACTGGCTGTATGTCTGGATCTATTGATCGTGTTGACATCTGATTCTCACTGCAGGTAACACCTGCTTGCACATTTTTTTATCGTATACTCCATTTATGACATGTTTCTTTTAAGCCAAGACTTGGCCCTTTTACTACCCAGACTGTATATGCATCCTGCACGTTGATGTAACCCAGTGTATGCAACAGAAAACTGTTAATGAACAGTAAGCTAAATTATGACCAAGATTATATAGTTGATGCATGCAGTTGCTCATGCTTTTCAAAAAATGCAGACAAAACCAGCACTGACCAAGGGCAGTTGTAATAATCAAATAACTATTGGAATAACAAGAACTCCAACAAATTATATTATCTTGGTCTGTCTTGGGCTTCACACAAGCAAAGTGATTAGTCCGATTCTGGTATATTTAGCTACAGCTGTATAGTGTAAGGGTCTACCTGATAAGATACATATTAAAGGCAGATTTTTTTTTCCTAAAAAATAACAAACCATTTATACTTGCCTGCTCTGTGCAGGGGTTTTGCACAGGGCACCCCCTGGTCCTCCTCTTCTAAGGTCTCCCTCCATGTCTACTGTCTCCTGCGGAGTGCCCCCAGAGCAAGCAGCTTGCTATGGGGGGGGGGCACCCAAGCACACTCACGAGCTGCAGTTCTGTTTGTTCACATACAGAGCTGCGGCTTGGCCACACCCTCTCTCTCCTGATTGGCTCATTGGCTGTGATTGACAGCAGCGGGAGCCGATGAGGAGGGAGAGTCCCCGGAGAGCCGAGGCTCTTGTTCACATTGCTCATTTTAAAGAGTTATGTCCATGAGATTGCACACACTTCATTGGACTTCACCCATAGTAATCCAGAAGATTTAAAGAAAAGTGGCTGAATTCCCAGAATTCAGCTTTATTATGCGTAGGGATACAATTGAACTTAAAGTTTTTTGGGGGGATGCTTATTTTTTGAACTATCCAAGGGACAAAGTGCATATGTCACCCATTGTTCCATAAACACATCTCTAAATGCTGGCTGTAGCTGCTCCCCTTTTTGAAGCCCAAATTAGGGGCATTCCTGTGGGAGGATGTACACCCAGCAATGAACCCCATCCTCTTTCCATGCTGCGTGATCTGTCACTGTTGTGAATGAACGATGAGTGCTGCATGTTCATTCTTAATAGTAAAAGATCATTCAGAGCTGCAGCTCTGTGTAAAGTATCTGCCTGCGCCTTGTGTGTGTGCATAAGCAGCTGCAAACATATTACACATAGCCACAGCTCTGTGTGATCTTTTACTATTTTGGTGGATAAGGTTGGCTAGAGGTTTACTAGAACATTCGCCATATTCAAAAAGGCATTGTTTTAAAAAAAAATAATAATTGTTGTCTAAACATTTCAAAATTAAGTCGATCCACTACTTTAGTCGGCAGTTTTATGTCTGGCATGTGCCACTGAGGGGTCTCTAATGAATAGGTTTTCAAGATTCATCAGCTGTTCCATAGTCTGTGTGAGCACCTGGTTATAGATGCTCTTGAGCATGGAGATATGGGTGATAAAAAAGATTCCCACACCACAAGAAACGATGCAATATCGTTATTGGTAGCGAAAAAGGATTCCTATTCAGTTCCCAATTTATCAACCTCGGGTATAACAGTCAACCAGCATGAATTTTGGTGCCATATAGTACTCGGTGGATCACTATACATGTGAATGGTAGCCCAATAAGGGGAGTGGTCTAATGGTACTCAGAGACCAAACCCCACATCCATTAACCAGGGTAAAAGTGATTTCAATAGTATAATAAAGTCTATACTAAAGTCTAATCGTGTGCTTCTAAAGAAAAAAAAAACCCATTGGAATCCATGGGGTCGGACGCATGGACTAGGGGGTCGGCACCCCTGCGCCCTGTATGGACAGGCTGCCACTGTCTCCATGAGTCATCTAGTACAAAATATGGTAGAAGGCATACTAATCTTGTTGCCTGGTCAGGAATAGAGGTTGGATTGAGGGTGGTATTAAAGTCACCAAACCAAATGGCTGGGACAGAGTGATGGTGGGCCATAAATGAGAAACCAGTGCCAAGTACCACAGAGCTATAGGGCGGGGAATATAAAATGCCATGACTAACTTTGGAGAACAAGACAGAGCATAAAAAAAAATTAAAAATCCTCCCTGTACCCTGCAGATCTGAGACTGACTCCAAAAGTTCAGAAATTGGATAGATTTAGCCATAACTATGGAGACACCGCAGGAATGACTGTTAAATGTGGTGTGACATGCCCATCCTATTCAGGGTCTCTTTAGGGCACAATCTTTTAGAGCCCTTTCACACTATGCAGCCTAGGGCATCAGCGCTATAGCAGTGCTATTTTTAGCGCCACTTTACCGTTGTTTTAGCGGCCCTATTCGGCCGCTAGCGGGGCGGTTTTTTAACCCCCCACTAGTGGCCGAAAAAGGGGTTAAATCCACCCGCAAAATGCCGCTGATACAGCAGCGCTGCTTCATTGATTTCAATGGGGAGGAGTGGTGGAGGAGCGGTGAGTTCACCGCTCCTTCACCGCTCCAAAGAAGTTGACCCTGCCAGCACACCAGTCCACTGTGAAAGCCCTCAGGCTTTCACACTGGAATGAATGCAGCAGCTGTTTTAGGGTGGTTTGCAGGTGCTTTTTTTAACGCTATAGCGCCTGCAAAACGCCCCCAGTGTGAAATGGGTCTTACTATTAAGAATAAACAAGCAGCACTCCTTGTTCATGCATAATGGTGATGGATCACTCAGAGCTGTGGCTCTTTGTGTGTCTGTCAGTGGCTGCTTGTACAGCGTGTGATACTTTTAACAGTAAGATGAAATACCCGTACATTAATTGGTGAGAGAAATATGTGACTGGGCTCCTATTTTTGAATGAGCGTTGAATAATTTTGGGCTTGTGCTGTGTATAACATAGCCCAACATTGCTGTTCGCTCATAAAACTTAAAGATCGATTGTGCAGCTGCATCATCCAGAACTATCACTCACAAATCAGTCTCATGTCTAGCAGTGTTGTCTGACAAGAAGGGGGACACCTGTCCAACTATGCTGCTAAGAAACTGGGGAATGGATTTGAATGGGACCAAGTGCTATATGCGTTTGGTCATCTAGGAAAAAAACAAATTGTGTAATATTAGATCTTTTCTAAACCCATTAAGACATTGACCTGCATTTAATAGTCCAGATTTAGGTTGATTAGGATGGAGATACACTATCTTTGCCCACTGCTGGTGGGGCTGAAAACTATGGAACAGGAAAGGCAATTAAACATTTGGTGTTCTCCAGCTAGTAGAATTCACATGCTTTTCAGCTACATCAGGGGTCAGCAACCTTTTTGGACTTAAGGGCCGGATTCAATGTATGTAAATGCATGGAGAGCTGCATTCACCTGCTAATAAATGAAGATAATAATAATCCCCTTTTACACAGCCCCCACAACTCTGGACCCCTTTACATTAAACAGCCCTGCAACTCTGGTTCCCTTTACATTATGCAGACCCCTGCACCTCTGGACCCCTTTACGGTACACAGCCCTGCACCTCTGGACCCCTCTACATTACACAGCCCTGCACCTCTGGTTCCCTTTACATTACACAGAACCCTGCACCTCTGGACCCCTTTACATTACACAGCCCTGCACCTCTGGTTTCCTTTACATTACACAGAACCCTGTACCCCTGGACCCCTTACATTACACAGCCCTGCACCTCTGGTTCCCTTTACATTACTCAGAACCCTGCACCTCTGGACCCCTTTACATTACACAGCCCTGCACCTCTGGACCCCTTTACATAACACAGGCCCCTGTACCTCTGGACCCCTTTATTACATCACATAGCCCCCTTGCATATTACACAGCCCCCCCACATTTCTGCCCTTTCCTACCTTGCCCCATGCAGTGAGGGAGACAGAGCAGAGTGGGGTAGGAAGCTGAATGAGAACACAGGAGAGACTCACAGCAGCACTGATAAGACAGGGAGAGCTTCCGAAGTTCATTTTTCATATTACCAAGCTGTTGATTAGTTGCTAGGACCACCTAGCAACCAATCACCTGGAAAGTTAACCCCGGAAGCTCTCGCTGTTTTATCAGCACTGCTGTGTGTCTTTCCCGTGTTCTCTTTCAGCTTCCTGCTCCATCCTGCTCTTAAAATGTCCATGGGCTGAGTGTACGTGAATTCATCACGTGCACTGAGGACACGGACATTTAGCGGTGGCAGGCTGGGTGCAGTCCGCGGGCCGTAGGATGCTGACCCCTGAGCTACATCTTCATTTTAGATTACAGAAATTTCACACTGTGCCCAAATCATAGCGTATTCTTTCTATATTTGTGACCCATAAACTGTGTTGCTAATGATGTCTGGTAAGTCCCCAGTCAAATAAAATTTGAGATCTGTTGGCATCTATATTCATATATTATCTTTTTACATCTCTGGTATTTCTAATGTAAGATAACTGAAAGGGAAGTTGGATAGACTTTTAGGCTTCAGTTCTGTGTCACATCTAACAGATCTACACCACTTCAAATATTGTTGTTTCTTATGATCAGATGTGCTGTGGTGACAATTTGGTGAGTGGGAGATGCTAGTCCAAGCTTACGCCAAACAAACATATGTTCTCATAATAGCTCAGAGAGCTCATACATATTTCTCTCACTGATTAATGTACGCTTATGCAGACTTTCATCTTACTGTTAAAAGTATCACACACAGCATTTTGTTGGTGGCTGTAACCACTTACATATGTGGCAGAATAAAGGCCCGGTTCAGCATGTGACAAGTAGGAGGCAGTAGGAAGTGGACAGACTACTTAGCTACATTTTCAATAGAGAGCCATTTATTTTGAAGCTTGTAATTGATACAGATTTGTAACTGCTGATTTGCCATATGGTTAACAGAAGGAGAAGATGGCAAGTCTAGAAAATTTTATCTTTATACAAATGTTCATGTTACTTATGATTGATGGTGCTAGAAAGAAGCCTGTTGCATAGGTCTATCGTATGGTCTCTGCTGTGTTGCTTGGTTTGCCATCATTGTGCTGCTTGCTACATATATATATATATATATATATATATATATATATATATATATATATATATATATATATATATATATATATATATATATATTATCCGGTATAGTAAGTATTGAACACATCACCATTTTTTTAGGTAAATATATTTGTAAAGGTGCTATTGACATGAACTGTTTACCACATGTAGGCAACAACCCATGCAATCCATACATACAAAGAAACCAAAACAAATAAGTCCAAAAATTAAGTTATGTGTAATAAAATGGAATGACACAGGGACAAAATATTGAACACATGAAGAAAAGAAGGTAGAAAAGGGCATGGAAAGCCAAGACAGCAGATGAAATATATCAGCCATTAAAAAGCAATCCTGCCCCTTGTTAGTGCAAATTAATATCAGCTGGTTCAGTCTCAATTGATGGCCTATAAATAGGTGTCTCATTACCAAGGTGTAACACAAGAACTATCTTATGGGTAAAAGCAAAGAGCTCTCTCAAGACTTTTGCAACCTTATTGTTGCAAAACATACCGATGGCATTAATTACAGAAGGATTTCTAAACTTCTGAATGTTCCACTGAGCACTGTTAGAGCCATAATCCGGAAGTGGAAAGAACATCATTTCATCATAAACCGGCCACGACCAGGTGCACCTCGCAAGATTTCTGATAGAGGAGTGAAAATTATCAGAAGAGTTGTTCAAGAGTCAATGACCATTTGTGGAGAGATTCAGAAAGACCTGGAATTAGCAGGTCCAATTGTTTTAAAGAAAACAATAAGTAATGCACTCAACCGCTATGGCATGTATGCACGTTCACCATGCAAGACTCCATTGCTGAAGAAATAGCTAGTTGAAGCTCATTGAAAGTTTGCTACACAACATTTAGACAAGCCTGGAAAATACTGGGAGAATATAGTCTGGTCAGATGAGACCAAAATTAAACTCTTTGGATGCCATAATACGCACCATGTTTGGAGGTCAGAGGGCACTGCACATCACCCCAAAAACACCCCCCCATACCAACAGTGAAGATTGGAGGTGGAAACATCATGGTGTGGGGCTGTTTTTCAGCATTCAGTACTGGCAAACTTCATGTCATTGAAAGAAGGATGAATGGAAAAATGTACCAAGACATTCTTGATAACAATCGGGTGTTATCTGCCTCTACCTCCTCCACTTTCACATTTTGGTGGTTGTCATAGGTGGCATCTACCCTACACACACAAATCCCCCATATACCGTATTTATCGGCGTATAACATGCACTTTTCTTCCCTTAAAATCAGGGGAAAATCGCGGGTGCATGTTATACGCCGATCCTCCGCGATTTCTGAGCAATTTTGAGCCTCTGGGCGGCCTTCAGCCGCCTTCGGCTCTTCTCGCGGCTTTCGGACGCCTTCGGCTCTTCTCGCAGCTTTCTGCCATGTTCGGCCTTTCTCGGCTGCCTTCGGCCATTCTCGGAAAACCGCCGAGAATGGCCGAGAGCGGCCGAAAGCCGCGAAGAACGGCCGAACGCGGCAGAAAGCTGCGAGAAGAGCCGAAGGCGGCCGCAAGCCACGAGAAGAGCCGAAGAACTACCGGGCGCCGCCGAGATACACAGGACATCTCGGCGGCGCCATTTTTAAAAATAAAATCTGCAATTAACACAAGGGGACAACGATGCACAAGGCTGCAATAATGAACAGGCTGCAGGACAAGGCTGCAATGATGGACAGGCTGCATGACAAGGCTGTAATGATGGACAGGCTGCATGACAAGGCTGTAATGATGGACAGGCTGCATGACAAGGCTGCAAATGACACTGACAAGGCTTCAGATGGACACTGATAAGGCTGCATTGATGGGCATTTAAATGTAAGTTTTTTTTTTCCTTAAATTTCCTTCCTAAAAGTTTTTTCCTTAAAATTCGCTCCTAAACTTGGGGTGCGTGTTATACGCCGATAAATACGGTATACAGGATAGTGGATAGATAGCAAGGCTTCTGCTTATCAGTGCTAGGGTAATCAGTTTAAATTCCAATACCTTCATGGAGTTTGCATGTTCTCTCGGTGCCTGTGTGGATTTCCTCCGGGTGCTCCGGTTTCCTTACACCCCAAAGACATGCTGGTAGGTTCATTGGCTCTTATCTAAATTGGTATGCATGAATGTGAGTTAAAGACCTTAGATTGTAAGCTTCTTGAGTGCATTGATATACAATATATGTAAAGTGCTGTGAAAATTGACTGCACTATATAAGTACCTGAAATAAATAAAAATGAAGAAATGTCTCTTTAGCATCTGGGGATTTGCCTGCTGCTGTTCTCATGTTATATGTCTGTGTCATCCAATACTATGCATAATAAAGTTTGAGATATTAGTGCAGCACCGTCAGCTCACAACAGGAAGTTAGGAGTTTCCAGATTACTGGCAGGATCAGCAGGTATTTTCTGTACTTCCAGCATGTACTGCATATTTATTTATAATTTTTCTCATGTATACAGTTACAATTTCTTAATACCCAGCCTTCTAACTCTGGGAATTCCATTCCATTTGCAGAGCTGTCATCTTAATGGCATTCTTTTTTTTTTTATAGCTGTATTCCACTAACCACTTCAGCCCCAGAAGATTTGGCTGCTCAATGACCAGGCCATTTTTTGTGATACGGCACTGCTTGCTTTAACAATTGCGCGGTCATACAATGCTGTACCCAAACAAAATTTACGTAATTTTTTCCCCACAAATAGAGCTTTCTTTTGTTGGTATTTGATCACCTCTGCGGTTTTTATTTTTTGCGCTATAAACAAAAGAATAGCGTCAATTTTGAAAAAAAAAAACACTATCTTTAACTTTATGCTATAATAAATATCCCACATCTTTTTTTATCAAACTATTTTTTTTCCTCAGTTTAGGCCGATATCTATTCTTCTACATATTTTTGGTAAAAAAAAAAATCGTAATAAGTGTATATTGATTGGTTTGGGGAAAAGTTATAGTGGCTACAAATAGGGGATAGATTTATGGCATTTTTATTATTATTTTTATTTTTTTTTTTTTGCCAGTAATGGTGGCGATCTGCGATTTTTATCGGGACTGCAATATTGTGGCGGACACATTGGACACTTTTGACACATTTTTGGGACCATTGACAATTATCCAGTGATCAGTACTATAAAAAATGCACTGATTACTGTATAAATGTCACTGGGGAAAGGGATAACACTAGGGGGCGATCAAGGGGTCAACTGTGTTCCCTAGTGTGTCTTCTAACTGTAGGGGGGATGGGACTGTCTAGGAGGAGTGATAGAGATCGCTGTTCATACTTGGAATGAACACACAATCTGTCTCCTCTCCCCTGAAAGAACTGGGATTTGTGTGCTTACACACACAGATCCTGGTTCTCGCTCTGTTATGAGCGATTGGGGATGCCTGTGTGCCCCTAGTGGCCAAAAGGCGAAGCGACGTAAGGTAACTCGTGCCATTCTGCCACAGTAAAACTACGGCGGCTGGTCAGCAAGCAGTTATTGGATTTTTTTCTTTTGGCATATGTACATAGGTCCAACTTGGACCAGTGCTAATATTCAAATACCATACTGGTGGGACTCCTGTGGTTGCAGAGATTAACTGTAGTAGATGATGATACTACAGTGTTTGAATGGCACCTGGGACACAGAAGACAGCAGCAAAGGACACCCTGAACTCTCTTTTCTCTCTTAATGCCAAATGTTCTCTGATTTGCCAAGGGGGAGAGACAGAGAGGTGGCTTCACATTCTCTACCTTGTCCAATCAGGGAATGCTTGGCGATCACTGAAAAAAATTCAAGTCGTTCTGTGAATGGCACCCATGCTAAACGAGCAACCACCTGTGGTTACTATGTAGCAGAGATGCCGCTCAGAACGGGACCTGAAAGACAGGAGCTATCATGGTAGTATTGGTACCTCCTACCATGTTTCTCCACTTCCCCAGTGGTCCCACAGGTTTGGCGTTTACATTTTTCAAATTGGTCAAAGCTGTAGCAATGTAACAATGCAAAAAATAATAATAATCTCAAGTTCAGCATTATCAGTGTAAAGAGAAACAAGCAAATCAGGAGCATTGGGCTAAAATTCAAATTGGCAATGTCGTATCTCTGTATTAATGGCTTGGCTTGCTCATTCAAATCTATTTTATAGATCTGTATGAATTCTGCCTTTTAGGCTGGAAGAGATCCATGCACACGTGCTAGAGGTAGTTGGACAGCGAGCCTGCTTGGCATTCTTTAAAAAGAAGCAAAAATAATTTGATCCAATGTGTAATGGACACCATCTGTTGTAAGGTTGCAGGGTATGTTTTAACAGAAGGTTATATGCTGGAGCTGAGTAGTGCCATTACTTACTGTGATTTCAGTAGTGACAGCATCTTTACATTGCCAAGTCCTTACTCTGCTCCTCAGTTCAGTTTGGGAGCTTAGCAATGAGGCTGGCCTTGTGTAAAGATTTTGTTATAGCAATAGTATCCTCTAAGTGAAAGGCAGCAGGAGGCTAGCTGAATGTAAACTTGAGTTGCAAGTGTTTTATTTTTATTTTTTTTTATTGTGCCTTTTGTATGTTGTTTTTGTAAGAAGATATGTACAAAGCCTCTACACATTACCTGTAATCGGAAATATACGTGTAATAATATGCGTGTATATGTATGTGTGTGTGTGTATATATATATATATATATATATATATATATATATATATATATATATATATATATATATATATATATATATATATATATATAATTTATTTATATTTATTTGTAGTAGTATAAGCATTGACAGTTGTCCAGGGTAGAATGCTTAAGGGGCATGTAAAAATGTATTAAACTAATAAAAAGAAAAAAGGATCCCTGTGGGAATGTGTTTTTTAATGTAACGTTTAAAAGAATATAATTTTTAAGAGCGGTGACTTTTACATGCACACATGTTCTCATTATTCTATTTTGCAACAAGTAGGTTTTCCATTTAGTGACTAAACTGAGAGTATAATCAGCATATAAGAAGTATATTGTTTTCAGTAAAGCAGGCCATACATTATGGTTGAAGGAAAGAAAATAGCTTGATTCCCTCATCAAGCCCAACAGGCTGGTTGTACTGAATTTGATCAAGAGATCGATTTCAGTACAGCCAGCCTGCCAATAATACATGGATCGAAATTAGTCTGGTTTTTGCTGATCCGGCTGAATTTCGATCCATCAGTGACCAGCTTTACACTGAGTTGATCCTGCAGACTTTCATTGTGATACTTTAATCACTTCAAAACTGGGCACTTCCCCCCTGCCAATTTTCAGCTTTCAGCACTGTCGCTGTTTAAATGACAATTGCATGGTGATGTACCCAAACAAATAGAGCTTTCTTTTGGTGGTATTTGATCTCCTCTGCAGTTTTTATTTTTTGCTAAACAAAAAAAGACCGAACATTTTGAAAAAATACTTTTTTTTTCTTTGTTCACTGACAGGCACTGTGAGGCTACACTGCCGGCCACTGATAAGGTGGCACTGATGAGCACAGATGAGGTGGCACTGATGTGCAGCACAGATGGGCACTCATAAGGGGCACAGATGGGCAATAAAAGGTGGCACTGATGGGTAGTTATGGGTGGCACTGATGGGCATGGATGGGCACGGATAGGTGGCACTATTGGACACTGATGAGTGGCACTAATTGACACTGATAGCTGGCACTCATTCTCATCACTGATTAGGAGGCACTGGCAGGTATTGCTGGTGGGCACTGATTGGCATTGTGTGGGTACACATTGCCATCCATGGCCACCAGGGATGCCATATCTGGTGGTCATCAGTGGTGGCCATCCCTGGTGGTCCTGGTGGCCATCCCTGGTGGTCCTGGTGGCCATCCCTGGTAGTCCTGGTGGCATCCCTGGTGGGCATCCGAGGGGGAGCTGTGCTAATAAACAATCAGCACAGACACCCCCCCCCCCCCCCCCATCAGGAGAGCCACCAATCGGCTCTCCTCTACTCTTGTCTGTCAGACATGAGTGAGGAAAAGCCGATAAACAGCTCTTCCTGTTTACATGGTGATCAGCCGTGATTGGACATGACTGATCATGTGGTAAAGCGTCTCCGTCAGGGACTATTTACATAGATCAGAGTTGCGGTGTATCAGACTGACACGATGCAACAACGATCCCCAGGATGTGCGATCATTATCCTGAGGCTTGTTTTCCTGACCACGTCATGTGGCATCCGGTCAGGATACCGGAACCACTTTGCCAACGTCATATGCTGCAATGCTAAGCAGGAACTGCAGTACATACTGTGTATGCCAGGGATATGCAATTAGCGAATCTCCAGCTTTTGCAAAACTACAAGTCTCCTCATGTCCCTGCCTCTGGGTGTCATGCTTGTGGCTGTCAGAGTCTTGCTATGCCCCATGGGACTTGCAACAGCTGGAGGTCCACTATTTGCATATCCCTGGTGTATGCCAATATACTTCATAAATACGAGGGATGTTCAAGTCAAACCAGAACTTTAAATTTTCCAGGTATAAAAAGGGATGCTAGTGTGGTGGTACCACACTAAGTAATACCTGGCAAGTGTGTCCTACTACTGATAGGCGGAGCACATGTTGCAGGCCAGTCCAGAGACCGATAATCAAGATGACAGCCAACATTGTTAGTACGTGGATAGAACAGCGTGTGGTCATGAAGTTTCTTGTGAACAAAGGCGTAAAACCCACGGATATCTACAAAAGACTTCAAGTACAGTACGGTGATGAGACGCTCACCCACAGTAAGACATTTGAATGGTGTAAGCGTTTCAAAGATGGGCATATGTCAGACAGTGGCGATCCCGGCATTTTTGGACATGCTAAATGTTTTTGGAGAACTGACCATCACACCTACATCAGCTTTTTGAACGTTGCACTCATAGGTTATGACAAATGATGTCCAACAAGTTCATGTAGGTGTGATGGTCAGTTAAAAAACATTTGGCCATATAGTGAATATAATAAGGTTGGGACTAAACTGACCAGTGTATGCGAGTTATTTTTGTATGTTGAAGGAAGAGGCACTCCACTGTAAACCAGGGATGGACACATTAATAAGGAATGCAGGAGTCAGTCTGTCGAGTCCAAAACCCACCAGCTGTAATTTTTAAGGAGCTTTGGCTACCTGACTCCTGCGATTTGTCCAACCCTGCTGTCAGCTATTATGAAGTTATGACTGGTGGATTCTGTAAGCATTTGTATAATGTGCAAGGCATTGTACAGTGGCACTATATGTTGGGGTGGAAAATAAAGCTGATGGCATTCATGTTTTAATTCTTTTAGCTACCATCTGAGTGTTCCTTCTCTGCTGACATCTCTGCCATTCCTCACATGGCTTGCTGTACTTTACAAAACCTCTATCTCCTTATGGGTCGTGAGCTAGAAGACTTGGATGAAGTACCAGCTGGCAATGTTTTGGGTATGTCTTTATGCATGTTTTTATATATTCATAGCTTCCAATTTGTTTAAATTGCCGTAAACGTCTGCTACAGATGCTACAGTTAACAGAACATTACCTTTAGTGTTGTGCTCCAAAAACTCATTAAAAAATTGCTTATAATTTTTGGGCGACTATCCATACTAGTACAAAAATATTGATTCTTAAATTATTAACCCTCAAAACCATTTATTTTTTTCTGCCGTCACTGTGTGTTTTGGCACTGCTTCCATCTGTCTTGTTTCTTGTACTATAAAGATAATTGCTACAAATGATGAGTAATGTACCACACTTTAGCCACAGGCAAGACTTCACCTGCAGCCCTTCAGGTGTCAACAGGATCATTTGCCATACGTTTATTTTCTTCCCCCCTTTTTTTTGTTTTCTCGTGCTTGGTTTCTTAGGCTCAGTTGCTTTATTTTTTTTTTTTATTATTTTTTTTTTATATATATCATGTGGATTTGTTTTTCATGTATTATGTGATGTCACAGATATTATGTAAAGCTGTCCAGACACATTACGGTTTACATTGCTTAGATTGTATTGTGCTTAGCAGTTGGTTGCTTTCACTTATCTCACCATTTCAAATGGATGAAACCATTTAAACAAAACTTTTATATATAAAAAAAAAAAACGCCATGTGAACAGGTTATCTGCTCACCAATCAGGAACTTTTATTATGTTAAGATTGCTCATCATTATATACGGTATATGTGTTTCTGCTATTGCATGCTTTGGATTGGCACTGCTCTTTATAGCATAGGGGACAGGTGTAGGGCTGGATTACTCAATAGGTGATTTAGGTGAATGCTTTGGGGGGCCTGCAGACATAGAAAAGTCTGCTGATATTTTCATGTTGGATATGCTGTGAAGTAGGGCTGCAACTAACGATTATTTTCATAATCGATTAGTTGGCTGATTATTGTTTTGATTAATCGGTTAATAACCTTAAAAAAATAAGTGGGTCAAATTGACGTTCATTTTCAACCACAGTGACGGGAATATTTTGAAATAATAGAAAACTTCTTAGTCAAAGGAATTTTCAGATAGTGTATGTGGTTTTCTTTTAGAAATGACATTCGTTTTAAAAACAGAATGTTAAAAACAAGTCAAAATTTCAAACAAAATTCTTTCATTCAGCGAATGTACAAAGATTTTTCGTCTGAATATTCTCATCTGAAAACGGATCTGTGTGGCCAGCATAAGGCTCGGTATACACCTATGCAGTTTGCTTTTGATCTGTTTCTGCAGTGCTTTTTGCTGTGCGTTTTGATTTTTGCGCACGTGATTTTACTGCAATTTGCATTTTTTTTTTTGGGCAGATTGAAAAACACAAATTGCTACAAAATGCATTACATGCTTTTCTGCAGCTTCTCCATTGAAGTATATTGAACCAATAAAGGACCATTTTGTGTTAAGTCCCTGAATCTTTCAGATGTGAACGTGTCCCATAGGAAACTATGTAAATGAACTGTAGTGCATTTCTGCAAAAAGTACCAATAAACACAGATGTGAACCAGGCCTAAAACGTTTAGTAACATAATGGGGTTAAAAAATAATCACTACTGTAAGGGGTTCATTTTTTTACTGTAGAACGATGAAAGTAATATTTACAGTAGGGATTATTTGCTCTTTGTACTATAAAGGGCTCATTTTTTTTTTTTTTAACCCCATTATGTTACTGGCAGATTAATCGATTATGAAAATAGTCATTGATTAATTTCATACTTGATTAGTTGTCGATTAATCGATTAGTTGTTTCAGCCCTACTGTGAAGTTGCCCAATCATTTTTGCCTGCCTCCCAAGCATAGTGCTTACTGGGGTCCCCTGTGATCCTAGGAGCCCTGGCTGCCATTTTAGGATTAAGAACAGGCATAGATGAGGAAACTGTAGACTAGGTTGACGAATAAATGTAATTAGAATTCAGATACAATTATATATTATTTTATTTTGTAATGGACCAGGGTGAATGTTCAATAAATGTAAAAAACAGTCTACTTTCCGTCAAGGAATTTGCGGGTACCTTACTTATCAAGAAACAGGAAAAGGTCCTTTCAAACCTCCAGAAATTAAGTTTAGTTACTTACAATTCTGCAGATCCCTTTCCTTTGTTGACAGGAGTGTAGTAAATGCCCTTTGTATTCTAATGAAAATGACCCACAACAATGCATAGCACATGTGTTCCCCTATGATAGAAATAAATATGCAGATATTTTGTTTTAAGCTACTGTATTTAGTAATACGACAAAGCATTTGGTTCATTTTAAGGAATACCTCCTAGAGATGTTTGTATTTGTCTTCTGTATGCTGCCCAGGGGAGAGCCTTGTATCATCTACGGATGACTGGAAACAAAGGTTACAAAGGGCTTTGAACCCATAATGTGACAGTGCGGGTTGTCTCAGAGCTTTTAGATAGTCACGTGGTCTTCCACGACTGGAAGAACTATCAGAAATGCCCTTCTGCTTCCACTGCTGAATGTAGCCTTGGGAAAGAGAAGGAAAGGAAAATACTCTAATATATTTTCCTTTTCTTCTCTTAACCCCGTACTTCATATAAAGTCCCGCCCAGCTCTTGTTTTTAATTTTTTGCCTTATATTTGATAGTGATGGAGGCTATGACCTCATTTAAAGTCCCAAATTTTCCCCTTTCCCCATTATGTGACTCTAATATCCTGTTGGGGGGGGACTGGGGTATTAAAGCAAACCTTTTTTTTTTCCCCTGGATGGTCAAAGCACCGGTTTGCTTTAAGCTGCCAGCCCATGTCCAAACCATCACTTGGTTTGGTCTACTATTTACGAATCCTCAACTGCATAGGTCTGCATAGGGGTCCAACTCATTTGCAGTTAAAATGGAAAATCTGTGTAATTTGTTTGTAAAATGCAGTTTATCTTTTGATACCATAAGCCATTGGGCTTAAGAAACTAAATACATATATTAATATTATTCATGGAGTTCATGTGATTAACTGGAATTATATTTCAGCATGATGCTTCCAAGACGAGTTTCCTCAGGAGAGTACAATGAAATAGAACAGATAATTGTTGGGAGATCACGTTGCCTACTTTGATTTTATACAGGGACAAATTTAAATGTTGCCAGAGTCTGATTCTTATATGTTATGGCATTTTGTAAACTTCCAATCAAAAGATACAATGGTCTAAAAATAGGCCGTGTTTGTCTGCCATCTGTTGATGTGAAATATAGTGGAAATTAAGTTTCCAAAACTTAAACCGTGTCATGGAAAGTTGAAATTTCTTCCAGATGTCCAAAGTTCTTTTTTTTTTTTTTTTTTTTTTTTTAAGTCGGTCTCTTTTCAGAGCTGGAGCAGATCTCTGTGGGGCAACCTGATATTTTCAGTCGCTTGAAAAGTAAACATGAACGATTATTGCAACAGAAGGGAATCTCATTATTTGTATGCTTTTTGTTAAATGACCGGTTTATTGCAGTTTTAACATTCTAGTTGCTTTGTTTATACATGTTCTAAAGCCATGAGGAATCAAAATAAATTTAATAGTAAGGCGCATAGAGCTCTGGGGCATAGCCACTGCTCACAAATCGCCAAATCAATCTAATTTGGCTAAACTTCTTCTATAATTAGTTGCCTTGGGTTAAACTTTATAGTTCTTTGTAGTGTCTTCTTAACGGAAGCCTGTGCTGATATACATGCTTCCATTGTAGATTTTACCCTCTGAACATGCTAGTTGCCTATCTGGCTCCAGTAACTTGGCAGCCTATACAGTTGATATAAAAAGTCTACACGCCCCTGTTAAAATGTCAGGTTTCTGTGATGTAAAAAAATGAGACAAAAATAAATATTTTCAGAACTTTTTCCACCTTTAATGTGACCTATAAACTGTACAACAAGATGAAATCTTTTAGGTGGAGGGAAGTAAAAATAAAATAATATGGTTGCATACGTGTGCACACACTTATACTAATACTTTGTTGAAGCAACGTTTTATTTTATTACAGCACTCAGTCTTTTTGGGTATGAGTCTATCAGCATGGCACATCTTGATTTGGCAATATTTGCCCATTCTTCTTTGCAAAAACACCCCAAATCTGTCAGATTGCGAGGGCATCTCCTGTGCACATCCCTCTTCAGATCCCCCCACAAATTTTCAAGGTCTGGTCTCTGGCTGGGCCATTTCGAAGCTTTAACCTTCCTCTGGTGAAGCCATTTCTTTGTTGATTTGGATGTATGTTTTGGGTCGTTGTAATGCTGAAAGATGAAGTTCCTCTTCACGTTCAGCTTCCTAGCAGAAGCCTGAAGGTTTTGTGCCAATATTGACTGGTATTTGGAACTGCTCATAATTCCCTCTACCTTCACAAAGGCCCATGTTCCAGCTGAATAAAAACAGCCCCAAAGCATGATGCTGCCGCCACCATACTTCACAGTGCATATGGTGTTGTTTTGAGGATGTTAAGTGTTGTTTTTGCGAATTATGGCCAAAAAGTTCAACCTTGAAAATCAGACCAGAACACATTTTCAAACATGCTTTTGGGAGACTTCAGATGTGTTTTTGCAAAATTTAGCCAGGCTTGGATGATTTCGTAAGAATAGGCTTCCATCTTGCCACTCTACCCCATAGCCCAGACATATGAACAATAGGATAGATTGTTGTCACATGTACCATGCAGCCAGTACTTGCCAGATATTCCTGCAGCTCCTTTAATGTTACTATAGGCCTCTTGGTAGCCTCCCAGACCAGTTTTCTTCTCGTCTTTTCATGAATTTTGGAAGGACATACAGTTCTTGGTAATGTCACTGTTGTTCTATATTTTCTCCACTTAATGATGACTGTCTTCACTGTGATCCATTGTATATCTAAGGCCTTGAAAATTCTTTTGTACCCTTCTCCTGACTGACACATTTTAACAATAAGAGCCCTCTGATGCTTTGGAAGAGCTCTGCTAACCACGGCATTTGCTGTAGGATGCGACTAAGAAAATGTCAGGAAAGACCTACTAGAACAGTTGAACTTTATTTGGGGTTAATCAGTGGCACTTTAAATAATGGCAGGTGTGTACTGACTTCTATTTAACATGAGTTTGAATGTGATGGCTTTATTCTAAACACAGTGGCCACATTATTTTAGTTTTCAAATTTTTACTCCCCCCCTAAAAGATTTCAGTTTGTTTTCAAATTGAGTTGTTCAGTTTATTCAGTACACAGTCTGTTCTACTCTGCTCTGGATGTGAGCGCCTGGCTGGTGGTTGTCTGTCTTGTTACTCGGAAGTGGGACACTCTCGTCGGGACTTGGGAGGCGACTGTGTGTACAGTGCTGCTCTGGCAGTAGTTACTGTGTACACAGTCGCTTGCTTGCTGGCAGCGGAAGCAGACAGAGGTCCATGACAACCGGAAGTTAGTTCGCAAAGGGTAAACGTCCCTCCTTGCTATTTTTGGAAAACTTATTTCATTTTCGTCAAAGTTTTCTTTTCTTTGCAATTTCGTCACTATGAAAATGCCTCTGACGAAAACTTTGACGAAAACATTTTAGTTAACGAAATTAACACTGGTTGTGGCAATTAAGGAGAAATATTATTTTTATTATCTTTTAAAAAGGAAGTGAGCCTTTAACACATCTAGAAAAAAGTTGCACCAGCTTCGGGCAAGCAGTAACTTTGCCAAGGCTTGACAGCTCTTTTATTGACCTGTCTTTTGTTAGCCTTAGGTAGAATGACCCAGTAAGCTTAGTCTGGAAACCTGTGGAATAATTTTGTGTTTAAATGTTTTTGCACTAGAAATAAAGAACAATGGCGTAATTCCTCCCAATGTGCAGCTGAAATAGTTAATTTTGAACCTTGACTTAGGATCGGTAAAGCACCCCTGACCTCACAAAGCTGCGCTTAGAGGTAACAAAGTGATTTTGTCATGTGGAGTCAATACTGCCTCTCGGAGGACCATGTCTGAGCAAAGCACACACTGCCACTGCTTCTTATTCAATAGCTGGTATTCCCTTGCGGGAGCAAAATGACACATTCTTTCCCCCTCACACGCCAAGGAGACTAACACAGAAGCAATGAGTATTCTGCATTTGTCATGGCGGTTAGCAAGGACTCCTGTTTTATAATAATGTGTTTTACTTCTTAAAAGGAAGCTAAAATGTGTTTCTGCAGCCATATAGCCATATACATTTCTTACAAATGATTCTGCAAATTAGCGAAGCTGCTTTGCAGATTAGTAGCATCGCCCTTTGCAATTAAATAGTCAGCGTATGAAATGCAGGTTTAATCATGGATGGGTGTATTTCCTAGGTTTAACCAAGTAGGTGCCGACCTAACCGCCAGCTCAGTTGTCAAAATGGTTAATGCAGTGCTTAGAAGCCAAGGTGACTAAATGCTCAATGTTATTTTCATCCGCTAACGCAATTTGGGCTTTCTTTAGGTGGTTACTAACAAGGCAAAATGTGCTAGGGCCTAACAAGATGCTTCCATGCTACCTTTGGTCTTTAGCAGGCTTTAATGATCAAAGAACTGTTTTGATGTGAGAGCTATAAATTGAGGAAACGAACATTACAATGTGGTCATTGGTGAGAACTTAAATCCTGCGGAATATCCTGCTTTTGGTCATTTAAGCTCTAACACATACAGCATTGATTTTAACTGGAAAGGGCTCTGCATGGCGTGGACTGTGGGAATGCTAATAAATCATTAAAGATCAAGTAAAGAGGAAAAAAAAATTCTGAGCTTCAAACAAAGGCCATAATGGCAAAAAAAGATGATTATTTTATTTTTCCTAGATCACTAAAGAAAAGTCCTTAGTCAGTAGCATTTGATCATGTGTACCTGCCTTTTAATAATCCATGCATTATGCTAATTATATAAAGCTTTATGCATACAAATACCAAAAATAAGAGCTTAGCATATGAAAATTATATTGAAACAAACGGCTCGTTGCAGATGGACGTACAGCTCAAAGTCCTATGCCACAACATGTTAAAATGAACAAAGGCGGTACAATGCATGGACGTGACAAACCTTCAACTGCCTTTTAAATGTTTAAGGTTTTCATGTGTATGTTGTATTTGAATGAATAGGGTTGCTACCAGGTAAGTCTGCTCTGTTACGTAATGCTAAATAAATTGCATAGTTGATATGCTTCACAGATAAGTCAGACTACAGAAATGCATATGCACCATATTTTAGCTTGCAGATTCTTCATGCAACTGGGAGTTATTTTAAATTGGAGCAACCAAATTAACTGTGTAGTGGGGCTCAGTATTGCAAAACTATGCAGGGAAAGTACAGTGAAGGTTTGTATTGTGTTTGACATTCTGTGAATTGCCCTTTCCCTTTTGGCTTTGACCATGCCAGTTCTAAAGTAATAGAATGGCTTCCATTTGTAATTTTTTTTTTTAATTACGAGACCTTGTTTATTTCAAAAGTGGACACCAACTTGACATTCTAGTGAGGTGTAATGGAAATTTGTAAGTTCTGTATATAATTGTATTCTATTTTGTATGTATTAAACACTGCCCTCACTGTGCACATGGCGCTAATGTTTTCATTTGTTTGCATTCTTTCGAGTCGTGATTAGAATTAGTCTGCCTATGTTATGTCCCTTGTTACCATAAACGTACAATTGTAATATTAATGTGATGCCTACGTAATCGTGTGTATAAAAACCTTCAATTGCGTCATCTGCTTTTCCTATCCCTGTGCTTGGTCTAGGGTAGCTGATACAGAGAAATCTTTTTTTTTTTTGTTCTTCTTTTTTTTTTTTTTTTTTTTCATGCAAGCTCATTTAAAGGAAGCAAAACTAGTAATAGGTGGCATCCAGGTAGTACAAGACAGGATTAGAAAAAAAATTATTTGATACATAAAGTAATTGAATGAATCAAATGCTAGTTTTGGATAGCTTCACAGAGGCAGAGAAAAATCCAATTCTGATCTCCAGGGAAGTTACAAAAATTGATAAATTAATTAGCATAAAGTACAAGTGTGGGGGAGGTTGCCCCAGAGCTAAATAGAAAATAGCACTATCACTGCAGGTTGCACCTATCTCAACAGGAGAGGAGCTATAACTCAAAAAAAAATAAAAAAAATATTAGGACAAAAAAATAAAAAATAGTGCAGCAAACTATCATAGTGTAATTAGTTTTATACATAAGATGGGTGAAAATGCATTCACAAACACTCTGGAGTAGCAGGCAGTGAGCAGCCATAGTGTCGACACAGTCCTTACAACTTAACAACCAGTGGCTAGGAGTGCTGCCAAGGAGATGCAACAGAACACAGTCTTTATAGGTCTAAGCAGCATGAAGTATCCACAGTCCTTTGACCCACTATAAATGCTTAGGGGTCCCCGCTCAGGCTGTCAAGGTCTGATGAATTGGATGCCGCTGACTAGTGAGGGTGCAAGCTCTGGAAAGGTTCGTCCAGACCCAAAGCACACTGCAGAAATAGAAAGAGATTGCCTGACCGCCACCTTGCTCAGCCCGAGTGGTTATCGGATAAAAGCAGCCTTAGCTTGAATCATCCAGGCCACCCCCATGATTAAGCCCAGGAGCAGGGCGAAACAAGTTGAGGGCATAGCCTGGATGAATCAAGCTGAGCCTGCTTTTGCCTGCTATCCACTTGGGCCAGGCATGCGGCGGCTGGGCGATTTCTTCCTATGTCCATAGTTAGTGTTGTTGATCCAGACTCCACAGTTTTTTTGGCATCTTGTCTTGGTGTCTGTGCCTTCTTGGCTCATTGAACTGCTCTCTATACAGCTGTGCTGAAGATAGGCTGAGGGACACATAGCGGGTGATGTGCTGCACTGAGCACTGCCTGATAATGTAATAAATCAATGAGGTCTGAGCAGGAGTGTATGTAGACAGAAATTGGATGCAAACAGGCTGAAAGAAATCAGAAGCAGTGGGAAGCTCCAAAGGATAAGGAAAGAGTACAAATAAATGATTGATGTGTTACCAGATTCAAACTTTCAAACCATGTTTAAATATAATGGGGTGGCTTTGATTAAAAAAATAAAATCTTTGTATTGACGCTTCGACAGAGCAGCTTTTCTGTGTGGCATTTTCTGTGGAGTCTTCACTTGTCATGCTTGGGAATTCATCTTCCTTGCAAGGAAATAAAGAGGTTCCTAGACCAGATTACTGTGTAACAGAAAAAAAAACGATGGTCTTGTGTATTATAGCAATGCCTAGATGAGAACCTGAAACCCTGAGCATGTTGGCATGTATTTAATTTAATAAAGGTTTTAAAGCTCAACTCCAGGAAATCTAAAATTTCTTCCGTAAAGCGGGCTAAGTCTGCACTTCAAGGCTTAACCTCTCGCTTAGGTCTAGTGGGATGTAGAAGCACACCCCATTACCTGATGCTCTGCTATCCAGGCAGACTGCACCCCCCCTCCCCACTTCGGTGGTGGACTGTTCCTCAGCACCATCATATACAATGCTCGTCTATAAACCCTGTATTGATCTGGATGACATCAGGACCTTAGGCCAGTGGAGCATGGGGGAGAAGACACTGTGAAGACCGATATAGCGGTGCAGGGAAAAACTGGAATAAATCAACTTTTCTATGCTCCCTAGACCTATTTGGCAGTTTGGAGAGTTTATCGAGTTTCCTGTAATTCAAAAATTAACATGGGTAGTATTGTCAAATTCCAGAGTTATGTTGCTTTCAAGTGTACACATATTCATCCAGAGTTGGCCAAAAAGGTTCATACACAGACACACTTTTGGCCATATACTGCAAGGTAGCCCATAGATGATGTGATTTTGTTTCCTTTCACCATAGTCAGTGTTGGAGAAATGCATCCTGCAGCGCTATTGTATTCTTCCAGCGGGGGTAGCCTTCACAGCCTGCAGAATACAATGATTACTTGCTAGCAGCTATTGCCGCTGGCAGTAATCGCATGTAGAAAAATCTGACAGGTTGGTTGTATCCAGGTTGATTGATTGACTTGGGTACAACCAGCCTGCCCATTGAGGGTTTGAATCTTGGCCGGTCCTGGGTTTACCAGGCCCAGATTTACTCAATCTGTTTTTATCTCAAGATAGAGAAAAGGTGTCCTAGTAGGTAGGAGATTTAACTAACCTTGGCGATGGCTGTATGTCAACATTCTGCTACCGATCGACTATCTGTGAATTTTGAAGGACAAATAGCACCTAATACATTGTAAATGTTTTAGTTCTGAGTCTCCCTGTTGATGTAGTACTTATAAAACTAGTTCTAGTAATAGTAATTTAAAGTAATTATGAGTAAACAGCCAACATAGAAATAATATGAGCGGGACATACTGTAACAGTTATTTTATTATTTTTACCGAATATAAATACATTGAGAAAGCAGACGGAGTATAAAGCTATATTTCACATTTTACAGACTTTCTGTCTGAAAGTCTGATAAATATAAAACCTATTGTTCGAGGTAAGCCCGGATTTAGGGAAAATGATCCAAAATTTAAACCATCTGTGAAAAGCATATATATAACATTTTTAAACAACAGCAACCCTGCCAGAATGTTCTGAAGAAGGTTCAATCCGATTCAGCATGTGACCTCTGTACAATAATCACATTTGTTTTAAATTATTTTGTCATCACATACTAACAGATCTAAAGCCTTTTTTTTTTTCAGTAGAGTTCTGCTTTTATAATCATCCCCTTTTGTTAAGAAAAATGTTTACAAAGACAAACTATCTATTTTCCCCACATCCAGCGTTGTGCCGCCACCTCTGTGGTTTGGGAAAGGGGGTATGCTGTGTGTTTTGGCACAGTTACTAGTCTTACTTCTGATTCTGCCGGTTGGTTTTTTATGTAAACGTACAAAGGGACTGATGAGAATAGGAATCTTTGGTTTAAGTTTTAGCAATATAGTACATTAGGAAAGAAAAGAAGTGAATCAATCATAAGTGTCAGGAAGATGGTGAGTGTAAAGGTCTAACATGAATAAAATTAGAAGAACATCACAAAGGAGACATGGCCAAGGGTAAAGCTAGTGAGGCAGCTTATGGAATACATGAACTTAAATTGGAACTAATCATTGTTAACTGGCAGATAAATTGAAGAAAGCGGAAAGATGGCGCTGGACCCGTAGGGTTATTTTACTGGTATAAAGGTAAGGTATCGATGTTGATGTAAATTATCTTGTTCCTGGGCAAGGGGCTTCCACTCCCCAGTCTCCTTGGCTTGTAGTGTAATCTAACACAAATTGAATTTGATGCACCACATCACTGCTAAGAGGTCTAGATACGACTTTATGCTTTTAAAAGTCAGGGATACAATCCAAAAAATTAGCCAACACGTTTCGGGGGTCCAGGTGCCCCTTTCATCACGGCTTGACTGGCAACAATGTGAACAAACTAGAAGTGAACTGAACCTACAATTGTATTTTTGCCATGTGAATTACAATCACAGGACTTAGCAGCTTGTTTGGCAGCCTGGAGGATAAATGCCACAGTTGCTTGTGCTGTCAGCTTAACTGTAAAGCATCAAATGGCTTGTGCCGTAATTGATCACATGTGCAGCACCAAGTGCAGATCACACAGGCTAAGATGGCAGCGTGCTTGTGTGTAAAGTTCCTCTTTAAAGGACAAGTTCACCTTTTGTAACATGTTACTCTAATATTCAGGGTGTGACATGCTACAAATGCACTGGCCCCTGCACCCCCCCCCCTCTTTTTGACAGTGAGCAGGGGATCTTCTTTCCCCCCACTCACTGTCACAATCATAGAAAAACAGTGTTCTGTGAATGGGAAAACTACAAGTCTGACAGCATTCAGAGATACGGGCAAGCGGCTACACCGACAGTCTGCAGGACCATTGCATCACACCCACAATCTGCTGATCAGGGTGCAATTCTTTACATGTCCCTAACAAAAAATAAATAATGAATGCATTTTTTTTCTTTTACCTGCAAATAATGTGCAATTTTTTTTGTAAAAGTGAACTTATCCCTTACGGGCCTGTTTATAGCAGTAACTGTATTAATAGATATCCAACTGGTGTGTGGTATTAGGACAGTGATGTAGATGCACCACACTGGTAATTTATTTTTATTTTTTCTGAGTGAACTTTTATAAAATGTCTCAAAAGTGTATTCCATTAGGTTTTTTGACCACAACACAGTGGTTTGCATATCACCACTTTTTTTTTTTTTTTTTTGTGCACACCAGTACATGGTGGTGATGTAAACTGGCATGATAGGGAACAAGGAATTTGCGTTTCCTTGCATTGGGACATCCTTGCCCAGTGCAGTCCCAGTGCACCTGATGTTAACAGGCCCTTAAATGGTTGTAAAGACATTCCATGCATGAAGGTAAAAAACCTTCCGTGTGCTGCTCCTCCCTCAGCCCCCCCAATACTTGCCTAGCCTGATCTCGATCTGGATGATAGAAACTAGCAAAGCTTCACTTCATTTCTGATCTACAGCAATTGCACTTCCAAGTGTACTTGCAGTGTACAGTTTATTTGCCTTTAGTAAATCAATCTCTGTGTGTCCAACCACCTAGTAGTCGGTTTCCCGTCTTCGCCTGGTTTCTTCCCAACCATTATTTCCTTCTCCAGTGATCTCTCTCTTCTGACAGTGTGCCCAAATAGTATTTGAATAGGGCTAGCCAAACTTCCCTGTACCCATCATAGCAGGTGTTCACCCAAGCTTTGAGCATAGCTTTTTAGGAGGCTAGCACCTGCACTCAACTTCTTTGGTCGACCATGGTGAGGCCTGTTATGAGTGGAACCTGTCCTGTTAAACCACTGTATGGTCTTGGCCATCGTGCTGCAGCTCAATTTCAAGTTCTTGGCTATCTTTTTATAGCCTAGGCCATCTTTATGCAGAGCAACAATTCTTTTTTTCACATCCTCAGAGTTCTTTGCCATGAGGTGCCATGTTGAACTTCCAGTGACCAGTATGAGAGAGTGAGAGCGATTACACCAAATTTAACACACATGCTTTCCATTCACACCTGAGACCTTGTAACACTAACAAGTCACATGACACAGATGGGATTGAAAATGGCTAATTGGGCCCAATTTGGACATTTTCACTTAGGGGTGTACTCACTTATGTTGCCAACGGTTTAGACATTAATGGCTGTGTGTTGAGTTGTTTTGAGGGGAGTTTCAGTGTTGTCACATGAAAAGATATCATAAAATATTTACAAAAATGTAAGGGGTGTGCTCACTTTTGTGAGATACTGTATATAATGAGGCTTACCTGTAGGTACAGTGAATGCACGGTTTAGGAGATATTCACACTGCATGCAGCCGGTGACGTCACCAGCGCATGCTTTCTGAAGGGACTGTATACAATGCTGTCCCTTCAAAGCTCTGTGCCGCGGCCCGTGACTCCCACGGCATGATGGCCGGAAAAATGTGAACCTGAAAGGAAGACCGGGTGAAGATGGAAGCACCTATCTGGAGGGCTTTTTACTATGGTAAGTATTTCATAATGTACTAGTATGTGATGCATACTAGCACATGATACCTTGCAGGGTTTAAAAAAAAAAAACGGTGCGGCTTTCTACCGCTTTAAGGTTTCCAAAGATACAGTAATAAACTGAACACTACCCAATGTGCCCAATTACAAATACAGAGACCATCTTTTGTGTAACATCCAACCTGTGTGTCTTGGATATCAGGGAAGGGGTGGGTGAACTTAGTCTTCCTGGGTGGCGTTTCCTAGATGGGTTACTATTAGCCCCCCAGAGAGGAATCCAGTTTCCTGGGCATCTGTGCAAGGCGTAAACACGCACATTCCCCACATTCTGTGCAAATTAGGCTTAGCTGATCCTGGAAGTCTGCTTATATATGTATAGAATCCCACCTATTTTACTCCAGTAGTCTAAATGGGGAAGGCACTCATTAGAGCACTCAGAGCCGCATTACCTGGAATCCTAGTAATGAAGGAAAGTTGTGGCTATTTATAGAAAGCACTGCTGATTTATAATGATGGAATAATCACTCAGAGCACATGTCATTTCCATTATAAGCTACAGCAATCTAGATGTGTTAAGTACATTAACATTATTACTCCTGCTAGGAGACATCAATTAGACCCTTGCATATACATTTTTTTTTCTGGAACTACATGAATTGCCAGAAGGATGAACACCTGAAGTAAAACCCAAAGACTTTCCATATGTTAGTGCTGATACATACAAGTTTACTGTAAATTCTAATCTTGTTGGCAGTAAATGGAAACAAGCTATAAATAGGATATACATTTAATAGCATGCTTACTGTATTTGAGTAGTGCTGGGTCAATTATTTAATGTTGTTGTTGATGTACTGTATTTATCAGCATATAACACACACTTTTTTCCCTGAAAATAGGGGGCAAACCACGGGTGCATGTTATATGCCGATAGTGTACCTCAGGGGGACGAGCGCCGCCGGAATTCACCGAGCCGTCATCTCCTGTTTACTAGGCTCTCACGTCTCACACACAGTTCCGCCTCCGCCACCAGCATTGTGCCAGTGTTCTGTCTATCACAGGAGCTGGTCCAATGCCGATGGTGGAGGCGGGACTGTATATGTGACTGCCCTCTGAGAGCCGAGTAAACAGAAGATGAAGGCTCGGTGATTTCCTCCACTGCATTAATGAGAGATGGTAAGGCTGCAGATGGGCATTAATTAGGCAGCTGCATTGATGGGAGATGGGTGCAAATCAGGCTGCAGCTGGGCGCAGACCAGGCTGCATTGAAGCTGCAGATGGGCACTAATCGGGCTGCATTGAAGATTCAGATGGGCACTAATCAGGCTGCATTGAAGCTGCAGATGGGCACAGATTAGGCTGCATTGAAGCTGCAGATGGGCACAGATTAGGCTGTATTGATGCTGCAGATGGGCATTAATCAGGCTGCATTGGTGGGCACTGACCATTATTTTGCTTTGAAGTGGTTTATTTAAAAAAAAAAAAAAATTTCTGAAACTTCCCTCTTAAATTGAAAGTCCGCGTTATACGCTTGTGCGTGTTATACGCTGATAAATACGGTATTGACATGAGGTTGTAGGTAAATGCACACGTAAAGTACATCTAAAAACTCTGACAGTATAAACAATCTCCATCTCCATTTACTATGTGATGCACAAGCCTCAGAGAGTAATAAAAAAAAAAAAAAATCCTTTACCTTCCTTGACTGAGCCAATTCCTCAATCTGTGTCTCACATGCTTCCCCTCCAGACACTGCAGCTCACTGAAGGAGGGTTTCAACCCACATGAGAGTGGCAGCACTGAGGCTGCATTCACACCTAAGCGTAGCGTTTTTTGGGTGACTTTCGCGTTTACATGCAGCGTTTTTGGGCTTTGGCGTTTTTTTTTTATTAGCCAATAGAGAAAACTATTATCTGTTGCATCATTTGTTGCTAGGTATTTCAGCTTTTTTAGCTTTTCCATTATTTTTTATTTCTTGTTTTATAATTCTTAATTTATTAGAATGTTAGGGTTTGGATTATGAGTTGGGGTTAGGGTTATTTATTATTATTTTTTTATTTATTTTTTATTTGTTATTATATGTATTAAATAATACATGAATACATATAAAATAAATGCACAAATAAAAATCATAAATAAAAAATAAATAAATTCAATAAATTGAGCTTTGATTAAGCATTTATATTGATGTGAAACGTGTTAGCCTGTCTGTACCTTTCATCACCATGATGTAAGAGATTTTGGATCTACACTGTTTTGCCACGCATAAAAGGTGTTATTCGGAGTGTGGCCGTTCAGCTGTTTTCTTTAATTTTCTGCAGCATTGTAGAGCCTGCACCTGAAGTTGTGAGTGGGGAGGGCAGTTATTAGAGACACCAACACGCTTGGAGTGGCATCGCTACCTCAGTAAATGAATACCAAGTAACAATAAATAAATAATTAACCCTTAACTTTAACCCTTACCCCTTAAAAAATAAAATAATAATAGATAATGAAACACCCTAATGCAAAATAAATTATTATTATTAATGTAATTTTTTGGGG
This sequence comes from Lithobates pipiens, assembly GCF_037356315.1. NCBI lineage: Eukaryota > Metazoa > Chordata > Amphibia > Anura > Ranidae > Lithobates > Lithobates pipiens. Next base: position 57,779,425 of record NW_027507903.1, on the reverse strand, counting down.
TGTTTATTGTTACATTATTAATAATAATATATTTAAATATTTTTTTAAGGTTATAGGTTATTTTCTAATGTATTATTACATATTATTAATTTATTTTACTTATTTATAATGATTTTTTTTGTGTATTTATTTTACATTTATTTATTCATATAATGCTATTTTATTTTTTAAATTTTTAATTTGTGCAGAAAATCACGCAAAAACGCACAGCAAAACGCGTGAATATGCACAAAAACGTGTGGATGGCATGTTTCTATTCAATTCTATGGGAATAAAAACGCCCAAATCTCCCTGTTTTGAGCAACAAAAAAAAGCTCCAGAACTTGTTCGAGCTTCAGGCAATTTGGAGTGGAGATGTGAACCATCTCCATACAGAATCGTTGACTTTTCACCCCTCCAGCGTTTTGGAGAGGTGAGAAGGCAGCACTGAATGCAGGAACGGGGCAGTCATTAGAAGCTGCATCAGGTGGAAAACTAAATGTGGATGCGCTAATGTATAGGTATATAATGTATAGGTGCTGCAGCATATGTATATATTTTTTTTAATTGAAGGCTATAGTTTTTCTACTTTAATAAAACCAACAGCGAACCAAATAAAACCAACCGCGAAGAAGACACGGGGGGAGATTTACTAAAAAAACACTCTGCTCCCTTTTTGTAAAAGCTTAAAGTGATATTAAAGTCTTGTTTTTTTTTATTTATTCAAATATTATTACTATCTCATTTTTTTAATGTTACATTTGAGCAGAAAACCACGCAAAAACGCACAACAAAACGTGCGAATATGCACAAAACACGGGTGGCGTGTTTCCATTCATTATTATAGGAATAAAAATGCCCAAATCTGTCTGATTTGAGCAACAAAAAAATAGCTACAGGCGATTTGGATTGGAGATGTGAGGGTCCAATGAGGAGGAAAGAGGTACAGAGGGACATTGCTCCAAATCAGGAACAGTCCTTCGAAATCAGGGACAGTTGGGAGCTATGCTTTCTGTTCCATAGCCAAAAACAGGAAGTGAAGGGCAATCCTTGCAAATTAAGAAAATTCCTTGGGGAACCCCAGGTCACTAAAATAAATTCTTCCATTGCAGCTGCACGCATTACCCCAGTACCATTTTTTTTTTTTTTTTTAGAGCAAACGGTCGGCTTTCTTGTGATAACAGCCGGTGTGGCTAAAAGCCACTCAGCTGTTATCCAAAGAAGCAGGAGGTGACGTCCCCCCTCCCACTGCCTTTGGTGGCTCTCTCGTCCTACTGGGAGGCCTGAGAAACCAGCCAACATGTCCGCCGACTGGCCAGAGACCCGAATAAAGCCAGAATCGGCTTTGATCCAGTCACAGATTGAGTAACCTGTCGCTCCGCCCTACGTGTTTCGTAATTTGCATTTTCCAGGGCCCCTGGACGACGCAAGTTATTATGAAATGCGTAGGGCGGAGCAACGCGCTGATGTCACCTCATGCTCCATTTGTTTACCCAGAAGGACGGTTGTCTGTTTGTGCTCCGGCTGGCGCATCAGACTTTAGGCTCTTTTCAAACTGCAACATTGTAAGTGTATTACTTTTTTAAAGAATACATTTTCATAAGGTTTTATGCTATATGGAGCGATTTTATTTTCTATGTACCATGTTATCCATGTGATGGTCTGATTGTTCGTGAGGTGGCTGTCCAGAATTTGTGATTATGCCTGCTGTCTTTTGGAGCCAAGTTGTGATCTATCACATGCATTCCCTGATCCTCTGTTATGTGGCATCATGGTGATTCGGTAAGAGTTTATTCCTGCTGTCCTGGTGATGGAATCAACACAGCTTTCTGCCCCTAGAGTGTGAGGATGGCTTTTTTCACAACTATATGGACTTTTATCTCACAGTGCACTGGTGTACATTTATTTTGTTCACAATGTTTTGATTTTTGATTATTTCACTTTTGTGCACTCATGGACTTCACATGTGTTTTTATTGATGCTCATTTTCTTGATTTATTATTTATGGACACAATAATGATGGTTTTGGTTATTATTGATTAGTCCAATTGTGGATGTATATTCTTTTTGATCTTCACTGCATTTTTCACTTATAGTCACGTTATATACAGGATCCTCTTACCACTATTTGAACAATGGGTGTCATTTTTTGATTCTAGCTTAGAATCATATGGGTAGCGTGATTCTATTTCTTTTCTCAGCAATAAAAATGAACATGTAAAAATAAAATAAAGAGACCGTTTAAAAAAAAAAGAAGAATAAATAAGATAAAAAAATTGAAAGCACTCGTTTCTCCATGCCGCTTAAAACCGCTCCGTTTCAGAAGCGAACGCATAAGTAAGTCGTGCCCGCAAAGTGTTCAAACCACACATGTGAGTTATCACCGCAATCATTAGAGCGAGAGTAATAATTCCAGCATTAGACCTCCTCTGTAACTCTGAACTGGTAACCTGTAGAAATTTTTAAAACATCACCTATGGAGGTTTTTAAGTACCATAGGTTGTCGCCATTCCACGAGTGTTCCCAATTTCATAGCATGACATGTTGGGTATCTATTTACTCAGCGTAACATCTTCTTTCACATTATAAAAAAAAGTGGGCTAACTTAACTGTTTCGTTTTTTTTTAATTAATGAAAGTGTCTTTTCTCCAAAAAAATTGCATTTGAAAGACTGCTACGCTAATATCATGTGAAATAAAATATTGCAACAATCGCCATTTCATTCTCTAGGGCAGTCGTCATCATCCCTGTCCTCAGGGCCCACTAACAGGACAGGTTTTATGTATTACCTTGGGGAGATGCAGACTAGAATACTGCAATCACTGAGCAGCAAATGATATCACCTGTGATGTATTTCAGTTATTTTACAAACCTGGCCTGTTAGTGGGCCCTGAGGACAGGGTTGATGACCACTGCTCTAGGGTTCTCTTGTAAAAAAAAAAAAAGATATGCATAATGTTTGAGTTCTAAGTAATTTTCTAACAAAAAAAATACGCATTTTTAAAAATGTCAGAAAAAGGTTTAGGCATGAAAGGGTTAAAAACAACAAACGTGTCATAAATACCTGCTCTGTGCAGTGGTTTAGCACAGGGCAGCCCAGATCCTCCTCTTCTCGGGTCCCTCGCCGGTGCTCTTGGCCCCTCCCTCCTGCCCCCACAGCAAACAGCTTGCTATGAGGGCACCCGAGCCAAGCCGCTGCTCTGTGTGTCCATTCAGACATCAAGCTGTGGCTCTGCCCCGCCCCCCCTCTCTCCTCATTGGTTCACTGACTGGCACTCGGTGCTGTGTCTCAGGCAATCAGGATGGAGAGTCTTCTTTATAGGGCTAGATAGGCTAGTCTTGGATCATGGATGCCCTGTTGACTTACAGATTTTAGTGTTAGGATGAATTTCTACTTCAATCAACTTGTTCAATTTAACAATGCTTGATAACTGATATTTTACATACGGTAGTTGGTAAGGTTAAATAAATATGTCAGTCCATCCAGTTCAACCTGTGTGTGTGTGTGTGTGTGTGTGTGTGTGTGTGTGTGTGTGTGTGTGTCACTGCCGCTTTCCATCTTCCTGTATAGTGCGCTCACAAATAATATATATATATATATATATATATATATATATATATATATATATATATTTTGTATCTACACTCCCCACTGACACCACCAACTGTGGAAGGTTCTTTTACATCCTTACTGCTCTAACAGTAAAGAACCCCTTACACAGTTTCAGATTTAACCTCCTCTCGTCCAACTTCATTGTGTGCCTACATGTCTTCTTAAGAGATCTTAGATTAAATAGGTTCCCCCCAATGCTAGAGTCCCCATTTTAATATTTGTATAATTCGATCATATTCCCTCTTAAGCAGCTCTTCTCCAGGGAGAATTACTTTAATGTTTGTATTCAGGCCCATAACGGAGGTCCTCCAGGACCTTAATAACTTTGTCACCCATCTCTGGACTCTTTCCAGTTTCAGCACATCTTTTCTAAGGACTGGTGCCCAGACCTGAGCGGGCATACCTCAAATATGGGCGATCCCATGTTTTCTGAAGTGGTAGAATTATAGTTTTATCTCTTGAGTAAATTTTATTTTTAATGCATGCTAATAATCTGCTTGCCTTGCTTTCTGAAGCTCGCCAATGCATATTATTGCTTAGCCTGGGATCTAGTAGGACCCCCGATCCTTTCCCATGCTAGATTCCCCCAAAGCCCCCCAGAAAGTAACTTGCATTCATATTATTAGCTACCAAGTGCATTCATTACCTTACATTTTCTATATTAAACCTCTTCTGACGTATAGCTGCCCATCTCTCATTTTAACTAGGCCTTTTTGTAAAGTTGCTGTATCCTGTTTTGAAGTTATTGCTCTGCTTAGCTTTGTATCATCAGCCAACATTGGGACTGAGCTATTTATTCCAAACTCTATATCGTTTATGAACAAATTAAAAAGAATTGGTCCCAGTTCTCAGTAATTGCATAGACCATTGGTTACAGTTAATTTCAGTATGAGTCTAAATTGAATGTTTATTTGACTTCATGGCTTATTTGGAACACATTTCCTTTGCATTTTAAATATACTACTTTACAAAATAAAGTGAACATTCTTTTTGTGGCAAGGAAAATCCATTTCAGGTCAGCCTCGTATACAGAAAGATCTTAATTTTTTTTATGTTCTCTTTTTTTTTTTTTTTTTTTAGCAGTCCTACAGGCTTTTGTGCTGCAGATACTGAGACAGATCATTCCAAGGAAATCTGCAGATTGAGTGTTGGGAGGGAAGGACTGCTTGCTATTATCACATGACTAGTTCCAGTACTGAAATAAGAAAAATAATGCATTCTCCGCACTCATGTAGAAGTATTCACAGCCTATCACTGAAGATGAGAAGCTCAGAGAAGCTTAGGACAAAGTAGGGGATGACTAAAACGTTACCTCTCGCTTTCTGCAAACTTCTGGGAAAAGCAGCAAGCCGATTACGTAAGCAGGACCAAAAAAATTGATTTCTGTTGTGCTCTGTACATAGTACAGCTGGTATTGGTGGAAGGGATTGAAGCCAATAGTTGACCCTTATAGAAGTCTTCACTCAGAGGCTCATGTATAAAGGATGGGGGGGAAGGAGGCCTTCTGAACCCGTTGTCTGCTTACATATTCAGAACGGAGGGGGAATAATACTGCCAGGGGAAAAAGATAGATTCTTACATTCCTTTGGTCCTTAGGGCTCAGCAGTTGTTTTTCCTTAAGGCCTTGTTTCCTTGGGCCGGTTTAAAGGGGTTGTAAACCTTCGTGTTTTTTCACCTTAATGCATCCTATGGGTGAAAACACTTCTGGCAGTGACCGGCCCCCCATTTTAGTTCTTACCTGAGCCGTAGAACTTGATCCACGGGAGCACACTGTCTCTCTGCCCATGGTTCTCGGTTCTTGATTGGATAGATTGATAACAGCACAGCCATTGGCTCCTGCTGCTGTCAATCAAATCCAGTGATGCAGGGGTGGGACCAAGACCTGCATTCGGCCTCTATGGACATCGAATGCTGGACTCGGGAGCACACGCCCGCAAGGTAACCCCCCCCTGGGAGAGCACTTCTCCCAGGAGGTTATGTGACCCCAGAAGAATAGGTTCGGGGCCACTTTGCAAAACGAGTTGCACAGTGGAGGCAAGTACGATTTTTTTTTTTTAAACAAACGTTTAGGCCGGGTTCACACCGCTGCGATGCGGGAACGCCGCGAATCCGCGGCGTTTTCCCGCATCGCATTACTCCCGCCGGCAGTTCACACTGCCCTATGCGGACGGCTGGGAGTGTCAATGATATGTTAATGACACCCCCAGATCCGTCCGCATATCGCAGTGCGATCTGCAGACTCGCACAGGAATCGGATCGCATGGTGTGAACCCCCATGCGATCCGATTCTGTTGCGGACCAAAAAAAGGGTTCCGTGCGAGTTTGCTGCGGGACCGATGCGAATTCAGCCATACTATCTCTATGGCTGAACTCGCATCGCTACGGAGATCGGATGTGATTTGCGGTGCGAATCACATCCGGATCTCCCCCCGCAGCAGTGTGAACCCAGCCTTAATGTCACTTTAAGCATACACCTGTGTGAGTGCTGTGAATCCCCATGCAAGCAGTGCCATTCATTCAGTTTGGATGCAGCAGCTACACTGATAGAGACACTGCTTGCAATTTGACAGCCATGTTTGTGCAGTTGCAGGTCCCCAAAGGTTCCGCACTGGCACCCAAGTGGCTGCCAGATTGGGAGCAGCAGCTGTGTCCATGCATTTGCTGCCTCCCAATTGATGTGAATGGAACTACCTGCATGGGGATGCACAGAAAACCTGTGCATCCCGTGCAGGGAAAACGTGGCCCTGACGTGTGTTCCTGCAAGTACACCTGTGTGAATGAGGCCTTAGCCCCGGGTTCACACTGCCCGCAACTTTGTCAGACCCCAGCGCGACTTTGGCATAACTTGCATGCGACTTCTTTAACCTCCCTGGCGGTATGATTCAGTCTGGAATTAGGTGCTGAAAGCGGTACAATTATTTTGCATGGAAATCTGGCGTTTTATTTTGTAGTCCTGTAATTCTAAAGCCGCGTACACACGGGCGGACTGTCTGTCCAACTTAGTCCGCTGAAACACATTTCAGCGGACAGTCCGCTCGTGTGTGGGCTTCAGCTGACTTTTTCAGCGGACAGTCTGGCAGACTAACTCTTTCGGAATTTCCGTAATACAGTCCGTCCAACTTTGGTTTCAGCGGACAGTCCGCTCGTGAGTAGGCTAGTTGGACGGACTAAGAATGGCGCATGCTCAGAAAGGATTTACACGGCGGAAGGTTGCATTGCTGAGTATTGGACGTCCTATTTCTAGTCCCGTCGTACGTGCTGTACACGTCATCGTGCAAGCTTTCAACGGACTGTCTGTTCATCGTGTGTGGTCAAGTCCGTTCATTCAAAAGTAGGACGGACTGTCCGTCGGATTGTCTGACGGACTTAGTTGGCCAGACAGTCCGCCCGTGTGTACGCGGCTTTAGGAATAACGCTCTTAAATCTGTTCAAACCAGAGTCTAGCAGACATCCCGGGTATGATAAAGTTTATAATATAATAAAGAATAATAAAAATTATTCAATAATGTAATCAAATCCTAAAACACTGAAAAAGGGACACTTTTTGGTTGCTATTGACAATCTCCAAATTTCAGGCAGAAAAAACAGTATTTATAATATAAAAGTGCATGCAGGGCACTGCACAGACCACTAGGGACAAAGGGGGTGTGTATTTTTTAATACAGCACTGTAATTTGTAAGATTACAGTACTGTGTGTTTTGTGTGTTTTAACTTTTTTGAATTTGCCGCCGTTCTCCGCTCCCGTGCGCCGTAACGTCGCAGGGAACGGAGCTCGGCGGCATTCGGCACTGTGAATCAAGCGGAGGACAGCTCGATCACACAGCGTGGGGGACATCGCTGTGACAAGGTAAGTAACTCTCCCTGTGTCCTCCCCTGCATCCAGCGATGTGATCTCAAGTCTGGCTCGGGGTTACCACTCCTGCTAGTAAATTCCCAACCTGAGCCAGACTCGGGATTACCGCTAGGGAGGTTAACAGAATTCAATGCAAATAGTACCAAAGTTGCACCAAAAGTAGTGTAGGGACCTTTTTCTAAGTCGGAGCGACACAAGTTGCACCGATTAGAACAGTTTCATTGGACTGAATGGGGTCCGATTTCTGATGTGACATGTGCTCCAAAGTCAGAGCGATTGTCACATCGGTCACACCTTAGTAGTTGCAAAAAAAATTGAATTCACATGTTCGTAAATGTTTTCTTCTCTAAAGGTACATTCATCAAACATAGAACTGTATAAAATAGGAAAATTAACATTAAACTTAAGAAAAAAGCATATTTCATGAAAGTAAACTAATAACGTAAAGAAAACAATTGACTTAACTTTTACTGTGCTTTTTTATTGGTTTTAAATCTGTGTTAAACTGGTCTATAAAACCATTGTTTATAAGATTTAAGGCACTGGGGTTGTTTTACTAAGACTGGGGAGTGCAATATCTGGTTCAGCGGTGTATGGTAGCCAATCGGCTTCTAACTTCAGCTTGTTCAATTTAAGCTTTGACAAAAAAAAAAAAAAAAAACCTGGAAGCTGATTCTATGTAGAGCTGCATCAGATTTTCCATTCTCCAGTTTTAGTAAATCAATGCCACTGTGTAGTAAAACATACATTTCTGCCTACACGGTATGTCCTATACTTGATCATTTGTCTGAAATATGGTATATTTGTTTTGTACAGTATGTGGTTTTTTTTTTTTTTTTTACATAGCTTTACACGGAGTAGAGAACACAAATAAAAAAAAAATAATAATTAGATAGCTACAGATAAATATTTATTTGAGAATTCTGCAGAACCCCATCGGGAGCCAATTTATCCAGTAGTTTAATTCGGCCGCCACGCAGGCTTGTAGCTCTGGTGCACAATAAAACAGGAGAAGCGGCAGTATGTAATTACTGGCTGTTGTTTTTATTCCTTCCTCTATTTCACTGAAGGATAGATACAATATTTGACATTATCACTAAACAGTAGAGATGTATTATTAACTATTTGGCATTTAGTGAAAAGGTATGTAGATGTCATTTTGATCATGCTAGACTTGGAGTTAAAAAAAAAAAAAAAAATCTGCAGGATAAGGTGTTACTGAACTAAAATTGTTACACAGATTCTGTGTTTACAGCTATCCATCATCTATCTTAATTTGCAGACTTGGAAGACTAGGCAGTAATTCCCATAGGAATAGTATCTACTTTTCTTAGTTCAGAGTAGGTTGCTTGACATGAGATGACTGCAGAACTATCAAGGAGTTTGAACTGTCTAAGAACAGGCAGAAATGTTGGCCATAGATAGGTAGATGTAAGAAACTCTGTGGTCTTCCTTTTCCGAAAACATTCTAGTATTTGTTTTTAAGTGTACACACAGTGAAATGATCATTCCCATTTGATTAAAGACTAGTGCACACATTTTTTTTAAATTGCAACCAAAATTGATGTGACATGGCCTGGCCTCATTGGCTACAACAGTTATCTTTAGAGGTGCTCATATTGTTTACCTTGCTGGTGAAGAGTTCCAGCTATGGCATTTTTTTTACATGGTTACATTGGTCCTGCTTGAATCAACATAGCTATGCATATACCATACCTGTGAGAGGCCTCTAGAAGCTGGAAATAACTGTAGAAGGCACTGCTACTCCAGTGATCTCTGCTAACTTCTGGGTCCCGTGTCGTGTGGCTGCCCTACTGCATTGACAGTAAGCCAGCCACTTGGCATGAGCACCACTCAGAGATCGCATTGCATTTTCTTAATTAGTTGGGGCTCTGATTAAACAAGGTATAGAGTGTGATGTCACCTCTCTACCTCTTTATCTCATCCAATCACAAAACACTTTGCATCAATTGAGAAAATGCAAAGTGATCTCTGAATTGCACCTGTCCCTAGCGGCCAACCTCCTATGTTCCTACTGCAGCAGAGCGGGTACTCAGCACGGGACCTGCAAGCAAGTGGAGATCACTGCAGTAGAGGTATCCACTGCAGTGATGTCCAGACATATGTTATTTGCATAGTTACATTGGCTTAAGCTGAACCAGAGTAACTATGTAAAAAAAAAAAAAAATCAATACTTCAATACCTGGAATTCTTCTTTCAAATACAAGTGTGAGAATAAAAATAAATAAATAAACATTCATACTCACCAAGGTAGATTCAGCATCAATACTATGCTGCATCTGTTCCCCCACCACCACTACACAGAGAAACGAGCGATCAAAAAACGCTGACCGCTCAGGTCTCTGGTCCGCTCTGAGAACAGGGCCGTGAGTATTACCCATGGCTCAGTGCTCTGCCCCTCCAACACTCACTGGAGCTCTAGACTGCAGAGGGGGCAGGAGCAGTGGTCTCTGTCTCCCAGTGGCATGCTGAGAGGCCAAGCCAGCTTCTGATTAGGCATGTGGGCAGTTCCTGGCATTATTGCTGGGATCCATGCAGAGCCTGGACCGGCTCTGTGACATCAGCCAAGAAGTGGGCTTTAGCCCACTCTCAGTTGAATCTGGGTCACAGTAGTGCAGAACTAAGTGCACTCCTGTGACCCACAGGAGAAGTATGGCCAAAAGAGATTTGGCCATACTTGTTTCTAACTTTGTTTTTCTGCCTCCTTGTAACGTCCTTTTCGAGCTAACAAACTGCTCCTTTTCCCCCTGAATTCCGTTTATGTAAAACAAACAGTCAATGTTGCAAATCATATAATCCCTAGTTCATCATGGGAGCAAGCATGTTCCCATGCTACGTTCCTACATACAATGGGACCATGGAGAATGAACGTAGCCACCCTCTAGCGATTTGGAGGAGACTAAGAGCTATAGAACATTCTTTTTTTGAGTTAATACACTGTGTTTACAATTATTAAGCAAGTTGTATTTTTGAGTATTCATTTCATTATTGAACACATATGGTGCTCTCTGTCACTCCATGTTAATAAACCTCAAATCTGAATATTTAAGAAAGTAAAAATTAGGTTTTGGCTTTTTCAGGAGAATATGTGTGCACAAGTATTGGGCAACTATTAGTAAATGAAAAAACAAAAAGATTCCCATCTCACTTGTTTATTATCATCTGTTAACCACTTCGTGCCCGCGCTATAGCCAAAAGACAGCTACAGCGCGGACGCTATCTGCCGGGAGGCCGTCCCTGGACGTCCTCCTGTTTACTTCCCCTCTGCGCGCTGCCGCGTGCGCGCATCGGGGAAGTTCTGTGCTGGCCGTGTCCCTCGGACACAGCCAGTCACAGATCGCTGTAAACGGCCAATCACAGCGGCCGTTTACAGCGCGATCAGCGTGCCCAATGAGAGCTGATCTCATTTGTAAACATATGAGATCATCTCTCATCGCCGCTCTCCCTCCTCACACATACAGCGTGTGAGGAGGGAGAGATGAACCGTTGTTAGTGTAAAAAAAAAAGCAAAGCAAAATAAAGTGCCCATCTGTCCCCACTGCCCCCACTGTCATCTGCCCCCACTGCTACCTGTCAGTGCCATCTGCCCCCCACTGCCATCTGTCATCAGTGCCATCTGTTATCATCTGTCCCCAGTGCCACGTATAAGTGCCATCTGTCATCAGTGCCACATAGTGCCATCTGGCATCAGTACCACCTGTCAGTGTCACGTGGCATCTGTTATCAGTGTCGTGTGTCATCAATGCCAGGTATCAGTGCCATCTGTCATCAGTGTCACGTGTCATCAGTGCCACGTATATGTGCTACGTGTCATCAGTGCCACGTATAAGTGCTACGTGTCATCAGTGCCACATATAAGTGCCATATGTCATCAGTGCCACATATCAGTGCCATGTGTCACGTGTCATCAGTGCCATCTGTCATCAGTGCCACGTCGGTGTCACATGTCATTGTCCTGGCTCTTCAGGGCCTTCAAAAGTGTAATGGGTAGTCAACAAGTTAGATGTGTAATTTATGCTCCTAGAACACGTGATGACGTTCCCTGCATGTTGGGCCTCTCTATGTGGCCAGGCTGTGGAAAAGTCCCACACATGTGGTATCGTAATACTCAGGAGGAGTAGCAGAATTTATTTTGGGGCATTATTTGTGGTATACACATGCCACGTGAGAGAAATAACCTATTACAATGACAATGGAATGGAAAAAAATTAAAATAAAATAAAAAAATCTTCATTTTGCAAAGAATTACCCACAGTTAATTCAGAGGAAGGTAAACAAAAAACTCAAAAAAGCATGATCCAGTTTGCTCCAGCAGGGGAAAAAAATTCCTTCCTAATCCCCCAAGAAGCAAGATCCCTGGATCAACTTTACCTATTAGTATCCAGTTATAGTACGTACGTTTAGGAAAGAATCCAGGCCTTTTTAAAGCAATCTTCTAAGCTGGATATTGTCTCCAGTCTACAGTGCCTTGAAAAAGTATTCATACTCCTTGACATTTTCCACATTTTGTCATGTTATAACCTAAAATATAAACATTTTATTTTGATTTTATGTTAAGTGGAAGGAAAATGATAAATGGTTTTCATTTATTTATGTTTTTACAAATATCTGAAAAGTGTGGCATGCATTTGTATTCAGCCCCCTTTACTCTGATACCCCTAACTAAAATCTAGTGGAACCAATTGCCTTCAGAAGTCACCTTAATAAATAAAGTCCACCTGTGTGTAATTGAATCTCAGTATACATACATCTGTTCTCTGACACCCTCAGAGGTTTATTAAAGTACATTATTGAACAAACAGCACCAAGGCCAAGGAACACACCAGACAGGTCAGGGATAAAGTTGTGGAGAAGTTCACTGCAGGGTTAGGTTATAAAAAAAAATATCCTAATCTTTGAGCATCTCATGGAGCACTGTTCAATCCATCATCCAAAAATGGAAAGAATACGGCACAACTGCAATCCTACCAAGACATGACCATCTGCCTAAACTGATAGGCCGGGCAAGGAGAGCATTAATCAGAGAAGCAGCCAAGAGACCCATGGTAACTCTGGAGGAGCTGCAGAGATCCACAGCTCAGGTGGGGAATCTATTCACAGGACAACTATTAGTCATGCACTCCACAAATCTGGCCTTTGTGGAAGAGCGGCAAGAAGAAAGCAATTATTGAAAGTCCAATTTGCAGTTTGCTTGAAGACATGTGGGGGACACACAAACATGTGAAAGAAGGTGCTCTGGTCAGATGAGACCAAAATTGAACTTTTTTCCCTAAAAGCAAAAAAGTTATGTGTGACGGAAAATTGTCACTTCACATCACCCTGAACGCACCATCCTCACCATGAAACATGGTGGCAGCATCATATTGTGGGGACAGGGAAGCTGGTCAGAGTTGATGGAAAGATGTGTGGGGCCAAATACAGGGCAATCTTAGAAGGAAACCTGTTGGAGTCTGCAAAAGACTAGAGACTGGGGCGGGGGTTCACCTTCCAGCAGGACAACAGCCCTAAACATACAGCCAGAGCTACAATGCATATTCATGTGTTAGAATGGCCCAGTCAAAGTCCAGACCTAAATACAATTGAGAATCTGTGGCAAGCCTTGAAAATTGCTGTGCACAGAAGCTCTCCATCCAATCTGACAAAGCTTGAGCTATTTTGCAAATAAGAATGGGCAAAAATGTCACTCTCTAAATGTGCAAAGCTGATAGAGACATACTCAGGGGGGCTGAATGCAAATGCACGCTACACTTTTCAGCTATATATTTGTAAAACGTTTTGAAAACCATTTATCATTTTCCTACCACTTTGTGTTGGTCTATTAATCCCACTAAAACACATTTACATTTTTGGGTGTCGCATGACAAAATGTGGTAAATTTCAAGGGTTATGAATACTTTTTCAAGACACTGTATGTCTGCTGAAGCCTATCCCCAGTCTCTAACATCTCTTGTAGCATGTTTGTAGTCGGGGACCACATTTAAGGCCCTCTTTTTCAAGAAAGTTGACCACCACTGGTCAAGAAGCTTAACGTTATTTGTGGTGTTTTTAATTTAGTAAGAAAATTATAAATTATCTCTTTGAATTTACATTCGTCCATTTTAAATGGAAATGCTCTTATTAGAATGTGTTTATAGATTATAAAAAAAAAAGAAATAGTATGAGTTAGAAAATGTATGGCTATGTATTGCCAGATTGTATGTATGTTTTAATCACAGTTTTGTATATTGGGGGTTTTTTCTAGTGCAAATGTTTTGCAGTATCCAGTAACAGATCAGCCGTATTGTTTTACTTAATTTTTTTTTTTTAAACTATAATATTTTAGGGATTCGCGGGCCACTGCCAGAAATCACAGGGCCCCTTACTTCATCGTTTTGCAGCCCCATTACCCATTCCTGAATGTTTTTTATATAAGGGCCGGTGAGTTCATGCGGCTTTTGTGCTTAAAATTTTTTGGGAAAGCTCAAAAGTGACAAGATCTGTGACTTCCAACAGTTTTTTTTAGCTGTATTCGCGAGCATGCTTCTGATTCTGATTTATCTGATTTAAATACACATTAAATTCCACTGAGGGTATGATTCCCCACAATGAATTAATCCTTCTTGTTGTGTTTAAAGAGTTAATAGAATGTATTTCTTTAACCTAAAGGTCAGATTACCCAATAAATTGTTAGCCTGAGACCCACCGTTCATTTTATTTGCTGTCTGAGAGTTTAGCTGCAGTTCTGCCCATCTCATCTAGTCTTCCAACGACGGCAACCTCTCTTCCCACGAACGACAGCTGATGTAAATTCTGCGTGGCCAAGCCCCAACCTGACAGGTTTATGCCCATGCCTCTTAAGGAATAATAGCTTTACTGCCCTTGTCATGGTCTTGTACCATTTTGTTGTGTTTTCTAATAGATGACAGATGTTGAATGCAGTGAGGCTCTGCTGTATAAAAGCCTATACCATTCAAATCATCAGTATGCAATTCATGCAGTTTTTCTTTCTAACCGGGTTAAAAAGTAAATAGTATTAAAAAAAAATAAAAATAATATTTATATTTATATTAAGTGGCCGGCGGTCACACGTCCGCCAGCCACACGCTGCACTGTGGATGTGCTGATGCATGCCTCCGGTGGTGTGCGCATGCCTGCTACCCCTCTTAAAGGAGCTGACGTACAGCTGCGACGGCTTGTAGGATCGCGCCGACCTGCCGCAGTATAGTGGCGGTGGCTGGTCAGCAAGCGGTTAAACAATGAAGAAATAACAAACGAGTAGCCTGCACCTGGCCATGAAACAGCTTCTGATTCAATTGTCCAATTACTTTTGTGTTAAGAACTATTCCTAAGAGCTGTAATTACTAAACCCTTTCTCCGATTTCGATGTACATAACCTCAAATTAAACCTGAGTGTGTGTATTTTCAGCCCATATCCATGATATAACTATCCCTTGAATATGTTTTGGAAAATACCTGAATTTTTTTTTTTTAATTGTGCCTGTGTCCAAATATATATGGACCTAACTGTACAGAAGGTATGCTCAATGTAAATAATAAACTTGAGACAAACATAATGAAATGTAAATATTGGAGCTGTATTATTTGCCAAATGTTTTGTATTTTTTTTTATTAATTTCTAAAATTTTCAAATTCCCCATTCCATGCACAGCCAGGTAGATGATACAGCTTTGAGTTGAGGGACCTCTCACCACCCTCAGACTTCTGAGTGAGCTGTGAAAGAGTAGCAGCAGACTGATGATACCATCCATCTACTCACTCAACTCTCTTCTTCTATCAGTCTAAAAGAAAAGACACACTGCTCACCCTTCCAACATGCTTCGCACTCTGCCAGCGGTGCATGGAAATAATTCTACTATTCAAATAATAGTTACATAAAGTCTATTAATTAAATAAAATTCACATAAACCAAACTATATCAAACAAATCTAAGTAAACAGTGGTGCTCTAAAAAAGTAAATGCAGTGCTAACTCTGCACAGTATTAACCAAAAATGCTCTAATACTCATTGAATACACCGAAGTGAAAAAAAAATAAAAATTAACTAAGTCCATGAAATAGTCCATATATAGATGAATGTACCGTAATACACAAAAATAGTCCTTCATGAAAGTAGAGATCTTCACACCACACCGTTCGTGCACCTTATACCTCTCCCCATAAGATTTGAACTCACCAGAGCTACATGCCTCGTGTTTGGCAAACAAGCAGTATGGTCCAACAGGGTACTGGATCCAGCAAAGCGGCCCCAGGCTTTGCAGTAGCAAATGAGTGGGCTCAATTTAAGGGTAAAAGAAGGAAAGATCCACTAGTGAAGTATGTCTCAAACGGTGATATAAAATGTATTATAATCCTCAATCATTGTGCTTACATCAAGTAATAAAAACCAAGCATGTAATGAATGTCCTAGGAACAACCAGCAATGGGTCAATCATCAGCAGGTAATGTCTCATAGTACTGTGGACCCTGCCAGAATGTAATTTCCGGTTTCCGTACAGCCACATCCTGACGTGTTTTGTCATCGCAACTAAGTCCTGGGAATAAAATACATTTCTGTTTTTGGTTGTAACATGACAAAATATGGAAAATGTCAAGGGGTATGAATACTTTTTCAAGGCACTGTAGTTACTGGGAGGAGATGTTTATTCAGGCTTTAAAAACATTAGTTTTAGGTACACCTATTGTAGTCTATGGGTCCAAAGTCCCCTACCTTGTCCCTTTTATGCTTTAAACGTAGCTTATACAGTATACCTGCTTTAGGCATCAAGCCACAGGCTCCTGAGTGCTCAAAAAAGAGAGGATAAATATTGGCGCAGCAAAGACACTAAATCATGCAATCGGTATAAAGGCAAAAGGGTAAGCAATGGATAAAAAAAAAAATCATAATTTGAAAAAAAAAATCATCTTTATAAAAGTCATTAACACAAATGGCTCATAGGGAATGGAGTCTATTAGGAGTAGTCCATATGTGATCCAGGTACAGCTCGCTTGAGGCAGCTCCATGCAAAGCAAGAAGAAAGCTCTACAGAAATTACAGGAAGAGACACAAGCACCTTCTAAGTGCACCTGTTAGTAAAATATTTAACAGTAAGTTAAAATCAAAACTGCCCACAAGTGTAGTTTTAAAACGCATCCCTTTCACTATATCATTGGATGTGGAGGCTGCTCTGTGCAAAAAACAATTCCACCCTAAACAGGACCCTTTTTTTCCTGACCTCAGTGTGTCCTCAGGCTCTCCCTGCCCTCTCGTTTAGGCCATCCCTCCCACTGTGGGGGAAGGGAATTCCAGGGCCAGTGGTGGGTCTCTCTCCTGGGTGTGGCATCTATGAACATCTATATACATCTATGCAACTAGAGGTCTCCAGGGTGTGAACTTAAAGGAACCTGTACCCTTGCATGTTTTTAAGTTACAAGTGTTGGAATGTTGACTACATCGTTAGAATAGCTAAAAATGGTCTCTTCTCGCATATACCCCTGAAGAAGGAGGCAGCTTAGCACTCTGAAATGCGTCAGCCACAAGAGACTATAAACTGTATTGTATATTTTTACATGTATAGATTTAAAAATATGCTCAAACATTCCTTGTTTTTATACATGAATATTGTTTTTGTTTATATAGTTTTTAAATAAAGGTTTTTGAAATCATGAATGCACCTCATTAAAATCCTTGGAAATATTATAGTGCCTTAAAAGTCCACCAAATAGGGTTTTTTTCCTTTGTTTTTGTTAAAACACACATGTGGTATATGGTTCAGTAACGAGTAGTCCTCAATAGTCGCCTGATAGCTGCCTGGTGCCTGTGGATTCCGGCGCTTCCAGGTCCATGACTTCACTTCCTGGATGCGTGTGAGGACACAGCGGCGGTCCGTTTGCCGAGCATGTGCTCCTTCAGTCCAAAGAAGGAGCGCATACTCTGCAAAGGCATCGCCGCTACGTCCTCACATGCATCCAGGAAGTGACGTCACCTCCACACTGCCAGTGCATTCCACCGACCCGGAATCCACTGGCGCCAGCCAGCCATCAGCCTGATGGATGACAGCGTCCCTCGTGGATCCATTGGCCAGCGACTATTGAGGACTACTCGATACTGAGCCATATACCACATGCTTGTTTTACAACTACACTTGCGAGTAGTTTTGATTTTAACATATCATTAAATACTTTACTAACAGCTACACTTAAAAGGTGCTTGCGTCTCTTCCTGAGTGCTCAAATACGAACAGATACATTTCAAAAGCTAGGGTTTTGGAGCTTTGAGCTTCAAGCTACAAAATATCCAGGTGTGATCAGAGCTCATTGTGTGCAGCATTGTCCTTCTATAGTAGTGTGACATTCAGTGTTATGTTCAGTTCTTCTAAAGTATACATTAAATAAAATATCCGGATAGTATGTGCAGTGAGGTTATATACAATATAAGTTCTATTAATATACTCTATGCATATACAGTATGCTCTCTTTGAGTCTAAAAAGTATGTCTTGTATGTTAAGTAAATACTGCTAGATTCCTTTCTCCTACACATTTCGCTATAGTGCTTCTCATTGTTATACAGTAGTTGCCATTGGCAATGGCATGTGAATTAAAATTGTAGAATGCACAATATATTGTATTTCTACACTTCTAGATAGTACAGTATATATGCACCTATTAAAGTGTTCCTAAACCCACAACAGTAAAATCGGCCTGTTTATGCTGTAAAGCGTGCTTGTTATACTCACTGTGGAACCTAAGGGGTTAATCCCCTGCATTGTCTAAAAAGGCTGTTTGATCCTGCCTTCTCTGATCCTCCCCTTCTTTTACTTTCCCCAATCCATCTGCTGATAGTTCAGAGCCTTGGAAGCACTCTGCACATGCTCAGTTTGGTGTGTATTACATAGAGTTCTCCTTTCTTGCATTTGATCAGCACAGGGCCAATCAGGACTGTCCAGACAGAGGGTCAGGGGTCATGCAACCTCAAAGGACAGTCAGGGGAGAATGAAAACTCCTCCTACAAGCTTTAACCAGTGCTCAGCCAGATACTGATAGAAGTCACAAGACTGCTATATAATGCAGATGAGAAAAGGTATTTAGGGCAGTTTATATTTAATAAAATGCGTTTCTGTGTACTGTGGGGGACCAGATATAATGAATGCAGGCTCCTGGGTTTCCTAACACTTTAAGATTTATCTTCAACCCTTTAAACATTGTTCACTTAGATATGCCCTGTTTGTATTGTCGCACCCTTCCTTATCATTCCAATGTGTCCTTTTCCCCAGATTCAAATGTATCACATCTTAGTGTTTGGAACGGCTCCAGCCAAGTTCCACTTGTTTCTCAAAGAGCAGCTATAGGAGGATAGAAGAATTATGGGAAATTCATCACAAGATAATTGCAGGTTAAAGTGTCAGATCTATGGTCTTAATTATCTATACGAAACGTGAAATCAGTTTAACAAGCTTTCCACATATTCTGCCTGCTGAAATGGAGTAAATATGATGAGTAATGTTACTTCTTCCCACCTGTGTAGACTTGAGTAAAGCTCTTTACTGATGAATTTACAGCTATTATCTGCACATGGTGTATATTAATAAGAAGGTAATCAGTTGGTGCCCATTATCCTCCACTGTCTTATTGACTACAGCTAGTGCATGAGGATAATCCTATTATTTTGATTTTAATTGATTCCTTTTGTGGTATACTTATTTGATAAGTATTTAATCATTTTCTTTATATTCTTCTTCTTTTTTATTTTTTTAAATTTTTTTTGTATTTCCTTATTTTTTGCAGGATACATGGAAATTGCAAGAGTGTATGTGGTACACTTGAGAAACAAATGCGCATTTTTGCAAATGCACATATTAAATGCAATTTTTTTGCAGTTGAAAAGTAAATGCCCTTTTTTTTTTATTATTATTTTTAGGAGCCTGGAAAAGCATTGCACTAGCGATCAGCAGATCACTGGTGCTTTGCAGCAATCTTGCAGACTGTCAGTGTAAGCATCGTATAGGCAGACAATTTCACACTGACAGGAAGAATCAATGAACTTCCACAGTGCTCAACAGCGCCATGGTAGTTTACAAACTGACAGCTGCAAAAGGACGTTGGTACCTGTAGTTTAGTGATTCACAGAACTCTGTGAATGAATGACCCAGACATGTGGGCGGACCCAGCGGCCATGTTTTTTAAAACGGTGACAGCTGATCTGGGGAGCTTCTCCCCATACCTCTGTTACACAGAGGCAGCAGATCTCTGAGCAGCTGTAAGAGCAGGAACATGTTACATGTTCCACCCTAAAAACGGATGGAACATATAATATGTTCACAAAGGTGAACTTATCCTTTAAAAATTCGGGTGAATCCAATGCCAATAACAAAAGTATAATTGTATGTGTTTGCCACTTTTGTTCAACCTCTTACAGAGAGGAGATTTATATATATATATATATATATATATATATATATATATATATATATATATATATATATATATATATATATATATTCTCCCTGTGCCTGCGTGGGTTTCCTTCGGGATCTCCGGTTTCCTCCCACACTCCAAAGACATGCTGGTAGGTTAATTGGCTTCTGTCTAAATTGGCCCTAGTATATCAATGTGAGTTAGGGACCTTAGATTGTAAGCTCAAAGAGGGTAGGGATCGATGTGAGTGTGCAAGGTGTGTGTAAAGCGCTGTGTAAATTGACGGAGCTATATAAGTACCTTAAATAATAATAATATATAATATATATATATATGTGTGTGTGTGTGTGTGTGTGTGTGTGTGTGTGTGGTGGGGGTGCTCAGATAAAAGTAAGAAAGAGGTAGACTTAGAGAAAAAGTGAGGGAATTGGAATATGTTGGTAAGTATGGAGAAGGAAAAAAGGCTGAAGATGTTGGTTCTGGTAGGATCCAATGGAAGAGCCCCTTCTCCCAAAAGGGAAGCGCAAAAAAACTACAAGGTCATGTTGCTCTTTGTTTTTGCCATTCTGGGACAGCAGTGCAGGGTACGCCTGGTCTAGTCACCTGTTATTTTGTTTCTTCATTTTGGAAGGCTGAATCGAAATTGTACTCAGGAGAAATTGTACTCAGTAGAACCAGGTTTTTCTAAAAATGTCTGATCTCTTTTTAAGGCAATCAGATCTTCTATATGCATTATGTAACTTACTTTAAATATTGGACTATGGAAGGTGGGCTAGGTTGCTTCCAGATCTTTACTACATTAAAGAGGTAAATCAAAAGAGACTTGCTATATTGGGGTTTTGGGTGATAGGGGTAAGGTGAAGTAGGCGCATGCCACTGGGTTATTATTCAGGTTAACACTGGTGAGTTGATAAGTCATCAGGAGAATCTGAGACCAGAACCATTGGATCTCTTGGCATTCCCAGAAAATATGTAATATTGAGCCCTTGGCCATACCAAAGCCCCAACATCTGTTTATGGTTTATATTTTGTTCACTCTTACGATTTACTATGGAATGCAAATGTTGCGTAAAATTTTATATACAGTGTATCTATTCTTTATACATATTATTCTAGGGAGTCTTGTTTGCCTGCTTTATAGTTTTATTAATGAGCCTCTGTTATGTGTCTGTGTCCAGAGACCATTGTGGACTCCTGTCAGGGTTTTGTTGCATGCTGCCACCATGAGAGCTTATTTTTGATACGTGCTCTCAGCTGTAAAAATCTGGTCCCAAGGCTAGCGTGTATGACCTTTTGCATACAAAAGATAGAGATACTTACAGAGACCTGGTCACATACACGGTATTGCACATAACTTTCCATTTGGCTAAAACTAAAGCTGTTCTGCGTGATATCATCACACTTTGGGTAAATGGCTCTTTGTATTTGTGGAACGATACTAAGTTAAGCAGGGCAATAACTTCTCTGCAGGATGTGGAAACCTTCCATGAAGATTTGAACAAATGAATGGGGTGGGCAACTGAGGGGAATCTAGGATGGAAAAGGATCTGGGGGTCCTAGTAGATGATAAGCATGCAATGCCAAGCTGCTGCTAACAAAGCAAATAGAATATTGGCATGCATTAAAGTGATTGTAAGGGTTTGTTTTGTTTTTGTTTTTTTAAATAACAAACATGTCATAACTTACCTCTACTGTGCAGCTCGTTTTGCACAGAGTGGCATAGGATCCATTAAGGTGAAAAAACACAACGGTTTACAGCTCCTTTTAAGAAGGGGATTAACTTCAGGGATAAAGCGATAATTCTCCCACTCTACAAGACTCTGGTCCGGTCACACCTGGAATATGCTGTCCAATTCTGGGCACCAGTCCTCAGCGAGGATGTACTGGAAATGGAGCGAGTTACAAAGAAGGGCAATGCTGTCCTGGAAATTTTAAGCTTCTCCTATAAACAAATAATTTCTTTGCACTTAAAAGCACAAATACAGCTCTCTTGTATAATGTCAGGAAAAGCACACTTGTATATCTCCAAGTAACACAGATGCTGGTATCATGTTGAGTTTAGCAGAATTCTGCCATAAAATGATCTACTGCTTTATTTATACTGTAAACATGAATAACAAAGGAAGTTGGTGGCTTCAGAATCAGCCAATCAGATACTTGTATTCTTTCAAAAGAACCAATCACATGTATATATTCAAATAGAATTCCAGCAGTGACATGTGCAGATGGTCATGTGCAGAGCCATGCAGCCAGCCATCTGTGAAACACAAGTATCTCACAATTTGAACACTAACTACATGGCTGTGATCACGATTGTGTGCACACTCCCACTGCTACCAATGACGCGAGCCGTAGGGCGCGTACACACGGGCGGATTGTATGGCCTACTTAGTCCGTCATACAATCCGACGGACAGTCCGTCATACTTTCGAATGAACGGACTTGACCACACACGGATGCACAAACAGCACGTACGACGGGACTAGAAATAGGAAGTCCAATACACAGCAATGCACCCTTCCGCCGCGTAAATCCTTTCTGAGCATGCGCCATTCTTAGTCCGTCGAACTAGCCTACTCACGAGTGGATTGTCCGCTGAAACCAAAGTATGACGGACAGAATTACGGAAATTCTGAAATACTTAGTACGCCAGACTGCACGCTGAAAAAGTCCGCTGAAGCCCACACACGAGCGGACTGTCCGCTGAAATGTGTTTCGACGGACTAAGTAGGCCATACAGTCCGCCCGTGTGTACGCGGCCGTACTCTTATCATGGCTCAGTGAGCCATAATTTTGTATGGTTATGTTATGGTTCCCATGTATGCAGATTTGCTTACTAAGAGTGTTAATGCAGTCGCCATGAAGTGGCCAGTCTCTTGGTGAGGCATGAATGAACATCCTTAAAAGAGCAAACATCTGCCGTGTCCACGTGAAGATTTCCACAGCCAATGGTCTTCCACCAACGTCTCTATGTGCAAATATGTTCGCATGAGTGTATTACAACAAAACTGACACTGGGGGACATCTGACAACATACATTAATAAACATTTCCACAACACAGCTAATACAGTGTCTGGAGGATATTAGTTATGAAGAAAGGAGCACTAAACTTTATTCTCTCTGGAGAAGAGACGCATGATAGGGGATATGATTTCTATTTACAAATACCATACTGGTGATTCCACAATAGAGATACAACTTTTTTGCAGAAGGGCGTTCAATAAGACGTGGCCACTCATTAAAATGAGAATAAAAGAGGTTTAACCTTAAACTACATAGAGGGTTCTTTACTGTAAGATCAACAAGGATGTGGAATTCTCTTCCACAGGTGGTGGTCTCAGCAGGGAGCATTGATAGTTTCAAAAAAACTTTTAAATAAGCCCCTGAACGACCACAACATACAGGGATATACAATGTTATACTGACATATAATCACACACACATAAGTTGTACATGATGGGCTTGTGTCTTTTTTTTTCAACCCAACCTACTATGTAACTTGCAGAATACTTACAGCAGAAGTGTAGAAGTAAAGAAGGGGCGTACAAGGCTAATGGTAGGATCTTTGGAAGCATATACAAATGTTAGTTGTAAATGTCTACTTGCTATTGTTCTCAAATAATGCAGTGGTGAAGATTAAATTGGTTATAAAGCCTGAAGTTTTTTTTTTTCATGTTTATGTATTCTCTGCATTAAGGTAAAATACCTTCAGTGTGCTGCTCCCCCTGCAGCTCCGCTTTATACTTACCTGAGCCTGATCTCGATCTTGCCATGTGCACAAGAGCAGTGGCTCTCTTGGATATCTCCCCCCTCATTGACTCAGACACCGATGGCTCCTGCTACTGTCAATCACAGCCAGTGAGGGGGGATCAAATGGCGTGGAAAAGCCATGCTGTGTGTGTCAATGGACACACAGAACAGGCTCAGAAGTGAGCACGCACAAGTGCCCCCATAGCAAGGGGCTTGCTATGAGGGCACTCTGTGGGGGACCCCAGAAGAGCAGGATCAGGGCTTCTTTGTGCAAAACTATTGTTATTTAAAAAAAAAAAAATCAAAGGTGAAGCTTTACACTGATTTTAATCATTTGTGATGAGAGGAAAATAAAACGTGAATACAGTCCCTTTATTAACATTATAACCTAGACCGAGAATTCTTTGTCCAGCAGATTGTTCTGTGCACTGCTGGAAACCATTGCCTAAATGGTATAAACTGGGTGCTTAATGAACAAAGCGTCAAAATAAAGTTTTAGTAATCTCATACGTGCTTACCAATCTTAATACCCTTGATTGCTAATATTGCATGTAAATGAACTGATATGCATAGTAAGCTCACCCTATTTATGCCCCTTGAGGAACAGATGTTGATAAATTAGGGAAAAGCTTCATAACACCACACTGTAATTATCCTTTAGTTCCCAACACACGATAAGTCTTCCGCCATTAACTCTATGAGCACAAGAACAATTTACTAGAAGACGTAATAATACCAATAGAAGGAACACACAAGCATACTAAAAGACATTTCACAGATGCTTACTTTAAACTGTTGTTTTAGGTTTGTCGTATAAGACCCTAATACACTAACAAATGTAATCTGTAACCATTTGGAGGAACTGTAAAATGTTTTACCTTATTTGGCTTTTACTGTCATTTAAAACAATCGTTCCCAACCCTAATCCTAAAGTACCCTCAGCAGGTCATGGTCCTTCCCTTTGCATAGGTGCTTTGAATCAGTGACTTGGTATTCATAACAATTATTTTACAGTATCTAATGGGCATTCCCAAAATATGGTCTGTTGGGGGTACGTGAGGATTGAGGTTAGGAAACGAGCACTAGAATAGCACCAGGCACGGTTAAGTACCATAAGTATGTGCAGTAGAATATCCAGTCCACTGGTAACCTTTTTCTATAAATGAGGCTGTAAAATTCCTGCCGTATTTATGAAAATACTTCTGCCAACAGCAAGAGTCAGCTGCATAATTGTATCATGGCAATGTCATCTCTGGAAGAGGAAATAAATGCGCTCTGCTGTATTGCCCCAGAGCCAGCATGTGGCTGATTCTCACCTTAGTTAGATGCATTTGATGAGCCTGTCAAGATGTTATATCCGCACAGAGGAAAGAGGGTGTCCATAAAGAATCAGTACAGTGAACTCTACAGATTCTTTTAAAAATGTCCGTGCCATGAATGCCATTACAAATGCAACTGAAAGGCCAGTGTAGGCTTTAAAGGAAATAGCTACAGCATATATATTATAAAGCGAGGTATACACTAGTGGAATTTTGTACAAAAATTCTTAGGAAAATGCATACAAAAACTCTCACTACATTCGAATATCATTTAAAAGTAGTTCAAGATTTTGTTTGCTTTTAACGTTGGTTTTTTGGGGGATTGAATGGACTTCACTGAAGAAAAACCACATACACTGTTAAAAAGTTTCAATTCAGGAAAAGTTTTGGTCCTTCTATATTTCTCGTCACTGCAGTCGAAAACAAATGTCTATTGGACCCTACTAATTATTAGAGAAAAGAATGAACATTCTTATAATGAAAGATGTCAAACAAAATTCTACTAATGTATGCCCAGCTTTTCATAAACCACATGCTATTAAAAATAAAAAATAAATTTTTTAATATGCAGCCAATCAGGATTGTCTAAAATGACCCCCAAACCCCTTTTTAGGTTATTTAATTTGAAACAGTATTCAAACTGTAAGACTGATTTTCCATGATCCTTATTTCCTTTCTCTCGTTATTGTCTCACTGCTGAGGTCAGCTAATGCCCTTAGAGTTACATCACTGCATATCTGATAGTGTAGTCATACTTGGAGTACATTGTTCTCATTGTAACCCTAGGACTGATCATGTGGTAAGTTAAAGAAAGGCCATCCCACCAAGCTTACCTACAGCAAGTGCGCATTGATAACAAATGTTGGTACAGACAGACTGGCATTGCCACTTGATTAATGGGTAATAGATATTAGTCCTCTAGGGACATTGACAGATATGAATTGTTCAGCGTTCTCTGTATAGTTCTGTGTAGTGGTGGCCCATCCATACAGGGCACAGGGGCGCTCTAATCTACATGCAGGGTGCCGGACACATAGATTTGAATTTTTTTTGTTTTTTAAGCACATAATTAGAGCCTGAGGCTGTAATAGGCTTAAAAAAAAGGGTGCGCCCTGAGCCCCCCCAGTTGTGTGACAATAGCAAATTAATATTCGCTATTGTCTTCCTGATTTTCCTCCTGGCCTGACCCAATTGACCAGGATGTCTCAGCGCCCATAAGGAGTAACTGTAGTGAGGAGCAGCAGCCCTATGGATCCTTGTCACCTGCCTCCTAAAGTAAGGAGGCCTCTGGTCGCTGCAGCCTCGTCCGTCTCTCGTGAGTGGGGGTTGGGTGGGATAGTGGTGGTCGCCACCTTCCCGTCCACCTTCCCTGTGTAGCATTGGTTTGCCACCCTGCGGTACAAGTTTATGACATAATAAATTAATAAAAATATGTAAAACCATCTATATGTGCACAATAAGTAAAATACTAAACATTACATACCAAAAAAGACAGTGTTGGACAATTATACTGTATTTAGAATGTGAGAGTTTCCTTACAGTCACATCTAAGAGCCAGTGGGAAAGAGTTGGAGTATGGACCTTCTATAACAAATCTAGGAAGTTTAGAAAAACGTTTAGCATCGTATTTTGCTCTATAGCTCATGAGCTGTGCTTTCAATCAGCATGATCGAGTGAATGTTTCACAGATGTACATTTTAAAGGGTACTGATTGCTGAACTAACAATTTCTTTGTCACTCTCTTAAAGGTTGTTCCACTCTTGTATTCTTAGATAAAGTGATTCAAAATTTTCTTTTAAGCAATGTTTACCTAGTTATTTAAACATTGCTCTTTTAAAATGTATGTAAACCATACCTTTTCTTATCTGACCCATTTTAATCTGTTTAGTATAACATGCAACGATGCTGTGTGTTGTCAGCTCATAATAGGAAGTTAGGATCGCGGTGCATTTCAGGTAGATCAATAAGCTGTTGTTTTTACTTGTAGGGCATTTAAAGGGATAAAGCATCAGGAAATTTACGTGTATTGTAGAGCTGTACATATTTTTGTCTTATTGAAAAAATAAAACTGCAAAAAGTACAAAGGTACAAAAGTAATCAAGAAATCAAAGAGTAACAAGGAAGGCACATCATAGCACATGGATCACATTTAACAATGATCAGAAAAGCAATGACAATAAAAAGAAATGATTGTAATACAGCAGTGCATACCGCCTATCAGTCAAGGTCAACTCTGTGAAAGCAAATAACTAAAAGTGTGTGCAATAGCCAGCCTAGTCTGAGCCAGCTGGTGGCTTAGTAAGAGAGGAGCTGAAAAGCCCCATAGGGTTTGGGACAGTAATATCCGTGGGCCAGAACCTCAAATAGAAGTTATCACAGGGAAGCACCACAGAGTTAGGGCTCTATGGGAACTTGCTCACAATATATCGGCATTTTACCATGATATAAGGGCCAGTGTTCTGCCAAAACAGCCAACGCGGCAAAATCTCCAACCACGCCACTTTCGGTGAGTCCAGCAGCAATAATTGGAGACTTTGACGACTTGATGGTTTTCACAGAACACCGGCAGTGTATACACTACGGTACACAAGGAGTTGGCTGTTTGGACAGAATACCGGCTAAGGAGTAAAAGAAGTTGGTGCCGCCTTGGAGGTGGCCATGTTGTTGGTTACTAGTGGCGGGCTAACAATGTCCACTCATATCGTGTACTGCAGTGTATACGCTGCCGATGTTCTGTAAAAACAGCCAAGCCGTCAAAATCTGCAATTACTGATGCTGGAGAGTCACCGGAAGTGATGTGGTTGGAAATTTTGACAAGTTGGCTGTTTTGACAGAAAATCTGAAAAAGAAACAAGCAGTAAATAAAAAAACAACAAAAAGGGGAAAGGAGGAACAGGAGACAGAAAAGGAGAAGAAAAGAAGAGAAAAAGAGGTAAGAAAAGAGTTAGGAAGGGAGAATAAGAGAAAAGGATATAAAGCCCCAGGAGGTAGGATGATCTTGGAAGCCTAAAACAGAATTCCAGATAAGTGTGCGGTGCATAAATATTAGGGAAGCAATATGTTCTCATCAAAGTCAGTTGTCAAGTAGTGTGTTATCCAAGGCTTCCATAACTTCTCATACTTACCCTGTCCAAAAGGATTGCTTCAACCTTCGCATATATTATGACCTGTGTTAAGCCTCGTACACACTACTAGTTTTTTTCTGATCAACCCAAAACCTGACAGCCCAGGTCAAAGCCGCTGTACTAGAAATCCAACATTAGTACAGCGATCTCACCTGCTATGTTATTGTGTTCTGACAGGAGGATGACAGTACACTCCGGTCAGTGCTCTCACTGGCTGGCTTCTGTGGTTTCTATTGAACTGGGCGATGCCGGCTGACATTGGGCTCGTGTGTACTAGGCTTAACTCTGTTTGGCTACGAGTACCCTAAGGTGGGGTAAACTCTAGGCCTTCACAATAGTCTGATTAGCCGCAGTGGTATGTGCCTATTTTTTTCTATTTGACACCGAATACACATATGGGGCCGGCTACAAGATTTGCCCATACATAGATTTTCCACTTTGGAAACTGCACATAGTGAATATAATATACTTGTATTAAAGTAGAAATTCAAGAAGTGAAAGTGGGAGTGACTACATGTATATATTATATTCTCCAAACCTGAGCTCCCTCTCTGTCCAGCGATGTCCATGAGTGTCTCGGCCTTCCGGGACTCTCCCCCCCTGATTGGCTGAGATACAGCAGTGGTGCCATTGGCTCTTGCTGCTGTCAGTTAGCCAGTCAGAAGAGAAATGGGGTGGGGCCAAACTACAGCTCCATGTCTGAATGAAGACACAGAACTGTGACTTGGCTCAGGTGCCCCCATAGCAAGCAGCTTGCTGTGGGGGCACTCAGCAGGAGGGAGGGGCCAGGAGCACAGAAGAGGGACCTGAGAAGTGGAGGATCCGAGCTGCTCTGTGCAAACCCACTTCACAAAGCAGGTGAGTATAACATGTTAGTTATTTTTTATAGAAGGAAAAAACATAGAAGTATTGAACACATCACATCAATTACCTGACCGGAAGCCAATAGAAAATCTATGGAAAGAAATAAAGATCAGAGCTCATAGAGGCCTAGGGAACTTTCAAGATTTGAAGACTGTGTGGAAAAATGGGCCAAAATCACACCTGAGCAACGCATGCGACTAGTTTCTCCATACGGGAGGCATCTTGAAGCTGTCATTAGTAACAAAGGATTTTGTATACAGTATCCATTTCAGTTAGCGCATTCAATAATTTTTCCGTGTGTCATTCCGTTTTATTATTCATAACTTAAAGGGGACCTTCAGTCATTTTTTTCAACTTTCCATCTATTAAATATTCTGCCCTTGTTGTTTTAACTTTGGATAGTAAAACTTTTTTTTCTGCCAGTAAATACCTTATACAGCCCACTTTGGGTTTCTTGTCTGGTCATTAGCTTAGGCTTATGACATCAAGCACAGCTTTTTGCCAGGAAGGGATAGGGTGAGCTGAGTCATAAGAGGGCCAATGAGAGCTGAAGAGCTGGAGGTGTGTCTCTGTGTAAATCCAGGAAGTGAACATGCAGGCAGCAGCTTCAGCTGCCCAGAGTTACACTGGTTGCAGCCAGACTCAGTGGAGGGAGATTTCTGCCGCATATTTGGCAAGTACAGAATCACAGTATATATAAAATAATATGCAAAGTGGTTGGAAGGAAGCTTCAGAATGGCAAAGATGTTTTTATTACAAATGATGTGAGCAGACTGCATTTCCTCTTTAATTGCTGAACTTATTTGATAGAAATACAAAGAATTACCGCCCCAAGGTAATGACTTCTCCCAAAACAGCTGTCTCCACAATCCCACAGGGTGCCGACTCTGTTTGCAACAGGAACAGAAGTAGAAAAGATGTAGCTGGATAGCCGCACTCCAAATTATTCAACTTTATTCCAATTTTTTGAATAAAGTTGAATAATTCGGAGTGCGGCTACCCAGCCACATATTTTCTACTGCTGAACTTATTTGTTTTGGTTTCCTTGTGTGTTTGGAATGCATGGATTGTTACCAACGTGGTGAAAATGTCATGTCAATAGCACCTTTAGAAACCTTTTTACTTAGCGAAATGGCGACATTTTCAATACTTATTTTACCCGCTGTATATTATATATAAATATATTTTTTTAACTTATTCATGCCACTGAGATGTCTGAATTTCATTCCATCCGCGGAAAGGGAACACTTTGCTAGTTTAATAGAAAAATAGATAAATATTTCACTGTCTGACTCTGTTGAACATCGAAGAATGTCACAGAAAGCAAAAAAAAAATATGGCTGAAGCTCTAACTCTATCCACTCTAATAACGAAAAATATTCTTGTTGGTGTGTCTTCTCCTACCAAAGAGATTTTATTATCACTTTCTACGGCAGAGAAATAGAGCAAAAAAAGCCTAATGGATGATCTAACTTGTGTATTTACAAAAAAAAGGCCGCAGTTGGGAATTCTTGACAATTGTTAACACTTACTTAAATTATGTTGGGTAAGTAAATGTGCCTTTTTATTTTTTAATTTTTTTTAAGTTAGGTCTACTTTATATATAACGTGGGTTTTATCTGAATCGCTCTCTTCTAGCGCACATGTTTATTGGAGCTCTGTGCTCTGTATTAGTGGTTTAAGCGGAGTAGAACTGTGTGTACGTCTGTACTGAAAACAAACACGGAGCATGGTTTCTAATAATCGTTATCCTGTTAGGTCAGGAGGCCGATCAGACTTGGTAATGGCGGGCCGATAAAATTGATTATTATTGCGCTTGTCTTGTTCAGCGACCAGCCATAAATCAGGGGCCACTTTGATAACCTACGCCTTAAACCCCAAGTTTAGCCATTGCACCATGTTTTATTTTAATGTCGGCTAGGTCAGTAACAGCAGAGCTTTATGATGAGCAGCTATGGCCATTATGCAGAGTTCCTAACAACAATGTTCGCCCCTATGGGACGTCTTCTAATGATTTGGAGCTTTTAATAGGCAGCGTTAGCTCGGGGACAGAGCAGCTGCAGGCGATGATGCCGTTTTAGAGGACCAGAATGCCTTTCTAGGATTAATGCCAGATAGAAAGCATTACCACCTTCTGTAAAAGCCCTGCAAACTGTCCTGCTGTTAAACCAGCCTTTTATTTTTGTGCAGACATTTGGTGGGCTAATTTTGCTTTCTGAATCACTAATATGATTATGAAGCTTAGCCTGTTCGCTGCATGGCGAACCAAAGTGCCGTTTGTCCCCTTGGACACTTGAGGGCAGTGTTCTACGTGAGTTCTGCTCAAACAAAGAGGACAGGTTGCAGAAATTAAACAAAGGAGTGTAAGGGGTATTGCCGTGCTACTTTATTTATTGTTATTTTTTTTCATTTTTTTTTATTTTGGCTATGTGTTTAAATTACATGTGATTTCATCTGCACATAGTCTGCCTGTAAAATTCTAATTTCTGAAACATATAATTTTCTCAGTCTGAAATGCAAATAGTGTTTGCTTTTAAAGGTGGTTGTTAAATACAAGAAATGTTTTAACCCTTTGTGGCTTGCGTAAATTGGCACAGAAAAATGATTTGAAAATTATACAGTATAGTCAATATATACTTGCATTAAAAAAAAAAAATTGAAACAGTCTATAAAATAAATTATATTAACTTGATGTTTAGTTATTTATTACAGGTATTTATATAGCACCAATAATTTACTTAGTGCTTTATAAATTGTACATTCACATCAGTCCTTGCCCTTATGGAGCTAAGGTCCCTATGTCATATGCATACAAACATATACTAGGGACCAATTTAGATAGGAACCAATTTCCTTACCAGCATGTCTTTGGCATGTAGAACGCATAATATGTTTGGACTGTCTACAGACCATTGTATTTAATATTTTACCACACAGCAGGCTTGAACAATTTAATGATGGCCCTACATGTAATAATACGTCAGTTCGATGAAACAATCACTTTGAATGAATCCTTTAGAAACCATTTGCACTAAATAGGCCATTTGATCGATAGATTGTTTTTATTGCAAAGAAATAATTGGCTCTGGTGGGAAATCCAGTTAAATTCAACCATGTCGATGTTTTGCTTTGTTATCCCAAACAGTTGTTTCTGAGCGAAGGGTCATTTGGAACTATCAAATCCTATGATTCATTCAGTATTGTTGTGTGTATGGCCAGCTTTAGACTTTCATAGGATGCACTGAATAGGCCATTAATAATGGTAGAAATTACAATTCTCGATGGTTCCTAGAAAAAAAAAAAAAAATCAAGGCATCTAAAGAACCTTTGTCTACTCTATATTAGGCAGGAGGTGGGACGGTAACTGCAGCACTAGGCTTCACATTAGACAAAGCTCTAGTGTTCCTGACTTTTATGTTAAATCTTCCTGTTTATACAGTACTTTAAAATGAAATTACACAATAGGTTAACACGTGCCTCTTGTAGAACCATGCCCATTTAAAATCTAGAATGCCCTGTCCCTGATTTAAAATGCATTTCTTCCCCTACAATGGCTTGTAGATGCACAGCAACAAAAAAGGTCCCTGAAGATGTTTTTTTAAATGTTGGTGTAATCCGGCATAAGCTCCCTTCTCTCCTAATATTGCAGAATTTATTGAGATTTTACAGTGACTCTTCATCAGATTCCATTGCCCAAGACTATGTAATACAGTTGCCCATATTTGTATTATTTGCCTTTGGCAAGATTATATTATGATTTTAGTCATCCACAATAAATAGTAGGATAACATTTAGGTAGGATAGGACAGAAACTTCAGTTAGTTAGAGGGCATGTTTATGTTCTGCATGGGTGTTGCACAATAGGGATCGATTTACCAAAACCAATGATTGCAAAATCTGGTGCAGCTGTGCATGGTAGCCAATCCACTTCTAAACTAAGCTTGTTGAATTAAGCTTTGACAAAAAAAAAAAAACCTTGAAGCTGATTGGTTTGCATGCAGAGCTGCACCAGATGTTACACGCTCCAGTTTTAGTAAATAAACCCCAATGTATTATAACTAAGTACACCTTTATAACACCGATGTTTACCAAGTATCCTCTGTATAATGCTTGGCATGTGTACATCTATTGTCTGTTCCCACCAAAATGTCCTTGAAACAATCTCTAAAACTTACAGTAGAGCGAAAAGCAAAACTTTGTATCCGCTTTGGATAGAGTAAGGGAGGGTTTACAACCCATGTTATTTTTTTTTTTTACCATCTGTGTCCCATAACCAAAATAAGGAAGTGAGAGGGAATCCCTCCAAAGTAAGGGAATCCCTGGTTGTCATCAAGGTCACCAGAACTAGTGTCCTAATTGGAAGAAGTCTCCTCTGTTGGTGACAACCCAATTTTTAAAACTTTCTTGGACTTTCAGTTTTGGTGATAATGGTAAACAGGACAAAGAGAGAGGCTGATTCTCCCTAACGGGGGAGAAGAGACAGCCTGGGAGGTGTTCTAATCCCTCTCAAGTCTATCCAATATTATAAAAAAAAGTTTTCACATTATTTATACTTTGATTAAATTCCAGATTTTTCAAATGTGATTTATGTTCTGAACTAACGTACGTTCTCAATTGGTCATTTCAATTTACTTTAAAAAGCACCTGTGCATCATGAACCTGTCAAAGTCTACCCAGTTCTACACTTGACACTGATTGAGAACCTGTGCCAAAAGGTGTGTGGCATGTAACCAATCATCAAGAAAGGAATTTGGCTGCTTCAGCTTTTAAATGTTTCTTTATGACAGCGGTCTTCATAGCTAGCTGGCATTCTGGTAGAAGAACTGTACAGTGCATAGAAGAGCGAGGTCACTCTAGGCTGACAAGGTAAAGATTTTTGGTCACCAGCTAGCCGAAAGCGTTACGTAAAAATGACACAAAATCCCCCTGATAGTATACTGACTTGCTCTCAGATCTGCTCCTCACCATCATGTATTCTGACATGACAGATGCTATGTTTTGTCTTACATCTCTAACAAGTGAATAGCTATATTCTCTAGAATGAAGGAGTACAGGTGTGTTATGGGATTACTTTTTGGGAAATTGTCATGGAGCAGTATTGAGCCTATTATTTCAACAATTTTACAGCAGTCCAATAAGATTGACATCAGCATGTGACCTGTTATATTGCTTTTGGCACTGCTTAAATTAGAGGTGAAAGCAAATCCCTGTGTCCCAGAGAATGGGGTGCAGGCTTGTCTTGATACCAATCCAGAGGGCTAGTAAAGATCACCAGTAGTCCTGACCAGCCCAGGTGAAGGGGTTGCCGCTGGTGGGGAATAGCGGGGATCCTTTCCTCTTGACATCAGCAAGTGGTTGTCAAGAGTTGCTACATTATGAACCCAAGTATGTTTAAAAAAAAAAAAAAAAAAAAAAGCACACACAAGTTGGACTTTTTCCTAATAAAACAGTATTGGGAAATCAGGAAATCTGTATTTTAGAAGTATGGAGTCTGACATTGCTGGCCTCTCCAGAAAAAAAAAAACCTCTTATTTCCTGGCTATCAAACTGATCTACTTGCACCTGCATTTTGGGTCATTAGTCCAGAACAAGTTTACAAATGAAGAATTCTGGCCATTCCAACTAAGAACATAACGAGGCCAGGGACAGCCAGGCAGCTTGCTTTTTCAGGAGGACAGCAATAGTGCTTTATATATTTATTTACATGAGTGCTGCTCATGGTCACTTTGGGAAAATATCATTGGTGTTTAACCCTTTTGCGACCACCTAACATGTGCTGCAGCAAAGGATGGGCTTTAACGCCCGGGCACTGCACATATATGTCACTGGGCTGCCAATGTTGTGGTCACATGATTGCTAATCCTTCCCATCTCCTGGGCTTTCAAATTTGTTTAAAGGGACACCAGGGCAGATGGGAAGGGTTTGAAAAGAATCTGCCCTAAAAATAAAACAAAAATGCTGCAAGCGTAAAGGGCAGACACCACCAAATATGTAGTATCTTTTTAAATTCTCCCATCATGGCCAACCCATTACTGTTCTGAAAGGTAAAGTTTGGTACTAGGAAGCTTCCTTTTCTGCCTGCTGTACATTCCTATTGTGCAGGACTACCTTTCATAGCCATGGACCTAGGAATGTGTGGCAAGGACTTATTCGCAATCTGCAACACTGCTCAAAAGTGTCAGTGTGCTTGGAAGATTCAGCCCCTATAGGGAGATTTGGAAAGGCTGCACCGGGTATATGTAGGTGCCCGCACTTTATACCTGCCACCGTTTTTTTCAATTATTTT
The DNA here is from genome assembly GCF_037356315.1 of Lithobates pipiens. NCBI lineage: Eukaryota > Metazoa > Chordata > Amphibia > Anura > Ranidae > Lithobates > Lithobates pipiens. The sequence continues at coordinate 57,744,222 of NW_027507903.1, read as the reverse complement.
TATTTAATGTTTGAGTTTGTTTTATTTGACTAGTAACTAAAATCAAAGTGCCTATAAAAGAATTCCCTGATAGGGAGCTAATTTATTTTTTTCTTTACCTCTCCCATTGCCCCCAACACTAAATGTTGCTTTAATACAGGGAAATTATCCTGTTAAAGGAGAAGTACAGCCAAAGCTCATTTGGTTGTACTTCTCCTATGGATCACGGGAGTGCAGATCGTTCTGCACTTCTGTGACCCATTTTCAGCAGACAGAAGGCTGAAGCCCGCTGTAGGCTAATGTCACCGTGCCGGTCTAGGCTTGTGAAAGATCACAACCATATATTCGTAATCCGCCACATGCCTGGACTGGCACCTGAGAGGCACAGCCAAGTGAGTGCAGGGGGAGGCAGAGTAGAGAGTTGGTGACCGACAGTCACCAGTGCTCTGCTATTGGAGCTCTGAGAACCGAGGGATCGACAGTTTTTGATCACTCAGCTGTGCATAGATTCCAGGTTTTGGGCTGGGTTCACACTGGTACAACACGACTGTTGTACGGATATCATCCTACTTTGCCCTGCTACATCAGTCCTACATCGGCCCTACTTCCATCTGACTTGAATGCACAGGATACGATTTTGCTCCGACTTTGAGATAGTCCGACTTGTCCTTTGACCAAGCAAAACAATCCCAGTGTGACATAAATGTGTTTTACTGTTGCTGTAATCACCATGTTGGATGCCACAAGTCAGATGGTTAGGACGAAGATCTGACTTTGATCTGACTTCAGTGATATTGAATGGGCTGAAAGCAGACCAAAGTAGTGCAGGAACCTTTTTCTTGGATGCCACAAGTCGGATGGTTAGGACGAAGATCTGACTTTGATCTGATTTCAATGCTATTGAATGGACTGAAAGCAGACCAAAGTAGTGCATGAACCTTTTTCTTGGATGCCACAAGTCGGATGGTTAGGACGAAGATCTGACTTTGATCTGACTTCAATGCTATTGAATGGACTGAAAGCAGACCAAAGTAGTGCAGGAAGCTTTTTCTTGGATGCCACAAGTCGGATGGTTAGGACGAAGATCTGACTTTGATCTGATTTCAATGCTATTGAATGGACTGAAAGCAGACCAAAGTAGTGCATGAACCTTTTTCTTGGATGCCACAAGTCGGATGGTTAGGACGAAGATCTGACTTTGATCTGACTTCAATGCTATTGAATGGACTGAAAGCAGACCAAAGTAGTGCAGGAAGCTTTTTCAAAGTTGGACTGACTTTTGTCAGACCAGTTGAGATGGCTCTCATAAGGAACCATTAATTTGTACATGTCATGTGCTCCCAAAGTCAGTGTATGTTGTACCAGTGTGAACCCCGACCTGACTGTCAAAGCTTAAGTGCCAGTTCACACTTGGGCGACCTGTTAGGCGACTTAACCGCCTGACAAGTCCCGATCCATTCAATGCAATGGAACTGTGCTAATTGGAGCGATAAAAGTCACTCCAACTTAGAAAAAGGTTCCTGTAATACTTGGGGGTGACTTCGGATTGGCTTGCATGATGGACTTCTATTTAAGAAGTCGTTTGCAAGTCGCGCTTTGCGGGCGGCTTCAGAGTTGGTCAACTTTAACCACTTGCTTACTGGGCACTTAAACCCCCCTCAGTCCCAGACCAATTTTCAGCTTTCAGCGCTGATGCACTTTGAGTGACAATTACGCGGTCATACAACACTGTACCCAAATGAAATTTTTATCATTTTTTTCCCACAAATAGAGCTTTCTTTTGGTGGTATTTAGTTACAGCTCGGAGTTTTATTTTTTGCTAAACAAACAAAAAAAGATGCAAAAAAAAAAAAAATCATGTTTTAATAGTTTGTTATAAAATGTTGCAAACGGGTCATTTTTCTCCTTCATTGAAGTGCGCTGATTAGGCGGCACTGATAGGCTGCATTGGTGGGCACTGATGGGCTGCATTGGTGGGCACTGATGGGCTGCATTGGTGGGCACTGATGGGCTGCATTGGTGGGCACTGATAGGCTGCACCGGTGGGCACTGATAGGCATAGTTAAGGCGGCACTAATAGGCACAGATAAGGCGGCACCGATGGGCACAGATAAGGCGGCACTGATGGGCAAAGATGGGCACAGATAAGATGGCACGGATGGGTGGCACGGATAAGTGGCACGGATGGGTGGCACGGATGGGCACTGATAGGTACCACAGATAGATGGGACTGATGGGCACTGATAGGTGGCACTGATAGGTGGCTCTGATAGGTGGCACTGCTGGGCACTGATGGGCGGCACTGCTGGGCACAGATGGGCGGCACTGCTGGGCGGCACTGGGGTGCAGCACCTTTGAGGCAGATTGGGTGGCACTGTGGGTGGCACTGTGGGGTGGCACTGTGGGTGGCACTGTGGGCACTATGGGCACTGACGGGGGGCACTGACGGGGGGCACTTACTTTTGCTTTTATTTTACTTCAGGATGGCACTGCGGGAGGCAGGTGGGCACAGGCAGGTGGCAGGTGGTCCCTTGTATTGATGGCCGTGATCGGGACTGATGTCCCGATCACGGCCGCCGGTGATCGGCTTTTTTTTTCTCTCCTCGCGCTGTCAGCGCGAGGAGGAATAATAGCCGACTACCGGCTCCGTTCTATCACATGATCAGCTGTCATTGGCTGACAGCTGATCACGTGATAAGGGGTCGGGATCGACCCCTTACACGGATCGGTGATCAGGCGAGTCTCACGGACTCGCCGATCACAGAGCGCGCCGCGCGCGCCCCTCAGGGGGCGCGCAGGCCGCTCGTAACCGGGACGACGTCAATAGACGTAGTCCCGGAAATGTAGGTCCGCGCTAATGCCGTCATTTGGCAATAGCGCGGATCTGTAGTGGTTAAAGCTGCCCCAGTGTGAACTGGCACTAATTGAACAAGCTGAAGTTAGAAGCTAATTGGCTACCGTGCTCTAGTTTTAGTAAATCTCCCTCTTTAAATTGTTTCTGTAGGTCCTCAACCTCAAATTGAACTTACCCATTGGTCACCACCAACCCCAATCGAACCTGCAGTGTTTCTAACTGGAAATTTAGCCAAAAATCACTCACTTTGAGGGCACATTCACATTTACACAGGTGTGAATTGATTCTGCTAAAATTCATGTGCTTCGCTGCAGGAAAACATACAAGTGTGAATAGGCCCCAAAAAGCTATAGGGTAGAGAGATTATAATTTATAGCAAACTTAAGCTGGCCATACAATTTTCTTATTTGATTTCCTTTAGATTTACCTTCAACTATGTAGTGCAAGGGCCTGCCTGATTGCATACAACTTGAAAGTGCTTAGGTCTGACCTCATATTATATGATATTGGTAAATCTAAAGGGAAATTGTACAAGAATTGTATAATGTATGGCCGGACTAACACTACATAAGACTACTCCATTGTATGAGACTGTCTTGTTGGGAAGAAATGAATTACCTGATGTGAAGTCTGAAAAGACAGCAAATTTATATATATATATATATATATATATATATATATATATATATATATATATATATATATATATATATATATATATATATATATATATATTCAGGGCACTGATGATCAGTGCCCTGATTACTTCCCTAGCTTTCCCCCTGTGAGGAGATGCCGCTGATTGGCTCTCCTCTCCTCACACTCTGTCAGTGTGAGGCGAGGAGAGTCGATTACCGGCATCTCTGTGTTTACATGTGACCAGCTGTGATTGGGCACAGCCGATCACATGGTTAAAGAGCCGCGGACGCTGCTCTTTACACAGATCGGGGTCGCACTGTGTCCTAGCAACACCGTGCAGCCGCAATCGCCACGCTGCGTGCCCGCGAGAGTGCCCATTCTGTGCCACGGTCATATGACGGCAGTTCGGAACAAGAGCTGCACAGCCCCTCTGTCATTTGACAGTGGGCGGGCAATCGGTTAAAAAATACCCCTATCGTTTCTGGCGTGGCCATCTTGAATAAAGGCTGGTAATTCATTTACTTCCTGGAATCCATCTGCCCTTAGCTCAAGCATGCAAGCAGGAGGGTATGCTTGGCTGAGAAATCCCCTCCTTCTGTCCTGGAGACTCATGGGGTGTATTACATAATTTGCCTAGGCCTGGAAACCAGGAATTAACTGAAGAAATGTAAAAAAAATAAAAAAAAATAATACAAGTAAATATGATATACTTTCTATTTACTAATACTAACAGCACATGGATTAAAAAATAGTCAGTGTTGATTGAAAGACTGAAGTTCTACTTTAGAGTAAAACATTTTAAAATAAAAATAAACTTGATATGTAAATATAATTACATGACTTATTTGTGTAAGCTGTACTAAGGGTGTCTTCAGTCATCTACTGCAGTGGTCTCCAAACTCCGGCTCGGGGCCAGATGTTGCCCTTTGTTTTTGTGTTTTTATGATACCAACAGTGGGGCCCAATTTTTCCCAATGACGCCTATGATGGGGCACACTTTATCTGAATTACACCAAGGATGGTGCACCATTACTCCCACTGAAGCGAACGTTGGGGCATCAATTTTTTGTCCTGACGTCGGGACCTTTTCTACTCCCAATAGCCACAGTCTGGCCCCCCTAAAGTCTGAAGGACAGTAAACTGGCCCTTTGTTTAGAAAGTTTGGACACCCCTGATCTAGTGGATTCTTGCATCTCCCAGTAATGAACTGCAGTGCCAAGATTTGCCATAACAGAAGCCTCCTGTATCTGAATTATCACAATTAACTTTCAACTGGTGGATTTGACTTTCAACCGGTGTGAGTGCTGATTCCACTTTTTATCAATAGGAAACAAAATAATGATTTCAGAAAGAGAATTGCTTTAATGTGGTAATATTCTAGTAAGGATTTGCATGTTTATATGGGATTTTCGTTTTAATGGGAATACTAAAGGTGCCTGTTTGCAATAAATGTATATCAGCAGCAATTTTTTAATTACAGATTTAAACCGGACACTTTTATTTATTTATTTATTTATTTCCCTGTCTGTATTCCACTGTGGGTGATTTCTCTTACTATCCTCCTCTGGTGGAATGAAAACCTAAACAGTTGACACCAGGAACAAGTGTCTATTCGAAAATACCTCTCCTCGTCTTTTGTTACGTTGACATCCATAACGTTTTAGGTTTCTCTGTGACAGTGGTCACCACAACAAATAGGTGACCCTTTCCAATGAAACACAGCAAAAGACACCTGAACTAAAATCCATGCCACACCTTCACCTTTCACACCTTGAAAAGGGTTCCAAGTAAACCCAAAGTAAAAGGAATGGCAATCAGTGGCCACAGAATGTTTTACTTAGACTTCAGTTAAGATAACAGCATCGCTTATGCAGCAAAAAGTGTACAACCACCAATGTTTCCAAGACACTGGGGTCCCCAAGGTGACAGACATGTATACAAGCCAAATATACAAGCCAAATCCAAACCCACCAATAATTGCAACATGACCTACTTGTATACGCAAAAGATGGCTAATGCTTGGCCTGCTTCACTCCCATGTTGGTGCAGTGTAATCACCTAACAGATGGCAAAAAAATACCCCCAAATGAAGCCACGAGTAACAAAAATTTGTAATCTCCAAAAGACAAAGGAAAATCCTAATGGCCAAAAATGGGGAAACAATCCCTCCTTCACTACTGTGCATGTCCATGCGTCCCACAGACCAGAAGTGTCAAACTGCACATGCTCATGCATTGCACAGACCAGAAATGACATCACTGGCCAAACCAGAAGTGACACAAATGCTGACAAAGTCACCCTGGAACCAAAATTTAAACAAAACTTTATACTATGCACATTGAAGGAGAAAAAAATAAATAAAAATGAGGTGAAAGCCAAGAATTATCTGACAGAACCTTAACCCACAAACAAAGAGTTTTTAGATATTCTTTTAACCGCTTAACCACTTCCCATACAGGCCAATTCTGACATTTCTCTCCTACGTGTAAAATTCATCATTTTTTTTTGCTAGAAAATTACATAGAACCCCCAAATATTACTTATGTTTTTTGGCAAAGACCCTAGAGAATACAATGGTGGTCGTTGCAACTTTTTATCTCGCATGGTGTTTGCGCAGCAATTTTTCAAACACGTTTTTTTGGAAAAAAAACAGCTTCATGCTTATAAAAAAAAAAAACATTAACTTTACCCAAATTCTTTTGCACAATGTGAAAGATAAAGTTACACCGAGTAAATAGATACCCAACATGTCGAGATTCAAAATTGCACACGCTCGTGGAATGGCGCCGAACTTCGGTATGTAAAAATCCCCATAGTCGGCGATTTAATTTTTTTTACTGGTTACATGTTTTGAGTTACAGAGTAGGTCTAGGGCTAGAATTATTGCACTCACTCTAACTTTCGTGGTGATACCTCACATGTGTGGTTTGAACAGAGTTTTCATATGTGGGCGCGACATGCGTATGCGTTCGCTTCTGCGTGCGAGCACACGGGGACAGGGGCACTTTTTTTTGCTGTAGGGGTTCCCCTTTAAATCCATACCAGGTGACGGGGCTAGCGAGGTGTCAATCTCGCCGATCGAGGCGGCGACATTAACTTCCTTCGCTATTCCTGTCTACCTGGAGTCACGTTCAAAATGAACAGACTTTTCTCCGTGTGCGGGCAAGTCTGTTAATTTCAAAAGTCCGGCGGACTAGCACACAGACGGGCGGATTCCGGCGGACAATTTTGAGTCAAAACATCTTCTTAAGTCTGTTGGAAAGAAAAAGTGCCCCCGGAGCCCACACACGGACAGATTGTCTGGCGGACTCTGGTCCGATCATGTGTACGCGGCATTAGTGCCAGATTTGTTATATATTATATATAATATTGCAGTCCCGCTAACAATCACTAAACGCCGCCATTACTAGTTTAAAAAAAAAAGTCCATTGGCGCAAACCAATCAATATACGCTTATTGAGATTTTTTTTTTACCAAAAATATGTAGCGGAATACTCATTGGCCTAAATTGATGAAGAAATTTGTTTTTGTTTTTTTTTTACTTTTTTTTATTAGATAATATTTTTTTTCTTTCTGCAATAAAATATGTTTTTCTTTTCAAAATTGTTGGACTTTTTTGTGTATAGCGCAAAAAATGAAAACCGCAGAGGTGATCAAATACCACCAAAAGAAAGCTCTATTTGTGGGGGGAAAAAAGGACAGTTTATTTGGGATACGGTGTCATACGTCCGCGCAATTTTCAATTGAAGCAACGCAGTGTCGTATCGCACAAAATGGCCTTGTCAGGAGGGGGGGGGGGGGGGTAAACATTTCGGGGCTGAAGTGGTTAATATGTAATAGTTCCACATATGGAACCAAATCAGATTTAAGTGTAACTGCATTGTATGGTATAGCTAGTTGGTATAGTTTTAAAGCCATATGTTAGTGTTTTTCACACATTGTGCTGTGACAGATCGATGGTTCCATATTTGCCTTAAAAGCTGTCGGCAACAGTGATCTAAAAAATATGAAAATATGCATGTTAAAATGATGAGTAAATTTGAGTTGCTAAATCTGAATTGCCCACATCAGGAGTTGTGTGTCTACACGGTGGGGGGATTTTGCTTGAATCCATTCCCTATGGAGATTTTCCAGCCTCTGTTCCAGAGCCTTCTGCTTTCTGTGTATAACGGCCCATACTGTCCTCCCCAGACAGACAGATGTCTCATTTGCATTGCTGTAACCCAGCATCCTTTGTGTCAGTCTTGTTAACTGTCTTCCAACGAGTGGTCTTCTGTCCAAAAGTATAGGGCTCAGCAGTGTGTGTTCATAGTAACTGGAGTGTGGCAGGGTAAATTAGGACATGTGCTCGCTCTGTTTCTACGATTGTTTTTTTTTTTTTTTTATCATCTTTTATTTTGTTTTGTTTAATGAATCCATTGAAGCGTGACAACTGTGCACCATGCATTCAGAGTCTTTTCATTATAACTTGCTATTGGCCTTCTGTGGGGAGGGCTGCTAGAAGACGTTTTAATGTATAACAGTTTTATTCATTTAATCCCTAATTGATAATTAGTTGACCGTTTTGAATTCCAGGTATATAATAGATGTTTCTTAATGATAAAAGGAAATTCAGAAAAATCGTTAGAGCATTCCCCTTCAAACCATTATGGACTCAACAAATCTCGTATAAAAAGCCCTAGAAAACTTTGTTACCATTGCCATGCCAAGGTATTGAATTCTACATTTGTTTTTAGGATTACAATAACTACAAATTTCCCCAAACAAAAATGTTTGTTTTTTAATTTTTCTTTATTACTATGGTTAAAAGCAATTGCCGATTTGACTTCTGTAAGGAAATGAATATCAAACGGATGTTCCGAAAATAAAGTGTCTACAGCCCAGGAAACAGGAATCGATTCAGAGCCCATGGGTTATGTGCTGCTACCTTCAAGTCATTGGACACGGGCACTTGCTGGGTCTGCCACCTTGTGCCCCCATATAGCCCAGCTCACTCCGTAAAGCTACAGTTTTTTGCTAATGTCTTCTTAGGTGATGGACGCCTTTTCCTCTTGGAGAAGTATTTCCTTTATTTATTTTTTTCAGCAGATTTAATTACCTCCTTCGACTGGCACTTCTATCTTTTTCTACTTTTTTTTTTTTAACACTTTTTATTGAAAGGGTGCAAAACATTAGACCTATTCAACAATTATTGCTTAACATGAGCATCGTATTATACATAACACAAGTATACAATCAGATAACAGGTTGTTGGAAAATACAGATACAGCTGCGGCTGGTTCTCAAAACAAAAGGTAACATAAAAAGATTAAAAATTATACCCATGGGTACTCAGAAATTGCGTTTGAAGGACTACTTTCCAAAGAGTTAAATGTACCATACCCTCAAACCACATGGACTTGGCAACATGCAGTTGTGCTCATAAGTTTACATACCTTGGCAGAATTTATCCTTTTTCAGAGAATGTTAATAATAACACAAAACCTTTTCTTTCACTCATGGTTAGTGTTTGGCTGAAGCCATTTATTAATCAACTGTGTTTACTCTTTTTAAATCATGATGGCAACAGTAACTACCCAAATGACCCTGATAAAACATTTACATACCCCAGTTCTTAATACCGTGTATTGCCCCCTTTAACATCAATGGCAGCTTTTGTTTAATTTGTGGATGAGGCTCTTTATCTTCTCTGATGGTATATCTGCCCATTCCTCTTGGCAAAAAGCCTCCAATTTCTGTAACTTCTTGGGCTCTCTTGCATGAACTGCACGTTTGAGATCTCCCCAGAGTGGCTCAATAATATTGAGGTCAGGAGACTGAGATGGCCACTCCAGAACCTTCACTTATTCTATTCTGCTGTAGCCAATGACAGGTCGGCTTGGCCTTGTGTTTTGGATCATTGTCATGTTGGAATGTCCACGTACGTCCCACGAGCAGCTTCCTGGCTGATGAATACAAATGTTTCTCCAATATTTTTTGATAACATACTGCATTCATCCTGCCATCAATTTTTACCAAATTTCCTGTGCTTTGTGTTTCACAGTAGCAATGGTGCACCTTTCATCATAGGCCTTGTTGACTCCTCTCCAAATGTAGCGTTTATGGTTGTGGCCAAAAAGCTCAAATTTGGTCTCATCACTCTAAATGACATTTTGCCAGAAGGTTTGAGGCTTGTCTTTGTGCTGTTTGACGTATTGTAAGTGGGATACTTTGTGGTATTTGCGTAGTAATGACTTTGTTCTGGCGTCTTGACCATGCAGCCCATCTTTCTCCAAGTGCCTCCTTATTGTGCATCTTGAAACAGCCACACCACATGCTTTCAGAGAGTATGTATTTCACCTGAAGTTATTTGTGGGGTTTTTTTTTTGCATCCCAAACTATTTTCCTCGCAGTTGTGGCTGAAATTTTAGATGGTCTACCTGACTGTGGTTTGGTTTCAACAGAACCCCTCATTTTCCACTTCTTGATTGGAGTTTGAACACTGCTGATTGGCATTCTCAATTCCTTGGATATCTTTTTATATCCCTTTCCCGTTTTATACAGTTCAACTACCTTTTCCCGCAGATCCTTTGACAATTCGTTTGTTTCCCCATAACTGAAAATCCAGAAATGCCAGCACTAGATGAAAGATGCAAGGGTCTTCAGGAGTCCAGAAATGCATTGACCTTTTATACACACACACTAATTACAAGCAAACAGATGAGGATGGTTACCTTTAATATCCATTCAAACCCCTTTGTGTCAACTTGTGTGCATGTTTTCAGACCAAAATCACCAGGGTATGTAAACACCATACATCCCATGTTTTATTATTTTTCTTAGCGCAACCTCTATGTTTGTACACTAGTCTCTCAAAGGGCAAAACCTGATTCACCATCAGAATATATGTTCGGACAGACGGAGGACCACGCTGAATCCATTTAAGTGCGATAGCCTTCCTGGCCAAAAACAATGTCTCTTTTAGAAAAATTTGTTGCCACTGTTCCTCATCTAGAATATCTAGGAGGCATATTGTAGGAGTGCATGGTATGGGTACTGACAGAACAGAGGTCAAGAGATCCATCACCTGTGACCAGTAATGCGTTATGGCAGGGCATACCCAAATAACATGTATAAAATCAGCATTTGTGGTATTACATCTCACACAATTGGAGGTGGGTATGCGATGAATAGCAAGCAATCACACCAGTGTAAGATACGACTGGTGTTTCCATTTTTGTTGAGAAAAAAAATATTCCCCTTCCAAGGATTTTAACAAACTTTGTTGCAGATTCCTTCCTTTTGTTATGCTGAAAAAATCCCTCTGTGTTTGTGTCCATGTGGGAAAGTGAATCTAATGGGAGTGGTTTCATAATTATCAATCAGCTGCTGGACCTGCAGGGCTGGAATGGGGAAAGTGGCAGGGTCTGCATCCCTTTTGACGTGTTCCTATTGGGAGTATCTCACCAAAAATTAAATTTTTGTTGCAGGGGATGCCTGATATCTGACTTGTATTTTAGTGTAGACTTCTGGGAACATCAGTGAGCCAATCACACAAGCAGGAAATTATGTTTCTTGGGGGTCTTATGTGCACATTGCATTTTACAGAAAATAACAGAGCTGCAGATTGAAGAGGAAAGTTCATTTTTAATAACATTCAATTACATTATGACTTCTGTTGCAATTGTATACGTTACATTATTTTTTCTTTGATATTTTTCCCCCCCCACACAAAAGTGGAGTTATGCTTTAACAGTTTGTTGTGGGCCCATTGGCCTTTTTTGTTTTACTGTGAGCCTGTTGCTCTTTAACGCCTTACTTTATCAGCTTTTTGTTGCCCTGTCCCAGCTTTTTTGAGTAATGTTGCTGCCATCAATTTCAGAATTTCTGTATTTTTTTCCTATAATAGTTAATTTTCTCAGTTTAAGCATTCGATATGTTTTCTATTTTCTATTGTGAATACCTCCTAAGCGGTGCACATTTAGAAGATATTCATTTTACACACAGGTAAGCTTTATTATAGGCTCACCTGTAGGTAAAAATCACAAAGTGGCAGTGGCGGCCTGCCTATTAGAGGCACAGGGGCGCCGCCCCACTAATGCGCCTGGCCCCCTAATCTACATGCAGGGCGCCAGATGCATGGATTTTAATGTGGGTTTTTTTTTTTTGAACCACGAGATTAGAGCCTGAGGCTCTAATTGGCTTTAAAAAGGGTGAGCTCGGGGCGCAGAGTACTGCACCCTGAGCCCGCCCGATATGATATTAGCAAATGAATATTCGCTAGTGTCTTCCTGATTCGTCTCCTGGCCAATTAGCGCTGCGCTATGAGCCCACCCCATATATGACATTAGAAAATTAATATTCGCTAATGTCTTCCTGCTTCTTCTCCTGGCCAATCAGGAAGCGAGTCCCAGGACCTGATTGGCAGGGAGTATTAGGACTCCCTGCCAATTGGGTCTCAGGACCCACCTCCCGTTCGGCCGGGAGAAGAAGCAACGGCCCTGGCACTTAGCTTCGCCCCGCACCTCTACCGCAGCATAAGGTAAGGCCATGGATTGCCGCCTTCCCGATTTGTGTGAGCGAGTGTCGGGGGAGTTGGGTAGCGTGAGTGCACAAGCCGCGGGAGGGGTGGTTAGTGTGAGGGGGCCAGGTTTGTTCGCCACCCCCCCCAATATTGTCACCAGCCGCCACTGCAAAGTGGGCTTTACTACTGCTTTAACCACTTCAGCCCCAGACCGTTTTGCTGGCCAAAGACCAGACCACTTTTTGCGATTCGGCACTGCGTCGGTTTAACTGACAATTGCGTGGTCATGCGACGTGGCTCCCAAACAAAATTGACATCCTTTTTTTCTCACAAATAGAGCTTTCTTTTGGGGCTATTTGATCATCCCTGCGGTTTTTATTTTTTGCGCTATAAACAAAAATAGAGTGACAATTTTGAAAAAAACACATTATTTTAAAATTTTTGTTATAATAAATATCCCCCAAAAATATATAAAAAAACATTTTTTTCCCTCAGTTTAGGCCGATACGTATTCTTCTACATATTTTTGGTAAAAAAAATTGCAATAAGCGATTATTGATTGGTTTGCGCAAACGTTATAGCGTTTACAAAATAGGGGATAGTTTTATGGCATTTTTATTAATCTTTTTTTTTGGTAATGGCGGCGATCAGCAATTTTTTTATTGTGACTGCGACATTATGACGGACACATTGGACATTTTTTACACGGTTTTGGGACCATTGTCATTTATACAGCAATCACTGCTATACAAATGCAGTGATTCCTGTGTAAAAGACACTGGCAGTGAAGGGGTTAACCAGTGGGTGGCAGTGTAGGGGTTAAGTGTTCCTAGGGGTGTGTTACTAACTGTTGGGGGCTGGGCTTTCTTTTAGTGAACACTGATCTCTGCTCCAATCATATGCGTCACTTGTTGCTAGGCAGAATGGGGAAATGCTGTTTACAAAGGCATCTCCCAGTTCAGCCGCCCCGTGAGACGATCGCGGTTATGTCCGTGGCGATAGAGTCCGCGGGACCCGCGACCAGACTCACGGGGGTCCCAACCAGCACACGAGCGCGCCGCCAGTGGCGCGCTCGCATTGGCAGGGCGGCATTTAAGATTGGACATACCTGTACACCAATATGCCTGCCCGTGCCATTCTGCCGACGTATGTCGACGTGCGTTGGTCGGGAAGTGGTTAAACACACGAAAAGTACTTCACCTGGCCAAACAGTGTCTTTGTAGCTAAATTTGCTATGTAACTTCTGCCTTTTCTATCACAGGCTTTGTATTTGCTTTTGAGCATGTTTTTAACTAGCCTTGAAACTGGAAAAATACACACTAGGTTTATTATTAGTGTAAAGAAGGTCTGCTCTCTAGATGACAGATGTCAGCTCAACCTTTAGGGAATATGGGCATCATCCGCTAGTTATTTTCTTGCTGCATTCTGTGCAGATATGCTATTTTACATGTCGTCGTCTTAGATTGCAAGCACAGTGCGTTTGAACACAGCGATGACTTTCATGATTTGGTATGCACTGATACTTGGTAATATTGAGCTGGAGGATGGCTGTAGACAGAAAAACCTGCTAATGACTTTACAAAGTGGCAAGCAGATGTTTCCAACTACAGAGGAATGTAAATCTGCAGCATAGCATAAATTTGATAGAAAGAAAACATGATTAGTTACTGTATTACAAGTCTCGACTTTAATCAGATAGATTCCGCAATTAGTGATTCTTTTAATCTGAACTTTATATTCTTGGTAGTAATCATTTCCTCCAGCGTGACAGCTTCTCGCACCATGTAATGTTCCTGCTATGCTTACACTTTGACACCTCTATAAGATCTTCATCATGGAGATTATTTTCATTATTTGTTAAGATGTTGCTGATCCAGAAGGGATATTGGAGTACAGGAGAAAAGGATTCAGCTGTGTTCTTTAGTAATACTAATGGTGACGTGTTGGTGATGAGAAGAACTTGCTGTAGAATGAACAGAAAAGCAGAGTTGCGCACGCGGGTACAGTGCAAATGATCATATCAGACGACCGCAGGAAACTGTCATGTGCATTACAGGGGATCTGGCATGATGGAAGGGGTTTCATGCTGATAAAGCTGTGATGAATTGAGATAACTGAGCACTGCCTCGTAGGCTGTAATATGGAACCAGTTGATATGCGCAGAATGGAGAATTTGAGGCTCATTTACCGGTTTGATTATTTCCAAAATGATCAGATCGCTCTTTATGGCCAGCTTTAGAGCCAGCAATTAGTGATTCAGCACTGTGGTGCTCTAAGGCTATAGGTGGAGAATCGATGTGCATATCATTTTATACAGATGCTGGACTTCTCATCAAGATTCAACTCCAGCCAAAACATGTTTCTTGTTTATATGGGCTACAAGTGTCAATGAGAACAAAGGTGGGGGGATGTCTTTGCAATGGGGACTTAGACCGGGTTCACACTGGTACGATAAGTCTGTTGTAGGACTGTCATCCTACTTTGCCCTGCGACATCGATCCTACTTCCATCCGACTTGAATGAACGAGATAAGATTTTGCTCCAACTTTCCGATAGGCTGACTTGTCCTTTGACCAATCAAAACAATCCCAGTGTGACATAAATTCTTTTTACTGCTGCTGTAATCATCATGTCGGATGTCACAAGTCGGATGGTTAGGACAAGGATCCAACTTCAATTATATTCAATGGGCTGAAGTAGGACCAAGTGGTACAGGAACCTTTTTGAAAGTCGGACCGACTTGTGTCGGACCAGTTAAGACGGCTCTCATAGGGAACCATTGATTTACACACGTCATGTGACCATGTGATCCCAAAGTCAGAACGTATGTCGTACCAGCGTGAACCCGGTTGGTAGGTTTAGCATGATTATCAGGATTTAATGGTTGTATGTGCCCCCACTTTCTTCATATTCCGATGATGAGTGTCACCTGGAAAATAAAACACAGGCAGCAATGTTAACCTGTCAGAGATTAGAAATTTCTACTACTATCCAAAACCTGTTTGGTTGCAGTTGGTATTTAGAGCTGTCATTAACCACTTCTATACCGGGCCTATTCTGGCACTCTTCTCCTACATGTAAAAATCATTATTTTTTTTTGCTAGAAAATTACGTACCCCCAAACATTATATATGTTTTTTTTTGGGGGTTTTTAGCAGAAAACATAGGGAATCAAATGGCGGTCGTTGCAACTTTTTATGTCACACTGTATTTGCGCAGCAATTTTTCAAATGCGTTTTTTTTTTTTAAATTCATGAATAAAAAAATTAAAAAAAACACTAAAGTTAGCCCCATTTTTTGGCATAATGTGAAAGATGATGTTACACCGAGTAAATAGATACCTAACATGTCACACTTTAAAATTGCGCACACTCGTGGAATGGTGCCAAACTTCGGTATTTAAAAATCTCCATAGACAACCTTTTACATTTTTTTACAAGTTGCCATTTTAGAGTTACAGAGGAGGTCTTGGGCTGGAATTGTTGCTCTTGCGCTAACGTTCACGGCAATACCTCACATGAGTGGTTTGAACATATGTGGGTGCGACGTACATATGTGTTCACTTCTGCATGCAAGCACACGGGGACGTTCAATTTTTTTGTTTGTTTTTTTTTATTGTGTGTTTTTTTTTTATTTCTTTTTTTGTTTTTTTTTACACTTTCCCTTAAATTTTTAAAAAAATGTTTTAGCACTTTTTTTCCTATTGCAAGGAATGTAAGCAACCAGTGTAATAGGAATAGGGCATGACAGGTCCTCTCTATGAAGAGATGTGGGGTCTATAAGACCCCACGTCTCTCCTCTAGGCAGGAATGACTGAGATAAAAAAAAACGATCTTGGCCTTTCCAGCCAAGTACACGGCAGTATTTACAACTGTCAGGCCGGACGTGAAGCCAGTGGATTCCTTATACGGGATGCCAATCGCACATATTGTTCTTACGGTGTAGGGAATCGCCAGCTGTAAAAGATATCTGACTGATGCCTGCAGCGGCAGGCATCATTCAGATATCCCCACTCAAATTCCAGAACGTCATATGATGGCCTTGGGCGCAAAGTGGTTAACATTGTTCTAAAGCCAAACATGTTTTGCCTTAATGCATGCAAATTTTTTTTACAGCTTGCTGTCTCCTCCTCCACCTCCATAAATACTTACCTGAGTCCTCCATCGATCCAACACTGTACACATCTGCAGGAAACAGGGGGGGGGGGGGCAAGCCACCCTGTGTGTGTCTAAGGGATGTGGCTCCATAGACACGCAAAGCTCAGAAGCGAGCATGCATGTGTGCCCCTATAGCAAGTGGAATTAGGCGTAGCAGAAATCTCACTTTATTTGTCCTGGTGTTCACTGTCAACAGGCAAAGAGGGGATGTTTTCCAAATGGGGGGCACTTATTCTGTGTAAGAGGACATCTGACTCACTTTGGAGGCATTTCTTATTTCCTGTTATGCCTACAGAATTGGAAATGAATGGAGTCCTACTTGCAAACGGAAGGAGACAACAGGAAGTGAGAGGAAATCTCCCCCCAGGAAGGGGAATTCACTCCTGTTATGCCCTGTACACGCGGTTGGACTATGCGACGGAAAATGTGCAATCGGATCTTGTTGTCGGAAAATCCGATCGTGTGTGGGCTCCATCGGACTTTTTCCGTCAGAATTTCCAGCACACAAAGTTTGAGAGCAGGCGGTAAAATTTTCCAACAACAAAATCCGATCGTTTAAATTCAGATTGTGTGTAGACAATTCCAACGGACAAAGTGTCACGCATGCTCAGAATAAATTACGAGACGAAAGCTATTGGCTACTGGCCCGTTTATAGTCCCGTCGTACGTGTTCTACATCACCGCGTTCAGAGCGATCGAATTTTCTGACAACTTTGTGCTACCGTGTGTATGCAAGACAAGTTTGGGCCAAAATCAGTTGGAAAAAATCAGACGGATTTTGTCGTCGGAATGCCCGACCGTGTGTACAGGGCATAAGAGTTATCATGGGAAAAGCTGTCTGCACTGAAGATTTATTTATTTCTTTCAGGTACTTATATAGCGCCGTCAATTTACGCAGTGCTTTACATATGCATTATACATTCACATCAGTCCCTACCCTCAAAGGAGCTTACAACCTAAGGTCCCTAACACACAATCATACATATACTAGGGCCAATTTAGACAAGAGCCAATTAACTTACCAGCATGTCTTTAGAGTGATCACCCAAGGCTCGTTTCCACATCAACCCAAAGCTTTCAAAATTCAATTGTCATTGGGACAGAACGTGTTGTGAAATCTTCTGAACAGGGGCACAGACAGCAAAACAAACATTACAGGGGTTATAACCCTTCCCTATGCTATCCAAAAAGCTTACAAATAGTTTTTTTGGCTGGAGCTACACTTAAAAAAGGTACCTGGTCCGACTTACAAACAGATTTAACTTGAGAACAAATCTACAGACCTGATCTTGTTTGTAACCTGGGTACCGCCTGTAGTTAGTTTTCTAATGTTCCTTTAAAATACCTAATTCTATAATGCTTTGCTCCGCAGTATTTTACTAATGAGAAAATATAGCTCCCTAAATAACAGATGATGTGCTGAATGGTATGGTGGCAATTTGTCATTCAATTCCTATGGATGCTGATAGCACTGTGAAGTATGTGCCATTCATTATTCCATTAAACCATGCCTTTAAAGTGAGATTACAAATGGGAAAGCACTTGTGATAATATACTTATGAGGTCTCACTCGGTGTAGATGTGTAAGCACATGTTACTTGCCCGCAGAATGTATCTTGCCGAGTGATTGACAGCTTCTGTCAATGTCTATCACATATTGTCAACATCCCCCCCCCCCCCAGAACACTGGTAGTGGGAGAATTCTATTAATATTTTGGTCAGCGTGTTTTAACAGTATACCACAGACAGGCATGTGCTCGTCTCTCCGCACTTCCATTTACAATACTTGACCAAACCTGAACCATCTGTGTGTCTGAATGTAGCCTATATGATGGATTTCAAAGATTACCGTACATTTTTTTTTAAATTATATGCTATGAGTATCAATTTAAGCAGCATTTCTCTACTAACAGAGAAAACTAGCTAAATAGTTATGAAATGCGTGTTTACATGCAAAAACAAATGATCATACATGTACATACCCTAATCGTGTTGAATTCGAAGGAAATGCTAAGTGACATTTAATTTCCGGTATTATTGTATTTACTTCCAGCCTGTATATAGCACTAACCTTTTATGCGTTGCCCTATAGAATACATTGGCATTTCACTTAGGTGTAGTATTGTTTTTGCATGGTCTATTATACTCCTATGCAGCATGCATATCATGAATATTTGGGAGCATTATATGTGCATAGGCCAGTCTTTGTGTCCCATTGGCCATTTGGTGGTAAATTAAATTTGCAGGTAGTTGATGATGCAAATGAATCTAATGTCTGCCTTACCCATTTAATTTTTTATAATTGTATTTTTGTTGAAAGCTGTAAGAAAAACGTATACATATTAGGGGAAAAAAATGGCAGTGAACATACAATATATTAGACCCCTTTCACACTGGGGCAGGGGTGGCGTCGGCGGTAAAGCACCGCTAAAAAGCAGAGCTTTACTGTCGTATTTGCGGAGTTATTCGGCCACTAGCGGGGCAATTTTAACATGCGTTAATAGCTGCGCTGCCCCATTGATTTGAATGGACAGGAGCGGTGGAGGAACGGTATACACACTGCTCCTTCAGCGCTCCAAAGATGCTGCTAGCAGGACTTTTTTTAGTGTCCTACCAGCGCACCGCTCCAGTGTGAAAGGCTTTCCTGACTCTGACACTGTGGTCAGTTTGCATGATTCTGTCATCCGCAGCCTGCTATCTGCAGCTCTCCTGTGTCTCCTCTGTCCTTCTCCCCCCTCCCCTCCCTGCTCGTACTAGTGTATGCCCCCCCTCCCCCCCTGCTTCTGCTGCTCTCATATCTGTATAACATGTGTCCCTGTGCCTGTGCAATTTAAAAAATCCACTGATCTGTACATGTATAAGCACGGCTCCCGGCGCTCAACTGATTGTCAGCACTCTCTCTCTTCTCTCCACCTCCTCCCCGGCTGACATCACCGGGGGGGGGGGGCTTGGCCCCCGCCCACTGCAGCTGTGAGCCAGAGAAACAAGGGAGCTGATTAGTCAGGTACTACCGCTACAAATCGTCAGATTTTTTACATTGCACAGGGACAAATGTTATAATGGTACAGAGGGG
This sequence comes from Lithobates pipiens, assembly GCF_037356315.1. Classification (NCBI taxonomy): domain Eukaryota; kingdom Metazoa; phylum Chordata; class Amphibia; order Anura; family Ranidae; genus Lithobates; species Lithobates pipiens. The sequence continues at coordinate 57,725,017 of NW_027507903.1, read as the reverse complement.
GTAAGACAATTTAGTAGAAGTCGGTTAACAACCACTTCAATGGAAGCAGCCAATATGAGAAGTCTGCACTCTACAAAGGTGTTTGTAGAGATGCTATCAGTTAGGTTTGGTAAAGTCCTAGATCCTTTGCATTTAGGAACTGCTAATAACAGTGATTGTATAGGCCAGCACCCTGCTTCTATAAGTTTACTGCTTTACACTTTAACTTTAGTTTGAAGGTACATTTACCTTTTATACATGGGTCAGTCCATGCAAAAGCAAAGTTTTAGTTATAGGTTTATCCTGGCGATTTGAGTCAGATTCAACATTCTTTTATGTGTTGGATACTCCTACAATGAGTTCTGCTGTCAAAATGACCGGTACTTACCAGCTTAGAGTTTTGGGTGTTTCCGTCCACCTTTACAAATTGTCAGACCTTCTGTTGCATTGTCCATAATATGTACTATAGGTTCCAATAGTCTAAGGGAGAGTGGGAACCCCTCATAATGACCAACAAAGGTATACAGACCTATATTTTTCACAAACTAAGTTCCTGAGAAAAAAAAGAAATTGTCAGATAGTTTAACCTTAATCTTACTAAAAAAATGATTTTAGCTGGAACAAAAACAGAATCCTATAAAGGGCTCAGATCAAAGAATGTTCTTTTCCAGTGTTTGACGTACGTTTGGAACATGTCAAGTGCAGGTCGTCAAAATCCCATTGACTTCAGTGGCAACTGTTTTGTGTTGGACTCAAGCATGTCCTATTAAAGTGTTTTTGAATGGAAGGCAATGATAGCTCTGTGTAAGCTCTGACTAGATCCCAATCGGAGCTTACACAAGGCTTATAGAAGTCTCTCTCTCACCGATCCCATGTGATATCGCTCGTGTCGGAGTGGCCAGTTGCCAAGCACAACACCGTGTCTTGGTGAGTCACATAATTCACTATTCCGAAAAAAATTGCATGTCTCCACTCTCTTTGCAGCTAATAGATCAGTGAGGGAGAAAAAGGAAAATTAATATGTGCTTGAGAGGAAGGCGCCCCTCAGTAACCTCAGTAAAATTAACTTGCTTCTTTACCCTGCAAACTAATTGCAGGAAAGGTGTTTTGAGTTGACTGAATTAAAGTTAAATTGTAAAAGAATGGTAAAGCTGGCCACACAAATTACAGTCCGATTGTACAATTTTCCTTCGCTTTACCAATACCTGCTGTATGTAGCTCAAAGACATGCTTGATTGAATACAAATGGTATGGATTGTTTAGGTATGACCTTATGCTATGTAGTTGTAAATCAAAGGCTACTTTCACATGTTTGTATTACTGCAACATACAATAAGGTTCAGGTTGATTTGAATTGAACGGCAACACATATGTGTAGCACACTACAATGCACAAATGTGAACACTGTCATGAGAGTGTCATAAAGAGTCTCTGCAACACCCTCTAGAACTCCTTTATACCTCTGACGGCACATGCTGGTCAGGGTGATTCATGTACCTGTTGGAAGCAGGTGCATGAATTTGCCGCAAAGCCCCGCGTGCAGAGCTGCATAGAAGACAGGGTGTCCATATAGACACTCCAATCCCAGTGCAGAAGAGCTCCCTCCCCACCAGCGCACCTGTTACACCGTCAGCAGAGTATCCAAGGGATTTTGAAGCTGGGTGTGTGGAGCCTGATAGGGTATTAGAGACAGTAGTTCCCCATCAGGTTTGCTCCTCTTGGGGTTGACAGCAGGCAGTTGGTGGATCCTTGGCTAATAAACAGTCTGCTATTGGTTTAGAACAGGGGTGTCAAACCCCATTTCGTTGCGGGCTGCATAAGCATTATGGTTGCCCTCAAAGAGCTGGTTATATGTATAAGACTTGATGTCCAGAGCACCCCACCCTCCTGTAAATCAGATGTCAACAGCCCCCTCACCATCAAAAGTCAAGAGTCTCCCACCCTCCCTTACATCACAGTTCACCCCCTTACCTTGTGCTGCCGCTGGGAAGAAGCTGAAGGCTGAGCTGGGAAGCAGAAAGTTCAGGGTCTGGAGGAGGACCAGAGGAGGTATTGAGTCAGCTGGTGGAATTTGCTGAATGCTGAGATCAGGGGAGGCGGAGACGAGGAGGTGCTGTGGCTGCACAGAGAGGTGCAGGATCTCCTCTCTGCTGTCGACTGCTAAGGCAAAGTTTGGGTGGAGATGAGACGTGTACCACTTCTGCAGGAGATATGCAAGGGACATCTGAGATAGCCTGGCGGGCCAGAGTCAGCCCGCAGGCCTTGTGTTTGACATACATGGTTTAGAATATGCCCACTTCTGTTGTCAACCACAAGGATAGAGTGGACCCAATGACTAGTTTGTCAGCTTTTCCATCATGCTCCACCCACTGTCAGTATCTTTGGTGGCTAGGAACGATTTGGCTATGCAGCCGACAGTGCCCTTGATAACCACTGACAGGTGGGGAAGGGGTAGTGGCAGCAAACATATTGCTCTGCTACACAGTGTACAGACACAGGCACTCTATCTGTCTCTGTTTTATCTCTACTCCATTTTCAATTTATTCTTCATTACCTCCAGTAATAATTATTTAATTTAGTGCAGCCATAGCTGCCTAATTCTGCTGCAGGGGGCAATAAAGCTGCCATAGTTGGCAGGATTTTTTTAGTCTGACCCAGGCAATTTTGTGTTGCAATTGCTTTATTATAAAGCTGTACGATTAATCAGTAAAGAATTGAGATCGCGATTCTACCCCCTATGGTCTTAACGCAGTATTTCCTTGATTCAGTGCAGCCAGGCAGCCTGTTGCTCAGGTAAGAGAGAAAGAAACATTGTAAGATTTCTTTCTTTCAGATCAAAATGAATGAACTTCGGTCTGTAGATGAGGGTAGTTTAACCACTTAAAGAGGAACTGCAGTCTGCTCACATAATTTGTAATAAAAACATCTTTGCCATCCTGAAGCTTCGCTCCAACCAGAGAGATATACACCACCGCTCAAGGGCAGGTCCTGGGAACTCAGAGATAATTGTTCCAGGTGAAGGGATCCGGGTGCGAGCCACAGCATGCAGATAATGTGGATAATGACAGAACGGACGGCCGCACTCCAATGCTAAAACGATGCTTTATTCAAATAATATTTAGGACACAGCTAATGACATCACAGCGAAAGATGCCAACAGTTGGCGCGTTTCGCACTAAGGCTAGTGCTTACTCATAGCTTCGCTCCAACCACTTTGCATATTATTTTATATATACTGCGATTCTGTACTTGCCAAATATGGAGCAGAAATCTCCCTCCACTGAGTCTGGCTGCAACCATTTTAACTGTGGGCAGCTAAAGCTGCTGCCTGTTCATTTCCTGGATTTACAGAGGCACACCTCCAGCTCTGTAGCTTTTATTGGCCCTCTTATGACTCACCCCCCTCCCTTCCCGGCAAACTCTCACAAGAGTGAGAGAGAGAGCTGTGCGTGATGTCCTAAGCCTAGGCTTTTTAGCAGACAGGAAACAGGAAGTGGGCTGTATAAGGTATTTGCTGGCAGAAGCTTGATCCAAAGGGAAGAAGATTTCATAGATGGAAAGATGAAAAAAATTACTGAAGTTCCACTTTAAAGACTAAACCTATTTCTGACATTTGTTGCTTACAAGTTAAAATCAGTATTTTTTGCTAGAACAATACTTAGAACCCTCAAACATGTTATATATTGTCATGGTTATGCAGTAATCTTCCTCTGCTTACCTCTCCTCATGTGTTCAGACTAAGAGGCCAGCCACTTCCACCTGGTGTTTTTTTATAACCTCTCCTCTAAGCATGGCTCCACCCCAGGCCCTATCAGGGAACCCTATATTAACCTGTGCACTGCACGCCAGTGGTGCTGATCAACCATTGTGTATCTGGCTTCCTGTTTCCTGCTTGCCATGTGCTCTTTGTTTGTCTCTGTTACCGACCTTGGCGTGTTCTCAACGATTCCTGTCTGCTTGTGACCCTGACCTTTTGGCATGTCCCCAACCATCCTTGTCTGCCTGTGACCCTGAACCTTTGGCGTGTACTCTGTTGTTCCTGTCTGCTAGTTGCCCTGACCTCTGCCGTATCCCCTTACTATCCTTGTCGTCCCAGCCTGCTGCTTCCTTCTCCTGTAGTCTACTGTGAGCGTGAGCTGTGAGACCCTAGGGGCCGCGACCTGGAGCCAGACTGCAGCGAAGTCCATCCTCACCACTGGAGGGTCTGGCGAACACCCGCTGGCTCTTAGCCCTTGTACACACGGTCGGAGATTCCGACTACCGAATCCGTCGGAGTAATTCCGACGGATTAATTCCGGAAGAGGTCCGGAAGTGATGTTGCATACACACGGTCGGAACTAAGTTGTCGGAAAATCCGATTGTACATAACGTGATGATGTTATTTCCTTACAACGGGACTACGTTCAGGCTAGTAGCCAATAGCTATGGTCTAGGAATGTGATCTGAGCATGCGTGGCACTTTGTCCGTCGGAGTAGGCTACACATGATCGGAGTATGTCCGATAGGAGCATTTTGTCGGAAAATTTTACCGGCAAGTTGGAAAACTTGGTCCGTCGGATATTCAGACGGAAACAGTCCGATGCAGACCACACACAGTCGGAATATCTGACAAAACGGTCCGATAGGACACATTCCGTCGGAATCTCCGACCGTGTGTACAAGGGCTAAGACTCCACGCCCTGGGGAATCTATGCTCCAGCTCCCATTGGGATCTGTGTTAGTGATCCAGTAGACCTGTGTCCTGAATCTCCCTGGGTACAATCCGCAACAGTCAGTCCTAAGGTCCACTACCTAGCGGTGCACTTCCGACGATATATATATATATATGTGTGTGTGTGTGTGTGTGTGTGTATATATATATATATATATATATATCTTTAGCAGAGATCCTAGAAAATAAAATGGCGGTTGTTTCAATATTTTATGTCACACTGTATTTGCGCAGCGGTCTTTCAAACGCAATATTTTTGGGAAAAATACACTTTAATGAATTAAAAACAAGCTAAACCGTAAAGTTAGCCCAATTTTTTTGTATGATGAGAATCGTGATGTTTATTATAAGCAAAAAACTTGTGATTCTCATTTTAGCCAGAATCGTGCATCTCTATTTTATTCTATTCTATTGTCTGTGTTGTTGTGCATTGAAAACAATGAAGTGCAGGTGAAGATGTTTGCGGTGTTATGAATGGGTCCTTAAAGAAAGTGTTCATTTTGTTGTATTGTGTGTGACCAGCTTAACCACTTGCCGACCGCCTCACGCCGATGTACGTCGGCAGAATGGCACGGGCAGGCATAAGCACGTACATGTACGTGATTTGCCTCCCGCGGGTCGGGGGCCCGATCGGGCCCCCGCCCGGTGCCTGCGGCGGTCGGTTTTCGTTCGGGAGCGATCCCGGACGAGGGGACGGCCATTCATTCATGGCCACCCCCTCGCGATCGCTCCCGACGAATGAAAATCCCCCGTGACATCACTTCCTCTCCTGTAATGTAAACACAGGAGAGGAAGTGATGTATTCTCTCCTCGTGTCGGTCTTTTTCGTTCCGGCACCGAGGAGAGCGGATCGGTGAGTTGCACCTAACACTACACTAACAGTAGAACACGCCAGGCACACTTTTCACCCCCCTGATCACCCCCCAATCACCCCTGCCCCCCCCAGTCACAGTGACACCAAGTGCATTTTTTTTTTTTTTTTTTTTTTTTTTTTTTTTTTTTGCATTGGTGTCATTTGTGACTGTAATAACTGTTAGGGCAGTTAGGGCTAGCCCCCTTTAGCTCTAGGGTGCCCCCCTAACCCCCCCAATAAAGGTTTAACCCCGTGATCACCCCCCGTCGCCAGTGTCACTAATAAGCGATTTTTTTCTGATCGCTGTATTAGTGTCACAGGTGACGCTAGATAGGCAGGTAAGTATTTGGGTTCGCCGCAGCTTTTTATAGCGTCAGGGACCCCCATATACTACCGCATAGCCCCCTGATTGCCCCCCAGTTAACCCTTTCACCAGTGATCACCATATAACTGTTACAGGTGACGCTGGTTGGTTAGTTATATTTTTTTGTTTCAGGGCACCCGCCATTTATTACCTAATAAAGGTTTAACCCCCTGATCACCCGGCGGGTGATATAAGTTTTTTAGGGTCAGATAAGGCCTGCGTCGCCCCAGCGTCAGGTTAGTGCCAGTACCGCTAACACCCACGCGCAAAGCATACACCTCCCTTAGTAATATAGTATCTGATCAGATATATATTAGCGTTGCCAGCATTTTAGGTTTCCCAAAACGCATTGTTAGCGGGATCAGCCCAGATACCCGCTAGCACCTGCGTTTAGCCCCTCCGCCAAGCCCAGCCCAGCCCACCCAAGTGCAGTATCGATCGATCACTGTCACTTACAAAACACAACACACATAACTGCAGCGTTCGCAGAGTCAGGCTTGATCCCTGCGATCGCTAACAGTTTTTTTTGTAGCGTTTTGAAACAGTCGCTGACAGGCTAGGTGCTTTTTTACCTGTGAGTCTCACTAGTGTACCCCTAAATTTAGAGCCCAAAATGGCAAAGCGAAGGTACACTAGTGATGAGGCCTACACGTTTCTGAGCATGACAGATAGTGAAGAGGACGTCACTCATCTGTCAGATTCAGGCTCAGAATACGATCCTGTAGAGGACAGCGGCTCCATGACAGATAGCTCTGACGACGGAGATGAGGCCGCTGTTAAGAACAGGTGTGCCCAATCCCGTATGTATTCTGTTGTTGAGGTGCAGGAACCGCAGGTCACTCGTATGGAGCAGAGACGTACTAGAGCCGCTCAACCTTCTGGTGAACTGGCAAGCACCAGCGGCCTAGTACACCCTGGACCTACATCCAGCACTGCAGTAACACGTGGTGACGTGGCGAGTCCCATAAGTGCAGTTCAAGCTGGCGAGGTGGCAAGCACAAGTAGTGTCCCGCTGCCACCAAGAAGAAGACAAAGACAGGCCCGTCGTACCCATAGTGCCCTTCCTGCAGAATTCGCCAATCCTATTTGGGTGCCCACCACTTCTGCAGAACCCGTACTTCCCCCATTCACTGGCCAACCTGGCATTAACGTGGAAACAGTTGATTTTACGACACTTGACTTTTACTCACTGTTTTTCACCGAAGATCTCTTTAGATCTATTGTGGACCAAACCAATTTGTACGCTGCTCAACACATCGCCACTATTCCCCAGTCCGCCCTTGCCAGACAATGGAAACCAGTTACGGTTTCCGAATTTAAAATCTTTCTGGGCCTCTCCCTCAACATGGGCATAACCAAAAAGAGTGAGTTGCGGTCATATTGGTCCATTGACCCAATTCACCATATGCGCGTGTTCTCTGCTTCCATGTCCAGGGCACGATACGAGATGATTTTGCGGTTCATGCACTTCAGCGACAATGAACTCTGTCGTCCTCGTGGAGACCCTGAGTATGATCGGCTCTACAAAATTCGGCCCCTCATAAACCACTTCAACCAACGTTTTGCAGCCTTGTTTACTCCCGATCAAGTTGTCTGCGTTGATGAGTCCCTGATTAAATTTTCTGGTCGCTTGTCCTTCAAACAATACGTCCCCAACAAGCGTTCCAGATACGGGGTCAAGATGTATAAGCTCTGTGACAGGGCCACAGGCTATACACGTAGTTTCATGGTTTATGAGGGAAGAGATAGTCACGTAGAGCCGGAGAACTGCCCTGATTACATAGGAAGCGCTGGCAAGATAGTGTGGGACTTGGTGTCACCCTTATTCGGAAAGGGGTACCACTTGTACGTGGACAATTATTACACAAGCGTGCCACTCTTTAGTCACTTGTTTGATCAGCAGATTGGAGCATGTGGCACCGTGCGACCTAATCGCCGGGGCTTTCCCCAGCGGCTTGTAGAGTCCCGTCTTAGGCTGGGGGAGAGAGCCTGCTTGCGCAGTAATAATTTGCTCGCTATGAAGTGGAGGGATAATAAGAATGTTTTCGTTCTTACCTCCCTTCATGCAGACACGACGGTCCAAATTTCTACGGCGACTGGTGTTGTGGAGAAACCCCTCTGTGTCCACAAATATAACCTTAACATGGGAGGGGTGGACCTCAATGACCAGTTGTTGGCGCCGTATCTAGTTGCCCGTAAGTCCAGACGCTGGTACAAAAAAGTGTCTGTTTATTTATTCCAATTGGCTATACTGAATGCTTATGTACTACACAAAGCTTCAGGACGGACTGGATCCTTCCTCAAATTCCAGGAGGATATCGTCAGAGCCCTTCTGTATCCAGACGGTGCTCCACCTCACCTTCCCCTACCAGATGCAGTAAGCCGGCTGCATGAGAGGCATTATTCTTATGTCATCCCGAGTACCCCTACCCAACGAGCCCCCCAAAAAAGATGTCGTGTCTGTAGCAAGCGCGGATTTAGGCGTGACACCCGTTCTTATTGTCCCCGCTGTCCTGACAATCCTGGTCTTTGTCAGGGTGAGTGTTTTGAACGCTACCATGAACTAGTTGAGTATTAGCGCAGGGTACAGCATTGCACAAGCTAGGCACACGTTCACAGGGTCTCCCAAGATGCCATCACATTTTGAGAGACCCAAACCGCTGGAACCGTTACAACAGAAAAAGTGTTAAAGTTACAAAAAAAAGTGTTAAAAAAAAAAAAAAAAAAAAAGTAAAAAAACCAAAAAAACCAAAAAAAATATAAAATAAAAAAACCAAAAATAGTTGTCGTTTTATTGTTCTCTCTCGCTCTCTATTCTCTCTCTATTGTTCTGCTCCTTTGTACTGTATTCTATTCTGCAATGTTTTATTGTTAACCATTTTTTGTTTTCAGGTACGCCATTCAGCTGTAGCGTGGATTTATTTATCTTGACAGCAACAGCGTTTGCTCCCACGATATGTAAAGCCACGACTCCAGCGCTGTCGGAGGTGATTTCACCACCACAGTTAAAAAAGAGCATATATGCCGAAGCATGGGGGCATAAGGGGTGGAGGATCGATTTTGCTCCTAATGCCGCGTACATACAGTCAAAATTCCGACGGAGGGCTTGCCCGTGGAAAAGTTTGAATGTATGTACGCGGCATAACTTTTTTGCGGGAGGATGCCCCCATGCTTCGGCATATATATATTTTAGGCACAGATTGTGTTAAATGTGTTATTTTTTGCGATTTTTTTTGTATTTGCTTTGCAGGTATGGTAAGTCCTACTGTTATACTGTAATGTTACTTTGTTTTATTGTTAACCATCATTTGCTTAGCAGGTACGCCATTCTGCTGCAGAGCGGATTTATTTATCTTGACAGCAACAGCGTTTGCTCCCACGATACATAAAGCCGCGACTCCAGCACTGTCGGGGGTGATTTCACCACCACAGTTAAAAAAGAGCATATATGCCGAAGCATGGGGGCATACGGGGTGGAGGAACGATCTGCTCCTACCTTTTGCGGGAGGATGCCCCCATGCTTCGGCATATATAAATGGTGCATGTATGCCCACCATTAGAAAGTGGGTGGATGAAGGGTGGTATCTAATGGTGGGCATGCCCACCGATCAATATTTTTTTTTCGTTCAGCCCACAGGCTGCATGAAAAAAAAAATACAATATATGCCCAACCAGTTCCAGCAACATACTGGTATGTTGCGGGACTTTGAGTGCTTATACCAGAATGATGCCTGCAGGTTTAGGTATCATCTTGGTATCATTCTTTTCAGCCAGCGGTCGGCTTTTATGTAAAAGCAATCCTAGTGGCTAATTAGCCTCTAGACTACTTTTACAAGCAGTGGGAGGGAATGTCCCCCCCCCCGCACCATCTTCCATGGTTTTCTCAGGCTCTCCTGTCCCAACAGGGAACCTGAGAATGCAGCCGGTGGTTCCGCCAGCTGACCATAGAGCTGATCAGAGACCAGAATGGCTCCAATCATCTCTATGGCCTAAGACACCGGAAGCTACGAGCATTTCATGACTTAGATTTTGCGGGATGTAAACAGCGCCATTGGGAAATTGGGAAAGCATTTTATCACACCGATCTTGGTGTGGTCAGATGCTTTGAGGACAGAGGAGAGATCTAGGGTCTGATAGACCCTAATTTTTTTAAAAAAGAGTACCTGTCACTACCTATTGCAATCATAGGGGATATTTATATTCCCTGAGATAACAATAAAAATCATAAAAAAATATATATAAATGAAAGGAACAGTTTAAAAAAAAAATAAAAAAGCAAAATAAATAATAAAAAAAAAAAAAAAAAAAAACCACCCCTGTCCCCCCCTGCTAAGGCGCAACGCGGAACACAAGCGTTGGTCTGGTGGCATATGTAAACAGCAATTGCACCATGCATGTGAGGTATCACCGCGAAGGTCAGATCGAGGGTACTAATTTTAGCAGTAGACCTCCTCCGTAAATCTAAAGTGGTCACCTGTAAAGGCATTTAAAGGCTTTTAAAAATGTACGTAGTTTGTCGCCGCTGCACGTTTCTGCGCAATTTTAAAGCATGTCGTGTTTGGTATCCATGTACTCGGCCTAAGATCATATTTTTTATTTCATCAAACATTTGGGCAATATAGTGATTTTTAGTGCATTAAAATAAAAAAAAGTGTGTTTTTTCCCCAAAAAATGCGTTTGAAAAATCGCCGCGCAAATACCGTGTGAAAAAAAAATATGAAACACCCACCATTTTAATCGGTAGGGCTTTTGCTTTAAAAAAACACTACATGTTTGGGGGTTCAAAGTAATTTTCTTGCAAAAAAAAATATTTTTTCATGTAAACAAAAAGTGTCAGAAAGGGCTTTTTCTTCAAGTGGTTAGAAGAGTGGGTGATGTGTGACATAAGCTTCTAAATGTTGTGCATAAAATGCCAGGACAGTTCAAAACCCCCCCAAATGACCCCATTTTAGAAAGTAGACACCCCAAGCTATTTGCTGAGAGGCAGGTCGAGTCCATGGAATATTTTATATTTTGACAAAAGTTGTGGAAAAAATACATTATTATTATTTTTTTTTTTTTTTTTGCACAAAGTTGTCATTAAATGATATATTGCTCAAACATGCCATGGTTATATGTAAAATTACACCCCAAAATACATTCTGTTGCTTCTCCTGAGTACGGGGATACCACAAGTGTGAGACCTTTTGGGAGCCTAACCGCGTACGGTACCCCAAAATCCAAGCACCACCTTCAGGATTTCTAAGGGTGTAAATTTTAGATTTCATTCCTCACTGCCTATCACAGTTTCGGAGGCCATGGAATGCCCAGATAGCACAAAATCCCCCCAAGTGACCCCATTTTGGAAAGGAGACACCCCAAGCTATTTGCCGAGAGGTATGGTTAGTATTTTGCAGACCTTCATTTTTGTCACAAAGTTTTGAAAATTGAAAAAAAGAAAAAAAATATACATTATTTTTTTTTTTCTTCATTTTCAAAAACAAATGAGAGCTGCAAAATACTCACCATGCCTCTCGGCAAATAGCTTGGGGTGTCTACTTTCCAAAATGGGGTCATTTTGGGGGGTTTTGTGCTATTTTGGCATTTTATGGCCTTCAAAACTGTGATAGGTAGTGAGGTGTAAAATCCAAAATTTACACCCTTAGAAATCCTGAAGGCGGTTCTTGGTTTTCGGGGCCCCGTACGCGACTAGGCTCCCAAAAAGTCCCACACATGTGGTATCCCCGTACTCAGGAGAAGCAGCAGAATTTATTTTGGGGTGTCATTTCACATATGTCCCTGGCATGTGTGAGCAATATATCATTTAGTGACAACTTTGTGAAAAAAAAATAAAAGTTTGTAATTTTCCCGCAACTTGTGGCAAAATATAAAATATTCCATGGACTCAACATGCCTCTCAGCAAATAGCTTGGGGTGTCTACTTTCTAAAATGGGGTCATTTGTGGGGGTTTTGTGCCATCTTGGCATTTTATGGCCTTCAAAACTGTAATAGGTAGTGAGGCATGAAATCAAAGATTTACGCCCTTAGAAAGCCTGAAGGCGGTTCTTGGCTTTCGGGGCCCCGTACGCACCTAGGCTCCCAAAAAATCCCACACATGTGGTATCCCCGTACTCAGGAGAAGCAGCAGAATTTATTTTGGGGTGTCATTTTACATATGCCCATGGCATGCATGAGCAATATATCATTTAGTGACAACTTTGTGAAAAAAAAAATAAAAAAAAAAAAGTTTGTAAATTTCCCGCAACTTGCGGCAAAATATAAAATATTCCATGGACTCAACATGCCTCTCAGCAAATAGCTTGGGGTGTCTACTTTCTAAAATGGGGTCATTTGTGGGTGTTTTGTGCCATCTTGGCATTTTATGGCCTTCAAAACTGTAATAGGTAGTGAGGCGTGAAATCAAAGATTTACGCCCTTAGAAAGCCTGAAGGCGGTTCTTGGCTTTTGGGGCCCCGTACGCAGCTAGGCTCCCAAAAAGTCCCACATATGTGGTATCCCCGTACTCAGGAGAAGCAGCAGAATTTATTTTGGGGTGTCATTTCACATATGCCCATGGCATGCGTGAGCAATATATCATTTAGTGACAACTTTGTGAAAAAAAATAAAAAAATAAAAAAAGTTTGTAATTTTCCCGCAACTTGCGGCAAAATATAAAATATTCCATGGACTCAACATGCCTCTCAGCAAATAGCTTGGGGTGTCTACTTTCTAAAATGGGGTCATTTGTGGGGGTTTTGTGCCATCTTGGCATTTTATGGCCTTCAAAACTGTAATAGGTAGTGAGGCGTGAAATTAAAAATTTACGGCCTTAGAAAGCCTGAAGGCGGTGCTTGGTTTTCGGGGCCCCGTACGCGGCTAGGCTCCCAAAAAATCCCACACATGTGGTATCCCCGTACTCAGGAGAAGCAGCAGAATTTATTTTGGGGTGTAATTTCACATATGCCCATAGCATGTGTAAGCAATATATCATTTAGTGACAACTTTGTGAAAAATGTATAAAGTTTGTCATTTTCCCGCAACTTGTGGCAAAATATAAAATATTCCATGGACTCAACATGCCTCTCAGCAAATAGCTTGGGGTGTCTACTTTCTAAAATGGGGTCATTTGTGGGGGTTTTGTGCCATCTTGGCATTTTATGGCCTTCAAAACTGTGATAGGTAGTGAGGAGTAAAATGACATATGTATGCCCTTAGAAATCCTGAAGGCGGTGCTTGGCTTTCGGGGCCCCGTACGCGGCTAGGCTTCCAAAAAGTCGACCACATGTGGTATCCCCGTACTCAGGAGAAGCAGCAGAATGTATTTTGGGGTACAATTCCACATATAACCATGGCATGTGTGAGCAATATATCATTTAGTGACAACTTTGTGTAAAAAAAAAAAAAAATTTTTTTTTTTGTCATTATTCAATCGCTTGCGGCAAAAAAATAAAATATTCAATGGGCTCAACATGCCTCTTATCAATTTCCTTAGGGTGTCTACTTTCCAAAATGGGGTCATTTGGGGGGGTTTTGTACTGCCCTGCCATTTTAGCACCTCAAGAAATGAGATAGGCAGTCATAAAATAAAAGCTGCGTAAATTCCAGAAAATGTACCTTAGTTTGTAGATGTGACAACTTTTGCGCAAACCAATAAATATACAATTATTGACTTTTTTTTTACCAAAGACATGTGGCTGAATACATTTTGGCCTAAATGTATGACTAAAATTGAGTTTATTGGATTTTTCTAATAACAAAAAGTAGAAAATATCATTTTTTTTCAAAATTTGCGGTCTTTTTACGTTTATATCGCAAAAAATAAAAATCGCAGAGTCAGTCAAATACCTTTAAAAGAAAGCTCTATTTGTGGGAAGAAAAGGACGCAAATTTCGTTTGGGTACAACATTGCATGACCGCGCAATTACCAGTTAAAGCAGCGCAGTGCCAAAGTGTAAAAAGACCTCTGGTCATTTACCAGCAAAATGGTCCGGTCTGAAAGTGGTTAAAACATAAGCACAGTATGTGCAGTATTTTAAACAGCAAATATGACTTACACCATGAAAACAGGAAAATGATGATCTCGCACACTCACTTCTGTATCTTAACCACTTGCCGACCAGCGCACGCCGATTTACATCGGCAGAATGGCGTACAAGTACATCCCCTTTAAGAAGCGGTGCTGCAGGCGTGTGCCCACCGCGGTCTCCGTGACCGTGGGTCCCGCAGACTCGATCACCGGGTACCCGTGATCATGTCATGGAGAGCATTTCCCCATTCTGCCTAGTGACAGGACAGAGATCGCTACTCCCGGTCATTGAGAGCAGTGATCGCTGTCATGTGAGGTGTAGCCCACCCCCCCACAGTTAGAATCACTCCCTAGGACACACCTAACCCCTTCACCACCCTCTAGTTGTTAACCCCTTCCCTGCTAGTGTCATTTAAACCAGTGGTCATCAACCCTGTCCTCAGGGCCCACTAACCGGTCAGGTTTGCAAGATAACTGAAATACATCACAAGTGATTTCATTTGCTGCTCCATGATTGCAGTATTCTAGTCTGCATCTCCCCAAGGTAATACGTAAAAGCTGGCCTGTTAGTGGGCCCTGAGGACAGGGGGTTGATGTTTTACCAAAAATATGTCGAAGAAACTGAGGAAGAAAATTTTTTTTTTTATATATTTTTGGGGGATATTTATTATAGCAAAAAGTAAAAAATATTGTGTTTTTTTTTTTTTTAATTGTCGCTCTTTTTTTTGTTTATAGCACAAGAAATAAAAACTGCAGAGGCGATCAAATAACACCAAAAGAAAGCTCTATTTGTGGGAAAAAAAGGATGACAGTTTTGTTTGGGTGCAACGTCGCACGACCGCGCAATTGTCAGTTAAAGCGACGCAGTGCCGAATCGCAAACGGTGCTCTGGTCAGGAAAGGGGGGTTAATAAATAAATAAAGGAGCTGAAGTGGTTAATAAATAAAGGACAGCATCTAAAGCATAGTCCTAGTATATTGATAAAATGATCATGCATCCCCATCCTCCATCCCTATCCCCTCCCCCATTACTGATCAGAGTACATTTGCTGGCCCTGTCTTGCTGGCGATGAATGAGTTTTGACTCAGACGGAGTGGTCTGTAGGACACGCAGGTTATTTAGAAGACACAGAGGGGGTTTAACATTTCTTCTTTATTGCTTAGGTGACTTGAAGCCCTTTCATCAGAGAAGCATGACCTATTACATTATATGGCCCTCTCTACAGCACAACTGATAAAGACATTAATGTAACCCAATATAGCATGAGTCATTTTTATTTATTTTCTGCATCGGCGTGTAGGCGTCCAGGCTGCGCGTTTATGCTAATATTTTAAGCTGGCTTGTGGAAGTAGCAAACAGTGGTCAGGTTTCTCTAGCAGCTGACATTCTTCATTTCTTTTGTCTATGTGTTTCGTCTGACTTGAAGAAGGAGGCAGTGCAGTTGTTGCTTTGGTTTCTTTGGTTTCGGGTGATACATGATCTCTCACTTCTGAGACAATTTGTTAAGTCAGCAAAATCTCAACCAGACCAATCTAATCTGTCTTTGGGGGAAAAAAAATACTCTATTTGTGCCAAAGAGCCATAGAGACAAATGGACTTGTTTTCATCCTGTAAGGTGTTCTCCTGCTCATTGTCACCGGATGGACAGCAATACAATAGTCGTCTGCATTGCAGGTTCTAGTTCATTTCTCCTGCAAGCTCTTGGCTTACTTTAATGACATGGCGTTTTTCTGTGCGTTAAAAAAGATCATTGCAGAGGAGCGCAAAGCAAACCTGTCATTAGGATAAAAACACAAATTCATCCCTTCTCTCCCTGCAGTGCCTATTCTTCCTGCCACCTGGTTTCAAATCCCAGTGCTTCTAGGTATATCCTGTTTCCCTGAAAATAAAACCTAGCGTGATTGTCGGTGATGGCTGCAATATAAGCTCTACCCCCCAAATAAGCCCTACCCGTAAATAAGACAGTGTCTTGTATTAATTTTTTCTCCCAAAGATGCGCTAGGTCTTATTTTCAGGGGATGTCTTATTAAGATGAATACGGTACACATTTATTGATTCCCCCCCCTTCTGATCCTCCTGTACCATTTTGATTCCCCCCCTCAAATCCACCCTGTGTCATTTTAAGTGAGTCCCCCTCCCCCCACCCCTGTGCCAGTGGATTATTTAGTCTCCTCCCACCTTCACCAGACATCCCCCACCTTTATCAGACATCCCCCCCCCCACCTAAGTTACCCCTGTGTGTCTGTGGTGGCCAGATTCCACACAATGTGCCCGACTCCTGCCCCGCGCGACCCACTCACTGTCTAATTGTGAGTCAGCCAGACTCCGTCGGGGCAGAACGAGCAGCAGGCGGCAGAAGGTGGCAGCTTGTCCTGGCAGCGGGGCGGGCTCTCTTATGACAGGTGATGTCACTCATCATCCAGAGAGCTGGCCGCAGATCACTGATTTAAAGAAACCTCGCACCTGCCTGAACAGCTCCGGCTGCGCTGCGGCCAATCAGTGAGCTGCGTGGCAGCACCCACCGCCATGGTCCAGAGGAGTCAGATGCCTATCGGTAGCTTCAGGGGCCTTATATTCCAGGGTGGCCTTATTATCGGGGGGTGCCTTATATTACAGCGAGAGGCAAAACTGGAAGTAGGTCTTATTTTCGGGGGAAAGACGGTAGTTAAAATCCTTGTAGGTCTTATTTTCAGTGTAGGGCTTATTTTCAGGGGAAAGGGTAGGGCTAGAGTAGCGAACCAAACAGTATGCAAATATAATTATAATACAAATATAATAAATAAAATAAAAAACCAAGCCCACCTTTTATTTTGTGCTAAAGACAAAAAGGAAAAAGTCTGGTGTCACTCGCAAACCACCTCCATCCTAATATATGCAATAAAAAATCAGGAAATTGCCCCGGGACTTTAAAGGAGGTGAATGCGGTTAGCCAGCAATTGACAGAGTAAATGCAGTCTCAAAATTTATTAAAATTGTCATGCAAACATAAACATGAATCGTAGCCAGGTCACTGATTATGATACATACAGTAAAAAAATGTCATTACACATATGGTATAGAATGTGAATTGCAAAGTACACAGGCATGAAAAGTATTCCAACGCATTTCGTAAGACCATTCTCGCTTCATCAGGGGTAGATGCGTGTGTAGTACATCTGTAAGGGGTATAATGAACCAAATAAGTATCGATACAGACATGGTATCGCGACAGTTGGTCAAGAGGGTCCAAAATGCACCAAAGGCTGGATCAGACTACCAATTGCTTGATACAATGACCACCATTGCATTCTCTAGGGTGTCTGCTAAAAAAAAACATATATATAATGTTTGGGGGTTCTATGTAATTTTAGAGAAAAAAAAAATGTTTTTTACATGTAGGAGCGAAGTGTCAGAATTGGCCTGGATGCGAAGTGGTTAATGGATACTAGGAGATCTTTGGTGACACATTCCCCCATCCTGGCCATGTCTGCCCCCGTTTGTTCTCGGTTGGGTTGGTTTTTCCTCTGCCTCCTCAGCTCCCGAGCCAGACACTCATTACTGCTGCTTCTGGGTATCAAGCAATTGGTAGTCTGATCCAGCCTTTGGTGAGTTTTGGAGCCATGCTTTTTGGACCCTCTTGACCAATTGTCATATCATGTCTGTGCTGATACTGAATTGGTTCATTATACCCCCTACAGATGTTCTACACACGCATCTACCCCTGATGAAGCAAGCATGGTCTTGCAAAACATGTTGGGATACTTTTCATGCCTGTGTACTTTGCAATTTAAATTCTATACCATGATACGTGTAATGACTTTTTTTACTGTATGTATCATTTCAGTGGCTCGGCTATGATTCATGTTTATGTTCGCATGACAATTTTAATACATTCTGAGACTGCGTTTACGCTGTGAATTGTTGGCTAACCGCCTTCACATCATTTAAAATCCTGGGGCAATTTCCTGTTTTTTGTTTTATTCTGTGCTAGGCATCCTGTAACTAAAGTGAAAACCCTAACCCATGCCTCATTCAGTGGTAGGCATCCTCCAGAGCCTAAACTTACCCTCTACACACTGTTGCCAGCCCTAGCAATGGACTAGGACAGTGATGGTGAACCTTGGCACCCCAGATGTTTTGGAACTACATTTCCCATGATGCTCAACTACACTGCAGTGTAGTTGAGCATCATGGCAAATGTAGTTCCAAAACATCTGGAGTGCCAAGGTTTGCCATCACTGGACTAGGAAATATAAACAATACAAAGGGGCGTATAACTAGGGACTAGGAAATATAAACAATACAAAGGGGCGTATAACTAATGTGCATAGCTATTCATTCCTCAAAATTGCTGTTTAGATCCATTCTGTGTAAATAGTACAAAGCCAGATGTTCTCAGGTTCTTTCCTCCACAGGTTGAATGCTTTTCATTCATAAAAAAAAAAAAAAAAACATAATGATTTGGGAAGTAATGCATTATGGCCATTAGATGGAGCTGTTGATCATAGGAAATAGCTTCCTACGATCGTCGGCTCCTTATAGAGTCTCTAAATGTGATTTTCCCGATATCACGTTGTATTTTTTATGAATGAATAATATTCAACATGTACAGGAAAGTGAAGGAGAGAATTTGATTTTGCCACATTTGCACGGAATGGATTCACCAACAGCTTTGAGGGATTAATAGCTATGCAAATTTTTTTGTGTTTTTTTTTTTTCTTTATAAATAGTAATACTACCTATTGTATTGTTATTTGCTGGATCCTTTTTGGGTCTGGGGAAAGGCAACACTGTTAACAGTAAGAACATTCCAAAAACAACAATACAGACTTTTAGTGCCCCCAAAGAGTACCGCACTGTACAACGTGTTTTAAAATGAACTGGGAGGATTACTCCCTATATTGTATTAATGATAATGATAAAAACTAGACTAAACTATGATGTTAAAAGAAGAGAAAACGCATTACAATTATTATTACAAATTTTAAGTAAAGGAAGAGCCAGAGAAAAAAGGGATTTTTCCGGTGCTTGATTATGACAGAGAAAACAAAGCATGAAAAATATAAAAGCAAATTTTATTCTAAGAGATTAAAATTAACACGTGACGTGTCACATAAATATCTACATATATGAGAATGACATGTAGTGACTGGTCCACATAATGAGTAGATTGAAGGAGCTTGTGTTGAACTATCCCGACATGTTTTGCAATAGCTTCTTCAGGGGATACACAAGCCTCCCCTTAATTCCACCGTCCCACGTGGGAGCCCCAATCTATGATGTAAAACATTGTGCACGACCATGCGTTCAACGGCTGGGCAAATGGCTCAAGAGGGCATAGACGGAGACCAGTTAATACGGGTCAAGGAGTAATTGAAAAAATATATACTGGTAATCCGGTATGATTGTTGGGAATCAATGTGTTCAAATTGCGCTGCACCCCTATTGCGGTCCACACTTGCATGCATAAGTCAAGGGCTCATTCGTTAGGTGTATGCAGCGTTTTATGACATCTCAAACAATCCTAGCGTGTCCACCAGCTGGTGGACTTGTGTATCCCCTGAAGAAGCTATTGCGAAACATGTCAGGATAGTTGAACACAAGTTCCTTCAATCTGCTCATTATTTGGACCAGTCACTACATGTCATTCTCATATATGTAGATTTTTATGTGACACATGTCATGTGTTAATTTTAATCTCTTAGAATAAAATTAGCTTTTATATTTTTCATGCTTTGTTGTCATAATCAAGAACCGGAAAAATCCCCTTTTTCTCTGGCTCTTCCTTTACTTAACCACTTGCTTACTGGGCACTTAAACCCCCCTCAGTCCCAGACCAATTTTCAGCTTTCAGCGCTGATGCACTTTGAATGACAATTGCGCGGGCATACAACACTGTACCCAAATGAAATTTTTATCATTTTTTTCCCACAAATAGAGCTTTCTTTTGGTGGTATTTAGTTACAGCTCGGAGTTTTATTTTTTGCTAAACAAACAAAAAAAGATGCAAAAAAAAAAAAAATCAGGTTTTAATAGTTTTTATAAAATTTTGCAAACGGGTCATTTTTCTCCTTCATTGAAGTGCGCTGATTAGGCGGCACTGATGGCTGCATTGGTGGGTACTGATGGGCTGCATTGGTGGGCACTGGTGGGCTGCATTGGTGGGCACTGATAGGCTGCACTGGTGGGCACTGATAGGCATAGTTAAGGCGGCACTAATAGGCACAGATAAGGCGGCACCGATGGGCACAGATAAGGCGGCACTGATGGGCAAAGATGGGCACAGATAAGATGGCATGGATGGGTGGCACGGATAAGTGGCACGGATGGGTGGCACAGATGGGCACTGATAGGTACCACTGATAGATGGGACTGATGGGCACTGATAGGTGGCACTGATAGGTGGCTCTGATAGGTGGCACTGCTGGGCACTGATGGGCGGCACTGCTGGGTACTGATGGGCGGCACTGCTGGGCACTGATGGGCGGCACTGGGGTGCAGCACCTTTGAGGCACATTGTGGGCACTGTGGGTGGCACTGTTGGTGGCACTGCTGGATGGCACTGTGGGTGGCACTGTGGGCACTGCTGGGTGGCACTGATGGGGGGCACTTACTTTTATTCAGGATGGCACTGCGGTGGGCAGGTGGGCACTGGCAGGGGGCAGGTGGTCAGCTGTATTGCTGGCCGTGATCGGGACTGATGTCCCGATCACGGCCGCCGGTGATCGGCTTTTTTTTTCTCTCCTCGCGCTGTCAGCACGAGGAGGAATAATAGCCGATTACCGGCTCCGTTCTATCACATGATCAGCTGTCATTGGCTGACAGCTGATCATGTGATAAGGGGTCGGGATCGACCCCTTACACGGATCGGTAATCAGGCGAGTCTCATGGACTCGCCGATCACAGAGCGCGCCGCGCGCGCCCCTCAGGGCGCGCGCAGGCCGCTCGTACCCGGGACGACGTCAATAGACGTAGTCCCGGAAAAGTAGATCCGCGCTAATGCCGTCATTTGGCAATAGCGCGGATCCCAAGTGGTTAAAATGTTCTAATTGGGATGAGGTGCCATCTTTCTTGGGTGTTGATGGAGGCTAGAATCAAATTTTTGAATACAAACTATTCCAAATATTATTCAGAGCCACACTCGAATTAGACACGCGCTTTGTTATTGCTCTTATAGATACACATTGTTTGTATTGATGTAACATATGCCTAAATTGAATGACATTGCATAGGCTTTTCTGCTTTGTAATAAGTTTGCTCTTCTTTAACATCATAGTTGGACTCTGTCCAGTTTTTATCATTAATAAAGTATATGGAGACATCTCCCCAGTTCATTTTAAAGCGTGTGTTGTACAGTGCGTGTGTGCTGTTTTTGCAATGTTCATGATCTTTTTGGGATGTGGTGTCCCCATTTCTAATACACTATGTATATTATCAAACGTATTGGGACACCTGCCTTTACATGCACATGAACATTAATGGCATCCCAGTCTTATGCCCCATACACACGGTCGGACATTCCGACCACAAAATCCGTCAGATTTTTTCCGACGGATTTTAGCCAAAACTTGTCTTGCATACACACGGTGGCACAAATTTGTCGGAAAATCCGATCGTTTGGAAAGAGGTGACGTACAGAACGTTCGACGGGACTATGTAGAGGCCAGTAGCCAATAGCTTTCGTCTCCAAATTTTTTCTGAGCATGTGTGGCACTTTGTGCGTCAGAATTCTCTACACACGATCGGAAAAAGTCAGATCGGATTTTGTTGTTGGAAAAATAGATCCAGCGCTCAAACTTTTTCCGTCAGAAATTCCGACAGAAAAAGTCAGATAGGACCCACACACGATCGGATTATCCGACAACATAATCCAATCTGACTTTTTCCGTCTGAATTTCTGACCGTGTGTATGGGGCATTAGTCTGTTGGGTTCAATATAGACTTGGCCCACCCTTTGCAGCTATAAGAGCTTCACCTCTTCTGGGAAGGCTGTCCACAAGGTTTAGGAGTGTGTCTATGGGAATGTTTGACCATTCTTCCAGAAGAACATTAGGGAGGTCAGGCACTGATGTTGGATGTGAAGGTCTGGCTCACAGCCTCCTCTCTAATTCATCCAAAAAATGTTCTATCGGGTTGAGGTCAGGACTCTTGCCATTAAAGTTCATGTGCAGGTAAAGGTGGCTGTCCCAATACTTTTGACAATATAGTGTATCAAATCCACCTATTATCTCTATATAACATACAGTGTAAATAATAAGTTCTGGAGGATGCCTGTCACAGAAAGGCATGGTTGGGGTTTTTATTTTAGTTACAGAATTCCGAGCACAGAATAAAGGGTGGGTTTGGATTTTTATTTTGAATCCATTTATTGTATGATAATTGCATAGTCAGAGAATGTCTATTCTGGGAGGCAGCCAGGGATTTAAAAACATTATCTTTAATAGTAAGGGGTTTAGCCATTTGAGAATAAAGCAAAGGAAACAAATGCATTATACAGAACATGGATGTGCTCGGGTTTTATATGTTTAATAATTTACATTTGAAAACTTTTGTGCTTTTTAGTACAAGATCTTTGTAGCTCATGAAAGTGCACATGTATGTGTGTGTATATATATATATATATATATATATATATATATATATATGCATGTATGTGTATATATATATATATATATATATATATATATATATATATATATACATCATTTATACCAAGATCTGTAGAAAGTCTGTCTTACACCATAGGATTGCTACCCTATTAGCCACCCCCCAAGTAAAATGGCTGTAAATCCACACATATATCCAGCAAAATGACTGGCATCTGGTGTTACACAGGAATGAAACAAATCCTCCTACAGTAGCTGTACCTGTTTATCTGCAGTGTTCTCTTCTCTACATCCTTTCAAAGTGCAGAATGCTCAAATAGCTTTTTTGAGCTGGCAGAAAAAAGGGGTGGAGACCTGAAGTTTCACTCCGCAGAGCTCAGTGAAGAGAGCTCTGAGAGCTGATTGGAGGGAAAGTACACACACACCCCCCTTCACATAGCACACAGGAAACCAGAACTTTTTTTTTCCCCACAAACAGAGCTTTCTTTTGGTGGTATTTGCTCACCTCTGCAGTTTTTATTTTTCATTGCTACAAACAAAAAAAGACCAACAATTTTGAAAAAAATGATTTTTTTTACTTTCTGCTATAAAACATACCCAATAAAAGTAAAAAAAAAAAAAAATCAAATGTCTTCATCAGTTTAGGCCAATATGTAATCTGCTGCATATTTTTGGTAAAAAAAAATTCCAATAAGCGTATATTGATTTGGTTTCTGCAAAAGTTATAGTGTCTACAAACTTTATGGAATTAAAAAAAATATATAATTATAGTAATGGGCGGTGATCAGCAACTTATAGCGGGACTGCGATATTGCGGCCGACAAATTGGACACTGATCATTTTTTAGGGACCAGTGACACTAATACAATGATCAGTGCTAAAAAAAATATGCACTGCCACTGTACTAATGACACTGGCTGGGGGGGGGGCGATCATAGAGTTAACTTTGTGTCTAGCTGGTGTTTTACTGTAGTGGGGGAGGTGCTTCTACTAGGGGAAGGCATGTTGATCCATGTCCCATGTCCAGATCACCGTTCTGCCTGTGTACTGAATGATCAGCGGGAGCGAGCCGGCGGTGGCGAGCACTCGTGTCTGATACCTGGAAGTGCAGATCATGTATGTATAATGAATAAGCGCACCTGTTAGTGTGTGAAACACGTCTACCATTTGAACTGTTTGTAACACTTGGGATGTTCATTCATTAAATAAGAATTTTGATGGATCTTGGAGTGCAGCCATTTCTTCAGTGTTGATCGTATGTGGAGGCGAGCTGAGGCGGGCACCTGTGATATCATTAGACTTCCTGTCTCACCTGGAGCAGCGAGTTCTTTTGTTTGGATAACACTGTACCCAAACTAAATTTTATATTTTTTTTCACACAAATAGAGCTTCCCATTGGTGGTATTTTATCACCACTGCAGTCTTTACTTTTTGCTAAACAAACAAAAAAGGACCGAAAATCTTGAAAAGAAAAAAACGTTTTCACATTTTGTTATAAAATTTTGAAAACGGGTAATTTTTCTCCTTCACTGATGGGCACTGCTGAGGTGGTACTGATAGGCATTTGTCATCATTATTTCTTGTCTGGTGACACTTTGCTATAACATATTGTATCGAGTCCCAGTGCCCAATTCATTTTTAAGCTATATTAATTGTAATTTTTTTGTATTTTCTTGTAACAATAAAGAACAAAAAAAATGTAAACCTTTTTTAACCCTTTCTTTCTACTCACCGACTTTTGACCCAGTTCCTTAAAAGTCCCATTATGAGGGCTCACACTATAAATAATAGACATGTGCAGACTAGAATATTTCGTTTTGTTTTTTCGTTTTCGTCCGTAAATTTTATTTATTTAGTTACTCCCGAAATTCGTTTTTATTTATTTCGTTTTTCGTGCAAAAATTGCATTCGTCCGAAAATCCACATGAATTACGGTCGAATCTGTCTTGGAAGGCTTATGGTATCTGTCGAATGGATAAAGAAGATTCGATGGAGCTGCTAAACTATATAGCCTATAGGCGGAGCATTCGATTGCCGAAATGTACGATTGCAGTGTCGTATAGTTGCGACGATCCCGTCGAATATTATTATAAACGTGCAACGATCCCGTCGAATATTATTATAAACGTGCAACGATCCCGTCAAATATTATTATAAACGTGCAACGATCCCGTCGAATATTCTTTTAAACGTGCAACGATCCCGTCGAATATTATCATTATTTTTTTTTAATTTACTTCCCCCACCCAATTCCAGTATCGTTTCTCTCTGTCGATTCTGTTCTCTCTATGTCGAATATTTACTCTCTGTCGAAGCTTTTCTATATAATAGGACTAATAGAGGTAAACGAAACTTAGGCACATTCGACCACAGGTTCAATAGACATATGGAGTCACGTCGAATCTCCTATTCTATATCGAACGGCCACTTCGAATCTCCTATTCTATATCGAACTGTTGTAACAACGAAAACGAAAAAAAGCATTTATTTATGTCGGATCTTTCGTTTTTCGGAATCTGCACTTTCGTTATCGTTTGTCAAAACGAAAACGAAAATACCTGAAATTCGGACGAAAATGCATTCGGACGAAAACGAATGCACATGTCTAATAAATAATAACCACATCATTCTGTAATACCGCACATGTACTCTGCTGTTTTGTATTGATCAGCTTCAGTGTAGAAAAAGAGATTGGATATAGAACCAATACAGATTTATGCTCTGTACACACGGTCGGACATTACGACTACAAAATCCGCCAGATTTTTTCCGATGGATTTTGGGCCAAACTTTTCTTGCATACACACGGGCGCAGAAAATCTGATCGTGCAGAACACGGTGACTATAAAGAAGGCAGTAGCCAATGGCTTTTGTCTCGTAATTTATTCTGAGCATGCGTGGCACGTTGTCTGTCAGAATTGTCTATACACGATCGGAATTTAAAGATTTTGTTGTTGGAAAATTTTAGATCCAGCTCTCAAACTTTGTGTGTCGGAAAATCCTGATGGAAAAAGTCTGATGGAGCCTACACACGTTCGGATTTTCCAACAACCAGATTAGATTGCACATTTTACGTCGCATAGTCCAACCGTGTGTACAGGGCATTAGTCATAGTGATGGAGATAGCCAAATGCATTAGGGAACATAAAAATTAAAACCGTTTTAAGTTATATCTGAGAGTAGTGCATTTATTGGGTTTTGATGAGCACGTTATTCATTTTTTTATTTATTTACATAAATCTGCATTTGGTTTGACAATTCAATTTAGGTCAAACCTAAATCTGAATTCCAGGAATTCGGCTCCTTTGTAAAAAAGAAATGAAGGCACGCTATGAGTTAAGTCCAGTGAGGTGCATGATGCCTCCTGGGCTTAGCTCTATTATGTATGTCCGACAGCGTTATAGTACTCCTGAAAGACAGCTATCGTTGTAGTTTTGGTAGCTCAATGCTGATCCTTAAAGCAGAAGTAATCCCATCTATAAAACAGTTTCATTTCCAGCACATGCCAGAAATGTGACACTCCCATTAGTTGTGCTCTCAACCAAACTGTCAAACCATCCAATGGCTGGTGTCATAACTGATCACATGTGCAGCATCATGGCAGTTGTAGATTAAACAGAGGCAAAGATGGCAGCTTCCTTGGCTGAAATCGATAAGGGGGTTTACTTGCACTCTATGAGCTATGCATCTTGAACAGGATAGTCACTGCAGCTGGTATGCCTACCCCTCTCCTCCTCCTGCCCATTCACAGAAGCCTTGGTATTCTGTGAACACATTTATAGGATACTAAGGCTTCTGTGAATAGGCAGCAGGGGCAGGCATAGCTACTCTGTGTCTTTCTCTTCTCTCAGATCCCCCGAGTGTCTCTACAGGAGAGCAATAAACCTTTCTTATCTAAATAATAGAGATACACCCAGGAGATCTCATGCAGCTCCTTGGAATGAACTCATAGAGTACCTTCACTTTTTACAAAGTGGTTAAATTACTGAAATTCAGCTTTATGAAAAAAAAAAATCTCATTTGAAAAACGCAGCTGATCTGTTTTGTGGCTTTTATTTTTCTCCTGGTATTTATCATTTGCACATTGTTGCCCCTTAGGGAAGGATACTACAAGTACAGTATAATGCTAAGAAGCGATCATTAATCTGAGCTTACACAAAGCACCATGTTCCATGCTTGCAGCATTGATCTCTCTCTCTGAGCCCACTGCCACATCGCTCACACACAGTGGATCATTGAATGGTGTCAGTACAGCACAGTGACAAAAGTCTGCAATCTTACAATTGTATGTCCTTACAATAATAATGGGTAAAAAAACTTCCAATGTATTGAAGAAAACATTACTTTGAACTGTAAAGGCATTGCACAGATGATCCCAGCTGAAAGCAGGCATTAGAGTTCAAGCAGTTACTCACAGGTTGGCTATACCAGAATGTTAGTCCAATAAACACCTTCAGCTGAGATCACATGACAAGTGTGTAGCAATTTGGTTGTTAGTGGTCTCTGTGGGAGTCTGGGACACAGTTTTGTGCCATACAGAAACACAAAGCAGAAGAAGGGTGCGCTGATCTAGTGCATTATAATTAACATCACTTTATAGTAGGAAATACAAGTATTGCACTCACATGCCCTGATAGGTTGTAGATATATTAGTGGCCATGTTGAGTAAGGCTGGGTTCACACATATGCAAATTGGATGTGTTTCCCCGCATCCAACTCGCATCACATGCGACTATGACCGGCTCTCAATGGAGCCAATTCGCACCAGTCTTGGGTGGCCGCGGTTCGGATTGAAAAAGGGTCCGGTGCTGGTGCGATTTCAGGCAAAAATTCGGACCTGAACCAGTGAACAGACAAGCACCAGACCCCAGGCGTGAACCTGGCCTAAGAGTTTGGTGGAACAATATGGTTACAATACAAAGTCATTAACTTCTCCTGTATTAATCCCAGGCAGATGGAAAACCCCAATATCCTGAACAATAGCATGGTTTGTTGCACATCGTTGCTTACTGCAGCTCTATCCAAACTTGATTTTTATGATCTCTCCCATACAGTTTGGCGGAATGTTTTTATAAAGCTGAGTTATCAAGCAGAGGTTTGGCCTTAATTGCACAGTTATAAGGCTCAGTGATGTATTTTACAAAGGTGTTTGCACTCCACTGGCTTCAGGAAGCCTAATGGCAGGCAGACCATGGTATCAAGATAGGATAATAACAGTGTCTTCTCTTCTATATAAAATAGAACCTTTAAGCCCCATACACACTATCAGTTTTCCTGCTGAGTTTTTCCTTCAGATTTACCAAAACCATATAATATGAGGTCAAACCTTAGGAGTTGCAATTTGTATGCAATCAGGCAGGCCCTTCTACTACATGGTTTTGGTAAACCTAAAGGAAAAACTGATAGTGTGTACGGGGCTTTAGGTGTTCTATATTGAGTTAGTTTTCTGGTCCTGGGTGCTCCATGTTCTTGCCAATTTAGCTTAAAGCTGAAATCCTCTTTAAAAAAGTTTTATGCTCTTTGTTATCTTTTATGTCTGAAGGAGAGGAAAGTAAAGTTTGACAAAAAATAATAAATACACCTTTTTTTTTTTTGCAGGCAAAAAATTTGAATTTATTGTTTTGGGAGCCTGTAAACTGCATTGTAGATCATTGAGAACTACAAGTCTACAGCCGCTAAGTTTTCCATTCACAGAGGACTTTTTTAAAGTTTTGACAGCTAGTAGGGGGGGGGGGGGGGGGGTCGGGGCAGGGACCTGTCCTTATATGCCATGTTACATGTTACACCCTGAATATGGGTGTAACATGTAATATGTTATGAAAGGTGAACGTATCCTTTAATCTGGCCATAAATGAGTCGATTTTCAATACATTCAATGACTTTACAAATGTTATTAGAAGTATTTAAAATTGTGTTTCCTTTTCACAATTTATTTTGAAATTAATGTTTTATCCAGAACAAAAACTGCATTCACTGTTATACATTTGTTCATGTAAGAAAAATATTTTACATTCTGCCCCTTTAAACTTTCTCATCACAGCAGTTAAAGCTGACCATTGATTTCATCACACTAATGATTCAAAAATCGAACGGGCCTTGAAATTAAAGCCGCATACACACAATCTGGAATTGTGTGATGACAGGCTGTTGGTAGAAAATCCGACTGTTTGTATGGACAATTGTTGTTGGATTTTCCACGGACAAATGTTGGATAGCAGGTTTTAAAATTTTCCACGGACAAATGTCTGTTGTCGGATTTTCCAAGCGTGTGTGCACAAGTCCGTCAGAACAAAAGCCCAAAGTACAAACACGCGGCTCGGAAGCAAGGACGAGCCAGAAGCAGTCGTTCTTGTAAACTAGCGTTCGTAATGGAGAATTAACATTTGTGACGTGGCAAATTATGAAATCTTGAAATGCAGTGCACATTCTCTTCTTCTTTAATGGGATAATAATGAAGCTGCTTTGCTGGTGATACTGATGGAGTTATTGCAAATTAATTTTCAAAGGCATTTTTTTTCTAGTGATATCAAGAATAATATTATTATGCTTTTTTTTTTATTTGGGCAAGTTACCACACCATCATTATCCCGTCGTTTTTAAGATCAAAGATATTGGTGTCCCTTGTCAATTTTACATTGTATTTTTTTTAAATGTAACTGCCTACTCCCAAACTGTCATTTGAAGTAAAACAAATAGCCAAGTATTATTCTACACATTTTTTTAATTGTGCATTAAAAAAGGAAAACAAAATTAGCATGCTATCTGTCAATAGAACTTAACCAAAAAGTGCATTCTATACATGCAAAAGTATAGAAAATATACCAAATCAAATCATTATTATAAAAAATAAAAGCCTCATGCCTGTGTCCTGCTTCTTAATATAGGGGTCAACAAGGGCAAGAGTTGGTGAAAGCAGGGGTCCGTCATCCAGAGATAATTCCGAAAAACATCTGGATTATTATCCTGGAGCTCCCGCAGCAAAGGCATATCGCATAATTGATCACGATTAATAAATCACCTCCTCCTCCTGTTCCTGAACTGGACTTGGGTCAAAGCAATAACTCCAATGGCAATAATAAATAAAGCGTTATCTCCTTCGATTCCGCAACATTGCTAATTGACGATAGGCCGTTCAGAAACTAACTGAAAAGCGTGAAATGAAAACCACAAATCAACACTCGCCAAACTTCTACTAACACGAAATTAGCAGAAGGAGCCCAAAGGGTGGCTCTAAAGAGCTGAAAAACAACATAGTACGTTACTACGTTCGTATTTGTTGGCCGACAATTCCTTGCCGTTTGTATGCAAGACAAGTTTGGGCCAACGCCCGTTAGACAAAAGTCCACGGTTTTATTGGCCAACAATCCGATCGTGTGCACAATGCTTAAGAGCCTGGTGTGCTGTGGTTTGAGTGCTGCACAATTTATCTGCATTTTACACATGGTTTTAGGCGCTCATCCATTGAGTTTTTAGACCCTGTATTTTCATGAAAGCTCATCAAAGTCCTGGTAACAAGTCAATGGGAACTGCGTGTAAAACATGAGTGCTTCGGCCACTGATGTGGACCTGTTCCAAAGATTTCTAAGTTAATTATTCTAGTGTATGACCACCTTTTAGTCATAGCTTCTGTTATGCTTGTTTAAATTAAGTCTGTTTTACCCCCAAAACCTACTTTGTAAATCCTTTTTTTTTTTTTTTTGTTCCTTTAGCAAAGCAAAACCATGATATCCCTTTCATATTTTTCCTTTTTAACTGTAAAAAAAAAGTATTCATCATTCTAGAGCTACATTTAGTTAAATTCTTTCTTTGTGATGTTAAAAAAAAAAAAGGTACCGTTGCTCATTGTTAACCAGAGTATGACTATGCAGAAACTGTTAAAACTGTTCCTCCAAATCCTGTAAATGTTGAACAGAATCGTAGCCAAAAAAATAAAGCCCTGGGTGATGGAAAGTTTGATTGGCTCTATTTTAAGCGAATTTAATTTTAATCATGTGGATGAGATTGAAACGTTCAACAGTATTTAAAAGTGCATGCTAAAAGATCAATACTGATCCAAAAAAATAAAAAAAAACTTTAACTCTTTTCTACTTTCATAAATACAGTACTTTTATATTAAGGACTTTCCCTACCTTTCATATTCATGCCATTTTCATACACTAGAAGAGCAGAACACAAGGATTTTGGATGCGCGTTCTTTTTAGTGATCTCTTTTTTTTATGTCTTTTCAGCTGGGTTTCTGAGTAATAACATACGAGTTCTTATTGGCAATTACTGTTTTGAATAAAACGATGAACTGCAGTATTTAGTAAATCAATTTCGATCATTTTATAGCCCACTACTGAAAATAATCCAGGTTTCCTGGTATATGACAGTGGTCAATGAGTCCACAGGATGGTCTGGAACAAAATATTGATAGCAGTGCTAATGCTTATTTAAAATGTACAGAGATGAAGGATAATTACAATAGGTAGTCCTTTGCTCCTAGATCCCTGGTGCCCAACCACATGTGGCCCTGAGGGCCCCTGCGGACAGCAGTCTGTGTTTTCCATACCATTGAGGGAAAAATATTCTTTAGACTGGCTTCTGTAAGTTAAATAGCTTAATATGTTTCTTTTACACTATCTTACTTTTTTCATGCCTTCCATCACTTTCCGCTCTTGTTTTATTTATTTATTTGATCTTTTATAATGGATCTAGCTGAGAGGAATATCAGCTGTGGCACCAGTAATTTTTAGAAGTACATTGATTTTTAAAGCTGCTATAATAACAGTGATCTTGAGCGTTCTCATGTAATGTGTCTTCTGTCTGTGGCTGTCTTCAAAAGCATGTTTCTAGTCTCCTAAAAACTCCTATGACACGTTTGCAGCCACTGACCATCTCTAATAGTATGCACTTAGTCTTTGACCATCACCTGTTATGTGTCTGCAGTCACTGGCAGGTCTTTGATGGGATTTTGTAGAATTACATTCACTAAACATGTGTAGGCGTTGTCAGGAGCTGCACTTGAAGTCTGTTGCATCAAGTGAAATGGCCTCTTCATCACTTTTGTTTTCATCCTACTATTTAGGATGGTATTGTACAGAGAAGTTCCCTTACCTCCTCTTCTGGGTTCCTCTGCCAACTCTCTTCGCTCTGCCTCTTCTGCATGTGCTCCCATAGGAAGCCAACTCCTATGGTGGCATATGTGTGTGTTAAAGGTTGGCTTTACTTTTTAGGGTATATCTTCCTATTACACATTTGTAATTGAAAAAGCGCTGGTAGGTACAGGGCCAAGCCTCCGGCAGGCAAAAGAAAACAGTCAGATATACTGTGTACAGAACTTATGTAGAAAATTTGATGCGCTATGTGAAAGTGTGTAAAACGTACAAATTCAATGTAATAGTGAAAAGCAAGAAACATAAAAATAAATGAATTAGAGTCCACTTTGTGTATGTACAATAACAGTGACCGTCCCAATCCTGTGATATAACACCACTGTGTTATAGTAAATAAGTTGTTGAAATAGATCCTGTGGTCACCACGTGAATCATCACCACCAAAGGGAATGGACTCTTACCAGAATGAGCTGACCCTATTGCAGAGTCAAATCAGCCTGTGAGTAATATCCTGTTATTGGAACTAACGCATGTGACGTCACCGTGCCTGTTCGGGATACTTACAATATTGCTCGGGAGTGCTATGTATGTACAGCGCTGTTTTATGGCTCACGTGAGTAGTACTTTGGTTTTAATAAGTCTTTTATGGATTCACACTATTGTTGGCATTTCCATTCTGATTTCATGGTGGAGTTTCGCAAATGGTTGCTATGCATATATGATATACATCTGGGAAGTTGGAGACATCATAGCAGTCCAACCAAGCAATACGGGTCATAGTGCCTCATGACAGGATATTACTCACGGGGTGATTTGACTCTGCAATAGGGTCAGTTTGTACTGGTAAGAGGCCCTATGGTGGTGATGGTTCATGTGGTGACTACGGGATCTATTTCAATAAGTTATATTACTGGATTGGGACTGTCACTCTTATTGTACATACACGAAGTGGACTCTAGACTTTGGAATAAACCCCTTGAGAATCTGTAAAAACAATCCCCCAAAACAATCTCAAGTAGAATCCCCCTCCCCCCCATTCCTCCTACCTATGCTGCCAGACCTGTGTAAAAAGGAAATAAAAATATTCTTCACTATTTTCCGCCCCCTCTGGTCCAGTCAGGTGATCCGCAGTTTCATGCTCTCCAGTATCAGTCAGTGGCTGCTGAACGGGAGAGAAGGGAGTGACAACAACAGATGGAACATGGGAGCCTATGGGTGACACCACCACTCCCGGAATTCCCAGCTGTTATCAATCGCTCCTTCCTCTACCCCAGAGGTCTCCAAACTTTCTACATAAAGTGCCAGTTTATTATCCTTCAATCTTTAGGGAGGCTGGACTGTGACCAGTGGGAGAAGAAAATGTTCTGGCGTCAGTGGGAATAAACAATGCTCCATCATTGGTGTCAGTGGGAGGAATAGTGCCTCATCATTGGTGTCAGTAGAAGGAATAGTGCCCCCTTATTGGTGTCAGTGGGGGGGGAATAGTGCCCCATCGTTGGTGTCAGTGGGAGGCATAGTGTCCTATCGTGGGTGTCAGTAAGCAGACTAGTGCCCCATTGTCGTGTCAGTAGCAGGAGCTATGCCCCACTGTTGCTGATAGTGGGTGGAAAAATGCCCCAAGGGCTGGATATAAGCAAGCAAAGTGCCACATGCGGCCCCCAGGGCCACAATTTGGAGACCACTGCTCTACCCTGAAGCTGCCACTTTCTGACGGGGTCACATGACAGGACTGGAGCAAGCTGAAAACAGGTAAGTATACATGTTTATTAACATAGGTTAGGCATGGAAAGGTAACAGGAGGGCATGTTTTTTTTTTTTAACATAGTGTTAAGCCCCATACACACGGTCCAAATGTCGTGTGTACTGCCCGCTGATTTTAACTAAAAAAATAAAAAAATAGCAGTGTGTACTAGGCTTTGGACAGAAATTAAACTTTAATTCGAACACTGTACCCTACAGCTTAATCCAACCAATGCCTGCATGTCAAGCCCTTCCCATGTGTAAGAAGGTCTGTGCCTGAAATGCCTAGATTTTCTGAAACACACCTAAATCTATGGTTGATTGAGTGGGGAGCTTGGCTATGCTCTTTCTCATCTGCAAGGCTCACTATTGTAAAGTAAGGTTGCCTATAATAGTAATAGACCATTAGCGATGCCTAGTAGCTCGGAAGGAGCAGAACCAAGTGCCTGGGTATTCCAGTCATGTAGATTGCTTACACCTGACTGGAAGGACTTGACCTTGTAAGCACCTGAAGGTGCCTGCAGTGTGTTGACAGAGCTGGATTAGCTAAATATTACAATCCAGGCTTAAATTAACATCCTAAACCCTCATTCTAAGAGTATAACAACTTGTAACCTCGTAAAAGCC
Organism: Lithobates pipiens; assembly: GCF_037356315.1. NCBI lineage: Eukaryota > Metazoa > Chordata > Amphibia > Anura > Ranidae > Lithobates > Lithobates pipiens. The sequence continues at coordinate 57,691,057 of NW_027507903.1, read as the reverse complement.
CCCAAAACGAAGGACCGGGTCAATGTTTGCCTTATTTGGCTGATAGTTTGGTGTATTTTGTCCACTGTACTTAGTACAGTACTTGGTACTCACAATATAGCCCCTGCATGTCCCACATACAATAAATTGTGTGAAGTGGCTAATGCCAATATGTTACATTTGTGTAACACCTTATTTTATGTTTTTGCTGAAAAAAGGGTAGCCTGTAGATATTCATTTCTTTTGTTTTCCCTCCACTTAGTTCAATTTACTTTAAATGCTCTATTACTATTGTTATTTGCTGTTATCGGTTTTCTAATTTTTAGGCGTTTTTTTACCATTTGATATTATCTTGCTTCACTTTGATAGCTCAGGTTGAGCAAAACTATACATATAAATTGTGTACATCTTTGGCATACAGAACTAAGATGGTAGCTTCAGTAGTATGAAAGCAGAGGAGATGAAAGAACATATCTAGTTGGAATGGCAATCTGCTAGACCTCATAAGGTTCTTCATGGGTAGAGATTATTGGAGTGCAAAACACATGAGATCTTGTTACAAAAGATAAAAAAGAGCAAAGTTGCTCAATAAGCAGAATATTAAGCTGGTGAGAGACTTGTAAATGTGCAGCTAGGTACTTTACATGGAATCTGTAAACCACACAGCGTTGGGATTTAGAAGTGGAATTTAGGGGCTATTAGCATTTTTTAAAAATACAATTTCTATTGGTTTTATACACTCACCGGTCACTTTACTAGGTACACCTGTTCAATTGCTTGGTAGCACAAATTGCTAATCAGCCAATAACATGGCAGCAACTAAATGAATTTAGGCATCTAGATGCGGTGAACACAACTTGCTGAAGTTCAAAACGAGCATCAGAATGGGGAAGAAAGAGAATTTAAGTGACTTTGAATGTGGCAGGGTTGTTGGTGCCAGACGGGGCTGGTCTGAGTATTTAAAAAAAACTGCTGATCTACTGGAATTTTCACACATAACCATCTCTAGGGTTTACGGAGAATGGTCTAAAAAGAGAAACTATCCAGTGAGCAGAAGTTTTGTGGCGGAAAATGCCTTGTTGATGTCAGAGATCAGAGGAGCATGGGCAGACTGGTTCGAGATGACTCAAATAACCACTTGTTATGACCAAGGTATGCAGAATACCATCTCTGAATGCACAGGCTCGCCAAAATTGGACAATTGAAGGTTGGTAATGCGTTGTCTGGTCTCCCAGTGGAGTCCCAGTTTCAGCTACAACATTCAGATGGTAGGGTCAGAATTTGGCATAAACAACATAAAAGCATAGATCCATCCTGCCTTATATCAACGGTTCAGGCTGGTGGTGGTGGTGTAATTGTGTGGGAGATATGTTCTTGGCACACTTTAAGCCCCTTAGTACAAATTGAGCATCATTTAAACACCACGACTTCTCTGAGTATTGTTTGTGTCCATGTCCATCCCTATGTGGCTACTTCCCGCAGGATAATGCACCATGTCACAAAGCTCAAATGATCTCACCACTGCTTTCTTGAATATGACAATGAGTTCACTATACTCCATGCGGTGATGCTACCCAGTCAATGTGGACCAAAATCTCCAAGGAATGTTTTCAACACCTTGTTGAATCTATTCCATAAAGAATGAAGGCAAAAGGGTGTCCAACCCAGTACTACTAGCAAGGTGTAACTAATAAAGTAGCCGGTGAGTGTATATGCAGTATTTTATTACATATCTTCCTTTTCAGAAAGGCAAGCTTGTTATTAGTAGTCCATAATCTCACAATGTTCCCATTTTTATTCCATCTTTTTGGTGTTAGTTGTGTGAAGCAAACATGCTCTTTTCCCTCCGCCTTGTTTCTGTACAGATGCTTAAGTGCACGTTTCAGCTTTTTAGACTCTGCAAGTTCCTTTCTTCCTCCATGTGACAGCATTTGGACTTAATGATTGGCTACTCATCTACCACGTCCTGAATGGTGGTAAGGCAGGAGAAGTGTTCGTCCACCGGGAGAAGGTTAGGTTCTTAAGGCTTTGTTGCAAGTGAACATGGGGAAGGTGCTTGATGGGTACTTCTATGAGCATAGTACAGGTTTGCTTTGAACTTGAAATTCAAAAAGTAAGTGGAAACAAAGTGTTTTACAAGAGTGTTTAAAGCCAAATTTTAAATGTATTATACAGTTAGGGCCAGTTCACACTGCGGGCGATGCGAGGCGACACGACTTGCCTCGCCGCAATCTGACAAGTCGCCCCCGTTCTGTACAATGGAACCGTTCTGAGAGGAGCGACTCGAGTCGCTCCGACTCAGAAAAAAGGTTCCTGTACTACTTCTGGGCGACCTCGGGGCGACTTGCATTGACTTCTATACAGAATTTGCAAATCGCCGCTGAGGTCGCGGCAGGTCGCGGCGAGGCAAGTCGGTGTCGCCTCGCATCGCCCGCAGTGTGAAAGACAAAGTTCAGTCTATAGAAATTGTTTACTTTTTAACATATTTTAACTGCCAAACATTAGAACTTCATTCAAACAATGCCTACATATAAAGATAATATACTTTTAATAAATAGTATTGTGTTTTCTATTGATGTGTGGCATCATCTAAGGCAATCAGAAAGATGCCTATGAGTTTAGCATAAGAATTTAGAATTAGAGTTTCAAATTATTTGAAAATGATCATTTTACTGTTAGGCTCCTTTCACACGGGTGATCCGATCAGGTCTGCCTGTCAGTTTTTCAGGAGGACCTAATCGAATAGTACATACATTTCTCTGGACCATCGGGTGTAAATGGACTTGTGTCTATTTATACCCTCCTACCTCCGGGCCGAATCAAGCTCGATAAAAAGAAATGAAGGAGGTTGGTGTCCTCTTTGGTTTGTTCCAGCTGGAACAGAGACAGCCGGGTGTAAACCAACAGAGTCTGTTTACTCCTGGCCACCCATAGAGTAGAGTGGAGTCTGTCTATGGCCACTCTATATAAACTGAGCAGAGATGGACCTGTCATCTGCCACGCTCTGCTCCAAATAACTGGGGATCTGTAGGTGGATCCCCCCCTGATCGGAATACAAACCTCCTGTGTCAAGGGGTCCTTAGTGAAATCTACAAGTGGCATAGATTTAAAAAAAAATGTTGATTTGTCCAGGACTGGCCAGCCCAGCAAATTTAGGTCAAGAACTGACTGCTTGATGTCTCCAAGAACCCCAAAATGTTATTGTGGAATCTCCAAATAATTATTTCAACTGTTGGTGTCAATGTGCACACAACTATAATCAGAAAACGATTGCATCAATTTAACCTGCATGGAACGTCTGCCAGGTTAAAAGCATTTGCTGTCCAAAAGGAATATTACAGCAAGACTAAAGTTTGCCATTGAACATATAGGCAAAGACTAGAACTGCTGGAACAATATTTTGTGGGCTGAATAAAGTCAGAGGTTTTTTTGCCATAGTTACAGTAGACATGTTTGGCACAAACTGAATTCAACTTTTTAGGTGAAGAACCTCCTACAAACTGTGAGGCAAGGTGGTGAAAATAATATGGATAGGGTAACTTGGCTGCTTCGGGATTTGGGCAGCTGGCGGTCATCAGTTCTAAGCCTGCTGTTGGCTGACGTCACTCAGCCATGCCAGGCTTGGGAAATGGTCAGGATCCACACAGACTGGTATCCACACAGACTGGTATCTGCCTCATCCTCTCGGTGATCCGTTGAGAGGATGAGCCAGCCCCTCCTTCCCCCCTCCACAGCCCAGCACTCCAGTGAGCATTGGAGGGAAGAGCAGAGAGCCGCTGACTGACAGTCATGGCTCTCTGCTCAGAGCTGAGGAGAGAACTGAACAATCATCGGTGTTTGATTGCTCGATTCTCACTGCAGAGATAGCTTGATCCAATACTACATACACCTAGGTAAGTAAGTAAGTATTGTTTTGTTTTTTTAAAAAGAGGAAGTAAACCCTGATGGGTTTACTTCCTCTTTCATTCCCTGCAAAGGTAAAGCATAATGGACTACTATGCATCGCATAGTAGTCCATTATGTGTCACTTACCTGACACAGGAGCCAGCGAAGTCACCGCTGTCCCCTGTAGTCCGGCGCATCCATCTTCTCGGTGGGTCTCGCCGCTCCGCCGCTGTCATTCGGCGAAGCCGTGATGACGTCACTCCCGCGCATGCGCACGGGAGCCGCCACTCGCTGCATATCGCAGTTGACCGCGGCGCGCTCAGTGCGCCTGCGCACCGCAGACAGCGATGCCTGTGTTTTGGCAAATATCTCCTAAACCGTGTAGGTTTAGGAGATATTTCTTGGACCTACAGGTAAGCCTTAATCTAGGCTTACCTGTAGGTCAAAGTTGGTTGTAAGGGTTTACAACCACTTTAAATCTCAAACTTCTCTTTTAATAAGAATGTGAGGCCATTGTTGTGTAAGTTGAGGTTAGATTAGAGATAGACCTTTTAACACTATAATGGCCCAAAGTACACTAGAAAATACACAAAGGAATGACTCAAAAAGAGGAAATTTGGTTTTTTTGACTACTGAAGACCAAGTCCTGATTTGAATCCCATTGAACTGTTGTGGGAAAAGGAAAGAGAGGGGCGTCAAAGGAACAGTTTATACACAGAAACCCACAGACATTATGTAACTTGATTGGTCAATTTTCACAAAGTCAAGATCAAAAACTGGTGGGCAGTTGTACAATATGCTTACAGTAAGTCATTCTGCAAAAGGAAGAAATAACAGCTGCTGAACCAAAGAGTGTACTTACGCTTTCCACAGTACATCATTGCATCTTTTAATATTTTTATTAAATAAATGATTGAAAAAAGGGAATTTTCTTGTATTTTAGTCAAGTATATCACCTTTATCCATAGGCATTGTTTGAATGAAGATATAATATTTGCCTGTTTAAATATGTTGAAAAAGTCAACAATTTTCATGAGGTATACTAAATGTTCACATGACTGTAGGAGTTAAAACCAGACATGAGTTGGCTTCTTGTTCTGCCACCTGCACATTTTCGCTGCTGTACTTTGTTAGACCACAGCCTAAAATAATTCACAATGGCCGCTCACACTGCTTCTAGAATTTGGGCAAAACATGGCACTCTGTGAGCAGATGGTCTCCAGTGTGCCATGTTGCTAGTAAGAACTTACTAGTTAGCAAAGCCTGTACACAGCGTATCTGTTCTTAGAACCTCCTTTTTGACCAGATAGAGGGGAAGCATGGTTAACACCTAATCCAATCCAACCCAACCCAAGTCTACAGGAATAAGTTTAAAGTCTAGCACTTTGCATTCACAAAGAGCAAAAACTTTCTGTATTGTAAACTAGGCATTCAGCCTATTCATAATAACTTACTGGTTATAATATTAGTGATGGCTTCAATTTCGTTCTAGCTTCGATATTATTGAAAAACTGTTTTCATTCGACTATGAAGATACCTGAAAAACTAAACATGTACGTAGTATAGATTTCACATTATTTAATGTGGTAAATTGTTCTGAGTAATAAGCCTTGGCAATCCCAAGGGAAGTATTTAATGTAGAATTTCCTAATTTAAGTACAAAATATTGTGTGATAATTCAGGCACAGTGCACAAAGTGCTTTGGAGATTAAAAAAAAAACAAAAAATGGTTCCTGCTATAGTCTGAGTGTCTTTTTTTTTTTTTTTACATAACTTGTTGCTTTGATAAAGCGGAAAGACAAATTAAAGTGGCTCTAAAGGCAGAAGGTTTTTCATCTTAAAGGATAAGTTCACCTTTTCAGAAAAAATAATGAATGCACTTTTTTTGCAGGTAAAAAAAAATATTCATGTATAATTCTTTTTTATTTGGAAGCCTGTAAAGCATTGCACCAGCAATCGGCAGATGACTGACAGCGGGGGTTTTCACCAGCGATTAGCAGATGACTGACAGCGGGTGGAGAAAACCCCCGCTAGCTGGCACTGCAGGGATCGGAGAGGTGCAGGAGCCGATCCATTCATAACATGTTACACCCTGAATATGGGTGTAACATGTTATGAAAGTTGAACTTATCATTTAATGCATTCTATGCATTAAGATAAAAAAAAAACTTCAGTTTGCGGAAGCCCCCCTTAGCCCTCCTAATACACTTACCTGAGCCCCATCTCGATCCAGAGATTTTGCACTGGACCCTTGGCTGTCCCGGGACTCTCCCTGATTGGCTGGGACACAGTAGTGGGGGCCATTGGCTCCCACTGCTGTCAATCAAAGTGAGTGAGCCAATGAGAAGAAGGGGGAATGGACACACAGAACTGCGGCTTGGCTCGGGTGCCCCAACAGCAAGCTGCTTGCTGTGGAGGCACTCGGCAGGAGGGAGGGGCCAGGAGCACCAGCGATGGACTGCTTGTGCAAAACCAGGGCAGTTAAGTATAACATGTTTGTTATTTTTAAACAAAAAAAAAACAAGACTTTAATATCACTTTAACGTCTGTCTAGAGCCAACATTTTCATTTTTTTATTCTTTAGAGTAGGGAAGCATTAAACATGCCTTACACTTTTTTTTTCTGCCATTCATGTCTCATTATGGGGATTTCTATAGCTTCCTCTCCTGTAGGCTCAGATAGTGAGAATCATTCCAATGTGAAGGAATGTGCCCTCTTAAACACAAGCATGCCCAGTGAAAGTTTTCCACTTTATTCCTTTTCTAGTGTCAACTCAGATTTTTGGATTTACACTCATTTTCTTTCCTGGTGACATTAGAGATTGCATACTAGCACATTGTGGAACTTACCTTACAAAAAAGCCCTCTCAGCCGTGAGCTGTCTCCACTGACAGGGCTTCCATCTTCACCCGTCCTCCTTCCGGGTTGGCGGACTCAGGCTGTTTGAATGGCCAGAGCCATGATGATGTCACTCCCGCGCATGCGCGCAGGAGTTGCTGTTTCTGTAACAAGACTCTGAAGAAACGGTTCGGCTGCATATGCAGTAAATATCTTGCTAAACAGCGTGCGTTTAGGAGAGATTTATAGGCTTACCTATAGGTTAAATTCATGTATGGGAGTTTACTCCCACTTTAATGTCACCTTTAGGCTGATATTAATACTTTAATGTCCCTTCACTCAAACCCCGAAATATAACCGATCCCTGAAACACTAAGGGTGGGTTCACACTATTGCGAATCGGATGCTAGTTTCCTCGCATCCAATTCGCATAGCAGGAGAGTGTGACCCACTCGCACATCTCCGAAGCAGCTCCAGTGCAAATTGCACAGGACCCCTTTGTGTCTTTTTGGTCCATTTCAGGTCTCAATTCAGCTAAAAATTTGTGCTGAAATTTGGGCCTGAACCATTGAAGATAGGGAAGCACCGGACTCCTGCTGTGAGCCACTGCTATCTCTAGTGTGAACCCAGCCTTAACCCATCTCTAAAATTTAAAACGTGCCACAAATTAAAGCAATGTTGAACACAAAAGCAAACATTATAATGCAGCTTATTAGTTCTTAGATGTGATGGCTGCATTTGCTTCTTTTTTAAGGCTTTCTTTCCTTTATTTTCACCTGGTCATCTAGCCAGTAAGTCGGTTTTCAACAGAACAAGCTGTCCTGCAAATGTATCAATTAAGAGTGTTGAGCCAAACCAGTTTTTGTTTGGCTTCAATTTATTAGTCTGTTAATCTAAATCTGCTAGTACAGGGGTCACCAACCTTATGGACCACTAAACTCATATAAGGTGGATGAACAATCGCTGACGTGAAAATGTATACCGTATATACTCGAGTATAAGCCGAGATTTTCAGCCTCTTTTTTGAGGCTGAAAGTGCCCCCTCGGCTTATACTCGAGTCACCGCTGTCTGACTGCTCGATCAGCGTATCGAGCAGACAGACGGCGGACATTAAAATTCAAAAGCCGCGCCTCCTTCTCCGCCTCCGCCTGTGATAGGCGGAACACTGAATTTCCCAGCAGTCAGTGTTCCGCCTATCACGGACATCCGTTCATTCTCATACTACGGACGAGTATGAGAGGATGTCCGTGATAGGCGGAACACAGGCTGCTGGGAAATTGAGTGTTCCGCCTATCACAGGCGGAGGACGGAGGCGCGGCTTTTGAATTGTAGAATGGCCGCCGAGAAGAGCGGCGATCCATCGGCACGACACGGGACGGAGGAGGCACGGGACGGAGGAGGCACGGGACGGAGGAGGCACGGGACGGAGGAGGCACGGGACGGAGGAGGCACGGGACAGAGGAGGCACGGGACAGAGGAGGCTCGGGACAGAGGAGGCTCGGGACGACGGCGGCTCGGGACGGAGGCTTGGGACACAGGTAGGCTGGACACACACACAAGGCTGCACGGACACACACACACACACACACACACACACACACACACACACACACACACACACACACACACACACACACACACACACACACACACACACACACACACACACACACACACACACACACACACACACGGATGGATGGATGGATGGATACACACACACACACACACAGGGATGGATGGATGGATGGATGAATACACACACACACACACACACACACACAGGGATGGATGGATGGATACACACACAGGGATGGATGGACGGACACACACACAGGGATGGATGGATGGATGGATGGATGGATGGATGGACACACACACAGGGATGGATGGACGGACACACACACAGGGATGGACGGACACACAGGGATGGACGGACACACAGGGATGGACAGCCATGTCTCACCCTCGGCTTATACACGAGTCAATAAGTTTTCCAGTTTTTTGGGGGTAAATTGGGGGCCTCGGCTTATATTCGGGTCGGCCTATACTCGAGTATATACGGTAATAATAAAAAATGATAAATATAATTAAATATAAGTGAAAAATAAAGTTAGGCAATGTTCAAAGTTAATCAAAGTTCATGAATGAACATCATAGGATAGTCCAACATAGAAAATAAATCATAACATCCACAACAGCATGAGAGATTTCTATGTTATGAGTAAGGATGAGCCGAACACCCCCCGGTTCGGTTCACACCACAACCTGCGAACAGACCTAAACTTCTCACCATTTTGCTGTTCTGCTGTTTACCTTACAGCAGTAAGGTAAGGGGCCACTCCACCTGATGTGCCGTGAACACTGGAGAGATACAAGAGTCAAATACACTGGTTTTGGCACCCTTATTTGAAGAAGCACTGAATAAGTCACTGGTCACTTTATTCATCTATGTCCGCATAAAGACTCAATTCTCCCGTTGCTTTGCTTACTATTTATTTGCACTGTGTGTTTCATGTTTGAATCAAAAAATTGCGTATTTATGAGATATCTGGTTATACTCCACTATTGCACTATTGGAGATTGTGGTTTTTATATACATGTGATCATGGACTAATTGATCTATGAATATTTAAGCACGAGACACTTTATTATCTGTTTTAGCTGTTATGCTCAAGCACTGGACACTTTATTCACTTATTGGATTGTTCATGATTTAATTTGTTTAAGGTACTTTATATTTTTTGAACCATTTTTTTGTACTATTATGTAATTGCCTGGTCTAGGGCGAATTTGTTATATTTATATAATAGTAGGAGGTGTTATCTCTGCTAGTTTGCTATTTAGCCCTATCTATAATATACACTCATGTACCAGGCACTTTAGTTTAGTTTAACTTCTGAAGGTAGCGCAACACCATTTATTTGATTTTCACATACAATTTTTGGTGGTAGGGTATATACCTCTGTCGGTATATACCTCTGTCGGTAGTTTGCTGCAACCTATTCTTACTGATAGTTTATGCCCTTTATGATAGCGCGGGGATACTCTAACTTATTCAGACCTAAACTTCGTGTGAACTTTAGAACCCTATTAAAGTCTATGGGACTCAAACGTTCAAAATCAAAAGTGCTAATTTTAAAGGCTAATATGCAAGTTATTGTCATAAAAAGTGTTTGGGGACCCGGGTCCTGCCCCAGGGGACATGTATCAATGCAAAAAAAAAGTTTTAAAAACTGCCGTTTTTTCGGGAGCAGTGATTTTAATAATGATTAAAGTGAAACAATAAAAGTGTAATATTCCTTTAAATTTCGCACCTGGGGTGTGTCTATAGTATGCCTGTAAAGGGGTGCACGTTTCCCGTGCTTAGAACTGTCCCTGCACAAAGTGTAATTTCTGCAGGAAAAAAAGTCATTTAAAATTACTCGTATAATGAATTGTCGGCTCCCCGTAATACAGAGAACAGTCATTGAAAATCATTGATTAATAAAGAAATAAAAAGCGTGGGGTTCCCCCAAATTCAATTACGAGGCCCTTCAGGTCTGGTATGGATATTAAGGGGAACCCCATGTCAAATTTAAAAACAAATGATGTGGGGTTCCCCCTAATATCCATACCAGACCCTTCAGGTCTGGTATGGATCTTAATGGGAACTCCACGCAAAATTTTACCAGACCCTTTATCCGAGCACACAACCTGGCAGGCCACAGGAAAAGAGGGGGAGACGAGAGAGCGCCCCCCCCCCTGAACCGTACCAGGCCACATGCCCTCAACATTGGAAGGATGCTTTGTGGTCCTCCCCAAAGCACATTGTCCCCATGTTGATGAGGACAAGGGCCTCATCCCTACAACCCTGGCTGGTGGGTGTGGGGGTCTGCGGGCGGGGGGCTTATCAGAATGTGGAAGCCCCCTTTAACAAGGGGACCCCCAGATCCTGCCCCCCCCCTGTTTGAAATGGTAAGGGGGTACAAAAGTACCCTTACCCTTTCACAAAGTAAGTGTAAAAGAATGTTAAAAAAGACAAACACACTTTTGAAAAAGTCCTTTATTAAAAATAAAAAAAAGATTCCAGCGGTGGTAATCCACTCTTTCTATCCAGTGACAGATGATCATCTCTCCGGGGTCCAGCGATGGCTGATCTGATCCAGCGTTGGGTGATCTCTCCCTCCAGCGCATCCATACTCTGTCTCCACCTGAGACACTGCGGGAATACCGGCAGCCTGACACTTCTTATCTGAGGAGGGTGGGGCCACCCGTCACCCGACCCCACCCCCCTCCGACGCAAGGGGAAAACCGGGCTTCCCCAGTGATGTACGTGTGACCCCGCCCCCTCTGATGTAACACAGGTTTCCGTTGCATCTGTTTCCAAACATTGCTTAATTTTATTTTACACTTATCGTTTTTTATTATTATACATTTTCATTTCAGTAATTGTTCATCCACCATATATTCATGCCTTGGCAGAACCCCTGGGGTCCGTCAAAATTTTCTTGTGGACCATCAGTGGTCCACTGGTTGCTGACCACTGTGCTGCTAGTACATCTAGGCCCTTGTACACATGGTCGGACATACCGATCGGACCGTGTTGTCGGATAATCCGACTGTGTGTGGGCTCCATCGGACTGTTTCCGTCGGAATATCCAACAGACAAAGTTTTAGAGCTGGGCTATAAAACTTTCCGACAACATGATCCAATCGGACTTTGTCCGATTGTGTGTAGAGAATTCTGATCAGACAAAGTGCCACGCATGCTCACATCAAATTCCATGACCAAAGCTATTGGCTACTAGCCTGAACGTAGTCCCGTCGTAACGAAATAACCCTTTCACGTTACGTACGATTGGATTTTCCGACAACTTTGTCCAACCGTGTGTATGCAACACAAGTTTCGGACAAAATCCGTCGGATTTTGTTGGCGGAATGTCCGACCGTGTGTACAAGGGCTAACACTATCCAGATTACAAATGCTGCTGTCTGCTGTGCCCCCTGTGCTCCTTCATCCATAGTGAGGGCATTCTAATACAGGAGGTGTGTTACTGACCAGATCAACAGGTGAAAGTAGAGGGAAAAAAGCTTGAAAAAAAGAATGCAGCCACCACATCTAAGGAATGGTAAGCTGCAGGATATTACATCTTTGGTTTTGAGATTAATACCAATTTAGCTTTGTCCTAAAATTTAACTCCTAAAGCATATCTGTAAAACTTTACCAAACACTAAGGCTGCATTCACACTTGGTGATTTGGAATCACTTTAATTCTGCCAGCGATTCCAAATCGCAGAAAAACACACAATGTGTGTTTGGGTGCCTTTATTCTTAACCACTTCAGTACCAGGCACTTTCACCCCTTCCTGCCCAGGACAGTTTTCAGTGCTGTTGCACTTTAACCACTTTCAGACCGGACCATTTTGCTGGCTTAAGACCAGACCACTTTTTGCGATTCGGCACAGCATCGCTTTAACTGACAATTGTGCAGTGGTGCGACGTGGCTCCCAAACAAAATTGACGTCCTTTTTTTTCCCACAAATAGAGCTTTCTTTTGGTGGTATTTGATCACCCCTGCGGTTTTTATTTTTTGCACTATAAACAAAAAAAGAGCGACAATTTTGAAAAAAAACGCATTGTTTTTAACTTTTTGCTGTAATATCCCCCAAAATATATATAAAGAATTATTTTTTTCCTCAGTTTAGGCCGATACGTATTCTTCTACATATTTTTGGTAAAAAAAATCGCAATAAGCGATTGATTGGTTTGCGCAAAATTTATAGCGTTTACAAAATAGGGGATAGTTTTATGGCATTTTTATTAATATTTTTTTTACTAGTAATGGCGGCGATCAGCGATTTTTATTGTGACTGCGACATTATAGCGGACACATCGGACATTTTTGACACATTTTTTGGACCATTGTCATTTATACAGCAATCAGTGCTATACAAATGAACGGATTCCTGTGTAAATGACACTGGCAGTGAAGGGGTTAACCAGGGGGTGGCAGTGTAGGGGTTAAGTGTGTCCTAGGGGCACGTTACTAACTGAGGGGGGCGTGGCTGTGTGTTAGTGAACACTGATCTCTGCTCCAATCACATGGAGCAGAGATCAGTGTCACTTGTTGCTAGGCAGAACGGGGAGATGCTGTTTACTTCCGCATCTCCCCATTCAGCCTCCCGATAAGACGATCGCGGGTATCCCCACGGCAATCGAGTCCTCAGGACCCGCGACCGGACTTACGGGGGTCCCGACTGGCAGCACGCATGCGATGGCAGTGTGGCAATTACTGATGGAGGTACCTGTATGCCAATTTGCCTGCCCGTGCCATTCTGCCGACGTACAATGTCATGTGCCGGTCGGGAAGTGGTTAAATGCTAATTGTGCGGTCAAGCGACACTGTACCCAAACTAAATTTTTTCATTTTCTTCCCACAAATAGAACTTTCTTTTGGTGGTATTTGATCACCACTGGAGTTTTTATTTTTTGCTAACAAACTAAAAAGACCAAAATTTTTGGGGAAAAAAAACGTTTTTCTTTGTTTCGGTTATAAAATTTTGGTTTCTCCTTCACTGACGGCACTGATGAGTTGGCACTGATAAGGTGGCAATGCTATGTAGAATTCATGGGCACTGATAGGCGGCACTGATATGCAGCACTTAACGGCACCAATAGGCAGCACTGATGGGCACTGATAGGTGGCCCTGACAGGCGGCTGTGATTGGCGGTACTGTGGCAAAACTTGTTTAAAAAGTCACACTGAGCTTGTCGTTCAAAAAGGAGCAGGACCCTCTTTTGGACGAAAAACCCTCATAGGGAAGCTTATTGAATTGAATGGGCTGCCCTATGTGGAAACGCATGTAAATCGCGCTTTCAGAATGACAAGCGGGAGCGCTTATTCCCTTACTGTGATATCTGAACAGAGCCAAACTCTGATAAGCCTCACCTTAACTGCAAAAATGCAGGACTTACCTGAATAGTGCTAAATCGAATACACTTACCAGGCTTACATGAAATGGGGTGGATGACCCTCTAGCCTTCATCATAAAGAGGAACAGGTGCAGCATTACAAAAGGTCTCGGAAGTTGTGGAAAGTCGCATAGGAAAACGGTGCATGTGATACTCACAGATAACGAAGGTTTACAATATGATACTAATGGGGTTTTCCATTTTTACCAGAGCCAATCAACTTAGTACTACTTACAGGGACTCGGTGTACTCTCATTGCTTCTGGCTATGTTTGGTTTGTAAACAATCTCTGACTCGTAAGGCAGCAATAAAGTAAAGAGCAATGTTAGGATCGAATTTATTAATTCCTCTGTCTTATCTAAACTCTCTGGGAAGTAATTTGCTTAAAGTGGTTGTAAACCCTTACATATACTCAGTGAAGTGACCGGTGATGCACAGAAATGAAACAAATCCTACTACATAAAGAGGAGCTGCAGTCTGCTCACATAATTTGTAATAAAAATATCTTTGCCATTCGCTTCCCTCCAATCACTTTGCATATTATTTTATATATGCTGTGATTCTGTACTTTCCAAATATGCTGCAGAAATCTCCCTCCACTAAATCTGGCTGCATCCATTTTAACTGTGGGCAGCTGAAGCTGCTGCCTGTTCACTTCCTGGATTTTCACAGAGGCACACCTCCAGCTCTGCAGATCTCATTGGCCCTATGACTCACCCCCCCCCCCCCCCCTTCCTGGCAAACTCTCATTAAAGAGAGAGAGCTGTGCATGATGTTATAAGCCTAGGCATAAAGCTTGTCTAAGCGGGTAGAAAAAAAAGTGGGCAGGGAGCTGAAGTTACACTCTGCAGAGCTCAGTGAAGAGAGGTCTGAGAGCTGATTGGAGGGAAGTGACACCTCCCCCCCCCCCTTCACACAGCACACAGGAACAGAGCTGAGACTGTCAATTAGCTGGAGCTCCCTACCCTGTCATCTTTTTTTCTCTTGGTGTCAAGAAAACTTGTCAGAAGTGACTCATGCTGATAGCAGAGGGACAAAACGGCAATTAAAAATTACACTTAGTGCTCTTAACCACTTCCCAACCGCCCACCATGGATAGACGTCAGGACTTCGATGTTAAATACTGTTCTTATGGCAGCAAATAGCTGCCATAACTCCAATATATTTCACCACGGCCACTCTATCCTCTTTCACATAAAAGAGGTCTCAGCAGCAGATTGGCTGCAAGATCACTTTTATGGGTCAACCCCCGGGTCCCGGTACTCTCCTCCGCTTACTAGAGCCGTCGGCATCGGCGGAGATGATCCGATCCTGGGTACAGATGGGCAGGAAGTCAAGTGAAGGCATGATGGCCCCCACTTGACTCTATGCCCTTGGAGGACAGGAGCGACATCAAAAGGTCACTTCCGTCTTCCAGCCTTAAAGGGCCCATTTTTTTTTATTGACAAAAAAGGAAATTTGTTATTTTATTTAGTATTGCTTTTAAGTGTAAATGTGTGATCTGAGGTCTTTTTAATCCCAGATTTTATATTAAAGATGCCCTGTCATGCTTCTTTCTATTACAAGGGATGTTTACATTGTTTGTAATATGAAAAAAAGTGATGCAATTTTTTTTTTTTAAGGGCCAGTGTAAAAATAAAAAGTAAAATAAATAAGGGGGGAAAAAATTTAAAATTAAGCATCCTGTCCCTCCGAGCTTGTGCGCAAAAGCGGACGCATACATAAGTCGCGCCCACATATGTGAACGGTGTTCAAACTACACATGTATCACCGCGATTGTTAGAGCAAGAGCAATAATTCTAGCCATAGATCTCCTCTGTAACTCAAAACTGGTAACCTGTAGACATTTTTAAACTTCACCTATGGAGATTTTTAAGTGCAAAAGTCTGTAGCCGTTCCACGAGCACGCGCAGTTTTGAAGCGTGACATGTTGGGTATCGGTTCACTCGACGTAACATGATCTTTCACATCATAGAAAAAAATAGGACTAACTTTACTGTTCTGTTCTCTTATTTTTTTAAATCAAAGTGTGTTTTTTTGTTTTGTTTTGTTTTTTCAAAAGACTTGGGTTTGTAAGACCTGTGCGCAAATACGGTGTGACATAAAGTATTGCAACAATCTCCATTTTATTCTCTCGGTTAGCTGAAAAAATATATATAATGTTGGTGCGTTCTACGTAATTTTCTAGCAAACAGAAATGATTTTAACTTATAAACAAGTGTGAAAAATAGGCTCGGTCCTTAAGTGGTTTGAGATAAGTACACGCCATAGAGGACTATGATTTGTTCATATTTCATGGCTGAGGTTTACAATCACTTTAATATTAATAAGAAAAAAAAAGTTTCCAAGAATGTGTACTGTGTACAAGACAGTGTTAAAAAAATTAATTTAATTTGTGTGTGTGTGTGTGTGTGTGTGTGTGTATATATATATATATATATATATATATATATATATATATATAATTTTTTATTTTTTTTTTGCCCCCTGATGTGATGAAAGACCTTTTTTCAAGAACTGAGTGTCCAAGAGAACCGACGACGAAGGTGAAGTCAATGGGATTGATTTCAGCAGAGCTGGAAAAGATGCTGATGCCTTTGTTTCTGTGCTCGAGTATCTGGAGCTAAAAATAAGTATTCTGACATAATTGTTGACCGAGATCTGCTTTTTTTTTTTCAAAGGACATTTTTGGCAACTCCCATCTTTTATCCCTGTTTAAATAAACAGGCCAAGACTTTGGCCATGACTAGAGTAAAATCCATGTCTGCCTGCTGTCTAAAGGCTTCATTAATTTTAACACCAGTTCTAATCGACAGCTGGCATGGAGCAGATGCTACCTTTTCACTGTAGTGCTTCGGTGAAGAAAACATTATCTAAGTGTATGCAGTTCATGTTGGGGCACTGAGCTATGGAAAAAAGAGGCAGGAATAGTTTCTTAAGCTATTCTTTGCTTTTCATCTCTTATGTTCACTCAAGCTTAATGGCATGTAATGTGATGTCAGTAAATCCACAAGTTCCCTAGAGAAAGTCTTGTGTGCGTTTGCGTTTTTATTCCCTCATTTTATTCTAACATTTAATTTGTGGTTGATGATGAAAAGGGAACATTTTATTAGATGTGTCAAGTCTTGCATTGAAGTCTCTTCTTCTCGAATCTATGTATATGTAGTTCAGTTAGTGTGTTCCCAATTATAGTTTGGAGCATGCAGTTTCCTATTTTGAGGCTTGAAGGTTGTTTGGACATCTCTTCATTTAGAGATTGAGGAATGTTTTTTTTTTTTTGGCTGGGACCATGATTTTCTATTTTTTCCTATTTTGACATTATTATTATTATTATTACACAGGGTTTATATAGCGCCAACAGTTTGCGCAACGCTTTACAACATGAGGGCAGACACTACACTTACAATACAAATCAATACAGGAGGGATCAGAGGGCCCTGCTCGTTAGAGCTTACAGTCTAGAAGGGAGGGTCAAGTGGAAACAAAAAGTAATAACTGTGGGGGGTGAGCTGATGGAGAAAATAAGAAAAAACTGTTGTTAGGTGTGGGTAGGATAGGCTTCTCTGAAGAGAAGGGTTTTCAGGGATCGTCTAAAAGCTAATAGAGTAGGAGATAAGCGGATAGATTGGGGTAAGGCATTCCATAGGATTGGAGAGGCTTTGGAAAAGTCCTGGAGGTGAGCATGGAAGGAGGTGATGAGGGAGCTAGAGAGCAGGAGGTCTTGAGAGGAACGAAGAGAACGAGTAGGTTGGTATTTAGAGACTAGGCTAGTGATGTAGCTGGGGGCTAAATTGTGGATTGCTTTGTAAGTAGTTGTTAGCGGAAGCCAGTGGAGGGATTGACAGAGAGGGGTAGCAGACACAGAGCGATTGGTAAGGTGGATGAGTCTGGCAGCAGCATTCATGATGGATTGAAGAGGTGATGTAGGCCAATGAGGACCAAGTTGCAGTAGTGGAGACGAGAGATGACCAGCGAGTGAATTAAAAGCTTTGTTGTGTCATTGGTTAGAAAGAGGCGTATTTTGGAGATATTGCAGAGGTTGAGGCGGCAGGATTTGGACAGTGATTAGATGTGGTGCTTAAAGGAGAGTTCATAGTCCAGGACTACACCTAGAACCTTGGCATGTGGGGATGGGCTTATAGTTGTGCCATTGATTTTGACAGAGAGATCAGGGGAAGGGAAAGGGGCATATGGGGGAGGAAAAATGATAAGTTTGGTTTTGGATAGATTGAGTTTGAGGAAGAGGTGTGACATCCAGACCTGATAATTTCTGATAGAAGATTAGTGATAAGAGAGGGAGTGAGCTGAGGGATGGGGAAATAGTTTTGGGTGTCATCAGTGTAGAGGTGGTATCGGAAGCTGTGGGGGCCATCAGCTGACCCAGGGAGAGGTGTAGATTGAAAATGTTGACATTTGTTTATAGTGGTAGTGTAAGACAATTACCCACTGCTTGATAGTGTTTTTAACCAAAAAGAGTGGTGAAATTCAAAATGACTCCCTTTTTCATAAATTATCTGGAAACCCACTAAATATCAAATTAGTCAAACATCAATATGACATTCATAAGAATATAAAATATTCAAATACAACAAAATTTTAATTTACAATAATAGAGTGTGCAACATTATGTCCCAATGTGAAAAACGTCTACACAAATGAAAATATAACTCTTAACGTGCTGTTTATCCCTAGTCATGCAAGTGGACACGCAGAAACGTTTGATTAAAAAAAATCAGAGTGCCCTTCCTTTCTCATAGGGAACATATAAAGAATCCTTACATGCAATCTGATATCCTCCTAAATTATTTAAAGTGATATTAAAGCACTCTTGGCCCCTGCCTTCTGCTGAGTGCCCCCACAGCAAGCAGCGTGCTGTTGGGGCACCAGAACAGGCTCGCTCCTGAGCTGCTGGTCTGTGTGTCCATTCAGACACGGACCACAGTCCATATTCCCATTGCACACATTCCCAAGTTTTTTAAGGTACTGGATGCTGAAGTGACCTCCAGCTGAATACTGGAACCTGTGCGAATAGTAGATATTTGCCAGTACACCAAGGATTATCAATTTCCTCCAAACGGTTTTTATTCAAGAAAAATCACATCATAAAATAGTATAGTGCTATATGTTTGCACTATACTATACTAATTTTGTGATGTGATCTTTCTTGAATAAAAACCGTTTGGATGAAATTAATGATCCTTGGCTCACTGACTTTGACAGTCATTGGCATCCACTGCTGTCTCAGCCAACGAGGCGGAAGAGTCCCCACACAGCCAAAGCTGGATTGAGATGGGGCTCATGTAAGTATTAGGGGGGCTGCTACACATAGAATGCATTAAAATGGAGGTCTGCCCACCGCTGCAAAAAGTCCAGCGATGTTGGCACCACAGCTGATGTTTCCATCAGCTGTTGGGTGCATGCTGTCTCCATTGTGAGTAAGGGAACCCGGCAGCGCATGCTTGAGGGCTCCGCTCCTCTCTCCTACTGGCCCGGTGGCCGGGGAAGGAGGAGGGAGCCGGGATGGTGATGTCAATCCCCGCAGCTGAGGCTCCCGGAAGTGGGCACAAGATACCTGTGAACTCCGCTTTAAGGTAAAAAAAAAAAACTGCTTTTAGAACCACTTTAAAAATCTTACCTATAATGGTGCCCACATGAATAAAACAAGCAGAACAGACTCCACAGTGCTTTCTGTATTTAAAAAAAAAAAATGTTAATGTGGTTGTAAACAAAAACCTGCAAGACAAGGACATAATGAGCTAGTACATTACAAAATACCCACCTTAGATCGAAGCTTCTGCAGCAGTCCTGGCACACTGCTCTGCCCGGACACATGTCTGCCCGGAGCATGCATGCGGGAGCCGCCGGTAGCGGCATGTTGACTGAAGCAGTTTCTCCTGATATATTTTTATATTTTGTATATTTTGTATTCTTCAGTCCTTCCACCATTTTTGTGTGTCTGGATTCTGTGTAATGGACAGTCAGTGCCCAAACATACAAAGGCAAGAAAACAGGATTGCTTCCCTCCCACAGGAACAGTCTTTTCTCTTATAATGCATTCTAAAAATAGCTTTTTAATTAATTCAATTAATACTGAATTTTAAACGCCAAAGAGTCCTATGTCTGCCACCACACCAGGTGTCATTACATATTTTCACATATGCGACATTGCGACATTGCTGCTTCCAGTATATCAGGCGTCTCAGTGGAGTTCAGTACATTTTTCAAAAGCACCAAAATTTTACAAGATTTAATGGCTGTTATTTTGTGATTTTCAAATCCCATTCACTTTTCTTAATGTATGCATTTGCTAATAAACAGCCCAATTTTAAAATATGGTGACTACATTTGTTTGGTAATAATGATTAGTTCATCTCTAATTTATAGATTAACCACTTGCCTACTGGGCACTTAAACACCCCTCCTGCCCAGACCAATTTTCAGCTTTCGGGGCTCTCACACTTTGAATGACAATTACTCAGTCATGCAGCACTGTACCCAAATGAATTTTTTGTCCTTTTTCCCCACAAATAGAGCTTTCTTTTGGTGGTATTTGATCACCTCTGGGATTTTTATTTTTAGCGCTATAAATGAAAAAAGACCGAAAATTTTGAAAAAAATGCATTTTTCTTTGTTTCTGTGATAAAGTTATGCAAATTATAAATTTTTCTTCATATATTTTGGCCACAATTTATACTGCTACATATCTTTGGTAAAAATAACACAAATTAGTGGATATTATTCAGTCTTTGTGAAAGTTAGAGAGTCTACAAGATATGGTGCGAATCATAAAAAATTGATCACATCTGATGTACTGGTGGCCTATCTCATTTCTTGTGACCCGAACAAGCCAGCAATGTACAAATACCCCCCAAATGACCCCTTTTTGGAAAGTAGACATTCCAAGGTATTTAGTAAGAGGCATAGTTAGGTTTTTGGTGTTGTCATTTTTTCCCACAATTCTTTGCAAAATGAAGATTTTTTTGTTTTTTATTTTTTTTTCCACAAAATTGTCATTGTAATAGGTTATTTCTCTCACGTGGCATGTGTATACCACAAATAATGCCCAAAAATACATTCTGCTACTCCTCCTGAGTATTACAATACCACATATGTGGGACTTTTTCACAGCCTGGCCACATAGAGAGGCCCAACATGCAGGGAGCGTGTCACGTGTTCTAGGAACATAAATTACACATCTAACTTGTTGACTACCTATTACACTTTTGAAGGCCCTGGAGCACCAGGACAATGACACGTGACACTGATGGCACTGATACGTGACACTGATGACAGATGGCACTGATGACACTTGACACCGATGACAGATGAAACTAATATGGGGCACTGATGACAGATGGCACTAATACGTGACACTGATGACAGATGGCGCTAATACGTGGCACTGACAGATGGCACTAATACGTGGCACTGATGACACCTGACACTGATGACAGATGGCACCAATACGTGGCACTGATGACACTGACAGATGGCACCAATACGTGGCACTGATGACACGTGGCACTGACAGGTGGCACTGATGACAGGTGGCACTGGGGACACGTGACACTGACAGGTGGCACTGGGGACTCGTGGCACTGGGGACACGTGGCACTGACAGGTGGCACTGGGGACACGTGGCACTAGGGATGGGTGGCACTGGTGACAGGTGGCACGTGGCACTGGGGATAGGTGGCACTGGGGAGAGATGACACTGTTAGATGGCACTGGGGACAGGTGGCATTGATAGGTGGCACTGGGGACACATGGCACAGACAGGTGGCACTGGGGACACATGGCACAGACAGGTGGCACTGGGGACACATGGCACGGACAGGTGGCACTGGGGACACATGGCACGGACAGGTGGCACTGGGGACACATGGCACGGACAGGTGGCACTGGGGACACATGGCACGGACAGGTGGCACTAGGGACAGATGGCACTGATAGGTGGCACAGGGAACAGATGGCACTGATAGGTGGCACAGGGAACAGATGGCACTGATAGGTGGCACTGGGGACAGTTGGGCATGTGTGTGTTTTACTGTGTGTGTGTGTTTTACTGTGTGTACTCACAGATGCTGCAGCTGCAGCGGTTCATCTCTCCCTCCTCACACGCTGTCTCTGTGTGAGGACGGGAGTCGGCGATGAGAGATGATCTCATATGTTTACATATGAGATCACCTCCCATTGGATAGCCCGATGGAGTGCTAAATGGCCGTTGTGATTGGCCATTTAGCACGATCTGTGATTGGCTGTGTCCAAGAGACACGGCCAACACAGAACTTCCCCGATGCGCGCCCGCGGCGGTGCGCATTAGGGAAGTAAACAGGAGGACGTCCAGGGACGGCCTCCTGGCAGTTAGCGTCCGCTCTGTAGCCGTCTTTTGGCTATAGGGCGGGCACGAAGCGGTTAATAAAGACTAATGCTGCGTACACACGACCAGACTTTCCGGCAGACTAGGTCCGACGGAATAAGTCTGTCGGACAGTCTGATGTGTGGGCTAATCCGATCGTTTTTCACATAAAAAATCCGACTGACCTAGAAATAGATCATGTTTCAAATCTGTCCGACGGACTCAATTCCTATTGTGAATACCGTTCGTCTGTATGCTGGTCCGACGGACCAAATACGACGCACGGGAAGCTATTGGCTACTGGCTATTGAACTTCCTTTTTTAGTCCCGTCCTACGTCATCACATTCAAAATGAACGGACTTTCAAACGTTCGTGTGTGGGCAAGTCCGTTCATTTGGAAGGTTTATCGGAACTCTGCTGAAAGTCAGTCGGGAAGACCATCGGGCCTAGTCTGCCTGGAAAGTCCGGTCGTGTGTACGTGGCATTACATGTATACATACTTTAGGAGTAAACTATAATGAGCCTACTTTTCGTTAATTGTTTACACCCTGCTATCAATAAACAGAAGTTTATGTAAAATCAGAATTTTCTGCACACACAGACATGAACAATTTTATTGGTACCAAGAAAAGAAGAACCCACGTCTAAATATCTCATAGTACCTTGCTGCCTGCAATCGGTGAATCCTGTGCTGATTCTGCCTCCTTAACCACTTCAATACCAGGCACTTAAACACCTTCCTGCCCAGACCAATTTTGAGCTTTCAGCGGTCACACTTTGAATGACAATTGCGCGGTCATGCTACACTGTACCCAAATGAAATTTTTATCATTTTTTCCCCACAAATAGAGCTTTATTTTGGTGGTATTTGATCACCTCTACGGTTTTTATTTTTTGCTAAACAAATAAAAAAATACCGAACATTTTGAAACAAAATGTTTTTTTTGTTTCAGTTTCAAAACTTTGTAAATAAGTACGTTTTCTCCTTCACTGATGGGGCTACACTGATGGGCACTGATAAGGCGGCACTGATGGGCACCGATGAGGTGGCACCAATGAAGTGGCACTGATGAGGTGGCATTGATGGACACTGATATGTGGCACTGATGGGCGACACGGATGGGCACTGATAGGTGGCACAAATTGGCACTGATAGCTGGCATGGATTGGCATGGATGGGCATGGATAAGCGGTGCAGATGGGCATGGATAGGCGGCGCAGATGGGCATGGATATGTGGCACAGATGGGCATGGATGGGCACTGATAGGTGGCATGGATGGGCACTGATAGGTGGCACAGATGGGCACTGATAGGCACATTGTATTATATTAAAACTGTACTAATGGATGCCAATCAGTGCCAAACAATAATGCATGCCAATCAGTGATGCCCATTGTGGGCACTGATTGGCACCCATTATGGGCACTGATTGGCATCCATTGTGGGCACTGGCCGACATCCCTGGTGGTCTAGGGTGGCATACCTTGTGCTGGGCATCCCTGGTGGTATGGTGGCGTCCCTGGTGGTCCAGTGTGGGCATCCTCAGGGGGCTGCGCTGATAATCGATCAGCACAGACCCCCCCCCCTGTCAGAGGAGCAGCCGATCGGCTCTCCGTTGGAGACTCTTTACCGAGATCGTAGTTGCAGGGTGTCAGACTGACACCCGGGGGCGCGCAGCGGCTCAAAATCCTGATCACGTCATATGACGTCCGGTCAGAATTTTGAAACCACTATGCTGCCGCGTATCTGTTATAGGGCGGGCGGCAAGTGGTTAAAGGGGTTGTAAACCATCCTATGCAGTAAGGTGAAAAAACTTCTGTCACTCAGCAGCCCCCCGTTTTGCTCACCTGAGCCCATTTGTTCCCTCTGCGAAGACGCACTTTACCTCTCTGGCCAGGGTTCTCGGCTCTTGATTGGAAAGATTGATAGCAGCGCAGCCATTGGCTCCCGCTGTTGTCAAACAAATCCATTAATGAGGGTGCTGGGGAGACGGGGCCGAGTCCCAGCATTCTGTGTCTATGGATGCAAATGATGGACTCCGAAGTGTGCCCTGGGAGGATGCTTCTCCTAGGGGGTTTCTAGATGCCAGGAGGATCCGCAAGTGCTACCGGGGGACCCCAGAAGACGAGGTTCAGAGCCACTCTGTGCAAAACGAACTGCACAGTAGAGGTAAGTATGATATGTTTGTTATTTAAAAAAAAAAAAAAAAAGAGGTTTTAGTAACCCTTTAAATTCTTCCTCCCACCAAATCTGTAGTTCAGGCTCTGTGACATAGCAATGTATATTCACAGGGCATTTCAAGATACGTAAATATGTGGGTAAGTAAGATAAATATCTCCGTGCCACTAATTAGATAATTGCTAAACTGCTGCAAGCACTGAAGGGTTAGACCAAACCACAAAAAGTGTGAAAATAAAAAATGAATAGTGCTGTGCTGTATTAAATCTAAACATAAATATGCATAATAAAGTGAACTGAAATCCATACACAGTAAAGTGACAGTGTGCTACATGTTAAACAACCCTAACTGTGCTACATAACAAATAAAGTGACAATGTGTAGGTAATAAAATGGCCTGGGTACAGCGCTTTTTAGTACTCTCCTCTTTTTTGGGATCCATTTAGCATCTTCTTTCTTACCTGGTTTAGGCTTTATATCAATCTTCGATTTGTATATGTTATTTCTTGATTTATTCTCATTTGCTGCACTCAATAGTCATTAAGAAAATGGCTGCTATGTGAGACTAGG
The DNA here is from genome assembly GCF_037356315.1 of Lithobates pipiens. Classification (NCBI taxonomy): domain Eukaryota; kingdom Metazoa; phylum Chordata; class Amphibia; order Anura; family Ranidae; genus Lithobates; species Lithobates pipiens. Next base: position 57,666,291 of record NW_027507903.1, on the reverse strand, counting down.
TCATCGGACTTCAGTATAATGACCGTGACTTTTGCCATAGATAAACATCTATGAGAAAATTACCACCCAATTAGTTCAATTGTAAGCAAGCAAGTAAGGACACTTCCCTTACCAGTAATCATCCCCTGATGAAGTCACATGACCATGACGAACACGCGTTGGGACGTACAGGCACTGGAAGTGACGTTGGCAAGCTCGCTGCTCGTTTTTAGTTTTGAATTGTATATGAAATGAAATGTGAGTACCCGAGCCTTTTTTACTTCAATAAATTATTTTAAAAACATATTACACCATTGAACATTCCCCCTTCTCCATCCCTCTATATCCCCGATACTTACCTATCAAGGTTACGCTAATACTGGGCACGTGTTTGGTTTTGGAAGGACAAACACCATCATACTAGGAACACCAGATCCGGAAGTTGACCAACATCAGGACACATAGACAGTATGTCTGTTATCTCCAAAAATATACCTAAATGCTGTTACCTTACAGCCGTAAGGTAAGGGGACATATAATACACTAGTGTATCGCACTGAAGATAAGAAGTCACCCTGCACTTTATATAGATGTTTTTTGCACAGAAGAAAAGTCACGAATTTTGCACATTGTGTTATTTTATTTACCACAAAGAAGAAAAGGACACATTTTTTAGATATTTTGTGTTATCTTATTTATTTTAAAGAAGAAAAAGGATATCTTTATATATATATTTTCTAATTCTAGATTATTGCTCTGAGGAATGTGGCACTTATTTTATTCCTGTACCCAGACATTTTATTACTTGCACATTTGCACATTGTCACTTTATTTTTTATGTAGCACAGTTATGGTTGTTTAACATGTAGCACGCTGTCACTTTACTGTGTATGGTAAATGTGAGATTCTTCAAAAAAACATTTTCACATTTCAATACTGTTCAGGTTTATAGGTGTAGGTAAGAAATAATTGAACTACAATGTGGAAATTAATATTTGATTTTCCATTTTGACCAAAGCTAATCTTTTATTCTGTGAGTGCTCAGGGCATAGAAGGCACAGCTGGAAAGATGTAAACTTTCTAGTCCATAATAAGTATCAGAAATAGCTCCAATGCTATGTTTGGGGTCAGTAAGTGATTTTGGGTTTGGTGCTGTCTTGATTACAAGTATAAGGAGTTTAGAAAGTAAGAAAACATGGGGATAGGGTGAAGAATAAAGAACAGGAGGAGAGGAAGGTAATGATCAATCGCTTATATCTTTTCTCTCTTCTTTTCTTTATTCTGACATGCCAAATAGATAAAACTATTGCTTTATTGTACCGTATTCACTTTTCAGGAGGAATGTAGCATCGTTTCAGTGAGCTGTAAGGCCGGCCATAGATTGTTCAAATGTTGGGCGGTTAAGCAGGAACTTGCTGAGATTCGAACCATGTATTGGCAGGCTAAATGTACAAAGTAGATAGTTTGATCAACTTGGATACAACCTGCCTGCTGGACTTTACATATGATCATCACTAGTGGCTGGTATGTATGTCAGCAATAATGGTTTTGTCCCGGTGAGGATTGCTTCCCCCCCCCCCCCCCCCCACCGGGGCAATACAAGGGCTCAGTGGGAGGGATTCCCCAGTCAACACTGTCTGCATGGTTGCAGGAAAGAAATTTGCTCCATGTATGGCCTGTCTAAGGGTACTAACAAATCTGTCCACGTTTGTACAACATTATGTGCAGTATAGGCTTCATTCACACGGTCGTTAAAAACAAAACAAAAAAAAACACATATACATTTTTTAATTATGGATCTAAATACAAATGCATTGTTTTCAATTGGGCCATTAACATAGGTGTGTAAATATGAGCTGCTTTCAGATCCATAACACAGAATTTTGCAATGCCAAGCTGCTGTTTCCAAAGCGAGCAAAGTCCTTTCTTGTATTAAGAGAGGTATGGGCTCCAGAGAGAGAGAGATATCATTTTGCCCCTGTTCAAATCATTAGTAAGACCTCACCTGGAATATGCCGTTCAGTTTTGGGCACCAGTTCTCAAAAAGGATATCGGGGAACTGGAGAAAGTGCAGAGAAGGGCAACCAAACTGATAAGAGGCATGAAGGAACTCAGCTATGAGGAAAGATTAGAGGAACTGAATTTATTCACTCTTGAGAAGAGGAGAATAAGGGGGGATATGATCAACATGTTCAAATATATTAGGGGTCCATATAGTGAACTTGGTGTTGAGTTGTTCTCTGTACGGTCAACCCAGAGGACAAGGAGGCACTCTTTACGTCTAGAGGAAAAGAGATTTCATCTTCAAGTGCGGAAAGGTTTCTTCACAGTTAGAGCTGTGAAAATGTGGAATAGACTCCCGCCAGAGGTGGTTCTGGCCAGCTCAGTAGATTGCTTTAAGAAAGGCCTGGATACTTTCCTGAATGTACATAATATAACTGGGTACTAACATAGGTAAAGTTGATCCAGGGAAAATTCGATTGCCTCTTGGGGGATCAGGAAGGAATTTTTTTCCCCTGCTGTAGCAAATTGGAGCATGCTCTGCTGGGGATTTTTTTCGCCTTCTTCTGGATCAATTGTGGGCATAAAATTGGGTATTTGGATTGTACGATTATTTTTTTATTTTATTTATTTGTTTTTAAGGTTGAACTGGATGGACTTGTGTCTTTTTTCAACCTGACTAACTATGTAACTATGTAACCTTCACCCTCTTCCTCGCGTTCCTTCCATCCCACCCCCCCTCCTCCCATCCTGCAGAAGTATTGGGCTTTTTTTTTTTTCTTAACTTTTTTTGGCCATAGACGATTGACGCACATCCTGCCTGATGTGCCTCCTGGGATATCCACAGCCCATATCCCTGGAGGAGGGGGCAGGCCTATTGGCGTGTCATAGAGAGGCCCGGCCACTAAACCTGGAAGAGCCAGCGGGCCTCTTGATGACGTCAGAGAGAACATGGCACCGTGGGACGGAACTGTGGCTGGGCGTGAGGGAATTTCAGCTTGACAATGCTGGATCCACTGGATGGATGAGTATCTATAATGTGCAAATACCACCTTCATATAAGCGGGGTCATAAATAAAAAAAAATGCAGGTGTTGGCTGAAGGTCCTCTTATTTAGTCTAAAGTTTCATAAAAATAAATTATATATGCAAATGCATCTTTACGAATTTAAACACATCTGTATGCAAGTATCTTACTGATCATTACCCAGCAATTTTTCTTCTGAGAAAAAGTGTAATAACATCAGTAAAATTTTTACAGCCGAGAGAATGAAGCCTAGTAAGCACTTGATTTTTTCGCTTTGTATGGTTAAGTATGTTGTGTTGGGCCTTGCTTGAAGCTAAATTCACTGTGAATTACTGGTGCCCATCTAGAGCTAATATTTGTATCCAGCTAATGTACATTATATACTTTGGTGTTCAGTAAGGATTGCCTTCTCTACAATCTCCCTACTGCACTTAATCTGCTTCATCTCTTGAACTTGATATAAACACAGCTTCAGTCAAAGCATAAAGCAGCAGAAAGAGACTACATTTCATAATTCCTGCTGGGGTCTAAGCCTTAACTGGATGTAACATTCAGACAAGAGCCTGGAAATGGCTTTAAATGATGGAACAGAGATTTTATCACAGGTAATATATGTTTAAAGAAAAAGTTGAGCTCTTTCATTAGTAGACCAGTTTATATAAAGTTTGGTTCACTGTTAGATTCCTACCAATTAACGGATTTAACTGCAGGCTTTATGTCCTCACACTTGTTCCATGTCATTGACTTGCAAAGATTAAAGCAATTGGTTCAGCCTGATGGCCAGAAAACTAGCATTTGCAGAAGGTGACCAGTGATTGCACAGTGCTCCTAGGTTTGCTTTAAGGTAGAGTTCTCATTATAAAATCCCACTTACATAAATCTATAGAGCGCACGTCAGTATTACTAAATACATTATATTTTTGAGTAATAGGTTCTTACTATGAATAAAATATACTGTTCTATTAAGTAACTTACAGCCTAAACAAGAATGAAATGGTTACAAGGTTCATTGTGGGTACTTAAAGAGGAAGTAAACCCTTCCAAACAACTTGGACCTACAGGTAAGCCTAGATTAAGGCTTACCTGTAGGTCCAAGTAATATCTCCTAAACCTATATGGTTTAGGAGATATTTGCCCGAAAATGGGCACCGCTGTCTACGGCGCATGCGCCGTAGACAGCGGCGCGCAGGCGCACTAAATGCGGCAAGTCCAAGAATGGATTTGCCTAATTTGTCGACTCCCGTGCGCATGCGCGGGAGTGACGTCATCGCGGCTTCGCCGAATGGAAGCGGCGGAGCTGCGAGACGCGACTCCCGTGCGCATGCGCGGGAGTGACGTCATCGCGGCTGCGCCGCTGTGATTCGTCGGAGCTGCGAGACGCCACCAGCAAGATGGATGCGGCAGACTACAGGGGACAGCGGCGACTTCGCTGGCTCCTGTGTCAGGTAAGTGACACATAATGAGCTACTATGCGATGCATAGTAGTCCATTATGCTTTACCTTTGCAGGGAAAAAAAGAGGAAGTAAACCCATCAGGGTTTACTTCCTCTTTAAAGTGGAGCTCTCCCACCAAAAAAATGAAAAGTCTGCTGCTACAAATTTGATATTAGTACACTTACCTGTCCAGGGATCCAGCGATGTCCACACTGGAGCCTATTCTTCAGTTGGCTTCAGCTGCAGGCGTTGGCATTTTAGGGAAGGGAAACAGGTAGTGAAGCTGGTCTGCTACTGCGCATGTACGAGCCATGCTGTGCTTTGTGACTGGTCCCACAGTCTTCTGTGACCTGTGTGTGTCCCAAAAGGCTGCAAGGGAAAGGAACGGGGGTTGAATTTCCACACAGATCACTGCAGTGATCAGACCAGAAGTGGGAGTGGGTACCTGTCAAAACCAGGTACCTTCTCCCATCCTACCCCTGAAAAAATGGCAGATGCAGCAGTGAAGGAGGGTAGGATACAAACAAGTGGAACCTCCCCTTTTGGGTGAAGTTTCCTCTTTGACATCTTTAGAGAATACAACCGTGGCCAAAAGTTTTGAGAATGACACAAATATTAATTTTCACAAAGTCCGTTGCCTCAGTTTTTATGATGGCAATTTGCATATACACCAGAATGTTGTAAAGCGTGATAAGACGGATTGCAATTAATTGCAAAGTCACTCTTCTTTTTTTTTTTTTTTTTAAAGCTTTTTTATTGGTAAAGTCCCTTTTTGCCATGAAAATTAACTTACCGTATATACTCGAGTATAGGCCGACCCGAATATAAGCCGAGGCCCCCAATTTACCCCCAAAAAAACTGGCAAACTTATTGACTCGTGTATAAGCCGAGGGTGAGACATGCCTGTCCATCCCTGTGTGTGTGTCCGTCCATCCCTGTGTGTCCGTCCATCCCTGTGTGTCCGTCCATCCCTGTGTGTCCGTCCATCCATCCCTGTGTGTGTGTGTGTCCATCCATCCCTGTGTGTGTGTGTCTCCATCCATCCATCCATCCATCCCTGTGTGTGTGTGTCTCCATCCATCCATCCATCCATCCCTGTGTGTGTGTGTCTCCATCCATCCATCCATCCATCCATCCATCCCTGTGTGTGTGTGTATCCATCCCTGTGTGTGTGTGTGTCTCCATCCATCCATCCATCCGTGTGTGTGTGTCTCCATGTGTGTGTGTGTGTGTGTGTGTGTGTGTGTGTGTGTGTGTGTGTGTGTGTGTCCAGCCTACCTGTGTCCCGAGCCTTTGTCCCGTGTCGTGCCTTGCCTTCGTCCCGTCCCGTCCCGTCCTGTCCTGTCCCGTGCCGTGCCGTGCCTTGCCTTGCCTCCGTCCCGTGCCCTCTTCGTCGGCGGCCATTGTAAAATTCAAAAGCCGCGCCTCCTCCTTCGCCTGTGATAGGCGGAACACTGAATTTCCCAGCAGCCTGTGTTCCGCCTATCACGGACGTCGTATCATCCTCGTCCGTAGTACGAGGATGAGAAGATGCCCGTGATAGGCGGAACACAGGCTGCTGGGAAATTCAGTGTTCCGCCTATCACAGGCGAAGGCGGAGCCGGAGGCGCGGCTTTTGAATCAGAATGGCCGCTGTCTGTCTGCTCGACACGCTGATCGAGCGGGCAGACAGCGATGACTCGAGTATAAGCCGAGGGGGGCACTTTCAGCCTCAAAAAAGAGGCTGAAAATCTCGGCTTATACTCGAGTATATACGGTAATCCCCCCCCAAAAAAACATTTCTACTGCATTTGTGAAGAAAGCTCCAGGACCCCCCCAGCAAGCGCCAGGACCATCTCCTACAGTTGATTCAGCTGTGGGATCGGGGCACCACCAGTGCAGAGCTTGCTCAGGAATGGCAGCAGGCAGGTGTGAGTACATCTGCATGCACAGTGAGGAGAAGACATTTGGAGGATGGCCTGGTGACTAGAAGGACAGCAAAGAAGCCACTTCTCTCCAGGAAAAACATCAGGAACAGACTGATATTCTGCAAAGGGTACAGGGTTTGGACTGCTGAGGACTGGGGTAAAATAATTTTCTCTGATGAATCCCCTTTCCGATTGTTTGGGGCGTCCAGAAAAACCTTGCATGGAGAAGAAAAGGTGAGCACTACCATCAGTCCTGTGTCATTCCAACAGTAAAGCATCCTGAGTCCATTCATGTGTGGGGTTCTTCTCTGCCAAGGGAGTGGTCTCACTCACTCACAATTTTGCCTAAAAACACAGCCATGAATAAAGAATGGTACAAAAACTTCCTCCGAGAGCAACTCCCCCAACCATCCAAGAACAATTTGGTGAGGAGCAATGCCTTTTCCAGCATGATGGAGCATCTTGCCATAAGGCAAAAGTGATAACTAAGTGGCTGGAGGGACAAAACATCAAAATTTTGGTTCCATGGCCAGGAAACTCCCCAGACCTTAATCCTATTGAGAACTTGTGGTCAATCCTCAAGAGGCGGGTGAACAAAGAAAAAAACGAATTCTAAAAAACTCCAAGCATTGATTATGCAAGAATGGGCTGCCATCAGTCAGGATGTGGCCTAGAAGTTGATTGACAGCATGCCAGGGCCAATTTCAGAGATCTTGAAAAAGAAGAGTCAACACTGCAAATATTGACTTTATATGAATATTAAGGATGTTTATTTTTCTCTTTTTTTTTATTTATTTTATTAACATTACCTGATCCATCCTCTTCAGACACTGATCATTGGAACTTCTAACAATCCGTGTTCTGCCATTAACAGAGTGTTCTATCCTGTAATATTCTGCCCACTAGCGTAGAGGCACACATATGCCACTGAGAATAATGGCAGTCCCAGGTATATATGATGAGCTTAAAGTGCATCTTCCGTTACCTGAACATAGAAGGTCCTGGCCTTGAGAAGACCTACCTCTCTTCATCTGAGTTAGGATTCATAACCAACAGTAAATTTACTGATCGTTTGTAAAATTCAGTGATTTTTACAACTGTTTGTAAATATCAGAGGCTGATACTTTGTCATGTTGTGTTGACTTTTTAGGTGCAAACCAGACAAGTTACTTGTTAGGGGTATTGTCAGTGTTTCCATTTTGTGTTTAAATATTAGTAGTACTGTTTTCCTATATAATTAAGAGTATAAGAATTTATTTTTGATCATCATTTTGGATTTAGGATAACACATAATTTTATGTAAAAATTAAGAAGCCAGGCTTCTTTTGGTGGCAGGAAATAAAAACATATCATCTATGGCCTGTCTTAGAGGTTTACTTATTTTTAATGACTTCACATTTATTTTAAGTGAAAAAGTTTACCTGCAAGCAATGTTAAAGAGGAAGTAAACCCTGATGAGTTTACTTCCTCTTTAATTCCCTGCAAAGACAAAGCATAATGGACTACTATGCATCGCATAGTAGTCCATTATGTGTCAGTTACCTGACACAGGAGCCAGCGAAGTCACCGCTGTCCCCTGTAGTCCGGCGCATCCATCTTCTCGGTGGGTCTCGCTGCTCCGCCGCTGCCATTCAGCGAAGCCGCGATGAGGTCACTCCCACGCATGCGTGCGGGAACCGCCACTTGCGGCATATCGCCGTTGGCCGCGGCGTGCTCAGTGCGCATGCGTGCCACTGTCTACGGCGCATGCGCCATAGACAGCGGTGCCTGTCTTTCGGCAAATATCTCCTAAACCGTGTAGGTTTAGGAGATATTTCTTGGACCTACAGGTAAGCCTTAATCTAGGCTTACCTGTAGGTCAAAGTTGGTTGTAAGGGTTTACAACGACTTTAACTGGAGTACAAAAAGACTGATGCTATTCAGGTGCCATAAAGAAGAGAGGGGGAGAATCCACACCCAAAGGCTGATGGACAGAGGAGGATTATCTCTGTTCTTTCTCTATTTGGGTGGGGACTACATGTAATTACCTTTTTGTACCCCTTTCTATTAGATTAACTAACCAAAACCTCCCCATCCCCAAATCCCGCTACAAATCAAAGGAAGAACGAAGATTCGCAGTCCAAGGACCACGGCTATGGAACACTCTACCCACTAACATCCACATGGAAGAAAACCATCGGGCCTTCAGGAAAAAACTCAAGACCCACCTCTTCTAAGAAGCTGAAAAGCACAGGACGAATCAAGCGCCTTGAGGAAATTTAGTTTGCAGTTGTAGCGCTATACAAGTCATTCATTCATTTATTCATTCATTCAGATCAGCCTTTCTCAACCTTTTCAACACAGAGGAACCCTTGAAATAGTTCTCCGGTCTCGAGGAACCCCTGCTGAAAATGAGAAATCTACAACTCCTGATACAATAATGGGATTTTTATATACAGCTTACCTGTAAAATCCTTTTTTTGAGAGTACATCACAGGACACAGGAGCTTCATTACATAGTGGGTTATATAGGCACCTCTGGTGATTGGACACTGGTTGACCCCAATTAAGGAGAATTCCTCCCCTATATAACCCCTCCCATATGGGAGGCACCTCAGTTTTTTCGCCAGTGTCTATGGTGGTTGGTCACGTAAAACTTTAGCTCTGTGCAGGTCCCTGCGGGGGCCTAAGGGCTACAACAAACCGGATCCATATCTCGGGCCGATATTTGACTCCCAAGATGGTATGGTACCCGGGCCTCGTCAGCCGAAGAAACAAGGTTTGACCTGTAAGTCCTCTCCATTGGAAGACTGGGCTCTGGGAAAACCAGACTTGGTGTACTGTTTACACAGAGCGCACGAAAGTTTCTGGCAGAGTCTTTTACATGGTCCAGGTAGGAGGCTCTTCCGAGAAAGAGCCCCAGATAAACCTGAAGGTTGGCTAACACTACCCGCCGTGATGGGTGAAGGCTGAAATGTGTCTGTTTCTTTCAGCAATTCCTGCGGCGGGGACAGGTAAGGGAAGTTAATCCTATATATAATTATATGATGGATTTCTTCATTTTGAGTAGTTGTATGTCTTACCTGGTTTCCACCACTAGAGGGAGTAAGAGCAGCCTGATGCATACTTACATGCCTTTCAGTACACACGCTCAGTGAAGCCTGGTTCTCCAGCTGTCTCACGTCTCCACTGCAGTCCATGCCACAATAGAGGTAATACAGGGGTCTCACGTAGTCTGGGGGTCCCACGCAGCTCCGATTAAGTTTTCCTTTCCCCCCTGGAATTCCGCAGTCCGCGTGCACGCGTGCTGGGCGCGTTTCCGGCCTAATGGAGGAGGGGGGAGTGTGGCTGTGAGCCGTGCACGTCAGTGTGCACGGCGCTGTACTGCACAGGTGCCAGGCGGCAGTTTCAAAAAGCCCAGAGCGCCAGGGGGCTGTAAGTGTGAGACACAGGAGCTGTGGGCAGTAAGCATCCCGGGGGATTGGATCCAGGCAAACCTTAGACACCTACTCAGCATCAGGTTGTGCAGTTTAAGCATATATATTTATTGTGAGACTTTAAGCACAACAGTGATTGCACTTTGTACTAGTACCTCTGCTTTGTAGTTTAGGACTATGTCTCCTTGTAAGAGGGTCTCAGGGGGAGGTAACAAGAGCACTGGTAAATCACCGCCTAGGTCCAGGGGTTCTAAAAGTGCCTGTAAGTTACCATCTCCCCTTGCAAGACTGGAGCCAGCCTCTCAGGACGAGTCAGTGCCCCTGTCAGGTTTTGCAGCCTCTCCTAATGCCCCAGCCCCGGTTTATGTCACTTAGGACTCCCTTAGGGCTACATTGGAGGGTTTTGAAGGGAGAATGATGAATTTTATTTCTGCTTCCCTGAAAGATAGCAGGAAAAGGGGTAGATCCCCTCCCTCTGCTGAAATTCCTCTCTTAGATGATTCTTCTGACAATGAGGAGAGATCCCTATCTTGGGACAGGGATCTTGAGCAGTCGGAGGAATCAGAGGAAGAGGAGAGAGTCCCCTCCTCCCAGGCGCTCAGAAAACAGGTGCAGTATTATACTGAATTGGTGCGTACCACATTCAGAATGCCTGCTGCTGAAGTCGCTACGTCCTCTGTTTCTTCCCTGGGAGTCAGGAAAGCCCCACAGACTGCCTATTCCTTTCCAATTCATCCCTTAATGGATGAATTGTTGTATGAGGATTGGGGACATCCCGATAAACTGTTTGCTCCTCCTAAAAGGTTTTCTATGCTTTATCCTCTGGAGGAAAGTTTCACCAAGAAGTGGAAAATTAGAAATCTACAACTCCTGATTAGGGATGAGCCGAACACCCCCGGTTCGGTTCGCACCAGAACTTTCGAACGGACCCCAAATTCGAATGAACTTTAGAACCCCATTGACGTCTATGGGACTTGAACGTTCGAAATTAAAAGTGCTAATTTTAACGGCTAATATGCAAGATACTGTCCTAAGAAGGGTTTGGGGACCTGGCTCTTTCCCCAGGGGACATGGGTCAATGCCTAAAATGTTTTTAAAAATGGCCGTTTTGGCGGGAGCACTGATTTTAATGATGATTAAAGTGAAAAAAAAAAGTGAAATATTTCTTTAAATATGGTGCCTGGGGGGTGTCTGTATTATGCCTGTGAAGTGCCACATGTTTCCCGTGTTTAGAACAGTCCCTGCACAAAATGACATTAAACAGAAATAACATAATTGAAAACTGCTTGCGGTTTTAATGTTATATCTGGTTCCTGCAATATGGTTGAAAATCATTGAGAAAAATGGCATGGGTAGCCCTCCCTGCCCATTACCAGCCTATTTGGGTCTTGTACGCATATTAAGGGAAACCCCGTACCCATATTAAAAAAAGGAAATGCGTGTGGCCCCCAGGCCCTATATACTCAGAACAGCAGTATACAGGCGGTGCAAACAAGACAGGGACTGTGTAGGTTTGTTGTGTTAAGTTGAATCTGTTTGTCATTTTCAACTGGTACATTTTTAAAGTGTAGCTCCAGTCAAAAAAACTATTTTTAAGCTTTTTGGAAAACATAGGGAAGGGTTATCACCCCTGTATAATTTGTTTTGTTGTCCATCTTTTTTCATCTCACTTGCTGTTGTCTCCTTCCGTTTGCAAGTAGGAGATGTTTGTAAGTTGGATGTTTGAAAGTAGGGGCCTGCCCTATATGCTCTGCATAAATGGCGGAACAAGGTGTTGGTTTTGCCACAACATTGTAAGCCCTCAAAGTGACTCTTGCTGGGCGCTGGAGCGCCCTGCTGTGAACGATTATATCAAGAATTGTAATTGCATGCCATTGTTGAACAGTGGTAGAAAAATTGACCTTTGGTGGTTGTGGTGCTGGTGCCACAACACTATAAGTCCTCACAGTTACTCTGGGTGGGCACAGGAACGGGCCCTCCTGTGAAATATTATATCAAGAATTGTAATTACATGTCCCTGTTAAACAGGGGCAGAAAAATTGGGCCTTAGGCACTGGTGCTGGTGCCACGACACTGCAACCTCTCCCATATACTCTAGTTTTATTGCAGGAATTAGCCCTGCTGCAAAGCATTGCATCAAAAATTGTACTTAAACGCCCCTGTTAAACAGGGGCAGAAAAATTGGGCTGATGGCATCACCCAGAACCAGAAATGTTCTTCCAACATATCAGCGGAGGAGGAAGAGGATAGACAATCAACATAACAGGACAGTCACTCAGCATCAGCATAGGCAGTCTTGAAGGGATGTGATATTTCAAAAAAAATTATTCGGTTACATCAGCTTCAGGTACTTGGTAGCTGTGGGTGATCCAAGACTGATTCATCTTGATGAAGGTCAGTCGATCAACTGATTCGGTGGACAGGCGCACCCTGTGGTCGGTAACAAAGCCACCAGCAGCACTGAAGGTGCGTTCCGAAAGAACGCTGGATGCAGGACAGGCCAGTAGCTCAATTGCATACTGTGCAAGCTCTGGCCAGTGATCCATCCTCAAGACCCAGTAAGCCAGAGGATTTTCGATGGGAAAGGTGTCCAAGTCTGACCTTGCCCCTAGGTATTCCTGCACCTGCACATGCACCTGCATGTAAATCAGACGCTGGCGATGGTTGCTGGAACCGATCATACCTTGGGGCTGCGGACTAAAAAATTGTCTGAAAGCATCAGTCAGACGGCCACCTTCTCCACCGCTCCTTCTGACCGATGCCTCAGCAACACGTCCAGGACCAGGAGTTTGTAACCTCCCAGTCTCTGGGAACGCGTTGCACAGACCTTTCTGCAAGGCCTTCCGGAGATGTCTCATCCTCTGCTCCCTCTGCGATGGCAAGATAAGGTCGGCAATCTTACCCTTGTACCGTGGATCAAGGAGAGTGGCCAGCCAGTAATGGTCCCTCTCCTTGATCCGAAGAATACGAGGATCCTTCCGCAGGCTTTGCAGGATCAGGGAGGCCATGCAGCGTAGGTTAGCTGAGGCATTCGGTCCGGAGTCCTCTGGGTCACTAAGGGCAACATGATCCACAGCTACCTCCTCCCAGCCACGTACAAGTCCACGTGTTTCTTGGGACTGTAAATCATCCCTACAAGACTGCTGCTGCTGCTGCTGAGTGCCAGCCTCAACCTCCATGCTGACACAATCATCCTCATCCTCCTCCTCCTCCTCCTCCTCCTCATCCTCTTCCTGTGTGATGGGTGGCACAGCAGGAACACTGTCTGGATAAAGGGGGCCTTGAGAGGCAAGGAAGTCCTCCTTTTCCTGCCTCTGTTCTGCCTCAAGTGCCCTGTCCATTATTCCACGCAGCGTATGCTCCAAGAGGTGGACAAGAGGTACAGTGTCACTGATGCATGCACTGTCACTGCTCACCATCCTTGTGGCCTCCTCAAACGGTGACAGGACAGTGCATGCATCCCTGATCATGCCCCACTGGCGTGGTGAGAAAAAACTGAGCTCCCCTGACCCTGTCCTGGTGCCGTAGTCGCATAGGTACTCATTGATGGCCCTCTGCTGCGTGTGCATCCGCTGCAGCATGGCAAACGTTGAGTTCCACCTGGTGGGCATGTCACATATAAGGCGGTTCTTGGGCAGGTTCAACTCCTTTTGGAGCTCAGCCAGCCGAGCACAGGCATTAAATGATCGGCGGAAATGCACACAGACTTTCCTGGCCTGCTTCAGTACATCCTGTAAGCGGGGGGACCTGCCCAAGAACCGCTGCACCACCAGGTTAAGGACGTGAGCTACACAGGGCACATGGGTCAGTTGTCCCTGTCGGAGGGCGGAGAGGAGGTTGGTGCCATTGTCACAAACCACCATTCCTGGCTTAAGCTGGCGTGGCATCAACCACCTCTCGGCCTGCCCCTGCAGAGCTGACAAAACATCCGCCCCAGTGTGGCTCCTGTCCCCCAAACAAAGCAGCGCAAGCACGGCATGGCATCGTTTTGCCTGCGTACTTGCGTAGCCCCTGGAACGCCTACGGAGCACCGCTGGTTCAGAGACAGAACACTGGAAGAGGCCATGGAGGAAGAAGAAGAGGAGGGGGTGGAGGAGAGAGGTGTGTCACAACCAATAGTAGCATTTTGGAGGCGTGGTGGCGGAACAACCTCCAACACTACTGCACCTTGTCCTGCATCCTTCCCAGCTGCCAGAAGAGTGACCCAATGGGCCATGAAAGACAGGTAACGTCCCTGTCCATGCCTGCTGGACCATGAGTCAGCGGTAATATGCACCTTACCGCTGACCGCCCTGTCCAGCGAGGCAAGGACATTGCCTTCCACATGCCGGTAGAGAGCCGGAATCGCCTTCCGTGAGAAAAAGTGGCGTTTGGGGACCTGCCACTGAGGAACCGCACATTGTACAAACTCACGGAAGGGGGCCGAGTCTACCAACTGAAAAGGCAGCAGTTGAAGTGCTAGCAATTTAGCCAAACTTGCATTCAACCGCTGGGCATGTGGATGGCTGGGAGTGAACTTCTTTCGCCGGTCCAGCAGCTGGGGCAGGGACATTTGCCTGCTATAATGGGACGTGGGTGTACCGCTAGCAGAGTTCCCGGAAGCACTTGGCTGTGACACACCTAATTCTACACCTTCATTCCTCTCAGAGCAGGTTTCAGAGAGGACTGAAGGTCTAGTGGGTTTGGAGATGCCAGCTGATGAGGAGCAAGGAGAGGTCCGCTTTGTTCTTTGGTGTGGGTCTTTGAGGTACGCTTTCCAACGAGCTGCATGGCAGGTCAACATATGTCTGGTCAAGCATGTGGTGCCCAAGCGGCTGATGTTTTGGCCACACGAGATACGCTTGAGACATATGTTGCAAATAGCAGCGGTGTGATCTGATGCACTTGTCTCAAAAAAGGCTCACACCAAAGAACTTTTAGAATAACGCGCAGAGGCAGCGCCCTGCACAGGCGGAGCTCTGTGGTGTGATTCAGTCGGTGTGCTGCCCCTAAGCTGGCCCCCGGAGGGCATCCTGCCTCGTTGGACATGTGCCTCCTCCTCCTCCTCCTCTCTCCTACCAGGCACCCACGTGGAGTCAGTGCCCTCATCATCCCCTCCCTCTTCATCGCTGTAGCAAACCTGGCAGTATGCTGCAGCTTGTGGAACATGACTGCCAGATTGCTGTCCTTCTTGAGCATCCCCTCTCTCTGCGCTCACGCTACTGCCTTCCTCTAGCTGAGTGTCATCATCAGAGCCCACAAAACACTGGGCATCCTCCTGGAGCATGTACCCAACACTGTGCTCAAAGAG
The DNA here is from genome assembly GCF_037356315.1 of Lithobates pipiens. Classification (NCBI taxonomy): domain Eukaryota; kingdom Metazoa; phylum Chordata; class Amphibia; order Anura; family Ranidae; genus Lithobates; species Lithobates pipiens. The sequence continues at coordinate 57,651,238 of NW_027507903.1, read as the reverse complement.
TTCAGGAGACTCCTCAGGAGGACGTGGTGGGTCTAGGGAAGGAGTCACTGTTGATGACATTGAGAGGAGGGAAGACGATGCGTTGGCAGCTGCTTTGCTAGTACCCTGAGACTGGGTGAGAGAGGATGAGGAGGATGAAGAGGGCTTGGTCATCCACTCTACCAAGTCGTTGGCATGTTGCGGTTCAACATGTCCAGCTGCCGAAAAGAAGGACAATCGTGTCCCATGGCCACGTGCTGATGACAATGCACCGCGTCCACGACCAGCACTGTTGTCTCTAGACACAGAGCCTGCTTGCCCTCTTTTATCGGCTCGCGCCTGTCTGCCTCTCCTTGCTGGCCTTCCAGACATGGTAATGGTCTGAAGGGAGTTGGGTAAAACAGCAGTGTAATGGAGTCACACAACACCCACTAAGCCCGGCAGATGGCTCTATTAGAGAACAGCAATAAAGGGTAGATACAGGTGTATATTGTGCTGGAGGCACAAAAAAACCACTTACTTCTGCAGATGCCTTTTTTATAGAACACCAGAGATAAAGGGGTATATACAGATGTATACTGTGCTGTGCTGGAGGCACACACAACTTCCAATAACTCCTGCAGATGGCAAGTGGGCTCAAATAGAGAAGAGCTATGTAGGTGGATATAGCGGTGTGTACTGGGTACAGAGCACGCAGACAGCACGCACAAGCTCCTAACACTACTGACTGCAAGCTCTATTATAAAAGATAGATCACTAGCTTTAAAGGTGAGGTGAATATAGCGGTGTATACTGCGGTCAGGGCACACAGACAACAACCACTACACAACAGCAAGATCGAAAATCGTCCGAAAACGATCGGTGTGTACTGTGTTGAAGGTACACAGAACACCCACTAACTGCTTCAGACGCCAACACACTACACTAGGCCGCCGCGCTGGCGGGCTTATATAGTGTGGGGCGTGTACTACACAGCCTGAGCTATGATTGGCCACAGGCATTCTGCCTGTGGCCAATCATGGCTCTCCTCGCTGCTGGCGCTGTGATTGGCCAAGCATGTGGGGTCACAGTGCATGCTTGGCCAATCATGAGCCAGCAATGCACTGCGATGACGCAGTGCATTGTGGGCCGTGAACGCCACACGAATTTGGCGCGAACGGCCCATAACATTCGGAATTCGCCGAACGGGCGAACAGCCGATGTTCGAGTCGAACGTATGTTCGACTCGAACACGAAGCTCATCCCTACTCCTGATACAGTATTGTGACAGTCAGTGGGAAGAATGGTCCTTAACCTTGTGGTCATTGGGAAGAATGACCCCCTTACAGATAGCTAAAAAGATCAATGGTGTCAATGGGAACTTATCTGAGAGGCAGAAATTGCCCGAAGCTGAAGGAACCCTTGGCAACCTTAGGAGGAACCCTAGGGTTCCACGGAACCCTGGTTGAGAATCACTGATTCAGATTGTATCCTATTTCTCCTGTCTTGAATTGTATTATAGTGGTACCGTCTCCCTTTATATTGTCAAGTGCTTTACAAACTGTTGGTGCTATATAAATCCTGTATAATAATTATAATATATGTTGAAGAGCAGCTTGCCATTATGCTTTTGTTATATCATAGCGTTGCCAGTGAACCAGTATGAAGCATGAATATCCAGTGAAAATGCAATTCTATTTCATCTATTTGTGGGAATACCACTATTTATCCCTATATACCTCTAGAAGATCTTTTAGTTCAACAGTGAATAACTGACACAATAATGGCCTAGCATGTAGATCTTTTTTGATGTATAGAAGCATAAATTCCTTGTAGATCTGGCTGTCCTGTTTTTGATTACATCACTATACCAGCTCCTAAGGATATATACATTTTCTGGCTTCCCAGACTTGGCTGCCCATCTCTTTGACATTAAAAATATAGTAGCATTTAAAGGCATACATTTTCTAGTTTCTCAGTATTTCCCTTGGTACAAGCTGCTACTGCAGATTCACATATACCTTCTTTTTATTTCCCAAGTTTTTCCCTTGTGGGGTTGATTTGTGGCTGTGATTTCCCTTCCATTTACCATACATGTATTTATTATATAAAACTGTAATAAGCTTGCCATAACTCCTCAAGAAGCAGGTCCCTACAGTCTGAGAAACGCATGCAGTGAGCCTTGACCCCACCAGCTATATACAGATATACGTACAGAAATCATTGGTGCTGATAATAGCACTATATACATTGTATATGGTAATAGTTTTTTACTGCAGTCTTTGTTTGTAATCTGCTTTATAAACTCAGCCAATTTTTATGGTTCTATAGGGTTTTTTTGTTTTGTTTTGCATTACCAAAAGTATTAGGACGCCTGCCTTTACACAAACACTACTTTAATAGCATTCCAGTCTTAGTCTGTAGGGTTCAATATTGAGTTGCCCCACCTTTGCAGCTATAACAGCTTCAACTCTTCTGGGAAGGCTGTCCACAAGGTTTAGGAGTGTGTCTATGGGAATGTTTGACCATTCTTCCAGAAGCACATTTGTGAGGTCAGGCACTGATGTTGGACAAGGAAGCCTGGCTCGCAGTCTCCTCTCTAATTCATCCCAAAGGAGTTCTGTCAGGTTGACGTTGGGACTCTGTGCAGGCCGGTTAAGTTCCTCCAGCCCAACTCGCTCATCCATGTCTTTATGGACCTTGCTTTGTGCACTGGTCCAAATAAATTGGTGGAGTGGGGATCATGGTGCTGGGTTGTTTTTCAGGGGTTGGGCTCTGCCCCTTAGTTCCAGTGAAAGGAACTCTTAAGGAGTCAGCATACCAAGACATTTTGGGCAATTTCATGCTCCCAACTCATTGGGAACAGTTTGGGGATGGCCCCTTCCAGTCATTGTTGTAACTGGAAGGGGCTACATCCCCAAACTGTTCCCACAGAGTTGGGAGCATGAAATTGGATCATGCTTCACTATGTTGCCAGCTGGTTGCCAACATCATAGCAATGAATAATGCTGTTCTTCCTGGCCATATAGTGTCATTGGTTGGTATAGTGCTGCCCCGCCTCCTTTGCCACTGTGGCAACACATGAGGCGAACTGGGTCCCATGCTTGCACCAACCCCCGGAATCACTTGTAAACATTGCTCTGGTTAAGAATTCTTCCAACCTTTTGGATGCGTTTTGCTCACATTTTTCTATATATTTTTGTCCTTGGCTTTCTTGGCTTAAAGGGGTGCGGTGCGGGTGCAGTGCGCTTGAACATTTTTAGCGTGTTCCCTGCATTTGCAGTGCAGAAAAATGTAGCATGCTCTACTTTTTTTCAACTGCACTGCAATGATGTGAACTATGCCCATTGGATTACCTTGATTTTGGGCTGTCTATGCAGTTGGAGTGCAGTTCAAAATGCATCCAACTGCATACAGTGTGAAAGGACCCTAAATTTGGTAGAGTGTCTTTTTTTGATAAGCAGAACAATTTTGAACAGGGCGGGCATGTACTGTACATAAGTCAAAAGTAAAAAAAAAAAAAAAAAAAAAGTAAAAATGGGGTATAAGTGTTACTTTCCTCTCTGCTAACGAGAGCTTCTACTGTACCACCCGGCACACCTCAAAGGGTTACTTGCTGCTTTAGAATTTTGTGTGTGTACCTCCCTGCTAATGTTCATCAAGCAATGCCCGAATTCAGATGTGTTTTTCCTAATCATTCATGCAGGGTCTGGCATAGTAAATGTGTGCCATGTGCAATTTTATAGCATCATCAAGGCATTGAAGAAACATTACCTAGAACTTCTAAGCAAATGGCCCACAGCTGCCAAAACCTTGAGCACTGAAAGAAATGTGTTTTTTAGGTCCTGTGTGCAGATCAACTGTGTTTTTCAGGAAATATCTGAGTTTTCACAAGCACAAAATCTAAACCATACATATTTCTGGGGCGTTTGTGCCCTGTTTCTGTTTATTTATGTGTAGCTTTTATGAGGTTGTTAACCACTCTTGAATTTATGAATACATTTTTAATTTAGTCCTTTAAATGGACTTAGGTGTCCTTGACATCTGTCATTGCATAGTTCTGAACGCTCTGCATGGGGCCTTCTGATTGGAGAAAGCCTTGCTGTTTCAGAGTGTTACAGCATGGTGACCATTTTCACTTCATTGGTTCATCTGATATGTTTTAAATCCCCCATACAAAAGTGCCTTATAGACAAAAAAGTAATCTAAATAGAGTGACTATAGACAAATATTGTAAATAGTTGTGCATATTATTAGAAACACCCACTTATTTTTCTTTTTAGCTTAATGTAGTATTATCTGGCTCTGAGTAGAGTTTAGGAATGCTGTTTGGATAGAAAAAATAAATGTTATGTTAAAATGAAGATCTGATGCATAAAATGGGGAAACTGGCCCTTTTGGAATACCCATGGTGTCACAATAGTTTTGGGGATTTCTTTTACATGATTTGGGCATGTTGGAAGGTAAGATGCTTCTGGTCAAACAGTATATGGAGGAGAAGTTGGCTCTTCCAAATATTTAATTGATATTTAATGAGGAAAATCTTCATGGCTCACAATAATTATTGCTTTGATTTCAATTTTTTAATGCAAAAAAAGCTATTTCTCTGAAGTGGAAGGAATTTGATCCTCCTACTCTTCATTTCTGGATAGACCTTAGAAATAATGCACTACTTATGTATAAAATACCATACTCCTCTAGGGGCTGTCCAACGAAATTAGAAAAAATTTGATCAGGGCGGTTGTCCACAGTTTCCGGCAGTATAGAGCAGTGGTCTCCAAATTGCAGCCCTTTGCTTGCCTTTATCTGGACCTTGGAGGACTATTCCTCCAACTGAACACCAATTATTGGGCATTATGCCTCCTACTGACACCATTGATGGGGCACTATTTCTCCCACTAAAACCAATGATGGGGCATGTTCTACTCCCACAATCCACAGGCTGACCCTCATAAATCCTGAAGGACAGTAAACTTGCCCTCCTTCTGTTTAGAAAGTTTGGAGACCCCTGGTATAAATTAATAAATGTATGTTACCTTTTCTGCTTTATTATATGGAGGAATACTGTCATCTCTTGAAAATGTGACTTTGTCACTGGATCTATTGCACTTTGTGAAGTTTGTGTCTGTGCTCTCTGACCCCTTATGGATTATTCCTCTATATGGAAAATATCCTTCATATACAAATGTCACCAGCTTTGATTATTTACCTTTGCTTTGTTTAATAAATGAAAACATAAATAAAAATACCCTTTAAAAAATGAGGCTCTGCTAAAAGTGATGGATTATTATTATAATTTTCATTATTATTTAGTAGCGCCAGCAATTTGTGCAGCGCTTTACAAAATAAAAGGAGATAGTACATTACATTGCAATACAATTCAAGACAAGTGCCCTGCTTGCAAGAGCTTGCAATGACTGAGCCTCTTTCTGAGATGTGTTGTTTAAAAGTTAAATACAGTTTTTTTTGCTAAAAAATTACTTAGAATCCCGAAATAGTATACATTTTTTTTCTAACACCATAGAGAATAAAATGGCGGTCATTGCAATACTTTTTTTTGGAAAAAAGAAACTTTTTGGAATTAAAAAAGAAGACAAAAGTAAAGTTAGCCCAATTTTTTTATATTGTAAAAGATAATGTTACGCCGAGTAAATTCATACCCAACATGTCACGCTTCAAAATTGCTCCCGCACGTGGAATGGCGACAAACTTTTACCCTTAGAAAAATCTCCATAGGCAACGTTTGAAAGATACTACAGGTTGCATGTTTTAAGTTACAGAGGAGATCTAGGGCTAGAATTATTGCTCTAATGCTACCGATCGCAGCAATACCTCACATGTGTGGTTTGAATACTATTTTCATATGGGGTGGCTATTCACATATGCGTTCGCTTCTGCATTGCTAGCTCGTCGGGGCAGGGTGTGTTTAACTTTTTTTTATTTTATTTTTTTACCTTTTTTTTTTTTTTTTACATTTTTACACTGTTTAAAAAAATAAATAAAAAATAAAAGTGTCACTTTTATTCCTATTACAAGGAATGTAAACATCCCTTGTCATAGAAAAAAACATGAAAGGACCTCTTAAATATGAGATCTGGGGTCAGAAATACCTCAGATCTCATATTTACATTAAAATGCAATAACAAAAAAAATTGTCATTTAAAAAAAAAGAAAAAAAAAGGCCCTTTAAGAGCTATGGGAGGAAGTGACGTTTTGACGTTGCTTCTACCCTGCAGTGATATGGAGACGGGTGGGGGCCATATTCCCCTCACTCGTCTCCATACCCAGGCAGGGGACAGATGCGATTGCCTCCGCCACTGCCGACGGCTCTGGTAAGCAGCGTAGGTCACCATTTGGTGGGGGGGCCCCCCTCTCCCACCGCAGATAAAAGTGATCTCACGGCAAATTCACCACAGAGACCCCTCTTATCGAAAACCAGACCGCTCGATGAAGACGAGGATACCGGGCTTATGGCAGCTAGCTCTGCCATAACAACGTTATCCTTCTTCAAAGTACAGACATATATCAGCATGAGCTGGTCCAGAAGTGGTTAAAAAGAAAGGGCAAGTGAAATAAAATGTAATAACTGTATAGGAATGAGTTGGTTGAGAACTAAAATTCTAGTTTGGTGGAAGCAAGGTAGGTTTCCCTAAAGAGATGAGTTTTCAGGAATTGCCTACAGGCAGATGGAGTAGGAGATGGCTATAGAGGTTGAGGCTGGGCATATCGTATCATGGAAGAGGCTCTGAGGAAGTCCTGGATGCAATTATGGTAGGAGGTGATAAGGAACCTAGAGAGCAGGAGGTCTTGGCAAGAGCAAAGAGGATGGGGTGATATTTTGAGACAAGGTTGGTGATGAAGTTGAGGGGCACAGCTGTAGATGGCTTTGTATGTTATAATTTTGGATTTTATTTGTTGGGCGAGTGGGGTCCATTGAAGAGATTGACAGAGAGGGGTATTCATGATAGACGTAGATTGGCCAAATTTGCATGATTCTCCCATCAACACAGACAGTGCTGGCAGGGGAATCAGCAATTGTCTGCTCCCAGAGGGAGTGGGTGAGGGAAGCCGTTCCCGCCAGGAGAATAATCGCAAGGGAATGCATGTATGGCTGGCCTGAAAGAGGGATAGCCTGGGTAGAGGTAGGCCAATAAGGAGGGAGTTGCAAAGTTGAGATTAGAGATAACAAGTAAGTGAATTATTAGGTCGGTGGGGTCATAGGTTAAGAAAAGGTGTATATTATAACTGTTTAACATGTACCTCCTTCCCTTGCAATTTTTGAGCAGTCATATGTGCCAATGTGGCTATATTTGGCCAACACAGGTATGACATGCTGAGGAGGTAGACTTTAACTTCCAAGAAGTTTAATTCTCTCAATAGATTCTGACTGTTACGCCTCACTATGATTGCTTATTACAGTGATCATCACTGTGATAAGCAATTACTTTTGTGAATGCCACCCATTAAGGCTGGAGGGTTGGTAACAGACTGTGGATCAAACTTTTTACAGCCACTCTTAACCTAACATGGCAGCCAGAGTGAGTGGTACCCATGCATTGGCAGGGATGCTTTACAGCTAGTGCAAAAATGATACTGCAGGTTTGAAAGGCAGTACTTCCGCCAGATGCAACCCTTTCAAGTGCATAGGACTGTGACAGAGTGCTGCAGCCTTTGAAGGGTTAAACCAGATGTCCTGGAGGTGACATATCACATCCACGCCACCTGTCAAATGCCTTTGAAAAACAATCCTCAGAAAAACACATTTCAGAGGAGCGACAAAACACAACTGCAAGTGTAAACAAGCCTATAGAAGCATGTAGATCATGTTTTTTTTGTTTTTTTATTGTAGAACATGAATAGTGGTGATTTCAAATTGTATTGGGAATAACATACCCATTTATTTTATTGTGCTGAATATATTAAACTAAAAAAAAAAAAAAAACTGAGGGTTTGTTACTACTTTAACCACTTTCAGACCGGACCATTTTGCTGGTAAATGACCAGAGGTCTTTTTACACTTTGGCACTGCGCTGCTTTAACTGGTAATTGCGCGGTCATGCAATGTTGTACCCAAACAAAATTTGCGTCCTTTTCTTCCCACAAATAGAGCTTTCTTTTGATGGTATTTGATTGCCTCTGCGATTTTTATTTTTTGCGATATAAACGTAAAAAGACCGCAAATTTTGAAAAAAAATGATATTTTCTACTTTTTGTTATTAGAAAAATCCAATAAACTCAATTTTAGTCATACATTTAGGCCAAAATGTATTCAGCCACATGTCTTTGGTAAAAAAAAAGTCAATAATTGTATATTTATTGGTTTGCGCAAAAGTTGTCACATCTACAAACTAAGGTACGTTTTCTGGAATTTACGCAGCTTTTAGTTTACGACTGCCTATCTCATTTCTTGAGGTGCTAAAATGGCAGGGCAGTACAAAACCCCCCCAAATGACCCCATTTTGGAAAGTAGACCCCCTAAGGAAATTGATAAGAGGCATGTTGAGCCCATTGAATATTTTATTTTTTTGCCTCAAGCGATTGAATAATGACAAAAAAAAAATTTTTTTTTTTTTTTTACACAAAGTTGTCACTAAATGATATATTGCTCACACATGCTATGGGCGTATGTGAAATGACACCCCAAAATAAATTCTGCTGCTTCTCCTGAGTACGGGGATACCACATATGTGGGACTTTTTGGGAGCCTAGCCGCGTACGGGGCCCCGAAAACCAAGCACCGCCTTCAGGCTTTCTAAGGGCGTAAATTTTTGAGTTCACTTCTCACTACCTATTACAGTTTTGAAGGCCATAAAATGCCAAGATGGCACAAAACCCCCACAAATGACCCCATTTTAGAAAGTAGACACCCCAAGCTATTTGCTGAGAGGCATGTTGAGTTCATGGAATATTTTATATTTTGCCACAAGTTGCGGGAAAATTACAAACTTTTTTTTTTTTTTTTTTTTTTTCACAAAGTTGTCACTAAATGATATATTGCTCACACATGCCATGGGCATATGTGAAATGACACCCCAAAATAAATTCTGCTGCTTCTCCTGAGTACGGGGATACCACATATGTGGGACTTTTTGGGAGCCTAGCCGCGTACGGGGCCCCGAAAACCAAGCACCGCCTTCAGGCTTTCTAAGGGCGTAAATATTTGACTTCACTCCTCACTACCTATTACAGTTTTGAAGGCCATAAAATGCCAAGATGGCACAAAACCCCCACAAATGACCCCATTTTAGAAAGTAGACACCCCAAGCTATTTGCTGAGAGGCATGTTGAGTCCATGGAATATTTTATATTTTGCCACAAGTTGCGGGAAAATTACAAACTTTTTTTTTTTTTTTTTTTTTTTTCACAAAGTTGTCACTAAATGATATATTGCTCACGCATGCCATGGGCATATGTGAAATGACACCCCAAAATAAATTCTGCTGCTTCTCCTGAGTACGGGGATACCACATATGTGGGACTTTTTGGGAGCCTAGCCGCGTACGGGGCCCCGAAAACCAAGCACCGCCTTCAGGCTTTCTAAGGGCGTTACAGTTTTGAAGGCCATAAAATGCCAAGATGGCACAAACCCCCCCCAAATGACCCCATTTTGGAAAGTAGACACCCCTAAATTTAGGGGTACACTAGTGAGACTAGGTAATAAATGGCGGGTGCCCTGAAACTATAAAAAAATAACTAACCAACCAGCGTCACCTGTAACAGTTATATGGTGATCACTGGTGAAAGGGTTAACTAGGGGGCAATCAGGGGGCTTTATGCGGTAGTATATGGGGGTCCCTGGCGCTATAAAAAGCTGCGGCGAACCTAAATACCTACTTGCCTAACTAGCGTCACCTGTGACACTAATACAGCGATCAGAAAAACGATCGCTTATTAGGCTGGGTTCACACTGGAGCGATGCGGGAACGCCACGAATGCGCGGCGGGTTCCCGCATCGCATGCCTCCCGGCGGCAGTTCACACTGCCCTATGCGAACTGCTGGGAGTGTCAGTGAAATGTTACTGACACCCCCAGATCAGTTCGCATATCGCAGTGCGATCTGCAAACTCGGATCGCATGGTGTGAACACCCATGCGATCCGATTCTGCTGCGGGCCAAAAAAAGGGTCCCGTGCGAATTTGCGGCGGGTGCGGCGGGTGTGGCGGGTGCGGCGAATGGCTGAACTCGAATCGCACAGAGATCGGATGTGATTTGCACTGCAGTGCGAATCACATCCGTTCTCAAACCGCTGCAATCTGAACCCAGCCTTAGTGACACTGGCGACGGGGGGTGATCACGGGGTTAAACCTTTATTGGGGGGGTTAGGGGGGTACCTTAGAACTAAAGGGGGCTAACCCTAACTGCCCTAACAGTTATTAGTCACAAATGACACCCGCCGGGTGATCAGGGGGTTAAACCTTTATTAGGTAATAAATGGCGGGTGCCCTGAAACTATAAAAAAATAACTAACCAACCAGCGTCACCTGTAACAGTTATATGGTGATCACTGGTGAAAGGGTTAACTAGGGGGCAATCAGGGGGCTTTATGCGGTAGTATATGGGGGTCCCTGGCGCTATAAAAAGCTGCGGCGAACCTAAATACCTACCTGCCTAACTAGCGTCACCTGGGACACTAATACGGCGATCAGAAAAATGATCGCTTATTAGGCTGGGTTCACACTGGAGCGATGCGGAAACGCCGCGAATCCGCGGCGGGTTCCCGCATCGCATGCCTCCCGGCGGCAGTTCACACTGCCCTATGCGAACTGCTGGGAGTGTCAGTGAAATGTTACTGACACCCCCAGATCAGTTCGCATATCGCAGTGCGATCTGCAAACTCGGATCGCATGGTGTGAACACCCATGCGATCCGATTCTGCTGCGGGCCAAAAAAAGGGTCCCGTGCGAATTTGCGGCGGGTGCGGCGGGTGTGGCGGGTGCGGCGGGTGCGGCGAATGGCTGAACTCGAATCGCACAGAGATCGGATGTGATTTGCACTGCAGTGCGGTGCGAATCACATTCGTTCTCATAAACCGCTGCAATGTGAACCCAGCCTTAGTGACACTGGCGACGGGGGGTGATCACGGGGTTAAACCTTTATTGGGGGGGTTAGGGGGGTACATTAGAACTAAAGGGGGCTAACTCTAACTGCCCTAACAGTTATTACAGTCACAAATGACACCAATGCAAAAAAAAAAAAAAAAAAAAAAAAAATGACATTGGTGTCACTGTGACTGGGGGGCAGGGGTAATTGGGGGGGTGATCGGGGGGTAAAGGGGGGGTGTGAGTGTGCCTGGCATGTTCTACTGTGTGTGGGATGTGTTGGTGCAACTCACTGATCCGCTCTCCTCCGTGTCGGAACGAAAAATACCGACACGGAGGAGAGAATACATCACTTCCTCTCCTGTGTTTACATTACAGGAGAGGAAGTGATGTCACCGGGGATTTCTATTCGTCGGGAGCGATCGCGAGGGGGTGGCCATGAATGAATGGCCGTCCCCTCGTCCGGGATCGCTCCCGAACGAAAACCGACCGCCGCAGGCACCGGGCGGGGGCCCGATCGGGCCCCCGACCCGCGGGAGGCAAATCACGTACATGTACGTGCTTATGCCTGCCCGTGCCATTCTGCCGACGTACATCGGCGTTAGGCGGTCGGCAAGTGGTTAAGCAGGTCCGTTAACCACATGCCGACCGGGCCATAGCAGAAAGACTTCGGCTAATTCTGAGTGGACGTCCGTTGGATGTCCTCACAGAATCTCGCTCTTGCACGCCCCCGGGAACATCCGTGACATCTGTTTACCGTGATCACGGTAAACGGCTGCTGATACCACGCGATTGCTCCGTCAAAGGATGGAGTGATCACTTGTAAACAAACCGTCACGTCATGACGCTGGTTCCTCCCTCCCCTCTCTGTACCGATCGGTACACTGTGAGTGGAGAGGGGGAGAGAGCGGATGGCAGCAGTGCTGTGGGCTGGGTGTGTAGTGCCCACAGCGCTGTTCAGTGACAATACTCTGCAACACTGTGCAATACTCTGCCAACACTGCAATACTCTGCAACACTGCAATACTCTGCAACACTGCAATACTCTGCAACACTGCAATACTCTGCCAATACTGTGCAATACTCTGCAACACTCTGCCAATACTCACCAATACTCTGCCAATACTCACCAATACTCTGCCAATACTCTGCAATAAATTTGAACAGAAACAAAGAATTTTTATTTATTTTTTTACAAAATGTTCAGTTTTTTTGATTTATAGCGCAAAAAATAAAAAAAACCCAGCGGTGATTAAATCCCACCAAAAGAAAGCTCTATTTGTGTGAAAAAAAGGACAAACATGTCATATGGGTACAGTGTTGCATGACTGAGTAATTGTCATTCAAAGTGTGAGAGCACCGAAAGCTGGAAATTGGTCTGGTTAGGAAGGGGATTTAAGTGCCCAGCGGTCAAGTGGTTAATAACATTATAAAATAATAAAAAAGAGCATTTGTACAGATGATATTGATATGCTGAGTGCTGTATACCAAATTTTTGTTTATGTAGAACTCTCCAATTGTATAGTTCTTGTTCGAAAAGTAGATCAATAAAGGAGAATTCTTTCTGCCAGTTCACATGACATCACTAAGTACATCTTTATGATTTCCCGTTACACAGAACTTTAAGTAACTATAGACGGGAAAGTGCAGTATATACACATGTTGGGACCCATGTCTTGGCGGTTTCCTTGTCTATGATGCATCGTCTACCGGGCAGACATGGCTTTACATTACTTGCCCAAATAAGGTGACAGCTTGTTATTCTTGCCTTTGATTGTCACATGATTATAGCTTTGTCATTTAAGAAGCAACATCTGTTTTTCAATGGATCCAATGTTTACAAATTATCAACAGATGGGTGGACTGGAGCACAGAGAGGTCAAGCAACTTGTGCAAGGTCAAAGGGGAGTGCAGGAAAAGAAGAATCATAGGCTTATGCCGCCTGCTGATTATATGAGACACAAGCTCTCCTTGTTCATTAAAACACAATGCTCTATTTTATGGTGAGCCAGGAGGACATAATTATAAGATATGCGTGTTTTCAATATAATAAGCAGTTTGGTCTCCATAAAAGTCTTATTAGTCTGGCAAATGATGTTTTTTGGCCTTTGCAAATCAATCTATCAAAAAAAAAAAATATAGATATAAAATTATTTAATTCAGACTTTGCTAAACTAATTGGGGTAAACCTGTGCCTAGAATAAACTTTTACTGTCACTATAAAGATGCATGCGCAGACACAATGCCTTGAAAAAATATTCATACCCTTTGAAATTTTCTACATTTTGTCATGTTACAACCAAAAATGTAAATGTAATTTATTGGGATTTTATGTGATAGACCAACACAAAGTGGCACATAATTGTGAAGTGGAAGGAAAATGATAAATGGTTTTCTAATATTTTTTTTACAAAAACATATATGAAAAGTGATACCCCTAACTAAAATCTAGTGCAACTAATTGCCTTCAGAAGTCATCTTATTAGTAAATAAAGTCCACCTGTGTGTAATTGAATCTCCATATAAATACAGCTGTCAGAGGTTTGTTAGAGAACCTTAGTGAACAAACAGCAACATGAAGACCAACCAGACAGGCCAGGAATAAAGTTGTGGAGAAGGTTAAAGCAGGGTTAGGTTATAAATTATATTGAAAATTATCCCAAGCTTTGAACATCTCACGGAGCACTGTTCAATCCATCATCTGGAAATGGAAAGAGTATGGCACAACTGCAAACCTACCAAGACATGGCCGTCCACCTAAACTGACAGGCCAGGCAAGGAGAGCATTAATCAGAGAAGCAGCCAAAAGGCCCATTGTAACTCTGGAGGAACTACAGCGATCCACAGCTCAGGTAGGGGAATGTGTCCACAGGACAACTATTAGTTGTGCTCTCCACAAATCTGGCCTTTATGGAAGAGTGGCGAGAAGAAAGCCATTGTTGAAAGAAAGCCATAAGAAGTCCTTTTTGCAGTTTGCAAGAAGTCATGTGGGGAACACCGTGAAACACATGGAAGAAGGTGCTCTGGTCAGATGACACCAAAACTAAAATTGTTGGGCAAAAAGCAAAATGCTATGTGTGGTGGAAAACTAGCACTACACATTACCCTGAACACACCATCCCAACAGTGAAACATGGTGGTGGCAGCATCATGTTGTAGGGATGCTTTTCTTCAGCTGGGACAGGGAAGCTGGTCACAGTTGATGGCAAGACGGATGGAGCCAAATCCAGGGCACCCTTAGAAGAAAACCTTTTAGAGTCTGCAAAAGACTTGAGACTGGGGAGGAGGTTCACCCTCCAGCAGGACAACGACCCTAAACATACAGCCAGAGCTACAATGGAATGGTTTAGATCAAAGCCTATTCATATGTTAGTATGGCCCAGTCAAAGGCCAGACCTAAATCCAATTGAGAATCTGTGGCAAGACTTGAAAATTGCTGTTCACAGATGCTCTTCATCCAATTTGAGAGAGTTTGAGCTATTTTGCAAAAAGAATGGGCAAAAATGTCTCTCTCTAGAATTGCAAAGCTGGTAGAGACATACCAAAAAAGACTTGCAGCTGTAATTACAGTGAAAGCTGGTTCTACAAAGTATTGACTCAGGGGGGCTGAATACAAATGCATTCCACAGTTTTTAGGTTTTGAAAACCATTTATCATTCACTTCCACGTCACAATTATGTGCCACTTTGTGTTGGTCTATCACAGTTATGGTGAACCTTGGCACCCCAGATATTTTGGAACTACATTCCCCATGATGCTCATGCACTCTGCAGTGTAGTTGAGCATCATGGGAAATGTAGTTCCAAAACATCTGGGGTGCCAAGGTTCACTATCACAGGTCTATCACATAAAATCCCAATAAATACATTTACATTTTTGGTTGTAACATGACAAAATGTGGACAATTTCAAGAGGTATGAACACTTTTTTGAGGCAATGTAGGAGCATTCCTTATTACAGCATAAATAGGATGGTGTATGTTGGTGCTCAGGAGTCCCTGGTGTTGCGTACAGCAACCCATAGATACAAATGGGTGTAGGTGGCTGAATCCAGGTACGTGCTGCTGATTGTGAAAAGTGCTGCATGCCTAGACTTAAAGCGGACCTTCAGTCATTTTTTTCAACTTTCCATCTATTAGCCCTTGTTTTTTTAACTTTGGATAGTAAAACATTTTTGTTATGCTAGTAAATACCTCATACAGTCCACTTCTTGTTTCTTGTCTGGTCATTAGCGTAGGCTTATGATGACATGCACATCTCTCCCTCTCACTCTTGTGGGAGTTTGCCAGGAAGGGAGGGGGGAGTCATAAGAGGGCCAGTGAAAGCTGCAGAGCTGGAGGTGTGCCTCTGCGTGTCTATGTAACTCCAGGAAGTTACATACAGCTGCCCACAGTTAAAATGGCTGAAGCCAGACTTAGTGGCGGGAGATTTCTGCCGCATATTTGGCAAGTACAGAATCACAGTATATATAAAATAATATGCAAAGTGGCTGGAGGGAAGCTTCATAATGACAAAGATGTTTTTTATTACAAATTATGTGAGCAGACTACAGTACCTCTTTAAAGAGGAGCTTCAGCCAGGTTTCCAAAAATGAAAAGTCGGCAGCTACAAAAACTGTAACTGCTGACTTTTATTAACCAAACACTCACCTGTAAAGGTATCCGGTGCCATCCTCACCCAGACCAGTTTTTCGTCTGTCTTTTGGTCCTCAGTACCAGCATGTTAACTGCATGCATGAGCCACTCTGTGACCTGTGAATGGTCCGGCAGCCTCCTGGGACCTGTGACGTGTCTCAGAAAGTTGCAGAGAGGGGGGCTGAGATGGCAAAACTAGGTATCGGCTCCAAAAAATAGTCCAAATATGACGGGGGACGTGGGGGAAGAAGAGCAGAACTTCCCTTTTTGGATGAGGTTCCACTCTGAATGTACACAATTTGCATTTGGGACCTTGCATCTATACCGGTGATCCACTTTGCACAAGTGATGATGTATACCTGCGTTTAACCACCTAACCCCATTTATGTCTATGAGTGGCTGTAGGCAGCGCCAAGGGCCAAATTAGGTCAGTGTGATATCACTGTAAGGAGGAATGTTTAAAGGAGGACTGGAGTTAGGGACTTTAGATGAAGGTATGACCTGGTAAGGTCAATTCTTCCATCCCTTGGGACTTTAAATGAAATTGTGGCCTGGTAAGGTCACATATTTCCATCCCTGTACAAATCAAGAGGGGAGAGCGAACAATGGGGTGGGACTTTAAATGAAGCACAAGGTTACGGTAGATTAGTTTGGTGATCATAATAAGGATTTATTGGTTGCCAAGGTATACAAACAAAGTATGAAATGTACATATACGTTCAAATAATGCATGGGTAAGACAATACATCTTGAATACAAGCTTGTGTATACACATAATGGCAAGACAATCATGTTCCGAAGTACACCAAAAACATGTTTAAGGTAAAACCATAATAAGAGGTAATGCCTGCAAAGCCTCTGGCCTCTTGGATCCTTGTGTGAAATAATAAGGTTAGCTGGCAAAGCTATCTGGGTATCAAGGTATCAAATAGTATGGCAGCTCTATGCATTTCGTGGCTAGAAGGCCACTCGTCAGGAGCCAGCACTTGATGGATCTAAAGATAGAAACATTAATATTGGTATAATTTTTGAAAATGAAATAATCATACATAAGGGCAGGGGTAGGATAAGACACCCCCATACCAAATGCAGGTCAACTTACTCGAGTTTGTGCAGTGATAGTGGGGTGCCAAGCAGCATTAGCCATCTAACAGTGTCTCCCACCGGAAGCTGCGGCAGGCAATCAAAGGGAGGCATCCCACGGGCCCCACTCAGGGCGGGCATGAGACCAGGGCAACCTATGTGTAAAATAAAAAATGAGGTGACCCAAAAATTTCAACACCAGAAGGTGACTGATTAATGAAAAAGAAAAAGAAAAAGCCAGTGCTGAGAACTGAGGAAGTGATAAGGGCTGATGCCTAAGAAAAGGTAGAAGGAGGGGAGTTGAAAGAGGCAGGTTGACGTCAGTGAAGTGAAAATGTGACAGATGCCACAGAAAACAGTAGTGTAGTTACCTGAATATCTAGATGGAATTTTGCGATTAAGTGAAGAGGAAAAAGATCCTGATCTAAGCTAAAACCAGTGTAGAGTGAAGCCCTGTGTGTCATAGCCCGCCCGGAGGACACCCATATAGACGCCAAACCAGGACCACCCACCGACGTCACGCCGCGTACCATGGAAAGGGGAGGGGCCAGGTGGGTCGGGTATCAAGTTCCCGGCCAGCCTGCACCACCAATTCCCCAGTCCGCTCGCGAGCGTAGCTCCCACATGCCTAGATGTAACAGCGCCCATAGAGCGCCGCACATCAGGCACGGGATGCGTGACGCTGATGCGCTGTGGCGGCGCCCCCTCCCCCCAAGTCCGATGAGGACGAGGGGCGAGAGGGGGGGCCGACAGGCACATCACAGCTCCCGGATGGGGTCAACCAATCAGAAACGGCAAGCTATCCTGGCTAACAACCCACCAAACAACCGCAAGTGGATCGAGACATATTTAAAGGAGTGGAATGTTATAAAATTAAGAAGTGTAAAAGTATTGAGGTATAACTAACAAAAGTACTACTAGTAAAGCCTTATATCGCTTTGATCCAAGCAGGCTATCCTGAGGTCCAAAATTGTTTGCAAAAAATATAACAGTAGCTAAAAACAACGTAACGTAACCATGTGCTTCCATCCCTAATAGTAGTTTAAAGGAGGACTGGAGTTAGGGACTTTAGATGAAGGTATGACCTGGTAAGGTCAATTCTTCCATCCCTTGGGACTTTAAATGAAATTGTGGCCTGGTAAGGTCACATATTTCCATCCCTGTACAAATCAAGAGGGGAGAGCGAACAATGGGGTGGGACTTTAAATGAAGCACAAGGTTACGGTAGATTAGTTTGGTGATCATAATAAGGATTTATTGGTTGCCAAGGTATACAAACAAAGTATGAAATGTACATATACGTTCAAATAATGCATGGGTAAGACAATACATCTTGAATACAAGCTTGTGTATACACATAATGGCAAGACAATCATGTTCCGAAGTACACCAAAAACATGTTTAAGGTAAAACCATAATAAGAGGTAATGCCTGCAAAGCCTCTGGCCTCTTGGATCCTTGTGTGAAATAATAAGGTTAGCTGGCAAAGCTATCTGGGTATCAAGGTATCAAATAGTATGGCGGCTCTATGCATTTCGTGGCTAGAAGGCCACTCGTCAGGAGCCAGCACTTGATGGATCTAAAGATAGAAACATTAATATTGGTATAATTTTTGAAAATGAAATAATCATACATAAGGGCAGGGGTAGGATAAGACACCCCCATACCAAATGCAGGTCAACTTACTCGAGTTTGTGCAGTGATAGTGGGGTGCCAAGCAGCATTAGCCATCTAACAGTGTCTCCCACCGGAAGCTGCGGCAGGCAATCAAAGGGAGGCATCCCACGGGCCCCACTCAGGGCGGGCATGAGACCAGGGCAACCTATGTGTAAAATAAAAAATGAGGTGACCCAAAAATTTCAACACCAGAAGGTGACTGATTAATGAAAAAGAAAAAGCCAGTGCTGAGAACTGAGGAAGTGATAAGGGCTGATGCCTAAGAAAAGGTAGAAGGAGGGGAGTTGAAAGAGGCAGGTTGACGTCAGTGAAGTGAAAATGTGACAGATGCCACAGAAAACAGTAGTGTAGTTACCTGAATATCTAGATGGAATTTTGCGATTAAGTGAAGAGGAAAAAGATCCTGATCTAAGCTAAAACCAGTGTAGAGTGAAGCCCTGTGTGTCATAGCCCGCCCGGAGGACGCCCATATAGACGCCAAACCAGGACCGCCCACCGATGTCACGCCGCGTACCATGGAAAGGGGAGGGGCCAGGTGGGTCGGGTATCAAGTTCCCGGCCAGCCTGCACCACCAATTCCCCAGTCCGCTCGCGAGCGTAGCTCCCACATGCCTAGATGTAACAGCGCCCATAGAGCGCTATGTGTAAAATAAAAAATGAGGTGACCCAAAAATGTCAACACCAGAAGGTGACTGATTAATGAAAAAGAAAAAGAAAAAGCCAGTGCTGAGAACTGAGGAAGTGATTAAGTGAAGAGGTTTTACCTTAAACATGTTTTTGGTGTACTTCGGAACATGATTGTCTTGCCATTATGTGTATACACAAGCTTGTATTCAAGATGTATTGTCTTACCCATGCATTATTTGAACGTATATGTACATTTCATACTTTGTTTGTATACCTTGGCAACCAATAAATCCTTATTATGATCACCAAACTAATCTACCGTAACCTTGTGCTTCATTTAAAGTCCCACCCCATTGTTCGCTCTCCCCTCTTGATTTGTACAGGGATGGAAATATGTGACCTTACCAGGCCACAATTTCATTTAAAGTCCCAAGGGATGGAAGAATTGACCTTACCAGGTCATACCTTCATCTAAAGTCCCTAACTCCAGTCCTCCTTTAAACTACTATTAGGGATGGAAGCACATGGTTACGTTACGTTGTTTTTAGCTACTGTTATATTTTTTGCAAACAATTTTGGACCTCAGGATAGCCTGCTTGGATCAAAGCGATATAAGGCTTTACTAGTAGTACTTTTGTTAGTTATACCTCAATACTTTTACACTTCTTAATTTTATAACATTCCACTCCTTTAAATATGTCTCGATCCACTTGCGGTTGTTTGGTGGGTTGTTAGCCAGGATAGCTTGCCGTTTCTGATTGGTTGACCCCATCCGGGAGCTGTGATGTGCCTGTCGGCCCCCCCTCTCGCCCCTCGTCCTCATCGGACTTGGGGGGAGGGGGCGCCGCCACAGCGCATCAGCGTCACGCATCCCGTGCCTGATGTGCGGCGCTCTATGGGCGCTGTTACATCTAGGCATGTGGGAGCTACGCTCGCGAGCGGACTGGGGAATTGGTGGTGCAGGCTGGCCGGGAACTTGATACCCGACCCACCTGGCCCCTCCCCTTTCCATGGTACGCGGCGTGACGTCGGTGGGCGGTCCTGGTTTGGCGTCTATATGGGCGTCCTCCGGGCGGGCTATGACACACAGGGCTTCACTCTACACTGGTTTTAGCTTAGATCAGGATCTTTTTCCTCTTCACTTAATCGCAAAATTCCATCTAGATATTCAGGTAACTACACTACTGTTTTCTGTGGCATCTGTCACATTTTCACTTCACTGACGTCAACCTGCCTCTTTCAACTCCCCTCCTTCTACCTTTTCTTAGGCATCAGCCCTTATCACTTCCTCAGTTCTCAGCACTGGCTTTTTCTTTTTCATTAATCAGTCACCTTCTGGTGTTGAAATTTTTGGGTCACCTCATTTTTTATTTTACACATAGGTTGCCCTGGTCTCATGCCCGCCCTGAGTGGGGCCCGTGGGATGCCTCCCTTTGATTGCCTGCCGCAGCTTCCGGTGGGAGACACTGTTAGATGGCTAATGCTGCTTGGCACCCCACTATCACTGCACAAACTCGAGTAAGTTGACCTGCATTTGGTATGGGGGTGTCTTATCCTACCCCTGCCCTTATGTATGATTATTTCATTTTCAAAAATTATACCAATATTAATGTTTCTATCTTTAGATCCATCAAGTGCTGGCTCCTGACGAGTGGCCTTCTAGCCACGAAATGCATAGAGCTGCCATACTATTTGATACCTTGATACCCAGATAGCTTTGCCAGCTAACCTTATTATTTCACACAAGGATCCAAGAGGCCAGAGGCTTTGCAGGCATTACCTCTTATTATGGTTTTACCTTAAACATGTTTTTGGTGTACTTCGGAACATGATTGTCTTGCCATTATGTGTATACACAAGCTTGTATTCAAGATGTATTGTCTTACCCATGCATTATTTGAACGTATATGTACATTTCATACTTTGTATACCTTGGCAACCAATAAATCCTTATTATGATCACCAAACTAATCTACCGTAACCTTGTGCTTCATTTAAAGTCCCACCCCATTGTTCGCTCTCCCCTCTTGATTTGTAAGGAGGAATGTGCCGTGTGCATGAGCCCTAAAGCAGCATCCAAAAAGTATAAAACTAAAAATTGGTCAGTACAACCATAATATAAAACAACACCCTTTATTATAATCCTTTTAAAAGCAATACCAGACAGGCACAAATACTCTTCTGGATGACGCGTTTCAACCACTTGAGTCTGTATCTCTTTAGATTTTAAGCTCCATTAACAGGGCCCTCCTACTCCTTCTGTATTGAACTCTATTGTACTTCTACCGGCCGCCTTTATATTGTAAAGTGTTGCGCAAACTGTTGACACTATGTAAATCCTGTATTATAATAATAATATTATCCAGTTGGATTTGGTAAAGACCTGAGTGGTTGGAACCTGTAATCCAGAAGTGTGTGTTTTTTGTATCTGCTTTGTATTATTTTTATGGATGAATATATTTTTTTATTTGAAGTTGTACAATTAAAACGAACACAGCATCTACAAGCTGTAAAGATTAACCACTTGCTTACTGGGCACTTAAACCCCCCTCAGTCCCAGACCAATTTTCAGCTTTCAGCGCTGATGCACTTTGAATGACAATTACGCGGTCATACAACACTGTACCCAAATGAAATTTTTATCATTTTTTTCCCACAAATAGAGCTTTCTTTTGGTGGTATTTAGTTACAGCTCGGAGTTTTATTTTTTGCTAAACAAACAAAAAAAGATGCAAAAAAAAAAAAAAAAAATCATGTTTTAATAGTTTGTTATAAAATTTTGCAAACGGGTCATTTTTCTCCTTCATTGAAGTGCGCTGATTAGGCGGCACTGATAGGCTGCATTGGTGGGCACTGATGGGCTGCATTGGTGGGCACTGATGGGCTGCATTGGTGGGCACTGATAGGCTGCACTGGTGGGCACTGATAGGCATAGTTAAGGCGGCACTAATAGGCACAGATAAGGCGGCACCGATGGGCACAGATAAGGCGGCACTGATGGGCAAAGATGGGCACAGATAAGATGGCACGGATGGGTGGCACGGATAAGTGGCACGGATGGGTGGCACGGATGGGCACTGATAGGTACCACAGATAGATGGGACTGATGGGCACTGATAGGTGGCACTGATAGGTGGCTCTGATAGGTGGCACTGCTGGGCACTGATGGGCGGCACTGCTGGGCACTGATGGGCGGCACTGCTGGGCACTGATGGGCGGCACTGGGGTGCAGCACCTTTGAGGCAGATTTTGGGTGGCACTGTGGGTGGCACTGTGGGCACTGCTGGGTGGCACTGTGGGCACTATGGGCACTGCTGGGTGGCACTGACAGGGGGGCACTTACTTTATTTCAGGATGGCACTGCGGGTGGCAGGTGGGCACTGGCAGGGGGCAGGTGTCCGCTTGAATTGCTGGCCGTGATCGGGACTGATGTCCCGAACACGGCCGCCGGCGATCGGCTTTTTTTTTTCTCCTCGCGCTGTCAGCGCGAGGAGGAATACTAGCCGATTACCGGCTCCGTTTTATCACATGATCAGCTGTCATTGGCTGACAGCTGATCACGTGATAAGGGGTCGGGATCGACCCCTTACACGGATCGGTGATCAGGCGAGTCTCACGGACTCGCCGATCACAGAGCGCGCCGCGCGCGCCCCTCAGGGGGCGCGCAGGCCGCTCGTAACCGGGACGACGTCAATAGACGTAGTCCCGGCAATCTAGGTCCGCGCTAATGCCGTCATTCGGCAATAGCGCGGTACCCAAGTGGTTAAAGAAAGAAAAACAGCCTTGAACAGAGTCACTCAAGTACAGTAAAACCTTGGTTTAAGAGCAAAACAAGCAACATTTTTAAATAAATTTTGACTTAACCACTTTCAGACCGGACCAATTTGCTGGTCAAAGACCAGACCACTTTTTGCGATTCGGCACTGCGTCGCTTTACCTGACAATTGCGCGGTCGTGCGACGTGGCTCCCAAACAAAATTAACGTCCTTTTTTTCCCACAAATAGAGCTTTCTTTTGGTGGTATTTGATCACCCCTGCGGTTTTTATTTTTTGCGCAATAAACAAAAATAGAGCGATAATTTTGAAAAAAACGCATTATTTTTTACTTTTTGTAATAATAAATATCCCCCAAAAATATATAAAAAAAACATTTTTTTCCCTCAGTTTAGGCCGATACGTATTCTTCTACATATTTTTGGTAAAAAAAATCGCAATAAGCGATTATTGATTGGTTTGCGCAAAAGTTATAGCGTTTACAAAATAGGGATAGTTTTATAGCATTTTTATTAATAATTTTTTATAATTTTTTTTTTTACTAGTAATGGCGGCGATCTGCGATTTTTATTGTGACTGCGACATTGTGGGGGACCCATCGGACATTTTTGACACATTTTTGGGACCATTGTCATTTATACAGTAATCACTGCTATATAAATGCAGTGATTCCTGTGTAAATGACACTGGCAGTGAAAGGGTTAACCAGTGGGTGGCAGTGTAGGGGTTAAGTGTTCCTAGGGGTGTGTTACTAACTGTGGGGGGGTTGGGCTTTCATTTAGTGTACACTGATCTCTGCTCCAATCACATGGAGCAGAGATCAGCGTCACTAGTTGCTAGGCAGAATGGAAAAATGTTGTTTATACAGCATTTCCTCCATTCGGCCGCTCCGTGAGACGATCGCGGGGATGCCCGCGGCGATCGAGTCCGCGGGTCCCGCGACCGGACTCACGGGGGTCCCGACCAGCGCGGGAGCGCGCCGCCACGCTCCCGATGGCACGGCGGCAACGAATATTGGACGTACATGTACGCCAATATGCCTGCCCGTGCCATTCTGTCAACGTACATCGTCATGCGCTGGTCGGGAAGTGGTTAATATACAAGTGATGTTCTGATTTACAAGTAGCGTCATGTCACAACTGAGTATAAAAGAGAAGAGAAATGCCTCTAAATGAAGTAATATGGTTACAGTAGAGGAGATTAGTGAAGGTACAACATTTAGCAACTCACATGGTTGATGATTAAAACAGGCACATCTAAGTATGCGGGCATCCGGGGTAAAGCTGTCCACATAGACCGTCCTCCTCACTGGCATCAACGTCGTCCCTTCCATGCTGCACTGCACAAGCGATTCAAGCCTCGCTTTCAGGTCGCTCTACTACAAGGTAGACTTCCCGGTCACGATTACAGACTGACAGCGGTAAGAGCCGGCAGTGCGGGGGATGGTTTATGTGGACGGCTTTACCCCAGATGCCTGCATACTTAGATAAGCCTCTTTTAATCATCAACCATGTTAAATGTTGCTACATTTAGAGGCACCTCGCTTCTGCTTTATACTCTGTAGCTCCTAGCTTTTTCTTCTAATCCCTTTGTGGAGGCTTCAATTTGTGGATGGACATGTTATGGTTACACAACCTATCACATTGCTATAGTATTTTAAAGTGGTTGTAAACCCTTACAACACACTTTGACCTACAGATAAGCCTAGATTAAGGCTTACCTGTAGGTCCAAGAAATATCTCCTAAACCTACACGGTTTAGGAGATATTTGCCGAAAGACAGGCACCGCTGTCTACGGCGTAGGCGCACTGAGCGCGGCACCCGTCAACGGCGATATGCTGCGCGTGGCGCATGCGCAGGAGTGACGTCATCGCGGCTTCGCCGAATGACAGCGGCGAGGCCATACTGAGAAGATGGATGAGCCGGACTACAGGGGACAGCGGTGACTTCGCTGGCTCCTGTGTCAGGTAAGTGACACATAATGGGCTACTGGACTATAATGGACTATAAACTAAAGGATTTATGAATAGATGGATTTGGAACTAATCATTTGAGTTTCCATTATTTCTTTTGGGGAAATTTGCTTTGATAACAAGTGCTTTGGATTACAACTTGTTTCTGGAATGAATTTTATTGGTGATCCAAGGTTTTACTGTATTAGGTTCCAATGCACAGTATATCACACATTCAAGACAATATGGCTTAATCATAAACCTAAAAAATACATATAAACACTAGTTTCTAAAGGTTCTGAAGAAGACACTTTCCTCTGTCTGCTCTTATTTCCCACACCTCAGTACCGGTACATAAAAGTGGTGGATGGCCTTGGTGACCAATGGTGGAGGGCTTGTGGACCAGAGCTTAAATCTAGGGGTTAATTTACTAAAGGCAGTGTGGCACACTAAAGGCAAATAGACTGTTTACTGTTCGCAAGGGAACTTCCCCCAGAGCTTAGTGAATGAAGTTAAGCTCTGTTGACATCCACTATCTAATCCTAATCACGTGCAAGCCAAAATGCTGTTTTTTTTTTGCTTTTTTGAAAATTCCCTTGCAAAGTGCAACTTCCTTGCAAAGTGAACAGCCTAGAATCAATGACTGTATTTGTAAAACTGACCTTCGTAGTCCTGGACACCTAGTAGCCCCCATGATGATGCGTAAAGGTACCTGCATATCCCTTTAGGTGCCTGTTTTACAGTCCTTGTAGCAGTTTATGAATTTTATCCTGAACATATTTAGGTACAATTTGTTGACAGCTGCCAGCATTGTTTTTCTTCTTTTCCTTGCATTGGTAGACGTGACACTGAGGAATTCAGTAATAAATTGTTATCGTAAGTTGTAGCTCGTTATTGCAATAAGTTTGTGATTCTGTAATGATCTCTGATTGTCTAAGACATCTTAGGACTGCTTGTCAGAAATATCCACCGTAAGAATTAGTAAGTGTGACGGGTGTGGGCTGGCGTATCAGCTGGACATAAACGAATATTCGGTTTGTTGAATTTTGCTAATAAAAGTAATATTTAAGTGATGGGAAGAAACTGGTTTGCACTGAGCTATTAGCATTTGTAACATGTTAAAATCACTTAAAATTGCATTAATGCTTTGCAATTTTTTTTTTTTTTAATTCTGCTGAGTAATTTTATTTTGTACCCAAGAAGGAAATTTCAGATATCATTTAATAATATCCTATAATTCTGTAAAAAAAATAAACCAGGAGCCGAGGAGGACAGCTTTTTCTGAGCAATAGCAGAGTTTACAGCAGGTCTTGTGATTCTCGGCCGCCCTATAGCAGTGAGAGTCACAAGTGTCCAGCCCAGGCACTTGCAGGTGAAGGGGCTCTGTAGGGTTCCATAACGATGGTGGCACTGAGCACTTTCACCTGCTTATGTCCCCAGAAACTGTGCAGCCGAGTTATCCACCAAAATGTCCTAAATACTGTTGTGAACCGAGGGCTCCTAGCACCAGACTTCATCCACACTCCTTCCTTCTGACTATTTCTAGATTGTAAACTCTAATGAGCAGGGCCCTCTGATCCCTCCCGTATTGATTTGTGTTGTAAGTGTACTCATGTTGTAAAGTGCTGCGCAAACTGTTGGCGCTATATAAATCCTGTATAATAAAAACAATATGCAAGAAAGGGAGATTGGCAGCCTTACTGCAGTCTGCACTAACTGATAATGCACTGTTGAGCACTTCCGAGGCCTAAAACATACTGTTGGCAAATTTATTCTCGCTGACTGCGCACCTGTGCCCACTTTTGTATACCAATGTGCAATTTTGCACTTGCCAACAATGCAGCTATACTCACTTTTGCACTCCCCATCATTGCACCAACAAGCACTTCTGTGTTCGCTGATATGGCACTTCCCAGGCATTTCTGCACTAAGTATAAAAGAAAATATTCCTGCGCCTAATCAAAGAGTAATCTAATTGTTGCACCGCTGCACACACTGAAATGGGGTACTTTAACCCCAATTGGAGAAGACAAAAGGTAAAAAGGTAGTGGTGCGCGGTACTATGGTGAAGAATCTAGTTAAAACAGGTTTAATATATTCAATAGGTACTCAAAAGATTAGAAGATAAATGTAATATCGTCTCCACTACAGGTAATAAATGGAACGTAGAAAAAGAAAAGACAATATATGTATATAAAAAATATAAAAAATATATATATATGTATATATAGTGAGGGACCCTCACTCCTATGCGTAGTAGTATTTTGAGTGGTAGACAAATGGATAAGAAAAACAATTAATGATAAATAAGACTGGTGGTCCCAATGCGATTTTTTAGGTAGCAGAGTTGCATAAAGTGGCAGTGCTGAATATAAAGAAGGTCCGTGAAAATAACTACTACTGTATTTGTTTCAGTGACTAAAGTACTATACATAAAATAGTGGACGAAATAAAAAATATATAAAGTGAATCACCATGCGATTTGTTAAAAATGACGAAAAACGCATACAAAGTGCTAGTGCTGAACAATAAATAGATCTGAAAAGAAAATCTGCTAAGTCAAAGTATATGTGTAACAGTGTACAAAAGTAATCATTAGCTAGATAAGGCAAAAGATGTAAGTAATGCTTGCCTTGTGACTAAAGAAATCGCATATGGTGTTAAAGCCAAGGGAGGGTTAAGCAAAGTGACTCTGTGCGGGTGTCTTTATACCATAGACTTAAATATCGGTGCAGTGCACTAAATTGAATCATACAATCAAAGAAAATAAATCAAATTGTTGAATCAAAACAAAAACGCATAAACGATCCAAGTGTTGGTGAGAGGGAAACAACCCTCTGGGAATAATCCAAAACAGAAGGAAAAAGGTGCACAGTGTTTGAAGCTATAAAAAATATAAAAAAACAACAATGGAACAGTAATCCTAGTTAAAATTGTCCATTCAGCTGGTGCAACAACAAGTGGCGATTAGCCCAAAATCGCATGTAACAAGACAATCGCCTGCAATGCTGGTGCTTAAAATATATGTGCACTATAAGGTAGAGATTTAAACAGTGATAATGGTGATGGTGGATATCTCCCACGTGGTCCTGTGTAATCAGAATATGGGTGTCCCCTTACCTTACAGCTGTAAGGTAACAGCATATGGTATATGTATCCTCAGGGTTCCTGGTGGTCCTTATCCCTCGAGGTCCTATTCACGTGTCCCCGGGTCCTGGCATCTCCTGCCTACTGTGCCGTATTGGGCTCTGTAAGTGGTCCCTCAGCGGTACTTCAGCGTGGGGGGGGGGAATTGGTGGTATACCTCGGCGGTTTTATGCAAGGGGTTAAACAGATAAGGAGGAAGGGAGCCCCATAGTATAGTATTTTTCAACAGTATTGAAATTTATTTATAAAAACAGCTTTGGTACTCACAAACAGACAGAGTTTTTGTATGGTGTATAAACGAGCCTCAAGCTCGATTGCGTCACTTCCGGTAGCGTCCCGACTAGTGTTCGTCACGGTCACGTGACTTCATCAGGGGATGTCTAGTGCTCAGGGAAGTGTCTTTAAATAGAGCCATTAATTGCTTATTTGGCGGCCATTTTGGGGAAGACCCGAAAGTATCCCGGCGGCCATTTTGCGGTGTATCAGGTCGCCGGAAGTGTGTGGACGGCCATTTTTTTGGTGGTCACACCGGGTTTGTTGTATTGTTAGCCGGAAATAAACAAGTGGCCATTTTTTTGGAGGTATCTCAGACGGATTTGCATATGGATATCACTATATCACTAGATATTTCTGCACTAGATATCATACCTAGACTCACTTCTGTACTCGCCAACTTTGCACTTTTCTGTGTTTGCCAACATTTTTATACTCTCCAGCACTGCATCATATGTCCACACATTTCCAGACTACTGCAGTTTCGCACATATATTCAATTATGTATACTGCATTTGACAGTAGTTCTGCACTCTTCACTTCTGCATGTTAGTAAATGGTCTTTATACGATATATCTGCTTTATAGCCCTTGCACATAGGCGACTAAGCCCATTCAGTGTAATGATGGCATATTTCCTCCACCCAGGTGCAGTGTACAACCTGCTATTGACATGAGTGGCTGTGTGCTGCCATACTCGTGCATACCATAGTGCTATCATAAACAGGAGAACATCTACGGTGTATGAAAAAAATAGAAAGTTGTATTTTTTTTGCACATGCCCGTACACTGTATTCTTATTAGCATATAGACAACACAGGAGCACCGAAGAGGGACCTGAGAAGAGGAGGATCTGGGCTGCTCTGTGTAAATTCACTTCACTGAGCAGGTAAGTATAACATGTTTGTTATTTTCAGGGCTTTTTTTCTCAGAGAATAGGTTCAGGATGTCTGCCCCCTATCCACCTCTGAGCACAGTCCCTTGGTTCCATCCTCTACCCATCTTCCTGTCCAGCCCTTTTTAGAGAATATATAACTGAGTATCATTTTGTGGTGCTAAGTAATTTGCATGGATTTTATTAATAAGCATTAAGATATACACCCTTCTTTCAACAATAGATCCTCCCTTTCAACAATAGACCCCCCCCACAACAAAATGATCCTCCAGTAACAACAGATCCACACCAGCAGCAATAGACCCCTGTCCGCAACAACGGATCTCCCAGCAGCCTGCAACAATAAACCCCTCTCTCATCAATAGATCTCTCCCAGCAACAATTGGCCCCCAGCAATGATAGATCCCCAGCAGCCAGCATCATTAGACCCTCCAGCAGCCAACAACAATAGACCCTTCCGTATACAGTAGATTAATCCCATCAACAATAGATCTCCCAGACCCCAGCACACCCCAGCACCCTTACATACATTCAGTGCAGAAGGTGACGGAAGCCCCACATTCCTGCTGAAAAAAAGCCCTGGTTATTTTTAACTTAAAAAGAAATTAGACTTTAGTATCACTTTAAATAATATCCTGTTGGAGGCAGAACACCGTAAAAAAGGTAAAGAAGCTGGACACTGTAAGTGATTAAAGGCTAAGTTCACCTTTTGGATCATGTTGCATGTTAGGCTGCTTTCACACTGGGGCGAGAGCAGCGTCGGCGGTAAAGCGCCGCTATTTTTAGCGGCGCTTTACCGTCGTTTTAGCGGCGGTGTGCGGGCGCTAGCGGGGTGGTTTTAACCCCCGCTAGCGGCCGAAAAGGGGTTAAACCCGCCCGCAAAGCGCCGCTGCAGCGGCGCTTTGCCGGCGGTATTGCCGCGGTGTCCCATTGATTTCAATGGGTAGCAGCGGTATAGGAGCGGTGAATACACCGCTCCTTCACCGCTGCAAAGATGCGGCTGGCAGGACTTTTTTCACCGTCCTGCCAGCGCATCGCTCCAGTGTGAAAGCCCTCCGGCTTTCACACTGGAGTTAAAGGGGCCGGTTTTTTTCAGGCGTTACACAGGCGCTATTTATAGCGCTGTAACGCCTGAATACCGCCCCAGTGTGAAAGCAGCCTTACACCCATATTTAAGGTGGAACATGCAACGCGTTCCAGCTCCTGCCACAAGCTCACCCGATCCCCACCCCCAGTGTGACAGTGGACAAGGGAATCTTCTCCCTGCTCCGATCGTCACTTTTTAAAAATAGTGTGGCCATGTGGTGCTTCGCCCACACAGACGCATTGTTCATTCATAGTTTGCTGTGAATGAATGAACAACAAGTACCGTCATCCACCATGGCTGAAAGCTTATAGTTTTTAATGAACTGTGAGGGCACTGATGAGCGCTCTTGTAGAAAGAGAGAACATGCAACTGGTTTAATAGGAGACGCCCCCTTAGACTTTTAAGGCAGGAATGGGAGTAATAAAGTATGAAAAAGGCAACCAAGTGCCACTTTTATTAAATACCAAAAATGTATTTTTATCATCAAAAAATAGTCACTTTTAAATATACAAAGTACACCAAATTAGTTATATGTATACATGTATGTGTGTGTATATATATATATATATATATATATATATATATCCCAAAGCTAGTAATCTAGGCACTGCCAAAGTCAAGCTGAGGTCAGTCTGTGAAGATTTGTAGCGCGCATCCTGACATGTTTCAGAAATTATTATTGATACATATTTTCCTTCATCGGGGAGATTTATTTTTGGGTGACTTTATCTGCAACATAGATATAGTATTTGTACAATGATACATGAAAACAGGTCATTTTATATAATAAACTGTACAGTATTTTTAGGCTAAAAGGTACTTACACACAGGGTTGATTGAAATAGCATGGAAAAATGATAAAAACAATAACAGGTGATCCATGTTGGCTGGGAGAGTTTAAAAGGACAGATAGATGGGCAACCATGTACTTCATTCACAAGCTTTCAACCTTACAGCCCATATAGAGGAAAAAGTAGAAAGCTGCAGGGTTTGTCTGCAGGAGCCTGACATTTCACCCCCACATCTACTTATCATGGGTGCAGTGCATTCCTGGCTCATGCAGGAAAAAATAATAAATGCACGTTTTTTTTTTTCTTCAAAGATATTTAGATGTGTATTATTTTTTATGGAAATGTGAACTTATCCTTTAACCACTTGCCGACCAGCCGCAGTACATATACTGCGGCAGGTCAACTCTTTTGCGCGAAACAACGTACCTGTATGTAATTTGGTGCAAAAGGCAGCGGGAGCGTGCAGGGGGAACCAATCAGCGGCTCTGACAGGCGCGATGTCTGTCGGCCACCTGCGATTGCTTCACAGAGAAGCAGAGCGGGGATCTGCTTATGTAAACAAGGCAGATCCCCATTCTGACGAATGGATGCAGAGATCTTCTGTTCCTGCTAAGCAGGAACACAGATCTCTGTGTCCATCCAGTAAGTCCATCCCCAACACAATTAGCAAGCACCCCTTAGGGACAAACTCGCCCCTGGCGTTAACCCCTTCCCTGCCAGTGTCATTAGTACAATAACAGTGCATATTTTTAGCACTGATTGCTGTAATAATGTCACTGGTCCCCAAAAATGTGTCAAAAGTGTTAGGTGTCTGATTTGTCCCCAATGTTGCAGTCCTGCTAAAAATCGCTGATCGCTGCCATTACTAGTATAAAAATAAAAATGCCATTAAAATATCCCATAGTTTGTAGACATAATAACTTTTGCGTAAACCAATCAATATGCGCTTATTGGAATACATATTGACCTAACTTGATAAAGAAATTCGATTTTTTTTTTTTAATTTTTTTTTTATTGGATATGTTTTACAGCAGAAAGTAAAAAAAAATTCTTTATTTTCAAAATTGTCTGCTTTTTTTTTGTTTATAGCGCAAAAAATGAAAACTGCAGAGGTGATCAAACACCACCAAAAGAAAACTGCAGAGGTGATCAAATACCACCAAAAGAAAATTTGTGGGAAAAAAAAGGAAGTCAATTTTAATTGGGTACATCGTCGCATGACCGCGCAATTTCAGTTAAATTAACCCAGTGCAGTTTTGCAAAAAAATGGCTTGGTCATTAACCACTTAAGCCCAGGACCAATTTGCAGCCAAAGGGCCAGGCCCCTTTTTGCGATTCGGCACTGCGTCGATTTAACTGACAATTGCACGGTCATGCAACATGGCTTCCAAACAAAATTGGCGTCCTTTTTTTCCCCACAAATAGAGCTTTCTTTTGGTGGTATTTGATCACCTCTACGGTTTTTATTTTATGCGCTATAAACAAAAATAGAGCAACAATTTTGAAAAAAATGCAATATTTTTTACTTTTTGCTATAATAAATATCCCCAAAAAATATATATAAAAAAACATTTTTTTTCCTCAGTTTGAGGCCGATACGTATTCTTCTACATATTTTTGTAAAAAAAAAAATCGCAATTAGCGATTATTGATTGGTTTGCACAAAAGTTATAGCGTTTACAAAATAGGGGATAGTTTTATAGCATTTTTATAAACAAATTTTTTTACTAGTAATGGCGGCCATCAGCGATTTTTATTGTGACTGCGACATTATGGCGGACACATCGGAAATTTTTGACACATTTTTGGAACCATTGTCATTTATATAGCAATCAGTGCTATTTAAATGCACTGATTCCTGTGTAAATGGCACTGGCAGTGAAGGCGTTAACCACTAGGGGGCAGTGTAGTGTTATGTATGATGTTATGTTTTTTTTTTATTGTAGGGGGCGTGGCCTGGCATGTGATGTCACTGACCGTCCTTCCCTATAAAAGGGAACAGACGATCGGTTACAGCCACACAGGGAAGCACGGGGAGAGGTTTGTTTACACAGACCTCTCCTCGTTCTTCAGCTCTGTGACCCGATTGTGGGGCACCAGCAGCGATTGGGTCTGCTGGTCCCACGGCTATGGTCACGGAGCACAGGAACGGGTCGGGAGTGCACCACCAGCGGCGCACTCCCGGCCCACGGCTGGGCACTTAAAAAGCAATGTACAGATACGTGCTTGTGCCCAGCCGTGCCATTCTGCCGACGTACATCGGCGTGAGGCGGTCCTTAAGTGGTTAAGGAGGTAAAACCTTCCGGGGCTGAAGGGGTTAAATCAGCTGCTTAAAGTGCTTACAGAATTGATGGTTTAATATTTACTTTATAGTCTTTTTTTATTTTATTTTTCCTTTAATAAATCAACCACATTGAGGATTAGATGGTCTTTACGATTATTGCAAAATAATAGGTTTTGAGAAGGTCTTTGTAAATGGCCTCTTGTAAACCCATGCAGATGTTTGTACTGGGATATTATTACATGTTTCCAGCTGCACGGCCCAGTTTGGAAATCTTTCCTACTAGAGGACGATGCGCCTCGTTTTACTTACACGAAGGAGTGCGGATATCTTTTATAAGTTTCTCTGACCGTTTCCTTTACCTTGAATTGTATCCCCAGGTCTGAAGGAGTATTCTGGAAATATTTAGATAACACAATTTATTTTACAGTTCAAGATGAAGTCAGGCTCGATATTTTCACAAGGAACTTGGAAGGCGTACAAGGAAAATGTAATTGACATCTGTTCTTTGAGGTTTGGAGTGAAATTGAGCTTTAAAGTGTCCTTCTATGTGACAGAAGCATTTTGATTTAATGTGGTATGAATGTGTTTGGAGGGTCATTATTCTCCCTTTAAAATAAGCTGAAATAAAATGAAAACATATCCTGGAGGCTGCATTCACACTACAGCATAATAAAATGCTGCATTTTAGAGCGTCTTCAACATATTTATCGCTTTTTGTGCTCTTTACTGCATTTTAGCATGCATTTTACTGCACTTTTTAACATGTGCTGTGCAGTGGCTGCCCATGTTGGAGGAGGCAAAAGCTATCAGTGGACTAATCTTTGTTTTCCTCGACCTCTCTTCTTAAAGTGGAAGTAAAGGCTATTATGAGCTAGTATGCATAGCAGGTAGCCGACACGAGCGGCATATCGCAGTGATCTGCTGCGTGCTCAGTGCGCCTGCGCGCCGCTGTCTATGGCGCATGCGCCGTGGACAGCAGTGCCTGTCTTTTTGTAAATATCTCCTAAACCGTATAGGTTTATGAGATATTTCTTGGACCTACAGGTAAGCCTTAATCTAGGCTTACCTGTAGGTCAAAGTGGTTTGTAAGGGTTTACAACCACTTTAAAGTGGTTGTATATTCTTATATATATATATCCTATGAAGAGACTGGCTGCAGGTGATAAACCAATCCTCCTGCATAAGCTGTACCTGTTTATCTGCAATCTTCTCATCTCTGCATATGTCCAAAGTCCAGAACTTTTATATTTGTCTGAGCTGTTTGGAAAAAGGGGGACAGAGAGCTGAAGTTAAACTCTGCAGAGCTCAGTGAGGAGAGCTCTGAGAGCTGATTGGAGGGAAGGGACACTCCCCATGAACCAGCAGACAGGACACTTAGGCTGGATTCACACCTATGCAGTTTTAGTGCTTTTTGCACTTTGCAGATTAGCACTACAGTCCATTTAACATGGTTTCCTATGGAACACTTTTTGTATTTCAAATCTGCAAAATGCAAAAAGCGCTAAAACTGCATAGGTGTGAATCCAGCCTTAGTGGACCCAATTGAGACAAGTACACACTATAGAGCAGTGAGGGCACACCTTGGCACCCCAGATGTTTTGGAACTACATTTCCCATGATGCTCAACTACACTGCAGAGTGCATGAGCATCATGGGAAATGTAGTTCCAAAACATCTGGGGTGCCAAGGCTCGCCATCACTGCTGAATATGAATATGCTTTGATCTAAACCAGTCAACATCAACCCTGTCCTCAGGGCCCACTAACAGGCCAGGTTTGCAAGATAACTGAAATACATCACAGGTGATATCATTTGCTGCTCAGTGACTGCAGTATCCCTAAGGTAATACATAAAACCTGGCCTGTTCGTGGGCCCTGAGGACAGGGTTGATGACCACTGATCTAAACCATTCCATTGTAGCTCTGGCTGTATGTTTAGGGTCGTTGTCCTGCTGGAAGGTGAACCTCCGTCCCAGTCTCCAGTGTTTTGCAGAGTCTAACAGGTTTTCTTCTAAGATTGCCCTGTATTTGGCTTTATCCATCTTCCCATCAACTCTGACCAGCTTCCCTGTCCCTAGTGGAGAAAAGCATCCCCACAACATGATGCTGCCACCACCATGTTTCACAGTAGGATGGTGTGTCCAGGGTTGTGTGCAGTGTTAGTTTTCTGTCACACATAGCATTTTGCTTTTAGTCCAAAAAGTTCAATTTTGGTCTCATCTGACCAGAGCACCTTCTTCCACATGTTTGCTGTGTCCCCCACATGGCTTCTCGCAAACGGGACTTCTTATGGTTTACTTTCAATAATGGCTTTCTTCTTGCCACTCTTCCATAAAGGCCATATTTGTGGAGTGTACGACTAATAGTTGTCTTATGAACAGATTCTCCCACCTGAGCTGTGAATCTCTGCAGCTCCTCCAGAGTTACCACTAGATTTTAGTTAGGGATATCATAGTAAAGGGGGCTGAATACAAATACACGCCACACTTTTCAGATATTTATTTTTCTTCCACTTCACAATTATGTGCCACTTTGTGTTGGTCTATCACATAAAATCCCAATAAAATACATTTATGTTTTGGCTAACATGGCAAAATGTGGAAAATGTCAAGCGGTATGAATATTTTATCAAGGCACTGTAATGGATGGTGCCTAGGAATGGTCACATGTGTTGCTGCTTCTAACTGCACTAAATGCTTTGTATGCACTAAAGCTGCTTTAGTTTGTAGCAATGGGTCTATTTCAAACATTACCGTGGATGTAAACCCTCACATATACCCAGTGAAGTGAACAGCCTCAGATGATACACAGAGATGAAACAAATCCCACACCTCCCAACTTTTTGAGATGGGAATGAGGGACACCTATCAGCAAAAGTATGCAGGCAAAGGACACCGCCACGCCTCCTTAAAGGAGAATTTTTCAAAAAAACACAAGATTGGTTAAACCCACAAGTGCTTTTTTACCACTACTATTACTTTATATTGGCATTTGGAATTTACAAATGCAGCAATTTAGAAATCGGTTGAAAGATTTAGCACTGGAAAACACTTTTTTATAGATAAAAAGTGCATTTTATATACATCTATATAGATCAGACCCAAATGAGGAGGAATGAGGGAGAGAGAGGGACTGCTCGAAATCAGGGACAGTACCTCGAAATCAGGGACAGTACCTCGAAATCAGGGACAGTACCTTGAAATCAGGGACAGTAGGGAGCTATGAAATCGTAGGTTTTACAAGTATATCTGCAGTCTTCTCTTCTCTACACCCCTTCTAAAGGGCAGATTGTGTTAAAAAATCTTTCTCCATCTGTCAGGAGCACAGAGGAGGGGGCGGAGAGGCAGCTGTTAGTGTGTGAGAGCTGATTGGAGGAAAGGAACACACACCCCTCTACACAGAAAAAATGTGCTGTGAGTAAACAAAGCTCCATTCTATTTATCTCATGTTTCGGGAGAACTTCTCAGAAGTGACTCATGTTAATAATAGAGGAACTAAGCACCACTTAGTACTTTGAAGAGAGAGACGTAAACACTACAGATATACAATATGTGCTTTGCTCAGATTCCATGACTGAGGTTTACAACCACTTTAACGTAAGGCTGGAATGGATATAATAAGACTCAATAAACAAGAACTGAATTATTTACCTTTTCTGGAGAAAATGCTGTTGCGTGCCCAGTCCAATGCTGTTCCCAAGGCCAGAAGCCGGGACATTTCATGTCTGCTTGGATATAAAAACAACACGGAAGGGAACCTGGCACATCATCTTCTCTAGGAATTATAAGTATTTCTCCTTCTGTTATTTTAAATTTATTTGTAACTGCAACTGTGATAGCCTTACGCGAATGTTTGTGTATAAGTCAACTTTATTGCTATGTTAAGCACATCAGCCTTGTACTTAGAATAGAGGATGTAAAAAAAAAGATGTTATGTATAGGAGTGGATGGCTGCTGGCTTCTTAGGAACTACCCAGGAGCAGTTTGAAAATAAACAAGAGATGGTTTAAAAGAGAAGTATGACCAAAGCTTGTTAGTAGTGCACTTACTTTTGCTCTCCTGTGACCCAGAGCCTGCTTTTGGCTGATGTCACAGAGCCGCTCCAGGCTCTGGAAGGACCCCGGCAATATTGTCAGGATTCACCCTACTGCCTGCTTGACAAAAAGCTCTACACATCTGAGAGCCAAAGCCAGCTGCGTCCGCCCCCCTCTCCAGTTTTCTGCTCCAGTGAGCGCTATAGGGACAGATTAGAGAGCGGTGACTGACAGTCACTATTCTCTGCTCGGAGCTGACTGAGAACTGAGTGATCAGTGGTCATGTGATCGCTCAGTTCTCAGGCTTAGAGCCGGCAGGGGAGTATGTAGGTTTATTTTTTTTATCTACCCCAAACTTCTCCTTAAATAATTGCACAAAATTATAAAACGAATAGCTAACACCACCAGCTCCACAACTTGATAGGATCAGATGATTTATTGCTTCAGGCGTTTACATCTTCTTAGCCAGCGGGGCCTAGTAATGCACACATGATAGTTGGTTGCAGAGATCTTAATGGCATGCCCATGCAAGAGTAAAATGATGGGTAGTTCATTAAAGGTGATGTATCTCTCTAGTTCATGTGCAGTACTGCCAGCTAAGAAAAGAAAATCTATACAAAGCTGGAGTGTCGCATGGCTCTTCCATTACTGCTATGGTGGAAAATGATCTAGCCCTGGAGCCCGACATGCAGCCCACTGGCTCTCTTTATGTGATCTGCTGTGTCCAACACCACTCAGAGTAGCAGGACCCTGCCAGTGCTAGGACTCTCTATGCATTTCCACAATGAAGCAGATACTGTCTAATTTTTTTGCCCGGCATTAGACGTATAGTCCCCACCTAACATCATCAGTAAGAGGGAGCAGTATAGGAGGGGGTGAACAGATAGGGAAACAGTGAGGAGGTTAACGGCACTGCCACTTACATATTAGCATTTAAAATAGACAGAATTGATCTTCAATTTTTACTTTCGTAGAATTCAGATTTAAATTTGCCATTTTCTGACTTCACAATGGCTTAGATCAGGGCTAGGCAACCATTAGCTCTCCAGCTATGGTGGAACTAAATTTCCCATGAGGCATTGCAAGGCTGGCAGTTACAATTACTCCCAGAGGCATGAGGGGACTTCTGCAACAGCTGGAGGTCCCCAGGTTGCCTACCCCTGGCTTAGATGAAAGCCCTGCAAACTGAACCCAGGCACATTTACTTATCCCTTAGTCTAGTGAAAGCAATGTGTCTCTATCCTTAAACTGATGTCAGATGACCACTTCAGGCATATAATGAAACAAATAGATTAATTTTTTTCTTGATGTTATCTGTCATTATCTTGTGAGGTCACATTTGATAAAGCAAAACACAATAAAAGATTAGAATCGTAGTTAACCTGGTCATTGGCATCGCTAGGGGGTGCGGTAGTTGCGGCCTGCATTGGGTGACACCAGGGGAGGACTTAACCGGGCGCTCTAAAGCACCCTGAAAGGCCACACCGCTTCCGCTGCAGACATGCAGGGCTGGCGGAAAACTCGCAGCTCCATCCACCTGCTGCTCTCCTCCTACTGCAGGTGACAGCTGGCTCAGGAGCTGCAGCTGACCTGGTGGGATCCCCACACTGCTCCGTCCATCTCCAGCATGCCTGAGCATGACACGTCCCTTCTCTGGCCCCTCTCTCTCTGCCTGTGAAGCCGACCACCACATTGAAAGAGAAGCCACTAACTGAGCTATTGAGCCACGAGACGATCTGAGTGAGTGAGCACTGACCAAACCCTGCCCCTCTCTCTCTCTATGCCCCTCCCTCTCTCTCTCTCTGTGCCCTCTCCCTGCCCCCTCTCTCTCTCCCTGCCCCCTCTCTTTGCCCCCTCTCTCTTTGCCCCCTCTCTCTCTGCCCCCTCTCTCTCTGCCCCCCCTCTCTCTCTCTGTCCCCCCTCTCTCTCTCTGTCCCCCCTCTCTCTCTCTGTCCCCCCTCTCTCTCTCTGTCCCCCCCTCTCTCTCTGTCCCCCTCTCCCCCTGCCCCGTCTAGCTCTCCCTGACCCTCTCTCTCTGCCCCTCTCAATCCCCTCTCTGCCCCTTCTCTCTTTCTCTCTGCCCCTTCTCTCTCTCCCTCTCTCTGCCCCCTCTCCCTGCCCCGCTGTCTCTCCCTGCCCCCTCTCTCTTTCTGTCCCCCTCTCTCTCGCTGTCTCCCACTCTCTCTCTGTCTCCCTCTCTCTCTCTCTGTTCCCCTCTCTCTCTCTGTTCCCCTCTCTCTCTCTGTTCCCTCTCTCTCTCTCTGTTCCCCTCTCTCTCTCTGTTCCCCTCTCTCTCTCTGTTCCCCTCTCTCTCTCTGTTCCCTCTCTCTCTCTCTGTTCCCCTCTCTCTCTCTGTTCCCCTCTCTCTCTCTGTTCCCTCTCTCTCTCTCTGTTCCCCTCTCTCTCTCTGTTCCCCTCTCTCTGTCTTCCTCTCTCCCTGCCCCCCTCTCTCTCCACCTCTGCCATCTCTCTCTCTCCCCCACCTTCTCCCCCTCTCTCTCAACCCCCTTTCTCTCTCATCCCCCTTTCTCTCTCATCCACCTTTCTCTCTCATCCCCCTTTGTCTCTCATCCCCCTTTGTCTCTCATCCCCCTTTCTCTCTCATCCCCCTTTCTCTCTCTTCCCCCTGTCTCTGTGCCATATCTCTTTCCCACCTCCTCACCCTCTCTCTCTCTTCCCCCTCTCTCTCTTCCCCCTCTCTCTCTTCCCCCCCTCTCTCTTCCCCCTCTCTCTCTCTCACCCCCTCTCTCTCTCACCCCCTCTCTCTCTCACCCCCTCTCTCTCTGCCATCTCTCTCCCACCCCCCCTTCCTGCCCTCTCACTCTTTCACCACTCCCCCTACCGCTCGCACTCTCTCCTCATGACCCCCTTCT
This sequence comes from Lithobates pipiens, assembly GCF_037356315.1. Taxonomy (NCBI): domain Eukaryota; kingdom Metazoa; phylum Chordata; class Amphibia; order Anura; family Ranidae; genus Lithobates; species Lithobates pipiens. The sequence goes on along the minus strand of NW_027507903.1, from coordinate 57,611,114 downwards.
CTCTCTGCCCTCTCGCTCTCCCGCAGGTTGCAAAAATTATTGGGGGGGTGGTACCAACCCTAGTGATGCCACTGTACCTGGCAACTATCTGCAATTCAGTTATATGATACTACACCTGTTCCAACATAAACTGGCCATAGATGATTTCCTTGTACAACTTTCCTTTTGATATATCCAAACCATATAATGTGGAGGTCAAACCGAAAAACACTTTCATTTGTATGCAGTCAGGCAGGCCCAATGTATGGCCAGCTTTACAGTGCAGGTAGGAGAGCCACACCTGTGCTCAGACCGCAGCCACACATATTGTAAATAAGCATCAAGGTGAAAAGGTCAGCTTTAGTGAAGCCCACTAGGGCTAAAATGCACCAACACTTTCTGTGTATGGGATTTCTTTTTACTCCCGATGGACTTACAATGAAGAACTTTTATAGCACACTGTGTTTCCGGCATTTTTGTCCTGCAGCTGGCCACTAAGGATGAGCTCAGGCATGTCCGTAAACAGCACGTGCAGAGCCCGCCAGGAAGTCGGTCCTGCGGATCGCTAATCACAAGCAGTGAGACATCGTTCCGATGCAAAAGTGCAGAGATCGGGAAATGTCTCTTGTGATTAGGGCTCTTCAGTGCCGACTTCCTGCCGGGCTCTGCACGTGCTGTTTATGGGCACACCTGAGCTCATCCTTACTGGCCACATTCCAATAGGTTTTCGTTCAAAAAGTTCATTTTTAGGATGGTTAGTGGGGTCAAATTGACATTCATTTTTAATTGTAGAGACCAGAAAATTTTAAGGAGCAGAACGGAAATGTTCTCCCCAAACTAAATTCTAACTGAATGTGGTTTTCATTCGAAACAAAATTGTACTTCCTTTAACGTCCTGTGGTCTTTTGGGCTGAGGGGTGGGCACCATTTTGGTTCCACTGTGCTGTCTGGACCACTGGGGGAAACAACTTAAAGCGGAGCTGCTGAAAGGCCTAAAATGAAGCTGTTCTGTAGTAAATATAAATTCTATTATCTGTTCTGTAACCTTGTCAACCAATTGATGTTATTGCTTGGTTTTCATTGTACTGATTGATGTTTTGTATCCTTCAGAAGTCTATATTCTTATCCACCCTGAAGAAGACCGCTACTATATTGTGGTCGAAACGCGCTGGGGTCTTTCTGTCTGACTTTTTGCAGTTATTTTACTATTTGTATACCGATTGTACGATTGTATAATTATGTGATTTATGCCTTCTAGCAGTTGATTTTAGAGCTCTTGTCTTGACGGACAGTTGTGTCTGTACATACTCATTTTTGTAATAAACATTTTATACAACACTTTGCACTTGTTTGCTGCAACTCAAAACCCCTTAGGGAAATTTCCATACTCCATGTACGTACTGTAATGAAACATGTTTAGTACATCTGGGGTTCTATTTAAATAGCAGGTATGGATACATTTTTATGGGCTTTCAAACAGAATTAGTTGACACAAGGATAGCAAAAAAAAAAAAAAAGAATATTCTGACAAACGATTTTCCTTCAAACTAAAATCTAAAGGTGTATGGCCAGCTTTAGATTTATTAGGGTACATGAGCCGAAGGCCACAAAGAGTTGGATTTGCATCAACAAAGCTGCTAGAATGCTGATAGATGAGGGTGTTGGTGGATTTTCCCACTGAAGAAGGTGTTTTCTGTAGCATCTTGGTATAATGTTCCTTGTCCTTGTGAGAAATGCTGTGTTTTATGTTTCTGCACAAATTTCATGGTTCTATCACACAGGCTGGAAAAGCATTCTGGTAACCTAATTTAGTAGGACTAGGGAACTTATGCTTCCAACATAATGACTTTTCAGTTTGTTGCAGTTGTTATATGGCACTGAAGACACTTGATCCCCATGTAAGTGGTACTGTGCTGGATAGTTTTGTGAACGGTCTCCGATAACTCACCAGTTATGCACACCGGGTGAGTTACTGAACTCAAACATTTACTGTCTGCTGTGTTCAGAGAAACCGGTTTGCTGACATAGGACTCAATTTTCAAATCAGTTTTTCCCGAGTTCAGCTGTTGTTTTTTTGATACTGCAACTGATTGTCTTCTTCATATCTCTAAGCCCTTGTACACACAGTCGGACATTCCGACGAAAAATGTCCGATCGGACCGTGTTGTTGGATAATCCGACCGTGTGTGGGCTCCATCGGGCTGTTTCCGTCGGAATATCCGACCGACAAAGTTTTAGACAACATGATCCAATCGGACTTTGTCCGATCGTTTGTAGAGAATTCCGATCGGACAATGTGCCACGCATGCTCAGATCAAATTCCTAGACCAAAGCTATTGGCTACTAGCCTGAACGTAGTTCCGTCATAACTAAATTACGTCATCACGTTACAAACGATCAGATTTTTCAAAAACTTTGTCCGACCAGTTTCGGACAAAATCCGTCAGACAAAATCCGACGGATTTTGTTGTCGGAATGTCCGACCCTGTGTACAAGGACTTAAAATATTTTAAACCATTGAGCCCCTTTCACGCCCGATCAGGTTCGCCTTTCAGTTTTTCAGGCCGACCTGATCGTACCCTCCATTCACTCCTGTGAAATCCAGAGGGTTGGTGGTCCTATTTTCCATTTGTCTGGTGGATCAAATCGGATGGGATTGGATGAAAACGAACAGGCGGTCCATTTTCATCCGATCTCTCCATAGGGGAGAGTGGGGCTCTGACAGGTCTGTGTAAGCACAAGAAGTTGAGATGGACCTGTCACCCGCCTGCTCAGTGGGAATCAGCAGAGCCTGTAATCCTTCAGATTACAGGCTCATTCTGACCTTAGGGGTCTCCTTTGGAGGTAAGAGGCTGGGGGAAACGTGTGACACTCCACTGCTGATTGGATTGGAGGAATCTGAAATCGATGACTTTCCACTAGGGAGGAGCTCAGGCGTGTTCGCATGGAACACGTGCAGAGCCCGCCAGGAGGTCGGTGCAGCGCTGTGCTAATCACAGGCAGTGAGACATTGCCTGATCTCTGCAGCCGCACATCGGGGCAATGTCTCGCTGCCTGTGATTAGCACAGCGCTGCGCCGACTTCCTGGCGGGCTCTGCACGTGTTCCATGCGAACACGCTTAAGCTCATCCCTACTTTCTACACATGCACTTTACGTTTTCTACATGAACTGTTTGAAGATTCAGTGCATTCACGTTTGCACTTTACTGCACTGATTGGACTTTGCACCTTTTCCTTTTTTTACATTGACTTTTATTATTTTGCATTTCATGCGATTTCTTGCACTTTAGTGATTTTTTTATTGCATTTTATGTGTTTTTTTATGTTATTTATGGTTTTGTTTGCACCTTTATGCACTTTAGACCTTCCTGTTCCTATTGGATCCTTCTTGCACTTTATGTGAAGAGTTTGGCACTTTATGCAACTTTTTTCACTTTATGCGATTTTCTGGTTAATTGTTCCGTTTTGTGATTGCTATCCACTCCCATCTGCATTCTATGTAATTGCTATCCACTCCTTGCACTTTTTTTTTTTTTTCCACTTTATGTGATTTTTGGTTAATTGTTTTGCTTTGTGATTGCTATCCACTCCTATACATTTTTAGAGCTATTGGTTACGTTTGATTATTGGTTTCTTTTATCATATGGATTTAGTCATTCTGGTGATATTACACTGCTAATTTTTTTGTTTATTTTATTCAGCTTGGCCACTCACTTTTCCTTACTGCAGTTAGCGCCACATATTTATTTTTATTTGATTGCTTTTTGTGTGGGGACACTCTTTTGTGTTAGGCAGCTTCTGTTGGTCTGTGTGGATTTGCTTTAGCTGTTCACTTTGGTTTTGCGCATTAGTCTGCCTTTAGTTTACCTGTGTGAAAGGACCCTTACATATACCCAGTGAAGTGACTGGCTTCAGGTGTCAGGTGATACACAAATATGAAACAAATCCTCCAACATAAGTTGTACCTGTTTATCTGCTCTTCTCTACAGCCATTCAAAGTGCATAATTTATACAGATTGTCTGAGCTGTCTGGAAAAAAAAAGGTGGGGGCAGAGAGCTGACATTACACTCTGCAGAGCTCAGTGAGGAGATCTCGGAGAGCTGATTGGAGGGAAGGGACACACACACCCCCCCCCCCCCCCCCCCATCACACAGGTCACAGGAACAGAACGGAGGCTGTCAATCAGCTGGAGGTCCCTCCCTCCCCTGTTACCTTTTTTCTCTTGGTGTTGGGAAAACTTGGCAGAAGTGACTTATACTGATAGCAGAGGAGGGGAGCATCAGACAGAAATTACACTTAGTGCTTTTTATTGATACAAGTACACACTTTAGAGGGATTTGCTTTGTTCAGATTTCATGTCTGAGGTTTGCAACTGCTAAAGGCAATGTCATGTTGGCCTGCCTTCTCCCCTCTCCCTCTCTCATAATTAGACTTTGTGTTGTAGGGTTATTGGTCCTGAGTGAACCCTGAGGCTCAACTGCACATGGGCTTAGTTTCCCCGAAACCTGAAAAGCTTCCCCACCTTCACACATGCCCGGAATGTCATCTGCACATGTGCAGAAGCTCCAAAGGGCTTATACCAAGACCTGAGGGCCTGGCAGAGCCCCTTGGCACATCTGCAGACAGAGCATTACAGGGTGGCACTGAAGTTTTGCTCATAAACCAGTAGATTGAAGGTTTTACTTTTACCATTCAATTTTGAAAATAATTGGCTTTCCAAAAAAACACATTTACTGTTAGAAATTTACTTGTTTGAAAAAAAAATTCTGCCCTGCTCCTATGAATTTTCTTGTCACTGTGATCAAAAATAAATGTCGATTTGACTAACATTTCGAAAACCGAAAAAACATTCTCAGAACAAGAAATTTCAAACTAAATTCCAGTGTGTGGCCAGCTTTTGCCTGCCCTGTATGTAGTGCTATTATAACAATGTCAGTGTTTTTTATTGGGCCTCATGATAAAATCAATGCAGAAGTCAATTCACAATGATTACCACATAGGGTTATTGCCTATTAAAATAACCGGCTTCAGGCTGGTGATAATGGTCTATGGAGGAGGGAAGGAAAAAGAGCCATTTGAAATGGTAATAAAATAACATTTCATAAAATAAAATATTGATTTTCCCAAATTAAGGCTTTTGACAGACAAATGTTCATTGCATGTGTTAAAAAAAAAAAGAGGACACATCTTAGTGATGATTCTGAGTTTAACATATTTAAGAGAAAGTTACAAAATAGGAAGTCACACATCTTAAAGTGATACTAAAGGCTTTTTTTTTTCTTTCATTTTTTAACAACAAATACTTACCTGCTCTGTGTAACAATATTGCAGAGAGAGGTACCTTACCACCTTCTTTTCTGGGAGCCCCCCATTGGCACGGTAAGTTTCTCCCTCCTCTGTGTGCTAGGGGGGTATCCATAAACACACACAGCATCGGTAAGCCATGCCCCCCCCCCACCCCCACAATGACATGGAGCTAGATGATTGTTTAGGGACAGGACCCGGCGGGTTGAGACAGGTAGTGGGAGATTTTTTATTATCTTAAGGGCTGTGATGGAACGCCTGGCACCCAGCCTGGGTGCTTCTGCCAGACAGTGCCTCCTGCCCTCTAAACCTTTTTCCACTTAAGGGCCAGATTCAATGTATGTAAATGCATGGAGGGACACATTCACCTGCTAATAAACTATGATAATAATAATCCTAACATAGTAATAATAACAATACAGGTTTACCTCACTTTAAGGTGCTTCACTAATACAAAGCCAGTTCACCCTGAGAGAGCATGTGGCTAGGGATTCGGATTTTACTGCCCCCTCCCCCACCCTGGCACCCAAGGGTGGCTGATGGCAGGCCTGCCAGCCAGCATGGTCTGGAGATGAGGTCCCGGTCCCTAGAGGTGATGGGGTCCCTGTCCCCAGGGGAGAAGGGGTACCCGTCCCCAGTGGTAATGGGGTACCTGTCCCCAGTGGTAATGGGGTCCCTGTCCTCAGGTGAGAAGGCGCACTGTCCCTAGGGGAGATGGGGTCCCTTCCCCCAGGTGAGAAGGTGTCCCTGCCCCCAGGTGAGAAGGGGTCCCTCTCCGCAGGGGTGATGGGGTCCCTGTCCCCAGGTGAGAAGAGGTTGCTGTCCCCAGGGGAGAAGGGGTCCTTGTTCCCAGACGAGAAGGGTCTCTGTCCCCAGGGGTGATGGGGTCCACCCTATTGCAGTGTTTTCTGCACCCATAGCAGTGTCCTCTGTCCCCCTTCACATCACTCCCATAGTGTTCTATGCCCCCCTCCCCCCATTTCAAGTTTCCTCTGCCCTCAAAGCAGTGTCTTTTGTTCCCTGCACCTCCCTCTGTAGTGGCCTCTGTCCTCCTGTCCCCCACCCCACAAACACACACTCTGTAGGTCGAAATCTCCTACCTTTACACAGATGTACAGCGAGCAGAGCAGAGATCAATATCACAGGGCTGGATGGGAGCAGGAACTCCTGGTTAACTTTTTACATTAACAGGCTGGTGATTGGTTGTTGGCATCGCCGGCAACCAATCACCTGCTGTGTAATGTAAAAAGTTAACTCTAGTGGTTCCCGCCCCCATCTAGCCCTGCACTACGACTGCAGTGGGCCGGTTGCCCGTGAATTAATTACGAGCACTGACGGGCTGGACATCTAGCAATGGCGGGCCGGGTGTAGTTTGCCGACCCCTGCTCTAAACCGTTCCAGCAGACAGAGGGCTAATACCAGCCCTTTTACCCCAAGCAACATGTTGAAATAGAACCAAAGGAATGACTGTTTTATGAACAGAAATACAGGTTTTATACACTTCAAAAATAGGTCAGTCACCATATGAAAAATAAAACCAAATATTACCCAAAACATGACACAATGGTTTAGATAATGAGGTAGAGTTGACACAAGGCTAATCCGATCATGTAGGAATCTCCAGGCGTTAGTCAATATAGCCAACAGACAGAAACAATAGGTGACTTAATTAACTGAATTAACAATAGGAAAAGTAATCCTGCTTGCAGCATCTTTGGAGCATGTTTGGGGAGCTAATAAAAAAAAGCGCACCAAAAACGACCCTACCCATTAAAATAAATGGGAACTGCCTCAAAAACACCCCCACGTTTTTGGTGTAGTTTTTTTTAGTCACATGTACTTTAAAAACTGCACCGCAAATGCTGCAAAAGTGCTTCATTAACAATTAGGCATTTTACCTGCAGTTTTGAAGTGAACCTGTGTGAAAGTTCCCAAGTGCAGAGAAGACCTCTAAGTAAAAAAATAACATTTCGACTTTAGAACCACTTTAGAACGGCTGTGATTGAACATAGCCGATCACATGGGTAAAGAGCTGAGATTTATGAATCTTTACCAAGATTGGAGTCGCGCTGTGTCCTAGGAACATGGTGCGGCCGCTATCAAGCAGCCGTTCTGGCCGTCCCAGAATGAGAACCTCACCACTCTGTAGTCATTTGACGATAGAGGGGTGGGAAGTGGTTAAGGAACCATGTTTATAATCTTCATTCACATACTAGTGGCATGCATAATAAAAACATGTTAACCGCTTGCTGACCGCCTCACGCTGATATACGCCGGCAGAAGGACTCGTACAGGCAGAATCACGTACCTGTACGCTGCCCTTTAAGAGGCGGCAAGATCCGTGAGTCGGGTCGCGGGTCCTGCGGACTTGATCGCCGTGGGGATACCTGCGATCGCCTCACAGGAAGGAAGAACAGGGAAATGCTTATGTAAACAAGCATCTCGCCGTTTTGCCTAGTGACAGTGTCACCTGTCTCTGCTCCCTGTGATCGGGGATATTTATTATAACAAAATGTAAAGAAAAAAATTCTAAATTGTCGCTCTCTTTTTGTTTATAGAGCAAAAAATAAAAACCGCAGAGGTGATCAAATACCACCAAAAGAAAAAAAGGAACAATTTTATTTGGGTACAACAGGGGTGCCCAGCCTTTTGAGGAGCGAGGGCCACTTTATCGACCTGGTAACCGGTCGTGGGCCACAATCAGCGTAAAGGGGGATGGCAGGTCTGTGTCCACTCTGCATATGTAGAGCAGACACGGACACAGACCTCTCTACCCTAAGGGCCCTCCGATCCTGCCCAGACAGAAGGGGACAGATCCCCTTCAGTTTTCTTGTTGTTTTTTGTTTGTTTTGTTTTTAAGGAGATCGGATTGCAGATAGGCGGGTGTAAACGGACACGAGTCTGTTTACATCTGTCGCTCTATAGAGGTGAATGGAGAGTCCATTTGAGTCCACCTGAAAAACAGACAGGCGGACCCAATCGGACCGATCATGTGAAAGGGGCCTAAGGCTGCTTTCACACTGATGCACAGTGGTTTACCTGCATCTCAACTGGCCTCAATCTTCACTTCTTCCTCAGGATTCCTGCAGCTGGCTGGTACTGCTGGTGGGTACTGTTGGCTGGTACTGGTGCTGCTGGCTGGTACTGCTGGCGGGTACTGGTACTGCTGGGTAGTGCTGACTGGTACTGCTGGTGGGTACTGGTACTGCTGGCTGGTGGGCCAGCGGTTGGGCACCCTTAGGGCACAATGTCACACGATCGCGCAATTGTTAGTTAAAGCAACGCAGTGCCGTATCGCAAAAAATGGCCTGGTCGTTAAAGCAGAAAAGCAGCCATTTTTTCATCTATTAAATCCTTCTGCCCTTGTTGTTTTAACTTTGGATAGTAAAACATTTTTTTTTTTTGTATGCTAGTGAATACCTTATACAGCCCACTAGATACAGCCTAGGATTATGACATGCACAGCTCTCTCTCTCTCCCTCTTGTGAGAGTTTGCCAGGAAGGGAGGGGGTGATGAGTCCTAAGAGGACCAATGAAAGCTACAGAGCTGGAGGTGTGCCTCTGTATGTAAATGCAGGAAGTGAACAGGCAGCACCTTCAGCTGCCCACAGTTACAATGGATGCAGCCAGACTTTGTGGAAGGAGATTTCTTCAGCATATTTGGCAAGTACAGAATCACAGTATATATAGAATAATATGCAGAGTGGTTGGAGGGAAGCTTCAGAATGGCAAAGTTTTTATTACAAATTATGTGAGCAGACTACAGTTCCTCTGTAAGGGGGTAAAACCTTCCGGTGCTGAAGTGGTTAACAAATCTTCATTTAGCCATACAGTATATTGTCAGAAAGGTTTAAAATGTATCTACAAATCTTCAGGGCACTAACCTTTGCTTCTCTAAAGTTAATATATCATCATGCCTAATAAATGTGTTTAATCAAAATTATTACAAGAGCTTAATGGAGGCGAGTCACAATATAGTTTCAATTGAATGCTATTAAAGAATGTCTACTGCTTTTTTACCTAATTTCCCATAAATTATTCTTCAGTAAAGATTAACGAATAAAAGGCTGCAAAGTAGAAGTCTATGACTATGCCAACTGTAATCAGAATCATTTTTAAACAAATCGGAAGCATTTTCCTGCTTTATGCTATTCATGCAGTTCATTTTATAAAGGGAATTCACTAATTTTTTAAATAATTAGCATGACGACTTTCTAGTGCTAATTTCTATTGTGATGTCAGGCATTTACATTTGTATGATACGTGAATGACCGCATAAAGAGGCTTTAACTAAAAGCACACAGACCCGCAGTGTCAAAGTGCACTTCCAGATGCAGGCATGCAAGTTGAATAAAGGCTTAATAAACTATGCAAATAGACGAAGAAAAATAAAACACTCAACTGAGAACAATATACTGCCACAATTATTGCATCACAAAAGTACAATATAGGTATCTTATCCATTATATTTATTTGACCTTGTTTACAATTCATGGCCAATTTCTGTAGCCTTTTATTAAATGTGTTTTGCATTATACTTTGAACTTGATCTACATGCCATGGCTGGTTTCACACATTAACCACATCAGCCCCAGAAGAATTCACCCCCTTCCTGACCAGAAAAAATGTTTTTTTGATTCGGCACTGTGTTGCTTTAGCTGATAATTGCGCGGTCGTGCGGCGTTGTACCCTAACAAATTTGACATCTTTTTTTTCCCACAAATAGAGCTTTCTTTTGGTGGTATTTGATCACCTCTTTGGTTTTTATTTTTTGTGTTTTAAACAAAAAAGAGACAATTTTGAAAAAAAAGCAATATTTTTTGCTAAAACAAATATCCCCAAAAAATATATAAAAAAAAATGTTTTTCCTCAGTATAGGCCGATGTTTATTCTTCTACATATTTTTAGATTGTAAGCTTTAAGGAGCAGGGCCCTCTGATTCTTCTTGTACCAAATTGTAATGTAGCTGTAAAGTTTGCCCTCATGCTGTAAAGCACCACGCAAACTGTTGGCGCTATATAAAATCTAAATAATAATATTTTTGGTAAAAAAAATCGCAATAAGTGTATATTGATTGGTTTGCGCAAACGTTATAGCGTCTACAAAATAGGGAATAGATTTATGGCATTTTTATTATTATTTTATTTTACTATTAATGGTGAGGATCTGTGATTTTTATCAGGACTGCAACATTATGATGGACACTTTTGACACTCTTGTCATTTATACAGCGATCAGTGCTACAAATAGCCACTGATTACTGCATACATGACACTGGCAGGGAAGGGTTTAAACATTAGGGGGCGATCAAGGGGTTAAGTGTGTCCTAGGGAGTTATTCTAACTGTGGGTGGGATAGGCTACCACTGACATGACAGCGATCACTGCTCCCGAATGACAGGGAGCAGTGAACCCTGTCATGTCACTAGGCAGAACAGGGAAATGCCTTGTTTACATATGTATCTCCCCGTTCTGCCTCTCCATCCCAAGATCATGGGCCGCCAGCGAGCATCAATTTGGCGGGGCATGCTCCCACGGTGTGCGGCAAATTCAAAGGGATGTACAGGTACACCCACTTGCCTGTACGAGCCATTCTGCCGGCGTATATCTGTGTGCAGCGGTCAGCAAGTAGTTAAGAGTGTATATATGAGTTTGTTTTCCCCGTGTTCATGAGGGTTATCCACCCCAAAATATACCAGAACAGTAAGTTAACAATCCTTCCCCACCCTACTAAAATAGTACCTGTATCTGTGTATCCTTTAGAATAATTTTTCTCTTTTCAAGTTTCTTACCCTTCATACTACTGAACTAAACTGAACTAATGACCTACTGAACTAAACTGAACTAATGACGTTAAGCCAACATCCAAAGAAAAATTTTGGCTTAACGTCATTAGTTCAGTTTAGTTCAGTAACTAAAGACATTTTTTATTTGTTTGGATAGAGTGGAGAGGGGTAAAACCACCAGTAATTTTTTATTTTTTTAGCCCCCATTAGGGAGATTTACTCTCTATTTTTCATGTATACTGTTATCAATGAAAGTGGATGAAAATCACAAATTTTGGGTTACCCCCCAGAAGAGTAATGGAGGGGAAATCTTCCAATGGGGCACTAGTTCTGGTGGCTACCAAGGATTCCTTCACTTTTGAGGGGTTTTCAGATTTCTTGTTTTGGCTCTACGAGAGGAATGAAAATCTCCCCAGATGGGCACAGATCGAAAGAAAAGGAAAAAAAAACCTAAACCTTCCTTTATTCTATCCAAAGTGAAAAAAAAATGTTTTAGTTCTACTTTAAGGTTCACAAGGAAATGAATGTCATTGCTCACTCCCGTCTACTCTAGTTGCTTGCCTGTGTCTGGCTTCAATACGCCGAAGTCATTGACCTGGAGCATTCATAATGTAAATGAAATTCAGAGAATAGTTAAAATTTCTTATGTCAATACTTATTACAAGTCATTGATTCTGTACATATTAAAGCCCTGGGCATCCAGCACTTTCATAAGCAGAGGTCAACAGTGGCAGCCTTTTGACAGGTATACTTTAAAGTGAACTCGTGTTTTGCCCATGCGAGGGTAAGTTCTATTTTCACCTAAATTCCTCCATCCTTTGAAGCACATACTCACTTTCTTTTCACTCCCTGTTGCTTCATATACAAAGTTAAGAAGAACGCTCTGCCAACCCTGCATGAGAGTGCTCTTGAAAGTCCAATCCCTAAGCAGCAATGCAGTCACATGGGAAGAAAGGAAGCGAGTTGCATGCTTACCATACCCATGAGTATTGGATCTTTCTCCTTGTTCCTAGTGGCTAAAGATGCGGCAGTGAAGAGAAGGTGAGTATGTTTTAGCTAGGAAGGGTGGCAGTTGAGTGAATTTTTTTTTTTTTGCTCTGAATTAGCAAAACACAGGATCACTTTAAATTCCACCTCTTATTCAATGGTATGCACTGTATAACTGAACCAAATGTTCTCTTTAAAGCCACACATGAGTAGAACACATCCACCAAAAGTATGTCTGTATTGGTAGATGATAACTTAGAGCCATGGCAGGCAAGTGGTTGTGTCACTGGCCTTACCGGTAATATTTGCCAACTTTAAAACCTGAATAAGAGGATCTCCTTATAGTGAAAAATGGACTGGCCTACACTGCACTTTATATTGGGCATAGTTAAGGCATAGTTAAACAGAGTGTGAGCCTACTTGTAGTATATATTTCACACATATGCAAAGTTCTTGCCCCTAGAAAATACACCTTAATTACTGTGCCACCAGTGACATTTTCAGAGACATATGTAAAGCTTAAGACAAAATATAATAAAAAATGTATATTATTATACAGTACTTTATAGCGACAACAGTTTGCACAGCACTTTACAAAATAAAGGTAAATAATAGTTACAATACAATTCAATACAAGAGGGTTCAGAAGATCCTACTAGTGAGAGCTTACAATCTAAAACAAAAGTTTAAGTGATACATGGGGTAATAACTATGAGGGATGAGCTGATGGCAAAAGTAAAAGTACAGGTTATTAGGTGAAATCGAGATAAGCTTCAACAAAGAGATTCGTTTTTAGGGATTACCTAAAGGCAGACAGAGTAGAAGATAGACAGATTGGGGTAGGGCATTCCAGTTGAGAAGCTCTGGAGAAGCCCTGGAGGTGACGAGGGAGCTAAGCAGCGGGAGGCCTTGGGAAAAGTGAAGAGGATGGTCTGGGCGATAGTGAGGTTGGTGATGTAGCTCAGAGTTTCAGTGGCATTGTAGTTGTCAGTATTTTGAATTTTAGTCATTGAAAATACGGAAGCCAAATGAGGGTTTGGCAGAGAGGTGTGGCACAAACTGAAAGGTTTTTAAGGTGCTGGAGTCTGGTATCAGAATTAAAGGCTGTAGCTGGGATATCCCATGTAAACTAAGCCAATGAAGTGGTTGTGATACAGACAAGAGATAAAAAGGGAGGTGAATTATTACCTTTGCAGTAGTGTTGAGAAGGGGCATACTTTGGGGGTTTTACTGATGTTAAGGCAGCAAGGTTTGGTCAGCGATTGGATGTGGGACTGAAAGGGGAGGTCAAAGTATGGGAAGAACACCTAGCACCTTGGCATGAGGGGAGGGACTGCTCTCATGGATGATTCTGGGAGGGGCAATGAGGGAAGAAAATACTAACAGCTTAGTTTTGGAAGGACTGAGTTTTAGAAAGTGGTGTGACATGTTAGCTAGTATATTAGTGATGCACAAGGATAAATTAAACTCTTTCATTAGGCATGACTTCCTACAGAGTATAGACTGAAATTTTGCATTTTGTCTACCTTAACCACTTCCCAACCAGCGCACGACGATGTACGTCAACAGAATGGCACGGGCAGGCATATTGGCGTACAGGTACGTCCAATATTCAATGCCGCCCTGCCATCGGGAGTGCGCCGGCGGCGGCACGCTCCCGCGCTGGTCGGGACCCCCGTGAGTCCGGTCGCGGGACCCGCAGACTCGATCGCCGCGGGCATCGGAATGGAGGAAATTCCGAGTAAACAGCATTTCTCCATTCTGCCTAGCAACTAGTGACGCTGATCTCTGCTCCATGTGATTGGAGCAGAGATCAGTGTTCACTAAATGAAAGCCCAACCCCCCCACAGTTAGTAACACACCCCTAGGAACACTTAACCCCTACACTGCCACCCCCTGGTTAACCCCTTCACTGCCAGTGTCATTTACACAGGAATCACTGCATTTATATAGCAGTGATTACTGTATAAATGACAATGGTCCCAAAAATGTGTCAAAAATGTCCGATGGGTCCCCCACAATGTCGCAGTCACAATAAAAATCGCTGATCGCCACCATTACTAGTAAAAAAAAATAATAAAAAAATATTAATAAAAATGCTTTAAAACTATCCCTATTTTGTAAACGCTATAACTTTTGCGCAAACCAATCAATAATCGCTTATTGCGATTTTTTTACCAAAAATATGTAGAAGAATACGTATCGGCCTAAACTGAGGGAAAAAAATGTTTTTTTATATATTTTTGGGGGATATTTATTATAACAAAAAGTAAAAAATAATGCGTTTTTTTCAAAATTGTCGCTCTATTTTTGTTTATAGCGCAAAAAATAAAAACCGCAGGGGTGATCAAATACCACCAAAAGAAAGCTCTATTTGTGGGAAAAAATTACGTCAATTTTGTTTGGGAGCCACGTCGCACGACCGTGCAATTGTCAGTTAAAGCGACGCAGTGCCGAATCGCAAAAAGTGATCTGGTCTTTGACCAGCAAATTGGTCCGGTCTGAAAGTGGTTAAATAAGAATTCAATTTAAATACTTAAATTACTAAACAATCGGCAAATGATTGCATCAGAGAAAAAAAATACCCCATGTGTTTATGGATAGTGATGCGCTCAGGCGTGTTCGAAGTCGGCACGGTGCTGCGCTAATCACAGGCAATGAGACATTTTCCCGATGTGCTGCTGCAGAGATCGGACAATGTCTCATTGCCTGTGATTAGCGCAGTGCCGTGCCCACTTCCTGGCGGGCTCAGCACGTGGCTGTGCAAACACTCCCGAGTCCATCACTGTTGGTGGGAGTTTAAAAAAAAAATGGCACAGCGTGAGCGGGGAGAAAAAAAATTCAGGAAAAAATTATCAGGCTGGGAGGCCCTGCAAGTACATGGAGAAGAGAATAAACTGTCTGAGCCAAGATGTCCACCATCTAAGTGAATGGGTGACTACCGGTCCAAGCTGTCTGCCTTAGAAATGACTGGGCAGACAGCTTGACTTGACAGCTGACCCTTAATTTCTATGAAAGGATGTGGCTGCAAAACTTCAGGATTCAGGTAAAATTATGGAACAGTTGGGAGGTGTGTTGGTGATGATTCTACCACTGATGATGTGCCGCCGGTGGCAGAATCCTCCATCTAATCTGGTCCTTGTAGAGCAGGGATCCTCAAACTACGGCCCTCCAGCTGTTGTGAAACTACACATCCCATGAGGCATTGTAAAACTCTGACATTCACAGACATGACTGGGCATGATGGGAATTGTAGTTCCTGAACAACTGGAGGGCCATAGTTTGAAGACCCATGTTGTAGAGTAACCAAATACAACATTCAGACCAAAATGTGGGACAAATGAGGAGGAAAGAGGGACTTTGTTCCAAATCATGGACAGTTGGGAGCTATGAAATAACTATGATCTAGTTTCCTTATCTACCAAGGAAGCATGTATCATCTATTCCATATAAATAAATAGAATTCTAAGCCTCTGAATGAATGAATAATTGATTTTGATGATAGGCGTAACATTTTCTGGGCGGCTGTATATTTTCACACACATTGGTGGTAATAGTTTATAATGCTTAGGCAGATTGTAGGGGGCTTTATTAAGTGAGTTATCTTATCAGCCGTCTGTTTATGTATAGCATTTGACTTACATAGCGCTCCTGGTGATTTCCAGCTGAACGGTTGAGTCTGGAGCCGATCAACCCTGGTCTTTTTTCAGGGCACAGAGCCTGATTCTTTCTAAACAAACACACTGATAAGTGGTGATAAATCTGAGTGCAGACAGTCTTGTTTGGCAGCTTATTTCATTAACTCCTGGTTTCAGCTGGTAAACTTTGAGAATTAAGCAGAGATGAGAGCTCCCTATTCCCTGGGATATTTAAGTGTTGATGTCATCAGTTTAGCAAGATAATGATTCTTAGGACAGATGTGTTCTACTTCCTTTACAATGTGGGAGAAGTTAAAATTTAAACAGTCCTCATTTTGTTTCCTTCTATTTTTACGGCCGAGCCTAATTATTCTTAAAGCCTCTTTTGTGCCCCATCGTTTAGAGAAAGGTGAATAGTCAGGTTGGAAAACACACATCCAGGGAGCACGTATTTATTTTCTTTTGACCTTGGGCTAGTCATTTAGGTTCAACCACCAGCAATGTTTTTGCTTTTATAGGTATTTTGGTGTCTTGCAAACAGGTATAAAATACGCTTTATATGGGGATTCTTTCTGCTAGAAACTGGCTAAAAAAATTTTTCCAAAAAATTCTAGTTTTGGCGCATAATTACGCACATTTATGTGCGTTTACAGGCCTATTAGAAATTTATACATGTTTAAATGTACCCCTGATAATGTCATTTATGATGAAACAATCGTCGGGACAGTTACATACACATGATGCTGAGCCTGCGTGATCGCTGCTTGAAGCTCGCAAGAAATGTATCTCTGATCTGTTGATTGTGATATGAGCATAGCTTGGACTTTTATGTAAGTGTACTGTTTAACCACTTAAGGACCGAGCCTCTTTCTGAGATTTCTTGTTTACAAGAAAAAAAATGTTTTTTTTGCTAGAAAATTACGTAGAACCCCCAAACATTATAAAAAAAAATCTCTAACACCCTAGAGAATAAAATGCCAGTCGTTGCAGTAGTTTCTGTCAGATCATAATTACGCAGCGGTCTTACAGGCGCACTTTTTTGGGGAAAAAATACACTTTTTTGAATTATAAAATAAAACGACAGTAAAGTTAGCCCAATTTTTTATATTATATTATTTTTTATATATAATTTTTATATTGTGAAAGATAATGTTATGCCATGTAAATTGATACCCAACATGTCACGTTTCAAAGTTGTACCCGCCCGTGGAATGGTGGCAAACTTCTACCCTTAAAAATTTCCATAGACGATGTTTAAAAAATTCTACAAGTTGCATGTTTTGAGTTACAGAGGAGGTCTAGGGCTAGAATTATTGCTCTTGCTTTACCAATCACAGCAATTCCTCATGTGTGTGGCTTGAACACCATTTGCGTATGTGTTCGCTTCTGTGTGCGAGCTCGTCAGGACGGGGCAAGTTTAACATTTGTTTTTCTTATTTATTTTACCTTTTATTTTTTATTTTTACACTGTTCTTTTAAAAAAATGTGTCACTTTTATTCCTATTACAAGGAATTTAAACATCCCTTGTAATAGAAAAAAGCATGACAGGACCACTTAAATATGAGATCTGGCGTCACCAAGACCTCAGATCTCATATTTACACTAAAATGCCATAAAAAAAAAAATTATTAAAAAAAAAAATGGCCCTTTAAGAGCTTTGGGCGGAAGTGACATTTTGGATTCCCCTCACTCACCTCCAAATACAGCCAGCAGAAGGACCCGATCGCCTCCAGCTCCGGTAAGCGTCAGAGGACATCGGAGCATGGCGGGAGGGGAGGCCTTCTCCCTCCGCCGATAAAAGCGATCTTATGGCGAATCCGCCGCAGAGACCACTATTATTGGAAACCAGACCGCTGGCCAAAGAAGAGGGGTTGGGGCAGCTAGCGTCTGCCATAACAAAGATATCCCTCTTCAAAGGTAGGATGTATATCGGAGTGCAGTGGTCCAGAAGTAGTTAATAAACCAGATGTTGAGACAGTATTTCAATATGAAAGTATTATATGTAGTAGTATAGTATATACTATTTCCCACACTGAACAGCAATACTTTATTCTCTCTACCATTGCATTTTTACCTCCGTCTAGCCAGGTGATCTTTTATCTCCCATGGTCAGCAACTATGTGGAGTCCTTTTGTCTCCTAAACATTCTGCGATCGAGGCTTCCTAATAATGCATCCTGTACCCTGAGTTGCTGCTGGTGTATTCCATCCACGGCCATAGGAGAGGAACGTCCGGATTTCATCTCAGCGGATCGGAGATCCAACCAAGTGCTGTGCCGCCTCTCTGAGTAAGAGGGGTCACTGGCCTTCCAGTGAGCCTCCATTTTTGATTATGGCGATGAGTGTCGCGCCATTGGGTGTATGATCATCACTTCCAAACACTTTTTTCTCCTATATAATTTTCTTTGATGGAATCCAGCTTTGTATGAACTTTTTGTTTGCACAATTGCATTTTATTCATGTAATTTTGCATATGTGTCTTCCAACTTTATTCACAGTTATTATTGTTTATATATAATAGCTGCTCCGGTGCAAATTGCACACTGTGTTCACACCTATGCGATCCAATTTTTTTGCGAACTGATTGTGGGGTGTCGTTAAAGGGGTTGTAAAGGGGTTGTAAAGGTAAATATTTTCTTCACCTTCATGCATTCTATGCATGAAGGTGAAAAAACATCTGACAGTGCCAGCTCCCCTAGCCAGCTCCCGCTCACCCCCGAAATCCTCTTCGCCGCTCAGCCTGGCCGCTGATTGGCTAGAGTGGATGGATTGAAAGCAGCGCAGCCATTGGCTCGTGCTGCTGTCAATCACATCCAATGACGCAACGTGCTAGGGACGGGGCCGAGTGATACAGTGAGTGGCTATAGCCACCGGCTGTATCACAGGAGCACGCCCGCAAGTGCTTCTCACCATGTAAGGGAGCTCACATGAACGTGAGAAGGACTTGCGGGGGGAAGCCGGGACAGCCGCCAAGGGACCCCAGAAGACCAGATTCGGGCCACTCTGCAAAATGAGCTGCACAGTAGAGGTAAGTATAACATGTTTGTTATTTAAAAAAAAAAAAAAATTTACTTTACAACCCCTTTAACTTAACATACACTCTGCAATTAGTTTGCGTGAACAGGTTGCGATTTAGACACGGTGCGGATTTGCAGAAAATTCACTGTGAATTCTCACTACATCTAGTGTAGAGAGGACGTGATGTGGAGGAAAGGTGATCATTAGGCTGAGAAGTGACAAATTAACTAGATGACATGTTTACAGATTGTGATAACATCTGCTTGAGAACTGGGCTAAGAGACTTCTTTGAACTTCAACAGATAAGTTGAAGTATAGTTGTTTGTTCTGAAGGACTCATTTATAGTATGTGTACTGTGTTATCTATCTATATATTGATCATAAAACCCTCAATAATAACTCACAATATCAATGTCAGTTACTGCAATAATAACTCATAGAAAAGTGACGGCAGAAAAGGGACCAAAGTGGTCCATCGAGTCAGCACCATTTTTTTTAATACGGGTTTTGTTTTTGGTTTTTGTTAACTTTACTCTGAGTTTTTTCTTTGTTTGACCCAAGCATGTTTGAATCCGCTTACTATTGACTGACTCAATACCTCTGCTGGAAGTCTATTTCAAGCATCATCTACGCTTTTGGTAAAATAATAATTTCTAAGATTAGTTTTCAACTTTCCTCCTGCTAGCTTTTTAGTCATTCTCCCGTTTTCTTGATCCTGGATTCATATTGAAAATACCGAACCCTGTTCACCCCCTTGATGTATGTAAAGGTTTTAGGTATGTATCCCCTTCCCCTTCTTTCCTCCAGACTGTACATATAAAGTTCTGAAGTCTTTCCCGATTTGCTTTATCCCTCAGACCTTTCACCATTTTTGTTACCTATCTCTAGACTCCTCTCATCAATATCTTTTTGTAAGTGGGGTCTCCAGAAATAGACACAGTTATTTAAACAAACTAAAGATTTATATAGAGTAATCAGGACCTCCTTCCTCCTGCTGGTGACCCCTCTAGTGATGCGTCCTGGAATTATATTCACTTCTTCCACTCCCAACATTGGTGCCTGTGACTGCGGTAACAACACCTGGCATTGGTGTCAGTGACTGCAATAATAACCCCTGACGTTGGTGTCAGTGACTGCAATAACAATCCCCAATATTTGTGTCAATGACTGCAATAACAACCCTTGATTTTGGTGTCAGTGACTGCAATAACAATCCCCAACCTTGGTGTCAGTGACTGCAATAATAAACCCAAAGGATTGGGGTTAGTGTAGCATATTACCCCCAGGATTGGGGTCATTGTAGCATATTACCCCCAGGATTGGGGTCAGTGTAGCATATTACCCCCAGGATTGGGGTCAGTGTAGCATATTACCCCCAGGATTGGGGTCAGTGTAGCATATTACCCCCAGGATTGGTGCCAGTGTAGCATATTACCCCCAGGATTGGTGCCTGTGTAGCATATTACCCCCAGGATTGGTGTCAGTGTAGCATATTACCCCCAGGATTGGGGTCAGCGTAGCAAATTAACCCCAGGATTGGGGTTAGCGTAGCGTATTATCCCCCAGGATTGGTGTCAGCGTAGCATATTACCCCCAGGATTGGGGTCAGCGTAGCATATTACCCTCAGGATTGGGGTCAGCGTAGCATATTACCCTCAGGATTGGGGTTGGTGTAGCATATTACCCCCAGGATTGGTGTCAGTGTAGCATATTACCCCAAGGATTGGTGTCCGTGTAGCATATTACACCTAGGATTGGTGTCAGGGCTGCAGAGAGTTGGAGACAAGTGCCTTGACCTCACACAATGTAAATTTTTTGGGGAATAAATCCCTGTTTATAATACTGGCCTAATCCACACAATGGCTGTCTCCACTGTGTTTGCATGATGGTTGCTTTGTGGAAATATAGTGCAATATAATACTTTGAAGTTATTCTATGCATCTCTCCTGCCAACAGAATAGCAGAGACTTTATGGTAAGGCAACCTTTTGATTGAAGCTTAATCTAGGAAAGGATTATCATTCATAAACAGCCATATAACACAAACAGCCACTACTACTGTATACTTACCCAAGATGTCAGCGCATCTTATAACACAGATTCCCAGCAGAGAGAATGGTGACATAAGCTCAGTGGACACATGTATATTGAAGTGAGATGTTTTCATTGATTCACCTGTGGACACCTGGGCAGTCTGGCACAGCGCTGTGATAAGGGGTCACAACTTCCACTACAGCATGTACCCCACTGCCTGAATTCTGTTTGGAATCTTGAAAGACTCTTCAAGCTGCTAGCATTACTACCTTCACCTAATGTTCCAGTTGGAATGTTTAAAGTGGTTGTAATGGCTCAAGGATTTTCCTTCATGCTTTCTATGCTTGAAGGTAAAAAACCTTCTGTGTGCAGCAGCCCCCCTCCATAAAACCTACCTGAGCCCTATTTCAATCCAGCGAGCCTCTGCCCTCTGGGATCTTTAGCTCCTCATTGGCTGAGACAGCGGCGGTAGCCATTGGCTCCCGCTACTGTCAATCACAGCCAATGTGACAATGAGGATAGAGCGGGGAGCGGGATCAACCACGCTTCATGTATGAATGGTGCAGGCTGCTTGCTATGGGGACACTAGGCAGGAGAGGAGGATTGAAGCAGGTAAGTATAACATGTTTGTTATTTTAAATATATAAAAAACAAACCTTCGAAAGAGAAGTACACTTACTTAGCATGATGCAGCATTAGTCCCCTGCTGGCTCTAACACTGAGAACCGAGTGATCTAACACTGCTGATCGCTCAGTTCTGACAGCTCCCTGAGCAAAGAGCTTTTTCTCAAGCCTGGACCGGCTCTGTGATGTCAGCAGGCAGCAGACTATAGCCTGCTGTCTGCTGAAACCGGGTCACAAGCTTTGTACTTCTCCTTTAATATAATTTTAAACTGCAGGATCCTGATGAGTCCTGCCGTGCCATCTGACAGTGATATAAGTGCCAACTTTAACGCACATTCTGCAGGTTGTTGACTCATGATCTGTTTTTATTTTTAATTTAATATATAATATTTATAATGCATGGCTGCAGTTTTCAAGTGCGCAGCCCTTTGGATCCTTTTGCATTTGTTATGTACAGACATTAATTTAACCCGGTTAACGTCGTCATCAACTTTCACAAGGGCGGTAACGATTTCAAAGTTGTTTAACCCAAGAAGCTCTTTCAGTCTCAAAGTTGTTTTGGGCAGTGCAAAGTACTTTTCAATATATCAGCTTTAACTAAATGGAATTTTCTTGTAAACTTCAGATTAAATCCATTTAGATACAGTATAATTTTTATCTGAGCCAGAAGTTAATCACATGCAGACTTGGATATACATTTTTCTCACGTGTTTTATGGATGGGGTGAAAATGTATTTATGTGTTGTCATCCAAGCAAGTACTCATAAAGAATTTTATCCCTGTACTGGAGAAATATTTTTTGTTTAGATCTGCTTTAATGGTTCCTGTTATTAGCCTTGATGTCTGTAAATGCTGAGACATAGGTAAACAAGATATGTTGTCTGTATTTTGACCAAAGAACATACTGCTCTATAGAACACACATTTACTAAAGGTGTAGTTGGTGGGGTAATATTATCCCCATACCAACATGATCCTGGGCAATGCCAAGTTTTCCAAATCTGCCCAGGAGATGCTGCAGCGCAGTGCTGGGAGCATCTTCCCAGAGAAGTTCGGAGTACCCTACATTCTTGCCAAATGACATCACCTCCAACTAGGTGCTATGGGTAGATGGGGGGTGGGGTGGAGGTAAGTATTCTTTTTTTTTTAACTGTATTATATTTATGCTGATTTTCAGAAAAAGGGGGGGGGGGGTGAAGGAACTATTCAGCACCCAGCTTGGGTGCTTCCGTTGCGATATATCTCTTCCCAGTCTGGACCCAGTAACCAGATATTATAGCTGAGCATTCAAGACTAGCCGGCATTAGCTTAGATGCAAACTGGAATTCATTTTATTGTAAAATCACAAAGAATATATAGCACACCAGATCAGGTGAGCCTAATTATCGTATGCAAAGGAAACTGTTTACATGAATATCTGATTATCTGATTAACTAATTAACAAATAGCTACTACAACCTAGGTGACCACACCGTCCAGGCACCCAATCCACAACACTGGATACACAGTACATTACACATTAGGATAAACACATAACATCCCACAATGGTTCCAAAACAAGGTAAAGTGGTCACAATATTAATCTAATCTCCAAGAGATGATCAGACAGATAGGAACAATAGGTTACTCAATTAACAATGAGAATGCACACCTAGGAGGCAAACAATGTGAGAGACATACTTAACAGAAAGACACTTAATGCTTTAATACACAGACTATAGCCGGAGACCCCAGTATCAGGTTGGTTTGAGCTTATCATATTAACATCTGATCTGAGTCTCACAGTCTAAAGTAGTCATTGTTGGTTTGGGCATAGAGACCCCAAATATGTATATGGGTCCTCCAGTTTCCAGGGTCTGTGTGTTTTGGGGAAACATGAACTTGAACCCAAAGCAAGACCACTCCAAGGGTCCACCAAGCATCTCCCAAAAGAGTAGTGTTCCCTTAAAAGCCAGTCACCTGCCTGGCTCTGAAACATTGCTGTATATTATGTGACCATGGAATAAAGCTTTGGACCCTTTTGAGGAATCCTTGGTGTGCTGATGACTTTTCTTCACTTAAGAGGCAGGGCCCATAGTCAGTAGGCAAGAGGCCATATCCAAAAGCCCCTGTAGTGGTTGAGTCTGTCACAGGGGTGCACTTGAAAAGCAGACCTTGCATTTTGGAAGAAAGGTCCGCCTTACTTTTCAGAGATGAAATTTTGTAAACGTGTATTGTTCAGTGTGCATAGTTATATGCTGTATGACATGTAAAATCAGTAAATAGATATTACAAAAAAAAAGTTCAGGTTAGACATTAATCTAACACCAGTCTGATATAAACTCTATTTTCTTGTTTGTTTTATATCTACAGAGAAGGGACATTAAACCTTATGATTGGTTACGATAGGAAGCCCTTTACACTTCTTTTTCAATAGACTTAACATAAGGCCCTATGATTTGGATATAAGGTTTTTGTTCAGCAATGCAATTAGTGCAACTATCAGTGCAAGTACTCAAGAGTCATGGCTTCCCGCATGAGCTTTCTTTTGTCCTGAGCCACAGCCCAATGAGTTGATCCAATCACCATACTCAATACTCTAGGTGAGATCAACTTGACTTGTTCTGGTCTCTTTATCCTCTTAGGCCTATGATCCTTAGTTATTCTGTTAATATGACCAGCTTATTTAAAATTAGTAATGTATATTATTGTGGATAGTGAAAAAAAAAAATCTTTTCTAAAGCAGTTTTCATAACAGGATTTTTTCACTCTCTTTTTCAAGTATATTTCCCTTTACTCCTGTAAACACCTTCCATCCAAATGGATTTATTCTTTCCTTATAACTCTTGCTCCCTTTATAAGAGTTGTATACAGCTAAATGTTTGCTGCCCTTGACAGAAGATGGCTTATAAACTATTTTTTCAAGCCATAATAATATCTACTGAAAATCATTATACTTGTTTTACTTTCTAAACTAATATTGATTGTGGACTTTTTTTTAATATTAAAGTAAGAGGAAGATTTAACTTGAATTTATATGCCATCAGATGTATGACGGGGTTTTTTGGGGTTATTTTTTTCCATCATCGGGGAAACTTGCATTGGTGTCTCCTTAGATCTCGCAACAATCCTACCCCAGTTCTTGAAAAAGATGTATAACTCAATCTTTAATATGATTTTTATATTTTAATATATTTGGAGAGTCACACTAAAAAGATGTCAATGCATTATTCTACTTCAGTCCATTGATAATATTTGGGGCCCTTGATAAGAACAGCTGGGTGCATACCTGGGCTGTACGGCTTGCAGTGGTACATTTTTCTCTTCTATTGAGTTTTTATAGTTTACTGTCTTCTACGATGTTCTCTAAAATCAACAAGCAGCTGATACATTTCTATTCCATGCTTGGTAGGTGTTTTCAGATATTTGCCCTTGGGTCTGGAATCTGTACTCCATGACCCTGACCTAACAAAAGTACACCCTAAAATCTATTAGACCTTGCAACGTCTAGCACCCTCAGGCCTAGATAGATGTAGGGGAAAATGGGCTGGGGACATTCCTGACCTGGGCACTGAGGATTGAGATCATGTTTGGGATCATCTCTTTCAACAGCTGGCAGAGGCTAGAGATACTTATTTAGGATAAAATCAATCGCTGCATCCACATTACTCCTATTAGACTAGTCAGATTTCCTTCTCACCAGGTTCCTGGAGGTGTCTTCGCTCACCTGCTGATTCTATTTTTTTTTCACATTTAAATAAAATTAAAATTTATTCGATACAGGTTTGGGAGTACATGAGTTCACCTTCTTGGGTTGGCGGACCTCTTAGCACAAAATAAAGCTTCCAAGACTTGGGACTGTTCTGTATGTGCCAACCAATGGTCTATATTCATTTTTGTCGCTCTCTGGGGATCTATTTTATGCTGTTTCACTCCTTTGCTGGTGATCCTGAGATTAGAATCCCCCTTCTCTTACACTTCCCCATACTCCTAAATCATAAAGAGAGAAAGCTGGATATAGTGCTTTATCTTTTAAAACAACTGGTTTCTTAAATATTAAGTATAAAAACACTCACATTTTCCTGGTGCTTAAAGTGCACCAAACTGTAAAAAGCATTCAGTCCTCACAGTGCGGGTATAAAACAATCAGACAGTATTTCCAAGGTATGCTCACAATGCGTGCCACAGCATGACGACAGATTGGCCCCTTCTCTATGCGTAATGCCACAGGGTCACGTGGCTTCCTCAGGGGGATAACAGATGCATGCATGGATGCAAACGGTCTGCAAACTGTCTGTGTTCAGGGGCGCATATCTGTTCTTGTATGCAAGTAAACACTTGTGTGCAGCTGCAGCCTATCATTGATTTGTACAAGGTGCCCATGTGCAAACACATGTGGGTGCACTCATTTCACATGGCGTGAAGTTCTCTTCACCCATGTGAATGAGCCCCTAATCTTTTCGGCAGCTTTGCCTATGCATATCAGATTAGCAGGTTTAGGTTATTGCTGACCCTGCCAGCCCCATGCTCCCCTTCCTCTTGCTCCCAAGCTTAGTTTGGTATCTGAGAATGATGGAGAGTAAAAACGCTGTAGCTCCATGCTTACATAGGGCAGAGTTGTTTCTCTCTGAACAGAGTGGCAGAGGAGTGAGGAGGAGGTGAGTATTTGTAGCTGATGGGACTCTTAGCAAAGTGAACCCTTTGGTTTTTTCCTACATGTGTAAAGCACAGGTACACTTTTAATTATTCTTAAAAATAATTTTGTTGTAAATGGAACAAGAAAGAGGGGTTTTCCTGACCAAGAGTTTGCCCAAATAAGAATGAAATGTATTTAAAAATATATGTATTTTTACATGCAGCTGACAAAAAAATGTCTATACATCAGCAGTCACTACTGCATTGCAGTTAAAAAACAGAGGAGCAAGGAGCAGGCAGCTAACCTTATAGGGGATGTTGCTTCTCTTTAATTATTGAGTCTTTTCCTGGATTTGGACCAAGATCAGCCTTTATTGCTCTTCTACAAAGATGTCTGAGGCATTGCAGAACCAGACTGCTTTTGCAAGCCCGAGTGGTTGGATCACAAGACTGGTGGAACAGAATTGCTGTGTTAGGCCGCGTACACACGGGCGGATTGTCTGCCCAACTAAGTTCGTCAGACAATCCGACAGACAGTCCGTTCAACTTTTGAATGAACGGACTTGACCACACACGATGAACAGACAGTCCGCTGAAAACTTGCGCGATGACGTGTACAGCACGTACGACGGGACTAGAAAAACGACGTCCAATACACTGCAATGCAACCTTCGGCCGTGTAAATCCTTTCTGAGCATGCGCCATACTTAGTCCGTCCAACTTGCCTACACACGAGCGGACTGTCCGCTGAAACCAAGTTTGGACGGACAAAACCAAGTTTGGACGGACAAAATTACGGAAATTCCGAAAGACAAAGTCCGTCAGACTGTCCGCTGAAAAAGTCCGCTGAAGCCCACACACGAGCGGATTGTCCGCTGAAACACGGTTCAGCGGACTAAGTTGGGCAGACAATCCGCCCGTGTGTACGCGGCCTTAGTGGTAGGGTTTAAGTTGAAGTATAACTGTACTTTTAGTGCAGTTATCCTTTAGGTGTGCTCCTCTTTTAAGTTGCACACATACCTGTCCCCTGCTCCTCCTGGGTTCACTGTGAGGCCTGCTGGAAGCTTGTCACTTCAGAAGTCTCCTTAGCCAAGCTAGTTCTCCTTAATTGCTATTCATACTTTTAGGATGGCCATGGGCTCTATCATCCCAAAAAGGAGGATGTTCAAGGTGGGAAAGAGAGGTAAGATGAGGGGGAAGGGGGTGAGCGTTGGGAATGTCCAAAACCAGTTTTCCAAAGCTGGGATATTATAATGAGATGGCTCTCTATGGAAAGTGACTGAAGGGCATATTATATCCATGGGTTCCCATACCCTACCATTTTCAAGACTGGACCCATCTCTTGTGTTATCCATTATTACCAGAATCCATTATCCATATCCAGAGCCATAATCAATTATTCCTCACTTCTCACATGAGAGTCGTAATCAATTGTTCCCTCACTTTTCACTTCCTTCAATTGTTCCTAACTTCTTTCCTAACATATCTCTCCAATGTACTTTATCTTCCAACTTGAGTATTGAGATCCCTTTATAAATACCTTACAAGAATGCCTGCAGTTATACCTATACGCTGTGCTTTTCCTGTTTTTATTTTGAACCATGGGGACGAGAGTTTCCAAAAATAAGCATTTTTATAAAGTATGGTTGAACTTTAGGTACAATATGAATAGGCCAGGTTGGGGCATAAATTTCCCAAATTAGATTAGAAGATTAATATGACAATGATAATCATGGTTTTAGCAGGTGGGAGTTTAGCAAATGACAATTTTCAAAAATCAAATTTTTTTTTTGTTTTTTTTCTTTCTCATTGGCAGTAAACATGCAGAAATTACATAGTTGGTGAGATTGAAAAAAGACACAAGTCCATCCAGTTCAACCCATGTGTGTGCGTTTATGCTAATAATAAGAGTTAAAGGGATTGTAAAGTCAAATTTTTTATTTTTTTAAAATAACAAACATGTTATACTTACCTCCACTGTGCCACTCATTTTGCACAGAGTGGCCCCGAACTTGCTCTTCTGGGGTCCCTCGGCGGCTGTCTCTGCTTCTTCCCACAGGTGCTTCTCACGTTCATGCGAGCTCCCTCGCATTGGTGAGAAGCACCTGCGGGCGCGCTCCCGTGATACAGCCGGCGGCTATAGCCGCTCGCTGTATCACAAGGCCCCGCCCCCGGCGCGCTGCGTCATTGGATGTGATTGACAGCAGCGCGAGCCAATGGCTGCGCTGCTTTCAATCCATCCACTCCAGCCAATCAGCGGCCAGGCTGAGCGGCGAAGAGGACGGCGGGGGCGAGCGCGGGATTTTCGAGGGGTCAGGTAAGTAAAACGGGGGGACTGGGAGCGCCGGCAGTGTCAGATGTTTTTTCACCTTAATGCATAGAATGCATTAAGGTGAAAAAACATTTACCTTTACAACCCCTCTTTACTTAACAAAATTTAAGGAAACAAAATCGCAATGTCTATTATTCAATAAACAGTGCAGGGGACAAGAATAGTAACCTAGAGCATTCCAATCAGATTTCCCTAAAATTGGTAGACTTATACTGGATTGGTTTGGATTAATTGTTTGTGCAAGGACACAAGGATTGTAATTTATAACATCCCATCTGATCTCTCTCAATTAATACAGACCTATACAGGATTGGATTGCATTAGCTTATTAACTGCAGATTAAATATTTTTATTTATTATAGTTACTTATATGTAGAGCACCATCAATGTATGCAGTGCTTTACATATAACTGGCCGCTTTATTAGGTACACCTTGCTAGTATAGTTGCCCTTCTCTGTTTTGTCTGAAGGGATTGTCTCTCTACTGGTGGCATGTGTTCACTGGCACACTGGAGTCACCACTTCTCAAAAATAATTACAGTATATTATACTTTCATATCAGTCCCTGCCCTCAAGGAGCTTACACTCTAAGGTCCCTAACTCACATTCACACATACACTAGACAATTTAGATAGGAGCCAATTAACCTACCTTTGGATTGTGGGAGGAAACCAATGCAGGCAGCGGGAGAACATGCAAACCCCAGGCAGGTAGTGTCATGGTTAAGATTTGAACCAGCGACCCTAGTGATGCTAAGCAGAAGTGCTAACCACTTAGCCACTGTGCTTTATACTATTTGCTCTAAGCGCTGATGCTGTCCTCTTCAGCCACTTGAGGCTCATACTTTAACATGGTGGTGAACGCTGAGGATTCCTAAGCTCCATCCTAAACATTGCTGGTATTTGGAGCTAAAGCTTAGACCCATTTCACACTGGAGGCATTTTTCAGGCGCTTTAGCACTAAAAATAGCACCTGTAAAGCACCTGAAAAAAGCCTCATCTGCAGTCCAAGTGTAAACTCCCAAGTGCTTTCACACTGGGGCGCTGCGCTGGAGGACATAAAAAAAATGTCCTGCAAGCAGCTTTTTTGAAGCTGCTTTAGCAGCAGTGTGTACACCGCTGCTAAAGCTCCCCTGCCTCAATGGGTAGCAATGGGCAGCACCAATGAACTGCCTGCAAAGCGCAGCGGTGCTTTGCGTTCACTTTTAACCCTTTATTCAGCCGCTAATGGGGGTTAAATTGCCCTCCAGCGCCCGAAAAGATGACAGTAAAGCGCCGCTAAAACTAGCGGGCGCTTTACCACCCAGGCGCTGGCAGTATGAAAGGGCTCTTATGCTTTGAAGCTGAATATTTATTCATGGCAGATATTTATATGGTGCCAACAGTTACACAGTGCTTTCCATATTGTACATTCCCTGCTTTCTAGGTGCTTACAATCTAAGGTCGCTATCTTACATACAAGCACACACATACAATTTAGACATGAGCCACTTAACCTACAAGCATATCTTTGGAGTATGGGAAGAAAACAGATTACCCACAGGAAACGCACACAGGTGCCAGAAGAACATCCAAACTCCAAACTGATAGTGTCCTCGTTGGGAATTGAAGCGGGAACCCTAGTGCAACAAGGCAGATGTGCTAACCACTGAGCCAGGAAAATGCAATTAGCGGACCTCCAGCTGTTGCAAAACTACAAGTCCCATCATGCCTCTGCCTCTGGGTGTCATGCTTGTGGCTGACAGGGTCTTGCTATGCCTCATGGGACTTGTAGTTCTGCAACCGCTGAAGGTCCACTAATTGCATATCCCTGCACTAAGCCATAGTGCTTCTACTGACGACTTGTTTCTTTCACTTGGCAAAGTGAGTATTATGTACATCCAGCCAGAAAAACCTGTTTGCTTGTAAATTGCTTTGCTATCCTAAATCGCAAAATACTTCCTTTTTTATTTACAATGTGACAGAATGGGAGAAAATCACTAACACTCTGTTTTGTATACACTTTCAGCAGAGTCTGAGAAACCAGATACAGACTGCTTTGTTTGTTGCTTTGTATGGTGGTTAGATCCTTTTTCTAGGAACAGAGGCTTGTTTCTAGTTGCTATACATTTATTTTTTTCTTGTAACGGAAGCGCAAATGTAAACTGTGCAAATTGATTTCTCTACCTGTAATACGCCAGTCATTTGGGATTTTAACAACTTTTCTGATGGCAAAGGGTGAGACGAACGATTGACTTCTTTCCATTGTTGAGGCTACATTTAGCAACTGTAAAAATGGAGAGAGGGCGATTTCATTGCTGAAAAGCAGAACGTATTGATTAGTGAAGGTCAACTCAACTTATACATAAAACAAGGAATGTTGTGTGCAGCTCTTGCTGTTTTCTACCCTTTTAGTTTTTATTTTATTTTTTTTTTCAATCCCAAAGCATTTTTATTAGTATTGAAATGTGCATAAAGTAACAACATTATTGCTGACCTGCACCTTTGTAGTACATATTTGGTTAAAGTGTATAGAATACATACAAGAAATGTGTTACTTCGACAATTGGAAAGTTATCAAATTGCTTAAGACAAATTAAAGTACTTTTTTTTTTTTTTTTAAAGCAAGAAAGACATGTCCCTTGAGAATGTTTTAGTTCTTTATTATAGATATTTATTTATTAAATAGTCATATATATAACATACATTTATAACAAGTTTGCACTTATTAGAACCAGTTATTTTCCTATATAAATCCTTACATGTAAAACAAGGACTTTTAGGCTTCATGCACACAGGGCATTAAAAAAAAAAAAAAAGGAGCTGCAAAACCAGTATTGATACCAGGCAAAAGGATGTGTAAAAAATATGTACTTTTAGAAGCATTTCGCATTGGCGTTAAAGTGGTTGTAAACCCTTACAAACCACTTTGACCTACAGGTAAGCCTAGATTAAGGCTTACCTGTAGGTCCAAGAAATATCTACGGTTTAGGAGATATTTACCAGAAGACAGGCACCGTAGACAGCGGCGCACTGAGCACGCCGCAGATCACTGCGATATGCCGCTCGTGACGGCTCCCGTGCGCATGCGCGGGAGTGACATCATCACGGCTCCGGCGAATCACAGCACCGAAGCAGCGAGACCCGGAAGTCACTCCGGGATACATGGCAGTGGTGAAGATGAAGACGGAGGACTGCTTCGGGTTCTTCGTTCTCAGGTAAGTTATTCATAATGAGCTAGTATGCTATGCATACTAGCTCATTATGCCTTTGCCTTGCAGGTTGCATTTTTTTATTTTTTTTTAAATAGCCTTTACTTCCTCTTTAATGTGTGTTCAGTCGTGTTAGGGTTTAGCAGTTTTTTTTTGTTTGTTTTTTTTTTTAAAACACTGGCCCACTTCTAATTTCCACCCTCAAATTACATAACTACAGCTTCAAAATGCTTGATGCAGCTTAACACTGTATACAACGTTCGTACGCATTTAGCCGCCTTAAGGCTGCATTCACACCTGAACGTAGCATTTTCAGGCAGAAAATCGTGCAAATTTACGTGTTTTTTATGCAGCGTTTTCTACTGCGATTTCGCTGTGTTTTTTACTGCGTTTTGCCGCGATTGTGTGCAGGGCAAAAGGTCACCAATGTAAAAAGAAGAAAAACGGCCAAATCTGCCTGATTCGAGCGACAAAAAAGGGTCCGGAACTTGTTTGAGCTTCAGGCATTCGGCTTCAGACGACATGGAGTGGAGATGTGAACCATCTCCATTGAGAATAATGGATTTTTTCCCCTCCAGCGTTTTGTAGCTTCAGGCTTCAATCTACAAAACAGGTGTGAATGCAGCCTTACAGTTGTAACGCTGGTCTTCTTAACACGTTGCTCCTGGATTTTTTTTTTTGCAGCTTCAAAACGCCTATGCCACTAAAAGCTCCTAAAGGCCTATGTGTGCATGGACACGTAGAAAAGCATGGAGAGGCATTTGTAAGCTGTAAAAAACAAAACAAAACCCATGACGCAGGAAAAACACCCCGTGTACATGAGGCCTTAGTATTCAAAAGTAATGCCCCATATACACTTCCGACCACAAAATCCGTCTGATTTTTTCAGACGGATTTTGGCCCGAAATTTGTCTTGCCTATACACGGTCGCACAAAGTTGTTGGAAAATCCGATCGTTCGGAACAAGGCAACATTATACACATACTACGGGACTACGTAGAGGCCAATAGCTTTCGTCTCCAAATTTTTTTCTGAGCATGCGTGGCAAATCGGATTTTGTTGTCGGAAAATTTTAGATCCAGCTCTCAAACTTTTTTTTGAGAGCTCACGCGCGATTGGATTTTCCGACAACATAATCCGATCGGACTTTTTCCGTTGGAATTTCCGACTGTGTGTATAGGGCATAACTGTTGTCATCATGAAGCTCTACACACTGCTCATTAGTTACAAGTGATACTTGAACTACCCTGGAATCCTGTAGTGTCCAATAGTCCTAACCACTCTACTTCAAGCTTCCCACCACTGCTCCACCTACTGAAGGGTGCTGACTCCAAAACGGTCTGTGATCCACCAACAATTGTAGAACAAAAAGCAAAAATGAAGCTGCTCAAACTCCAAAAATCTAAAATTAAACTGATTGTAAAACTTCCATAATGTTTTTTTATTAAGATAATAAACTCCTCTTACTTGCTTTCGCAATGATTTTGCACAGAGCAGCCCTGACCCCTTTCTTGTGGGGTCCCCTGCTGGCGCTCCTGGTTCCTCCTCTACAGCGAATGCTCCTATAAAAAGCCACTTTCTTTAAGGCACTCATCAGGGTGCCCTCCTGAGCCCCACTGTCTGTATTTTACATTCATTCTTGGTTACACATAGCTTAACCACTTCAGCCCCGGAAGATTTGGCTGCTGAATGACCAGGCCATTTTTTGCGATTCAGCACTGCTTCGCTTTAACTGACAATTGTGCAGTCGTATGACGCTGTACCCAAAAAAAAAAAAAAAAAGTGACGTCCTTTTTTCCCACAAATAGAGCTTTATTTTGGTGGTATTTGATTGACTGCGGTTTTTATTTTTTTCGGTATAAACAAAAAAAATGCGACAATTTTAGAAAAAAAAAAACACTATTTTTGTTCTTTTTGCTACAACAAATATCCCCCACCTTTTTATTTTTATTTTTTAAAGCAAATTTTTTTTCTCAGTTTAGGCCGATATGTATTCTACATATGTTTGGTAAAAAAAATGCAATAGGTGTATATTGATTCGTTTGCGCAAAAAGTTATAGCGTCTACAAAATATGGGGATAGATTTATAGCATTTTTATTATTATTGTTTTTTTTACTAGTAATGGCGGCGATCTGCGATTTTTATTGAGACTGTGACATTATGGCGGACACTTTTGACACATTTTTTGGGACCATTGGCATTAATACAGCGATCAGTGCTATAAAAATGCACTGAGTGCTGTAAAAATGTCACTAGCAGGGAAGGGGTTAAGACTAGGGGCCGATCAAGGGGTTAACTGTTTCCTAGTGTGTTCTAACTGTAAGGGGATGGGACTGTCTAGGAGGAGTGTCCCCTGTGTGTGCGTTTCTAACTGTAGGGGGAGGGGACTGACCTAGAGGAAATTACAGATCGTGGTTCCTAGCTTTTATTAAATTGCGATATATCACTCCTCACAGAACAGAGATTTGTGTGTTTACAAACACACACACACGTCCCTGTTCTGCCTCTCGTGCCTGCGATCGCTCGTGGCCCGGTGGTCATCGTGACCGTTGGCCACGAGCATTGGCAACCCCCACAGTGCAGCCTTCGCGCACCTGCTATCCCGATCCCGCCAGCCGATGTATAGCTATGATGGGGGATCGTGCCGACCTGCCGCAGTATAATGACAGCGGCTGGTTGGCAAGTGGTTAAGGTGGCTAACATAATAGATTCATGCTTTTATAAATATTTAACAATTTTTTTATTATGTCATCTTTGTGAAGGATACTAGGCTTTCTAATAAGAAAGCCCAGCACTAGCAGCTTACTTTTGACTGCCTCCCTGCAAGAAATCATTCAGTTCCGTATGAAGTAAAGACATTGAGTCTGCGTGTCCCATCTCTGTTCTATTTATCTGCATGTGTATTAAGCTGAGCTGAAGTTCTGCTTCAACTACAGCACTTGTTGGCTGCAAACAGGAACATATGAAATAATCATATGCATTATGTATGTTTACCTGAATATAAAATGTGAAGCTCAAATCTAGACAGAAATAAAAGACCCAATGCAGATTTGTAGTCATGAATATGTCACTAAATGCATTCTTTAAGATATACAAGTTCTGAATCTTACCTGATATCAACCTCTTGCAGCCTCTCTATAACAGAGTGTGAGAGGAAGAAGCACTACAAGGAGCCAGTCAGTTAAAAGATATCTAAAGTCTCATTTAAAAAACAAAACAAAAAAAAGTGTCGTACTTGCCTCCCCTGTGCAGTTGGTCCCAATCCTCCTCTTCTGGGGTCCCTCAGCAGCGCTCCTGGCTCCTCCTCTTCTCGAGTGCCCCGTTGGAGAGCCGCTCTCCCTCGGGGCACTTGTTCGGGTACGCTCCCGTGTCTTGCTGCTGCATCTATTGATACAGACATCAGGACTTGGCCCCACCCCCCCAAACTCCTGCATCATTGGATTTGATTGACAGCAGGTGGAGCCAATGGCTGCGCTGCTATCAATGTATCTAATCAGGAACCAAGACACCAGCTTAAGCTGGTGTGCTCGTCCCCGACGCTGGAAAGACCGGATTCAGGCATGTAAAAGGGGGTTCACAGGAGGTTTTTCACCTTAATGCGTGGAATGCATTAAGATGAAAATCCTTGAGGGTTTACAACCCCTTTAATGTGCTTACAAGAAGCATGCTGATAGGTCGAGAAAGCAGAGTGACACAAAGTTAAGCTTATCTCTGTGTTTATGCTTTCAGTCACAGGCTGGGCATGTGTTCCACACAACCTGGGCTCAGTGGAAGTGTTTTGAATAATGCAAAATTAAAGTACTGTGGGGAAAATCTTTGGACTAAAGCTGAATATTGCAGCAAAAACAGTTTATTTTGCTATTGTATCTTTTAATGGGGTATTCATTTTTATTTAGTAATTTTGTAAATTCTGTTTTAATGCGTTTTAAACCAGTTCCCGACCAGCGCACGACGATGTACGTCAGCAGAATGGCACGGGCAGGCATATTGGCATACAGGTATGTCCAATCTTTAATGCCGCCCTGCCATAGCGAGCACGCCGCAGGCGGTGCGCTCGCGTGCTGGTCAGGACCCCCATGAGTCCGGTCGCGGTTCCCGCGGACTCTATCGCCACGGGCATACCCGCGATCGTCTCACGGGGCGGCTGAACTTAACCCCTACACTGCCACCCACTGGTTAACCCCTTCACTGCCAGGGTCATTTACACAGGAATCACTGCATTTGTATAGCACTGATTACTGTTTAAATGACTATGGTCCCAAACATGTCCGATGTGTACGCCATAATGTCACAGTCACAATAAAAATCGCTGATTGCCGCCATTACTAGTAAAAAAATTTTTTTATAAAAATGCCATAAAACTATCCCCTATTTTGTAAACGCTATAACTTGCGCATACCAATCAATAATCGCTTATTGCAATTTTTTTTACCAAAAATATGTAGAAGAATACGTATCGGCCTAAACTGAGGGAAAAGTTTTTTTATATATTTTTGGGGGATATTTATTATAACAAAAAGTAAAAAATAATGCGTTTTTTTTTTCAAAATTGTTTATAGCGCAAAAAATAAAAACCGCAGGGGTGATCAAATACCACCAAAAGAAAGCTCTATTTGTGGGGAAAAAAAGGACGTCAATTTTGTTTGGGAGCCACGTGGCACGACCGCGCAATTCTCAGTTAAAGCGACGCAGTGCCGAATCGCAAAAAGTGGTCTGGTCTTTGGCCAGCAAAATGGTCCGGAGCTGAAGTGGTTAATATAATACAAAAATAAGGGGAACGAATGGAGGATTTCTTTGCATTTTTATGCACGGACCTGTGTCATTTTTGTTATATTTTTGGAGCATGTGTTGGATTTATCAATAGATCCTAGGAAATAAATACAGATATACCCAATAAACATCTTTCCAGTACCGTGTACATCCAGGTATTTGACTCCCTGCCATCCTAATCAGCCCCAATTACAATATGCTCTATTTGCTTCCGTAGCTTTTTTTTTCTTGCAGTTTTTGTTTATTACATTTATATGTACATTTTTTGTCCTAGCTAGCTTTAAGGGCTGGTTCACACCAGAAAGCGTTGCGGTAAAGGCACGTTTTCCACAACTGTGTTCAAAACGCATTGCCTTTGCCGTCTGCTGCGGGTGCCATTGCATTGTTACCGACACTCCGAATGCACATCACAAACCAAACGTAATGCTACGTGATTTGCTGCAGCACGTTTTTTAAAAGTAGTGCATGTGGGTCTCCCTGTCAGCACCACCTGGGTAGAAAATTGCGCCACTCAGAAATTTGTTGGCTGAACAGTGACTGCTGATTGGACAATCTGATTCATAGAAGCACAGAAAAGAGCACAAGACCAAAACCAGATAAGAGTCCAAGATGCAGAAGATTTCAGTATTGCTTCTCCTATAGATCCATTACTTTTTTCCAGGTTTTGAGCTGTGATGTGGAGGAAGTGGAGTTGCCCCCAAAAAACATTAAAGTTTTTTGGGGTTTTTTGTACTCTTTTATCTGGTTTTGGTCCTTTCTAGATTTCTCTGATTTGAGCTACTTATGTGTGCCCTTCAAGGGAAGCCTTGCTCCATGAAAGCTTCCTTGCCAGAACTATTGAGCTTGTTTGAAATTTTACTTCATATGACTACATTTGCAAGTTTAAGGCCTCATGCACACTGGACGTTTTTACAGCTGCTGTTTTTGGCTTTAAACTCACCAGTATGTTATCCTATGTATCCATGCACACACAGGCTTTTATCAGCGATTTTTAGCAGAAACCTTTTGTGGCTGGAAAAACCTCCAGAACTAGTGGGTTTTGAGAGGAGTTTTTCAGCTCTGAAAATAGCTCAAAAACGCTGAAAAATGCAGCCATTCTGCGTTTTTGAGCCATAAGCTTTAGTGGGAGGATAGTTTTGCTAAAAAGATAAGCTTAAAATGCTACTGGAAAAACGCTTCAAAACGCATTCTACAGCTACAGCTTTCTAAAGATAACGCTACTGATGTTTTTTTTATAACGTCCAGTGTGCATGAGGCTTAAAAGTTCCCAGCGCCTCTTTGAGTATGTTGTTCTGGAGTTCAATCAGATGGAGTCACTGCTTGGGTATTATGCATTAGTGCAGGGATATGCAATTAGCGGACCTCCAGCTGTTGCAAAACTACAAGCCCCATCATGCCTCTGCCTTGAGGTGTAATACTTGTGGCTGTCAAAGCCTTGCTATGCCTTATGGGACGTGTAGTTCTGCAACAGCTGGAGGTCCGCTAATTGCATATCCCTGCATTAGTGTAATGGTCAGTGAGAGGAATGCTCCTTCCACTTGAGGTCATTGCGAAGAATTATCCCCTTACAGATAGCAAGAAAATCAATGGTGTCAAGGGGGACTTATCTGAGAGGCAGAAATTGCTCATTGCTCAAGGAATCCCAGGGTTCCATGAAACCCTGATCTATACGTTTGACAGTTTTATCCCGGAATCATAGGACATGGAGGCAATCCTACAAGCAATGTGTTAGAGAGGCTCCCGAAAGGCTGCATTTAGGGCAGTTTTTGAGATATAACCCAGGGGCCTTTACCTTATGAATAAAATAAAATGTCTAATAAGCTTCATGCATTCTCCTGAATTGGATTTCCCTCCAGGTCTCGTTTATAATACATTTCGTACTTGCAAATAACCTTGTATAATCTTCTCACATATGTCCTCCGCAGGGAAGATCGAGTGACATTTGTGTTTATTAGTTTTATCAGTAGAATACATTTGTCATTTAGATGGGGGTATTGTGCCATAATAGAATGTGTTCGCGTTGTAAGATTAATATATATTTTTTAGAAAGTAGGTGGGTTTTATTGTCTCACTTTTCCAGTAGTGAGTTGGAATAGTACGGAAGGTGGCTGGGTGGTAAGCTGTATTTATACATTGCAATGTGGAGGTCAAGGGACTTGATGGAGTCCAGATTAAATGTAAGGTCTTGATTTCCCTCTGCTCCCACGCGGGAGTATGTATGATGTTCCTGTCCCTGTGAGAACTAAGGGTTACCTTTGATCAAAAGGTATTTGAAGATATAGGGCTGAGAGTCACACTTTCCTCGGGTTTCCCTTCATGCTGATGTGGGTGCTGTTTTTGAGATGAGGGGGTAGCACACTAGTTCTAGTATGAAAGAGAGCTTTCAGGGACCAGGGCTCAATGCTCTTGCTTCTATAGCTGTATTTCAACATTGTGATACATCTGTGAGCCAGTCCAAAGAGTGGTGGAGAAAACAGGCCAGTTGTGAACCCTAATATTTGCTATGTCTATGCCCCACTCTTTTTTACTTTTTTTTCTTTGCACAGACATGGTAACCCTTATGTAGGGCATACATGGATCAAATTCCGAACTCATTTTCTTTTGAAAATCAGAAATTTTGTGCGTTTTGTGATCCAATGGTGCCACCATTGATTTCGACATTCGACCAACCAAGCCTTCAACTTTACCCCATGTTGCTACAGAAAATTATTTTCAGGGCCGAGAACTTTTCTTATTATTGGGAATTTTCTTTTCTTTTGCCCCTGCGCATTTCTTTTTCGATTTTATTTCTCACATGATTCTTCCATTATTGGTTGGAAAATCTTTCACTTTTCAAAAACTTTCCAACATGCCTGGTCACTCACATTTGATGGCCAATGGTGCCACCATTGATTTCGACATTCGACCAACAAAGCCGTCAATTTCACTTCATGTTGCTACAGAAAAGTATTTTCATGGCCGGGAACTTTCTTTTATTTTTGGAAATTTTCTTTTCTTATGTCCCTGTGCATTTCTTTTTCGATTTTATTTCTCACGATTCTTCCATTGTTGGTTAGAAAATCTTTTACTTTTCAAAAACTTTCAACATGCCTGGTCAGTCGAATTCAATGGCTGCGTGAAAATCACCAATTGCTGCGGCCCACTAATGGTGCAAAATTCTAACGAAAATTCTTAGATAAGATTTTTAAAAGAAAATTCTTTCGAAATTCGACCCATGTATGGCTGGCCTTAGACCCCTTTCACACCGAGGGCATTTTGCAGGCGCTATAGCGTTAGAAATAGTGCCTGCAATCCGCCATCAAACTGCTGCTCCATTCATTCGAGTGTGAAAGCCCTCGGGCTTTCACACTGGAGCAATGCGCTGGCAGGACGTCAGGAAAAGTCCTGCCAGCAGCTTCTTTGGAGCGGAGAAGGAGCGGTGTGTTTACCGCTCCTCCACTGCTGCTCCCCATTGAAATCAATGGGGCAGCGCTGCATTACCGCCGGCAAACCGCTGCTATTGCGCCGTATTGCGGGAGGTTTTAACCCTTAGCCGCTAGCGGGGGTAAAAGCGCCCCGCTAGCGGCCAAAATGCGCTGCAAATCCGACGGTAAAACGCTTCTAAAAATAGCAGCGTTTTACCGCCGACGCTATGGGCGCAGCAGTGTGAAAGGGGTCTTAGCCCTTGTACACACGGTCGGAGATTCCGACAACCAAATCCGTCGCAGTAATTCCGACGGATTAATTCTGGAAGAGGTCCGGAAGTGATGTTGCATACACACGATCGGACTAAGTTGTCGGAAAATCCGATTGTACATAACGTGATGACGTTATTTCGTTAGGACGGGACTACATTCACGCTAGTAGCCAATAGCTTTGGTCTAGGAATTTGATCTGAGCATGCGTGGCACTTTGTCCGTCGGAGTAGGCTACACATGATCGGAGTATGTCCGATAGGAGCATTTTGTCGGAAAATTTTACCGGCAAGTTGGTCCGTCGGATATTCTGACGGAAACAGTCCGATGCAGACCACATACAGTCAGAATATCCGATAAGACGAATCTCCGACTGTGTGT
The DNA here is from genome assembly GCF_037356315.1 of Lithobates pipiens. Classification (NCBI taxonomy): domain Eukaryota; kingdom Metazoa; phylum Chordata; class Amphibia; order Anura; family Ranidae; genus Lithobates; species Lithobates pipiens. The sequence continues at coordinate 57,570,784 of NW_027507903.1, read as the reverse complement.
ACAAGGGCTAAGAGGAACCATTTTTTGTCTTGCTAACTGAGCTATAGGGTTTCTTCCAATAAAGTCAGGTAATGTCAAGGCAAAATATAAGGGGAAGAGCCTAAAGCAAACCAAACCAATATGTTTATTATTTAAATGGTTGTGTTGGTGCTGTTCTTTTACATCATGTTGGGAGTGCTAATACTGCAAATCCTATGAATAATGTGATTGCTTCCTTCTTCCAGGAGCAGTTTCCACTGCCCCACGTTAGCCCTTGCTTTGTTTTGGAAAGCAGGCTGTTTGTGAAGTATGTCTCGGTAGGTGTTCAGATCAGACGGCCTGGTTACCCTGTTTTCAGAGATCTGGATTCATACCAGAACAATCTTTCACTGCCTGTAGCTGAATGTCTTCCAGCCGAACAGCAGTTAGTGAGCGCAGATCCAGCAGCCTGGCGCGTGAAATGGCACATTGCTTGCTAATCCAGCCCGGCTGTTAAAGGAGACTGTTATACCTTAGGGTAGAAAAAAGGCTGAGGTCATGTAATAGGGAGATTCCAGTCTTGGCTGAGAAAAACAAGTGTGAGCTCAGCATCAATTATTTATGCTGTCTCTTTCCCTAACCCTTTCCTGGAGCTGAAACTCAAGCTGTAGAAATGGCAGATTGATTGTTTTAATAACCCTACGTTGTAGTACCTGTAAATTGTTCAGTCAGAGATCAGTATTGCCAAGTTGAAAAAGTATCTAAGAAATTCTTTCAGTTATTTAGCGGTTTATATATTTGTTTACCTTATTTATATGTGCTGCATATGCATTAATTAACCAATTTATGCTACATGTGCGACTGATCAGAGCACTGTGATCTGCAGTCAGGTTATTTAGGGTGTCACTGTGGATATCACAGGGCATAAATAACCTGAGTGCCAGAGGTTTTTCAGCATGCTAGAAAATCTGTACAACTAAGCTTTCAGTTGCATTCTAATAATATAAAAAGGACCGATTGTTCCACTATACAGGTGTTGGTTGCCTAAGTCACCAGGAAAATTCAGAATGTCTTCAGGTATTCAGCAGTTGTCTCATGGACTTTCATATCTTGTACTCCCAATAAATGCCTTTTTAAAATGAATCTGATGAAATAATGCATGGACGGGGGTTAGTTCCACTCCTTTCCATCTCCCCAGCCTTACCATTGGTTCATTTGGCCACTGATCTCATTTACCACTTTTCTACTAGAGCCCATTTTTTTTGCACATTTTTAGGCCTGAAATAAAACTCCCAAACATTATAAATGTTCTGAAAGCAGAAACCCCGGAGAATAAAATGGGGGCAGTTGTAACTTTTTTATCCCATAATTTTAGCACATGTTTACCAGACCGATTTTATTAGTAAAATATTTACTAAAGCTAATTTTAGTGCACAGCAGTACAATACATGACCCAAACGCATGTTTACAGTCTTATATGCATGTACATGAGGGGGCTTTCTTTTTATGTTTTTTTTATTTATTATATGTTGCCTTAAAGTAGGAAGTCCCCTTTATGTCCTTCTCCATCCCCCTTCTGTTTTTGGGACGGGGGGAGCAGGAGCGGGTACCTGCTCCTATTTCCGGTCATGTTACCGCAGTGATTCACTAGAAGTTCTCCTTCTCTTCCCTTTCTCCCTGGTGCAAGAACTTTGGGGACACGTCACAAGTTCCAGAAGGCTCATTCATAAAGCGCATTGTAGCAGAAGCCAGCTGTGAAGCTGCAAATAATCACAGCTGGCTGGCTACAGTAAAAATGCCAGCACTGCCGGCCTGAAGACCTGCGAAGAACCAGTTCAGGTGAAGATAGTGCTGGACCTCTGGATGGGTAAGTGTCCTTTTATTAAAAGTCAGCAGCTACAGTATTTGTATTTGTAGCTGCTGACTTTTGATTTTTTTCCAAGCAGTGCGAAGAACTGCTTTAGTATTTTCGGCTGATGGGTTTACCTGATGGGTTTACTTCCTCTTTGTCTCCCTGCAAAGGTAAAGCATAATGGGCTACTATGCATCGCATAGTAGCCCATTATGTTTCACTTACCTGACACAGGAACCATCGATGTCACTGCTGTCCCCTGTAGTCCGGAGCGTCCATCTTCTTCCGGGTATCGCTGCTCCGGCCACTCAGTGCCGGAGCAGCGATGACGTCACTCCCGCGCATGCGCACGGAAGCCGCCACTAACGGCATATCGCCGTTAGCAGCAGCATACTGCTAATGGAGATAGTGCGCCTGCGTGCCACTGTCTACTGTGCATGCGCCATAGACAGCTGTCACTTTTTTTTAGCAAATATCTCCTAAACCGTGTAGGTTTAGGAGATATTTCTTGGACCTACAGGTAAACCTTAATCTAGGCTTACCTGTAGATCAAAGTGATTTGTAAGGGTTTACAACCACTTTAAGGAGACCTCAAGGGTCTTTTAGGCCCCTTTCACACTGAGGCATTTTTCAGGCGGTACATTGCTAAAAATAGCACCTGTATAGCGCCTGAAAAAAGCGGCTCCTTTCACTCCAGTGTGAAAGCCGGAGAGCTTTCACACTGAAGCGGTGTGCTAGCAGGATGGTAAAAAAGTCCTGATAGAAGCATCTTTGGAGCGGTAAAGGAGTGGTGTATTCACCGCTCCTACCCATTGAAATCAATGGGACAGCGCGGCTATACCGCTGGCAACGCACCGCTGCAGCGGTGCTTTGCGGGTGGTTTTAACACTTTTTCTGTCGCTAGCAGGGTTTAAAGCCACCCGCTAGCGGCCGAATACCACTGCAAAAACGACGATAAAGCGTCGCTAAAAATAACGCCTTTTTACCGCCGCACACGCTCCGCCCCACCCGTGTGAAAGGGGCCTTAGACTCTTAATTTTCATGATGCTGTGTTTTCACTAAGGTTCTCCAACAAGCCTCTGAGGGCTTCACAGAACAGTTGTATTTATACTGAGATTGAATAATACACAGGTGGACTCTATTTACTAATTAGGTGACTTCTGAAGGCAATTGGTTCCACTAAATTTGAGTTAGGGGTATCAGAGTAAAGGGGACCGAATACAAATGCATGCCTCACTTTTCAGATATTTATTTGTAAAAAAATAAATAAATTTTGAAAACCATTTATCATTTTCCTTCCACTTCACAATTATGTGCCACTTTGTGTTGGTCTATCACATAAAATCCCAATATAGTACATTTGTTTTTGGCTGTAACATGACAAAATGTGGAAAAAGGGGTATGAATACTTTTTCAAGGCACTGTAAGTTCTTTATTCATTCTACTGTATTTCATTCTCAACTACTAAAACTATTTTCTGCTAACATCTTTTGCTAGTGTTCCTTTACGCTTTATTATGTTTGCCTGAGACCTTACCTATACACACTACAACAATGTTGTCGGCTGCAGAGATATCATACACAGTGACATGATACTGGGCTTTAAGAACATTAATGGTATATATTATTTTAAATCACAAAATGTATTGTAAGGGTTAGGTGCAGCTTAAACATTTAGGCAGCTTCACATTTGTGCAGTGCGTTCTAACACATGTTAACCACAATGCCTGGCAAAGTATTTGTGGGGCATTGCAGTGCGATTCATTTTTGATTCGCACTCCAGTGCACTAATCCGATGCACCTTCAACACAGCTGCATTTCTACATACCTGAACTCAGGGTAGCACATCTCCCTGTGGTGAAACATAGGATTTGGTGGTTTTGTAAAGGTAAACCTAATTACAGTAGTGTGAAAAAGTTACTGCACCCCATGGAAACTGACTTTTTCAAAATATTTAACATAGATCTTCATTCCAGTATTTTGAATGGACAGCTGAGACTAACTATAAGGTCTTGTTACCAGGTACGATGTGCCCCTTGGAGTCCCAGTCGAAGCTCTACAAAGGTTCCTGGCCCTAGGAGCCAGAACAGGGCTTAAGATTTTGGGAAACAAATGTTTGTTTTCTCCATGTCAGCTATACAGCCCCCCACCCTGTTTATGTAAGACGCATACGCACTGTTCACAATCCTGCCAGCTAGTGCCTCATGCCAATCATTTGGATCGTTCTCGGCTAGTTTAGAAGTCCCAGAGAAAGTGCAGCACAATGCAGTGTTGCACTATTTTTTTCAAGGCCGTACTACTCCTTTACAATTAAAGCCATTCGTTTTCCAAAGTATCATTTATCATAAACAATTCACGTTTTTATTTTTATTTTTTGCTTTTAGAAAATAATTTTCTTTGCTCTTTTTTTTTTTTTTTTTTTACCTTTTTTATGCATCCCAGTGCCACTGATTTCCTGCAGCCTCTGGCTCTCATGCATGCTACTCAGTGATGGCTGCATGTCATTGACCAGGGAGGGATTTCTGGCAGAGACAAAGGTAGACAATACGTGCTGTTTGTTTTCTACTGGAGGACATATGATAGGGCAACAACACAGAAGAGCAATTGAGAGTGAAGGATTAAGTTTCCTTACCGTATAACTGGAAGTGCCGGTACAAGGACCTTCATGATATGGAAGGGAATATCACCGCTCCCAGGTAGGTCGGCCAAAAAGTAAAACCTCTCCTCCAGTTTAGAAGCCACAGGTGCTGGCAATGCATATAGCAATGCAATAAGAAGAGGTTCTGGACAGCCGCACTCCAAAAATTGCCTTTTATTCAAAAAACAGGATCAAAAATACATGCCACAGCAGAATGGACAGAAGCGCTGCCGCGTTTTACTCTATCAAGCCGCGATTAAGCACTGTTAAGTGTGAAACGCGTCAGATGTTCTGTCTGTTCTGCTGTGGCATGTATTTTTGATCCTGTTTTTTTTTATAAAAGTGCGACTGTCCAGAACAACTTCCTATTTCATTACAAGGACCTTCATGGCAGGATTACTATTTATTATTTAAATGAAAGCTGCAGATTTGAAAAGATTGAAAACTAGTTTAAAAATGACATTAACCTGTTAAAGAATATATGAGCTTTTTGGTTTACATCTACCTAAAAGTAATTACAGTATAACATGCTACTGTGTTGAATCTAATGCCACATACACACGACCGAATTGCGCCGGACAATTCGATCGTGTGTGGGCTCCAGAGGACTTTTTCATTGTAAAGTCCAGTGGACTTAAGCCCTATACACACTATCAGATTGTCTGATGATTTTTTCCTTCAGGTTTACCAAAACCATGTAGTACAAGGGCCTGCCTGATTGCATACACATTGAAACCCCTAAGGTTTGACCTCATATTATATGGTTTTGGTACATCTAATGGAAAAAATCAGCAGACAATCTGATAGTGTGTATGGGGCTTTAGAAAGTAGTTTTGACTCAAAATTTGTCCGCCGGACTTGGCTTTCAGCGGACAATCCGTTCGTCAGTGTGCTAGTCTGGCGGACTAAGAATGACGTATGCTCAGAAGCAAGTACGAGAAGGAAGCTATTGGCTACTGGCTTATGAACTTCCTTTTTCTAGTCCTATCATACGTGCTGTACGTCATCGCGTTAGAAATCGACGGACTTTAGGAGTGTCTGTGTGTGGCCAAGTCCTTTCGTTAGAAAGTCCGGCGGATTGTTTGCCGGACTAAGTCCGCCGGACAATTCGGTCGTGTGTATGCGGCATAAGGGACAAACCAAAAGTGTGGCAGAAAAAATAGAAGAGCACATGAAAAATAAATGTGGTTGTGCATAGACTATTCTGTAAAAATAAACCTGTAGAGTTAAACAAAACATATGTAAGAAATGAACAGGCATTGCTTTTCTGCAGAGGACATATGAAACTTAAAGCTGCATTTCTGGACAAGGACGACTAATATATTTACATTTACCACTTTACCACTGGTTTTGTCATTGCAAATGGTCACTTTTCTCAGTCCACTTATATTAGTGGTATTTTAATTGTTCACTTCTTGCTGTAAATTTGTGTTGCGTGCCAATAATAATTGTTGCATGCCAATAATAATTGGTGCAGCGAGCGAGTAGGTGGAGGGATATAGGGCAAGTAAATATTGACTGAGTCGTGAGAGCCGTTTCAATTCAGCCATGCCAGGTTTTATGGTATTAACTATTTCTATACCAGATGCCAGTCGTTCACACTGGGTCATTCTACATAGTTGTAGACCTGAAGGAAAAAAAAAAAAAAAGTCTTCCTTACTTATTGTTCCACGTGAGTGAGAGAGCTGTGAGTCAGCCCACTTAGTGTGTGTGATAATCTGGATAGTAAGTGTTTTCTCATACTTCTGTCATCTCAAGGTCATGTCCTCGGTGAACAGCAAACAGGCTTGTCAAATTATTGTCATGATTTTAAAAAAAGACATATTTAAAGTATGAGACATGAAGTATACCTATATAGTATAAGACATATAGATATATGGCCTCCTGTTTTGTCTTTTTGGTATTTCTGCTGCTGTACATAGGAAGTTGTTGAGCTTTGTAGAGCAGATATTTATATTGCTTTTAAGGAGCTTTCATACATATATGGCTCAGCTTTTTTGAAAACCTTCCAATGTTCCTGCATTTTTTTTTGTGGTTCTGTTTGGGAACCCTTAAAAGAATGCAACTTGTCAAAAGAACATTAGTATATCCAAATATGGTCAAATTGTGGGCTTTAAGGGAAGTTCAAGCTAGACATAGGGTATTGCATGATACAAATAAGTATGGCACCGCTTGAACAGTATTACTTGGTATAAAGAAATTGTGATGTAAAATAAAGATTTTTGAAACTGAAGGTACCAGTGCTTGGGGTGGTACATTTGGCCTAGTTTTTCCCCCTTTTCTTGGTTAAGGCCATCCATTGTCACCTCTGCTTTCTATAACAAGGGGCCCACTACTTTCTATACATAATGTTTTAAGTCTTAATAGTGTCAAAAAATAAGTTTAGTTTACAGCACAGTATGTTTGTTTTCTTTGTTTAAAAAAATTTTAAATTTTTTTGGGAGTCGTTTTGAAATCCAAGTGATTTATCACTTACCCCCAAGCAGTTCATACATTGGAGTTTACCTATCCATAAATTAGGTGCCTGTAGGCTCTATACTGTGATGGTGTGGCCCTGTGTGCCTGGGCAGGAAGGATTGCGGCCTGGCCAATTAAGTGGCTGAAGAGTCCGGAAAAGGTGGAGGTACCCTTACTACTGAAGAGTAGGGATGAGCTCAGCCGTGTTCGCATAGAACACGTGCAGAGCCCGCCAGGAAGTCGGTGTAGCTCTGCGATAATCACAGCCAGTGAGACATTGCCCGATCTATGCAGCCGCACATCGGGGCAATGTCTCACTGCCTGTGATTAGCGCAGCGCTGCACCAACATCCTGGCGGGCTCTGCACGTGTTCCATCCGAACACGCCTGAGCTCATCCCTACTGAAGATTGCTCACAGCTCAGCGCTGGCGGTGGGGTAAGTGGGATTGTTTGACAAGTCTGCCATAATGTGCTAATATGTGGTGGATTCAAATACATTATAGCGTAAAGCTCCTGAGTTTTTTTTTTTATGTGTAGGTTTAATTCCACTTTAAGAGTATATAGCGTATTACAATGATGGGGTAGGTAGCCAAAGTCCTACTCCATCATTGGCCAAAATTTGGGGCTCTTAGCACCTATGGTTCTGGGGATATGGGGCTCCTTGTGCAGCCTGTCAGAAGCTGCATACACCGCAAGGAGAGGATGAGCTCACGGTGCCTCTCCTCACTTCTTGTCAGTGGCACTGAGCTCAATGGACAGCTTGGAGTCTTGGCCCAATGGTAAAGCTGTCCAATAAAAATGCTGCAGTGGAGGCTGTCCTCTAAATGACAAATGTTCCCTTCCAGCCCATCCCTCTTAACTAAAAGGAAAAAACATGGGTTTATGGGTATAAGATTTACCCACAATCCCATGTTTTTCTCACACAGTTAAGAAGGAAAATCTGCTGCTGAAAATGTTTTTTTTTTTTTTTTTTTTTTGTTTAATCAAGCTAAATCATATATTATTATGCTATATGTTATAACATAATTTATTATTTATCTCTTTATTATAAAATTACTGGTTAGAAGTTATAACTTCAAACTTCAGTAATTTGTCCGTTAAGCCTCCTGCTGGAGTACAATTTTTGAAAATATAGTAAATTACCCTAAAAACAATATATAATAATAATTTGTATATTACATATGGTATTTAACCCCTTGCCACCCAGGCTAATTCTGACAGTTCTCTCCTACATGTAAAAATCATAATTTTTTTGCTAGAAAATTACTCGGAACCCTCAAATATTACATCTTACATGGACAGCGTTTGTAAAAATGTATTAGTAGAACTGCAGTACATAATGAGAATCAAATACGTGTGAACTTGTGAATTTGTAACCTGTGTGTATCTGGCTCTGGTACCAGCCAAGCCTCGCCAGCCACTGACCTCACCGCATGTCCCTGCCGTACGTTGAGCTGTGTCTGTGTACATCCCATGCACATGTGTGGGAGGTAAGTCATCACTCACTAACCAATCAAGATGACGAAAGATACACACCCGCAAGAAGCTGGAGAAAGTTAACAGCACGGGAGAGGGAGCTCATAGACGCCACTTCGCTGGAGCAGAGGTAAGTATAGTCAGGGATTCCTTCTTTTTTTTTTTAAGCATAACGTTGTGTAACACTGCAGAGCAGGTAGCATGCTATATAACAATCCAATATGACTACCCCATGTACCTACTGTATAATTACAGACTACAGGCGGTCCCCGGGTTACAAACAAGATGGGGTCTGTAAATTTGTTCTTAAGTTGAATCTGTTTGTAAGTCGAAACAGGTACATTTTTTAAGTGTAGCTTCAGCCAAAAAAACATGTTTTAAGCTTTTTGGATAGCATAGGGAAGGGTTATCACCCCTGTAATGTTTGTTTTGTTGTCTCTACACTTGTTCAGAAGATCTCGCCTCACTTTCTGTCCCAATGACAATTGGATTTTGAAAATTTTGGGAAACAAGCCTTAGTAATTAAAGAGGAAGTAAACCCTGATGAGTTTACTTCCTCTTTCATTCCCTGCAAAGGTAAAGCATAATGGACTACTATGCATCGCATAGTAGTCCATTATGTGTCACTTACCTGACACAGGAGCCAGCAAAGTCACTGCTGTCCCCTGTAGTCTGGCGCATCCATCTTCTCGGTGGGTCTCGTTGCTCCGCCGCTGTCATTCGGCGAAGCCGCGATGACGTCACTCCCGCGCGAGCGCACGGGAGCCGCCACTCGCGGCATATCGCCGTCGACCGCGGCACGCTCGGTGCGCCTGCGCGCCACTGTCTATGGCTCATGCACCGTAGACAGCGGTGCCTGTCTTTCGGCAAATATCTCCTAAACCGTGTAGGTTTAGGAGATATTTCTTGGACCTACAGGTAAGCCTTAATCTAGGCTTACCTGTAGGTCAAAGTTGGTTGTAAGGGTTTATAAGCATCAGTGGGGGTACCTTTTTCCCATAGACTCTTAAGCCCCATACACACTATCAGTTTTTTTCTGCTGAGTATTTCCTTCAGATTTACCAAAACCATATAATATGAGGCCAAACCTTAGGAATTTCAATTTGTATGCAATCAGGCAGGCCCTTACACTACATGGTTTTGGTAAACCTGATGGAAAAACTCAGCAGAAAAACTGATAGTGTGTATGGGGCTTTACAAGAGTGAATTTCCCTTCATAGGGGTTGATTTCCCCTCACTTCCTGTTGTCTCCCTCCGTTTGTAAGTAGGAGTCGTTTGTAAGTAGGGGGCCGCCTGTAAACACAGGAACTTGATTGATAAAACTATAGCACACACTCATATGACTGTTTCCATAAAACTGATTTCCTTTACATGTATATCGAAAAAATATTGACAACTCTATACATTTCCTTTAATAACAACTCCTGCTGTGCTTAAGGGTAATAAAATAGCACGAGACTGGATGACTTGTACCTGCGGTCTGTATTTCACAGAAATGTCCTCTTCGTTTCCAAGAATGTTCATCCTTTAACAGTCATTGACATGCTGGTCTAAAAAACTGTGTGACTCATGGGCACTGAAGTAATTTAATATATGGGACTTGGGAGGTTTCTTTGCTGGAAATGTAAATAAACAACTTATTTATCATACTGTTAGTCAGAGCAAGCAGAATGTGTGCTGAAATACGAGGCTGTCTGGAGATCAGGAACACATATACACTGGAGTGATAATATGGATTTCCAAGTAGCAAAGGTTCTTACAACTGAGAATCCTCCATGAGGAGTATTTAGCCACCTGTATCCAACCCACATTTCAATAATCTATGATCTGCTAATTTATAACTCTGTATTTTGTGTCCATTCTCTTAATAGATGTTTAATTTAAGATCCCTTTGCATCTCTGCACAAAACAAAGAAAAATAAAAACATTTTCTGATAATCCCAGCCACTGGCCAGACGTGCTCCTTAGTTTTCTGATAATTCTGTTGTCTTTTCAGTTTTTATGACCTAAAGTGGTATCAAAGCCATAATCCTAAATGTAATATATTTTAGCTTATTAGTGCTTTTTATTTATTTATTTATTTATTTAAAACAAATCTTCAAGGCATACAAAAGAAAAAGAAGAGAAGGCCATGGACACCACAATATGTCCAGTGGCAAGGAAAGGCTTCACAGAGCCCAAGAAATGAAAGCCAATCTTATGCCGCGTACACACGAGCGGACTGTATGGCGTACTTAGTCCGTCGAAACACATTTCAGCGGACAATCCGCTCGTGTGTGGGCTTCAGCGGACTTTTTCAGCGTGCAGTCCGGCGTACTAAGAATTTCGGATTTTTCTAAATTCTGTCCGTCGTACTTTGGTTTCAGCGGACAATCCACTCGTCAGTATGCTAGTTCGATGGACTAAGAATGGCGCATGCCCAGAAAGGATTTACACGGCGGAAGGGTGCTTTGCTGTGTCTTGGACTTCCTATTTCTAGTCCCGTCGTACGTGCTGTACACGTCATCGCGCAAGCTTTCGACGGACTGTTTGTGCATCCGTGTGTGATCAAGTCCGTTCAGTCGAAAGTACGACGGACTGTCCGTCGGATTGTATGACGAACTAAGTACGCCATACAGTCCGCTCGTGTGTACGCGGCATTACATAGGATGGTGTACAGGATTTTAAAAGAATAATCGAGCACACACATTCATACAAAGCAAAACGGAAACATTCATCAGCAGTGTAACAAAACCATAAACTGTTGAAGATTACAGAGGAGGGGCAACTAGACAATTAGGATATGGAAGCCTCTGCCCAGTGAGAAACCGAAACACTGAACCAAGGCTGCCATATTTTGGTGGATTTTTTGGGGCAAGCTCTACCCATATAGATCAATTTGTAGTTAGGTAAAGCAAAGTTCACCAGATGATAAATCTGCTGTACCGTAGGATGGTTGGCATTTTTAAAATTCAACAGAATGAATGACCTTTGTGAGCATAAGAGTATCAGGTGAACCATAATACGACTGTGAGTCAGCAGTACAAAAGCATTACGAATACCCAGTAAACCCACCTCCTGGAGTTTTAAGAACTTGGGAGGTTCAGAGTAGTGTCCACAAAAGTAAATAGATTATTCCAGAAAGTGAAAAGAGCAGAACATGACCAAAACATATGTAGAAGGTCAGCAGAGCTTTCCACACAATGGGGGCAAGAGGCCTGTCCCTCAAGTCCCATTCAAGATAATTTAACGGGTATGTAATGGAGATTGTAGCTACATTTGAATCAAATGAGTTTGTCAGTGGTACTCGTTTCTTGAAAAGAGATCTCTGTAGCTTTTTTCCATCTTTCTTCCATGGGAGCTGGAATATACGAGAGACCTTTCCTGTGCAAAGCCATGAAAAGGTTAGACCCTGCAACCTGCAGGTAACTGTAGAAAGTGGTGACTAATTTAGTGTATCCCAAGTAGTATATCAGGTGCTCCAAGGGGGAATCTGAGAGCTCAAGTGTCAGAGCCCTGAATGGCATATCTGAGCAATAGTTATTAAAAAAAATTGTTTTATTAATTTCTTTAAAGTGGTTGTAAACCCCATTCATGAAATTTGACCTAGGCATATATATATATAGTAGTATTTATCTCTCTCCAAAGCTCTAAGTTCTGTGTCTTTCTGCTGCTCTGTTCCTCTGTTATCAGCAGAGTCACTTCTGACAAGCTCTCCGACACATGCGATAACAGCAGCCTAAAATTTGTGTCAGGGAGGGTGCTTAACATACAGATTATAAGACCAGTGGTCACTATTTCTGCTATCTCCCTGGCCACCAGTCTTGTCACTTCCCCGCTGTAGTTCTTTACAGCGAGTGATGATGTAATTACACCCCTGCTTGCTGTAGTGGGTGGATACAGGAATCTCAGGCTCCGGTCTGAGCTACCAACTGTTGCAGCATCATTTGATTGACAGACTAGAAGACTCCTAGTCCATCTCAGCTCTCCATTCCTGTGATTAGAAGCCTAATTCAGATGGGCACTATGGTCAGTGCAAGTACCTCTCCTCATAGCCAAATGTGATATTGGTCTGTAACTTCCTTTTTAATGACAACTGTTCATGATTTATTATAATGTCCTATAATAATAAATGTATATTGAATTATCGTTTGTTGTTAATCCAGCTGTGGCTGAGCAGTGGGTGTAGAGAAATGTAATGTGTGCCAATTTTACTAAGAGATCTAGCAGTTTTTTCTCTCTGCTTTGCAGGGAGAAGAAATGGCCAGATAACTGCTCTGTGTAAACACAGGAATCTGTGCTGTGATTGGACTCAGCCATAAACCGTTGGGGGGAGGGGATAAATACATCAATGACATTAACCAGAAATATGACGTTTAATGTAATAGCTTAGACTGGTATTACACCAATTTTGTGAGCATTTAAACCGTGGGGTTCATTATGCATTAAAGCCTGGTTCACATTAGTGTGCTTAGTTTTGAATGCAATTATGCATTGAAGGTGCTGTACGATATTGGTTTAATTGCTGTGCAATTCTCATGCAGTTTTGGATGCAATTTTAACTACTACTGCTAGTACCAGTACTACTGCTATTCCTGCTACTCTGTAAAGGGGGAGAATAGTTTTGCAAAAAAAAAAAAAAACAATGCACACTGCATCGCACTAAAATAGTACAGAACCCTTCTCCAAACTCTTAACGCAGTCATGCATTGAAAACAATACTATTTCCAAAGCCATGAGATTCTGGGCGACTCAAGTTGCATCAAAAATCGCACTATTGTGAACCTGGCCTTAAAGTGCATATCCAGTTGATCAGTGTTCCCTTAACTGATCTTTTTTGTTTTATTGGATTGTATGAAAATTTTACGTAAGCAAAAGTACATACATATGGAACACATGCAGAAATGGTATGGAACATTGCAAAAAAAAAAAAAGAGTATAGAAAAATGAACAGTGCAATAGAAAGGAAGCAACATGTCATTAAAAACATTACTAATATATACAAACCTTAACTGACCTTTTAATTACCTTTTAATATGTTTGTCATCTTCTTAGGCATTGGAGGCTTGGAAGACTTTGTCCTTAAGTCTGCAACATTGTCTACATCACCAGCATGTCCTCCATTCATTCCTCTTAGCTTTGAAGCCACACCAATTGTCCGGGTTGCTGTGGAACCAAAACATCCAAGTAAGTGACAGATACAATTCACTGTGGTTTGAAAACAGTGCATGGGGGCTATACTCTAATGCTGGGATCTCCAAACTTTCTAAACATAGGGCCAGTTTATTGTCCTTCAGACTTTAGGGGGGGGCAGATTGTGGCCAGTAGGAGTGTAAATTGTCCTGACATCAGTGGGAGTAAACATCACCACATTTGGTATGAGGTGGAGGAATAGTGCTTGACTGTTGGTATCATTGGTTGGAGTAGTGCCCCATTATTGGATGTCATTTGGCAGAATAGTGTCTCGTATCAGTGGGAGAAAAGTGCCCCAAGGGCCGGATAAAGACAAGCAGAGGGTCGAACCCGACTCTCAGGCCGCAGTTTGGAGTTCACTGGTCTAATGCAACCTTTTTTTTCAGGTCTTGGCTTACTCCTGCTAAAATTATATAAACAGTTCACCGAATATTAGCTGATCAATAAGCTGTTCGTATAAAAATAGTTAACGGACACACAGATAGCGATGTTGTTAGTGTGTCTCTTGAATTGGTGGTCAATGGAGAAATACTTCTTACATAAAGGCCTCTTGCACACTGCAGCTTGAAAAATCTCAGTACAGCATTTTTTTTAATTATCTAAAATGCAGCCCTTAATTTAAAATGTGCCTGTACACACAGGCACGTAAACAAGTGCTGCATATTCATAAGTAAAAAAATATGCATTCCCGGACAGTATTTTGCACTGGTACTTGCATATGAGCATAAATATTAATTAATTTTCCCTAGGAATATCTTGTGCACACAAACACGCATACGTTTATGTAAAGCAGATGGCTGAAATTTGGCCAAAAAAGCAGATGCTCTAACTTCAGTAATGTGTGCAACAGGCCTAATCGTCACCGAGAAGAATGCCCCATTACAATGATGGCCAGTCAGAGAAAGTCCACCACCCATTGGTCTTGAGTGAGAAAAGATCCCCTTAAATTAATGGTCAGTGGTGCAGGTGCCCTCTTACAATGGTGGTCAATTGGAGAATGCCTGCTTGAATTGTTGATCAATAGGCAGAATGCTTCCTTATATATGTGGTTATTAGAGGAAAAGGGCCTCCTTACATTGGTGATCAGTGGGAAAAATTTCCTGTTTCATTGTCAACATGTGACCAAAAACCAAAGCATTTTTTATGTGGTCACTACAGAAAGGACCAGGGGGAAGATGATTTACTTACAGCTAGAGAGTCAGGGAGATGTAATCCTTCCCTTTGTCTTAGAACCTGGTGGGAGGAGGTCAAAGGAGTTCAGAAGAAAGGTACATATACTGTATCTGACCTGCTTCTGTTTTCAAATCATTAGTCAGAGAAGGGATTCAAGACTTTTAGGCTGGATTCACACTTATGCAGTTTTAGTGCTTTTTGCATTTTGCAGATTTGCACTACAGTCCTTTTAACATTGTTTCCTATGGAACACGTTCTGTAGTGCAAATCTGCAAAATGCAAAAAGCACTAAAAATGCCTAGATATGAATCCAGCCTTAGAGTTTAGTTTCACATTGACAGAAAAAAGTACTTTAGACCAGTGGTTCCACACCTCAGTCCTCAAGTACCCCCAACAGGCTATGTTTTCAGGTTTTCCTTTACTTCGTACAACTGCTTTAAATCAATATCATTGACATGATATTGATAAGAGCTATTTTCTCTAAGGGAAGTCCTCAAAACAGTTGACGTTGAGAACCACTGCTTTAGACTAGGTAGATATCCCGTAATGATCAAATAGCACTATGGATAAAGTTTGTGTATGCTCCCATTTCATACCACTCTCCATGTTTGCCTCCATTGGCCGCTATGTTTTACTGTTATTAGACTGTCTTAGGGACTGGAACTCATATGGTTAGATTGCAGTACACAGTAAGGGCCGGTTCACACTGCGGGCGATGCGAGGCGACACGACTCGCCTCGCCGCTATCTTACAAGTCGCCCCCGTTCTGTACAATGGAACCGTTCTGAGAGGAGCGACTCGAGTCGCTCCGACTCAGAAAAAAGGTTCTTGTACTACTTTCGAGCGACCTCGGGGCGACTTGCATTGACTTCTATACAGAAGTCATCTGCAAGTTGGCGCTGAGGTCGCGGCAGGTCGCGGCGAGGCAAGTCGGTGTCGCCTCGCATCGCCTGCAGTGTGAACCGGCCCTTAATGAGCATGAGATTTATTAGTAGTATGAAAATAAATCTCTCTATCCTAATCCATTAATATGTATTTATCTGGTCATAATTTATTCAACTGTTGTCCTACAGAACTGAACATTCATTATTATGATGTCATGGTTATGCAATATTAACATATCTCATGCACAAATCTGGTTAGATCAAAATGGACCTGAGCACAAAAGCTGAAGATTTGCTGTCATGGGGAAAATGTAGTCATGGTAATTGTGCCTAAGTTGTACTCGTGTGAATACAACTTAGAACCTGTATATCTGCACTGTGAGATCTGAGGCACAGCTGCCTCTGACTACTAGTATCCGGAGATTGGGGAGCAGTCGCTATTCCTAGTGTTTTTTTTTTTACTGACACTAATGCCGCGTACACACGACCGGACTTTTCGGCAGACCAGATCGAAGGGATTAGTCCGTCTGACAATCCGATTGTGTGTGGGCTAGTCCGATCGTTTTACGAAAAATAAATCCGACGGACCTAGAAGTAGAACATGTTTCAAATCTATCCAATGGTCTCAATTCCCAAATACAACGCAAGGGAAGCTATTGGCTACTGGCTATTGAACTTCCTTCTTTAGTCCCGTTTACGTCATCACGTTCCAAACGAATGGACTTAGTCTGTTCGTGTGTCGCCAAGTCTGTTCATTCGGAAGGTCCATCAGAACTCCGCCGAAAGTCCGTCGGGAAGACCGTTGGACCTAGTCTGGCAGAAAGTCCGGTAGTGTTTACGCGGCATAAGAAGCACTAACTCTACCAAGATGGCAGCCTCCACATAGACACAGTGCAGAACAAGGCATGGTAAGTCAATAATGGTAAAAATTAGCTGCAAGGTGACCACAGGCAGTACTGGTAACTAGTCCTTTGCCTGCCTTTTCTGCACAGATTCCACAGTACAGGTCTTGTTTAAAGCATACTTTTTAGTACTAGATAGAGTGGAGAGGGATTATAACACTTATCAACGGAAAATGTGCGATCAGATCATGTTGTCAGAAAATCCGATCATGTGTGGGCTCCATCAGACTTTTTTCGTCTGAATTTCCGGCACACAAAGTTTGAAAGCTGGATCTCAAATTTTCCCGACAACAAAATACGATTGCGTAAATTCCAGTCATGTGTAGACAAGTTCGATGCACAAAGTGCCACGCGTGCTCAGAATAAATTACGAGATGAAAGCTATTGGCTACTGCCCTCTTTATAGTTCCGACGTACGTGTTGAATATCACCTCATTCTGAACTTTGTGCAACCGTGTGTATGCAAGACAAGTTTGAGCCAACATCCATCGGAAAAAATCTAAAGGATTTTGTTGTCGGAATGTTTGATGGTGTGTATAGGGCATAAGAGAGATTAAAAGTTAAAGTAAAAGAAAATCCCAAATTTTGGGTTATCCCCAGAAAAGTAATAACAGGGAAATCTAAGGAATTCCCTTAATTTGCAGAGATTTCCTTTTTTGACTATGGGACACAAAGTGAAGGGAAATCTCTGCAATGGGACACAGATGGCCCAAAAAATCTGACAGGGATTATAACCCTCCCTTAGGCCCCTTTCACACATGCGGATGGTATGTCCGTATTTCATCCATCCGTTTGCGGATGAAATACGGACATACATTCATCCCTATGGGATAGCGGGTGTCTGCGGATGAGCATCCCCAGACACCCGATTTCGTCCGCCTCCGCAACAGTCCGATTCTGCAGATGGAGGAAAATCCTATTTTTCTATCCGTCTGCAGAGCGGATCGGACGAACATGGACAGACGGTCCGTGCTCGTCCGATCCCCATAGAGGAGAATGGAGAGCTGACAGGGCGGTCCCTGCACAGTGTGCGGAGACCGCCCTGTCCGCAGCCAGCTCAGCGGGGACAACGGAGTGATCCCCGCTGAGCGAGCGGATCTTCACGGGGCGGATCATTACTGATCCGCCCCGTGTGAAAGAGGCCTTACACTATCCAACATAAAAAAGTTTTGCCTATAGTTCTTCTTTAAAGTTAAACCTTTGTTTAAAATTTTTTTTTTTTAAAACAAACATTGTACATTTACCTGCTCTGTGCAATGGTTTTGCACAGAGCAGCCCTGATTCTCCTTTTCTGGGGCCCCCTGCCAGTGCTCCAGGCCCCTCCTCTTCGAGGAGTGCCTTTCCATGGGAGTATCCGTGCGGGCTCAATCCTGAGCTGCCCTGTCCGTGCCTATTGACACAAACCAGGCAACTCAGCCCTGCCCCCCGCTCCCTCATTACAGCATTTAATAGACAGGAATCCACCCAATAAGGAGGGAGTACACGTACCTGGATTGGATCAGGCTCAGTTAAGAATCAGGGGATTCGGGGGGATCCTGCAGCAGAGAAGGTTAAAAAACCTTGAGGCTTTAGAACCACTTTATGCCCCCCCCTTTCTTCCCCTCGCTGCAATTTTAAAAGAAAAAGGCGTGTTCAGTGGTGTTGCCAGTTACTTCCAAGTACTCGGTAGCTGGCAGATACAGGTGGCACATCTGTGCATGCGCAAAAGATTCCTAAGTACCGTAAGCTTCTGTTAGATTGGAACTATAGTGCCTGCTGCATTTGTGCTCATGTCTGGAAATAAGTTGCAAAGCTGTGGCCTAATAACACACTGTCCTTCTGGAATAACCATGACATAGCAATCCCAGGAAGCAGTGGGGCCTGGCCTAGGCTAGAAACCAGGAAATGCTCCCTTGCAGTACAAAATCGAACCCAAAGGTGAACATTATATTATTCTTTTATATATGAGGGAGGGGCGCAGGGACAAAATAACATGTTTTACTGATTTAGTTCCACTTTAAGCTGACCTCTGACACCAAAGGTTCCCCATGACTTTCCCATGGGCATGTTTACCATTGTACCAGATAACTTTTACATGTGTTAGTAATTATTGCAAATTACAGTGTAAAAAGTCCTTGTACAATATGATTCAAGTTGACTGAACTCCTTTCCTTGCAGACTGTCATATGCATTTTTTGTTGGTCAACCTGTAAATTTGGAGGAGCAGCCTGTTGGAATCATTAGCTGCTTTTATGGTCGTTGAGGTTGCCAATTCACAACCCTATTTTTTTTTTTTTTTTTGCAAGACAAATTATGACAGCTTTATATGTTACTTTCAGTCATTTGGCTATGTAGGTGCTGCCATCTGGACAGATAGTTTTCTCATATTGATAAATCTATTTAATTCTTCCGAGTCTGTTCCCTTTTCTCTCATACTAACGGCCCCTGCACAATGTATTACCACATTTCTTATCAACTGAATTGCGGAGATGAGTTTTGTTGTAGAGTCAGGTATAAAGATCTTCCAGTGTATATAAAATGTTGTGCAGCTAATTCTGCCAAGTAGACAGTAGTTTGTGAACATATTGACCAGCCTTGGGCAGGACCACGGCTTGAAGGAAAGAAAATAGTTTGATCTCCAATCAACACAGTCAGTGTTAATGGGGGAATCCCTGCCACAGGCTATTGTGTTCTACCGACGGGAAGCCTTCCTCACTGGCAGAATACAATGATCACTGATGGCATCTATAGACGCCAGTAGTGATCATGCAAAAAAAACCTGACTTGCCAAATTCGGACATAGATCGAAATTCAACTGGATCTTTTGATCCCTCTGTGGCCAACTTTGGAAAAACAAAACCCCCATAGATGAAAAAATGCAAAGTCACCATCCTTCCAAAAAAAGATGTGTTTATGTGTTTATTTTGAAGATTTTCATGACAAACTTGTGAAACACATCTATTTGGAGTGCTGGTGACTTTGTATCTTTGCATGCAGTCCTGGCAGGCCACCATCTGTGCCGTTTACAATGGATATAAAAAGTCTATACACCCCTGTTAAAATTTCAGGTTTCTGTGATTGAAAAAGAAATGAGACAAAGATAAAACTTTTCAGAACCTTTTCCACCTTCAATGTGATTGAAAAACAAACTGAATTATTGGGGGGGGGGGGGGGGGGGGTGAAAAACTAAAATAATGTGGTTGCATAAGTGTGCACACCTTCTTCTAACTGGGGATGTAGCTGTGTTCAGAATTAAGCAATCACATTCAAACTCATGTTAAATGGGAGTCTGTATACAGCTGCCATCATTTAAAGTGCCTCTGATTAACCCCAAATAAAGTGCAGCTATTCTAGTAGGTCTTTCCTGACATTTTCTCAGTTGCATCCTACAGCAAAATCCATGGACCAAAGAGCTTCCAAAGCATCAGAGGGATCAAATTGTTAAAAGGTATCAGTCAGGGGAAGGGTACAAAATAATTTTCAAGGCATTAGATATATCATTCAACGCAGTGAAGATAGTCATCAAGTGGAGAAAATCTGGCACAACAGTGACAATACCAAGAACTGGATGTCCCTCCAAAATTGATGAAAAGACAAGAAAAAAACTGGTCAGGGAGGCTGCCAAGAGGCCCGCAGCAACATTAGAGGACCTGCAGGAATATCTGCCAAGGTTGAACTTTTTGGCCATAATTTCAAAAGATATGTTTGGCGCAAAAACAACACTGCACATCACAAAAAGAACACCACACCCACCGTGAAGCATGGTGGTGGCAGCATCATGATTTGGTACTGTTTTTCTTCAGCTGGTACAGGGGCCTTAGTCAAGGTAGAGGGAATTATGAACAGGAACTTCATCTTTCAGTGTGATCAGGAACTTCATCTTTCAGTATGACAATGACCCAAAACATACATCCAAATCAACAAAGGAATGGCTTCACCAGAAGAAGATTCAAGTTTCAGAATTGCCCAGCCAGAGCCCAGACCCGAATCTGATGAAAAATCTGTGGGATGATCTGAAGAGGGCTGTGCACAGGAGAGATGTCTTTGCAATTGGACAGATTTGGAGTGCATTTACAAAGAAGAGTGGAGAAATATTGCCAAGTCAAGGTGTTCCATGCTGATAGACTCAGACCCAAAAAGACTGAGTGCTGTAATAAAATCAAAAGTTGCTTCAACAAAGTATTAGCTTAAGGGTGTGCCCATCATATTAGTTAATTTTTTATTTTATTTTTTCTTCCCTCCACCTAAAAGATTTCAGTTTGTTGTTCAACTGAGTTGTACAGTTTTATAGGTCACATTAAAGGTGGAAAAAGTTCTGAAATGATTTATCTTTGTCTCACTTTTTTACATTACAGAAACCTGACGTTTTAGCAGGGGTGTGTAGACTTTTTATATCCACGGTATGAGCATCCATCATTACAAGATACAGTACACTTAAGAGTACAGCTTCTTTTTTGGACTTTGTAGAGCAGGGATATGCAATTAGCGGACCTCCAGCTGTTGCTAAACTACAAATCCCATCATGCTCTGCCTCTGGGTGTCATGCTTGTGGCTGTCAGAGTCTTGCTATGCCTCATGGGACTTGTAGTTCTGCAACAGCTGGAGGTCCACTAATTGCATATCCCTGTTGTAGAGTCTTCCCATAGATGTGCCAGTTGATAACTAAAAATACTGTATATTGCCGTTTAAAACAAGTCTAAATTTCCTGTAACTCTGGCTCATCTGCTGATTCCAGGCAAGAAACCTCTTGACTTCTTCAGGTTTTTACATAGCACTTTCCGGTAATGTGCTTGATGGGTCTGAAGTATTTTTCATCATCTCCATCATATTTAAGGCAGGTCCTGCAGCAGAGCACATTTCCAAGCCCTTTGTATTTCAAACTGAGAGGAATGGGAAATCCATCTACATGATAGTAAAAAAAATTACAAGCACTTAGTACCTGCATGCGGTATGATAGCGAGTGGTTTCTTCAGAGGCATGAAAGTGATGACTTGTGTGCAGGCTTTTATCAGGCCGCTCTATGAGCCGGCAGAAAACTCATTTTTGGCCATAAAAGGAAGTTCATGGAAGTTATAAACTGGTGATTAGGATCATAGGCACCCAGTTATCCCAAAAGCTCCAGATGGCGAATGATTTTAACACTCAGTTCTGCACTGAAAATTATTTCTGAGATGACATTAATAGTAGTGTCAGAGTCTGCAGGAATATAATCCAACTCTACTGTAGTAAATGGAAAGGCAATCTCTTATAATGGTATTGGTGTGGACACAAAGCTCAGAACAATGACTAGTTACAGTGTGTTGAATTCACGGTAACGTCAATATCTAAAAAATAGATTATAGGCATTTGGTAACCCTGCTAAACTAAAGCTACACAGCTATGTTCCTGAATCATCTTGTTTTCCACAGAGGCTGTTTTCTGTAAAGTGCCTTTTAACCTTAGATATGTGTTGTTTATTTTTTCAGTGAAAGAAAATACATTTCATGTCTGTAATTATTGCTTTTCAGTTGGCCACTTTCATACAAGATGCACTAAGCAATAATACATCCAAAAATAAATTAAGGTGCGCTGCACTTACACTACTGAGCGACAATTTTTTTTAAAGGCTCCTTCAAAAAGCGTTAAAACATGTCAGGATCTAATTTCTTCTAATAATGCCTAGTATTTTCTTTTTTTATTTTGCTCTTTGCCTTTCTTCATTGGTATAGTAACACTGCAAAAAAAAAAAAAAAAATATATATATATATATATATATATATATATATATATATATATATATATATATATATATCAGTATCTCACAAAAGTGAGTACACGCCTCACATTTTTGTAAGTATTTTATTCTATCTTTTCATGTGACAACACTGAAGAAATGACACTTTGCTACAATGTAAAGTAGTGAGTGTACAGCTTGTATAACAGTGTAAATCTGCTGTCCCCTCAAAATAACTCAACACACAGCCATTAATGTCTAAACGGCTGGCATCAAAAGTGAGTACACCCCTAAGTGAAAATTTCCAAATTGGGCCCAATTAGCCATTTTCCCTTTCCGGTGTCACGCAACTCGTTAGTGTTACAAGGTAAATTTGGTGTTATCGCTCTCACTCTCTCATATTGGTCGCTGGAAGTTCAACATGGCACTTAATTGCAAAGAACTCTCTGAGGATCTGAAAAAAAGAATTGTTGCTTTACATAAAGATGGCTTAGGCTATAAGAAGATTACCAAGACCCTGAAACTGAGCTGCAGCACGGTGACCAAGACTATACAGTGGTTTAGCAGGACAGGTTCCACTCAGAACAAGCCTTGCCATGGTCGATCAAAGAAGTTGAGTGCACGTGCTCAGCATCATATCCAGAGGTTGTCTGTGGGAAATAGACATATGAGTGCTGCCAGCATTGCTGCAGAGGATGAAGTGGTGTGGGGTCAGCCTGTCAGTGTGCAGACCATGCGCCGCACACTGCATCAATTTGGTCTGCATTGCTGTCATCCCAGAAGGAAGTTTTTTCTAAAGATGATGCACAAGAAAGTCCGCAAACAGTTTGCTGAAGACAAGCAGATTAAGGACATGGATTACTGCAACCATGTCCTGCAGTCTAATGAGGCCAAGATACACTTATTTGGTTAAAATGGTGTCAAGCGTGTGTCGCGGCAACCGGATTTGGAGTACAAAGACAAGTGTGTCTTGCCTACAGTCAAGCATGGTGGTGGGAGTGTCATGGTCTGGGGCTGGATGAGTGCTGCCGGCACTGGGGAGCTACAGTTCATTGAGGGAACCATTAATGCCAACATGTACTGTGACATACTGAAGCAGAGCATGATCCCCCTTCCTTTGGAGACTGGGCTGCATGGCAGTATTCCAACAGAATAATGAACCCAAACACACCTCAAGATGACCACTGCCTTGCTAAAGAAGCTGAGGGAAAAGGTGATGGACTGGCCAAGCATGTCTCCAGACCTAAACCCTATTGAGGATCTGTGGGGCATCATCAAACGGAAGGTGGAGCGCAAGGTCTCCAACATCCACCAACTCCGTGACTCCAGTGGCAACCTGTGAAGCTCTGGCCACACAAAATATTGACACTTTGGGCCCAATTTTGACAATTTCACTTAGGGGTGTACTCACTTTTGTTGCCAGCGGTTTAGACATTAATGGCTGTGTGTTGAGTTATTTTCAGGGGACAGCAAATTTACACTGTTATACAAGCTGTACACTCACTACTGTACATTGTAGCAAAGTGTTATTTATTCAGTGATGTCAAATGAAAAGATATAATAAATAATTTACAAAAATGTGAGGGGTGTACTCACTTTTGTGAGATACTGTGTGTGTGTGTGTGTGTGTGTGTATATATATATATATATGTGTGTGTGTATATATATATATATATATATATATATATATATATATATATATATATATATATATATATATACACACATATATGTATATATACAGTATCTCACAAAAGTGAGTACACTCCTCACAATTTTTGTAAATATTTTATTATATCTTTTCATGTGACAACACTGAAGAAATTACACTTTGCTACAATGTAAAGTAGTGAGTGTACAGCTTGTATAACTGTGTAAATTTGCTGTCTCCACAAAATAACTCAACACACAGCCATTAATGCCATAGCATTTTTTACAATTTGGCACTGCTTTGCTTTAACTGACAATTGCGCAGGCATGCAATACTGTACCCAAACAAAATTTGCTTCCGATTTTTCCCACAAATAGAGCTTTCTTTTGGTGGTTATTGATAACCTCCCCGGTTTTAATTTTTTGCGCTATAAACAACAAAATAGCGACAATTTTGAAAAAGAAAATATTTTTTACTTTTTGCTATAGTAAATATCTCCAAAAATGTTTTTAAAAAACTAATTTCTTCATCAGTTAAGGCCAAAATATATTCTTGTACATATTTTTGGTAAATAAAATCGCAATAGGCATATATTGATTGGTTTGAGCAAAAGTTATAGCGTCTACAAACTATGGGAAAGATTTATGACATTTTTTTATAATTTTTTTATTTACTAGTAATGGCGGTGATCTGCAATTTTTAGCGGTACTTTGACATTGTGGCAGATAGATAGGACACTTTTGGCACATTTTTGGGACCATTGATATTTATACAGTAATCGGAGCTATAAAAATGCACTGATTACTGTGTAAATGTCACTGGTAGGGAAGGGGTTAGCACTAGGGGGTGATCAAGGGGTTAAATGTGTGTTCCTTGGATGTGTTCTAACTGTATGGGTATAGGACTGACTGGGGGAGGAGACATATCGTCATTCCTACTTAGTAGGTACAAACGATGTGTCTCCTCTCCCCTGACAGAACAGGGATTTGTGTGTTTACACACACAAATCCCAGTGCTGGCTCTTTTGCCCATGATCATTAGGTCCCACACCGTGCTTCCTCCAGCGGCTCTTAAAAGGAACAACTTACCCATATGTTGTTTTGCCCAGCTGTGCCATTCTGCCAACGTATATCAGCTTGAGCTGCTTGTCAAGTGGTTAAAGGATAAATTCACCTTTTAATAAAAAATAATAATAAATACACATTTTTTGCAGGTTAAAAAAAAAGTGCATTTTTTTTTTCTAAGCAATTTGCAAAGCATTGCACTGATGATCAGCAGATCATGGATGCTAGCTCAGGCTCCCGTGGACTCTCAGCATAGCTGTCTGCTCGAACCTCATATGGACAGGCAGTTGCCTGAGAGCAGAAAAATCTGTGAACTACAGAAACACTCACCAGTGCCTTCATAGTTCATTAAGAACTACAAGCCATCAGCCACAATGGTTGACAGTACTTGTAGGCATTAATTCACAGAAAACTGGATGAATAAAGGCTGAGGTCCCGTGGGGAGAAAAGGGGAGCAGAGGCTGCAAATGCTGGGACATAAAAACGGGTGGATCATGTAACATTTTCCAAAGGTCAACTTATAAATTAAAAACAGTACACTAACAATTACACTATCAGTGTTGAGATGAGAGGACAAAACAATCATGGGACACAGAGTTAGGCTAATATTCATTACCTGCTGGGTTTTTCTTCATCTCCAGGTGAATGGACACTGGTAGACCAAAGGTCTTTAGACAGGAAGTGATCCCCTATATAACCCCTCCCATACAGGAAGCACTTCAGTTTTTTGCAAGTGTCTGCAAGGTGGATGGCACTGTTGTTTGAGCTCTCTGAGCTCCAGGTCTGTAGTCCCACAAGTGGTTCTTAAATGAATCAAGGGATTGACCGATCAAATCCATTTGACACAGGCTTTATATGCTTATGGTACCAGAGCCATGCAAAGAAGACTCAAGATCCTGCGAGGTTTTGCCTGTAATGCAACCCCCGGGTGCTGGACCCTGCGAAGTGGAATCCTGGACATTACAGCGCTGAGGCATTTATGCAGGGTGCTGTACAGGTCCAAGGGAGTGGACCCTAAACATGAAAAGGGTATCTGGTCCTTGAAGGTCCTCAAGTGACAGGAACCCGTCACAGGGTGAAGAATGGGCTCATAGTTTCTAAGCTACCCTGCGCCTGGACGGGTAAGTGAAACCCCTTTATTATTATTAAGGGGTGTCCCAGTGATTGTAACAATCAGTCAAGCTAGCTAGAGGCTGGACACCTGTGTGCGGTGACCATATGGGGGAGTTTTTGGCAGTGGGTGTTTGCAAAGTGTACCTTTTTTGCTTGTGTCTGGCTGTTTTTCTAACTGTATGATGGCGCATGACAGTGCGCCATTTTGCCTTTGTTCACCATGGCGCACGTGCGTTTGCAAGAGTGCCGCAGTGCTCAGCAGTTTGTTTGACCATGGCGCATGTGCGTTCACAAGAGTGCCGCTGGACTTAGCAGTTTGTTTGGCGGCCATGTCGCACCTGGCTTCGCCACACATGTGCAGTAGCCTTTATCTGGGTGTACGAGGATTTGCGTATTATGCAAATACAGCCACGCCCGTTCCCTGGGACCGCGCACGTGCATGCGCGTGAATGCACAGAACATTCCGGTGCACAGCCAGCTTATTCAAGCTCTATGTGCCAAGCATGCATGCTTCCAGAAGGCAGCTGTGGGACGCAGAGAAGACTCTGAACAGGCACTTGCAGTGGTTCATTTCTCCTTACCCAGGTCGAGTGAGTCACCAAGTGTTGCTTGGCATGCTAAAGGTTCTTAGCAGGATTGTTGCATAGGGGCTTGGTAAGCCCTATTAAAGGGTCTCCCTTCTGAGGTGTTTTAATACTACACCCAAGTACTCTCTTTTCGTGGCTAGTAAATGTCTTCAAAAAGAAGAGTGGGATTAACACTACAGGGAAGGGCACACCTATGAAGTCAGTAGTTCCTGATGAACCTAGTCGTATCCCCTGAAGGACAAGAGGCTTCTGGAAATCTGAGCCACTGAGCCTATCTGGTATTGTGCTTACAGTCAACACTGCTTCAGCCTTTATCACCAAGGATGAACTGTCCTCGGCCCTAGCTGGGTTAGAGCACAGGATTGCTGGCAGGATCGCCTCCATTCCGCAAGGTGGCAAGAAGTGCGACTGATCCCCCTCCCTGCAGCCTCCTAGTTTGGAGCAGGAATGGGTTGAGGCTGGGGAAGAGCTAAAAGCTCGGGATTCTGTGGAGGGCCTGGTGGATGAGTCTGCTTCTGAGCAATCTTGACAATAAGATATCCAGTTGATGTCTGCCTCTCAGTCGCAGAGGCTTTTTTCTTTCTGACTGTGAACAAAATGGTTTGTTCTGCCTTTAAGATGCATCTTGCAGAGGTGACTGAGCCCCCCTGGTCTTTTTGGGGTCCCTGAGGCCTCTTCAGGCTGCACAGGCTTTCCCCCTACACCCCCAGCTGGAACAGGCGGTGTATGCTGATTGGGGACATCCTAACAGGATTTTGATCCTCTTAAGAGGTTTTCTCTTTTATATACCTCCAGGATGAAAAGTTCCTTAAAAAGGGAGCATGCCCACCATAGATACAGCAGTCTCTTTCTTAAACAAGAACTTGACTTGTCCGGTAGATAACGCACAGGGCTTGAAAGGCTTCCTTTTCTTTGGCCAGTTCAGCTATTCAGGCAGCTGTTGTACTAATTGGTATCTGCCAATCCATAAAGGATAGGCCTAACGGGAGGATGATCTGCCTGAAAATAAGATAGATATTCCTCGAGCACTGTGTTTTGCTGTTGAAGCCTTAAAAGGATTCAATACAGCAGGTTTCTTGTTGGTCTCTCTTGTCTGTACATCTGTGCAGACTTTTGTGACTTAAGAACTGATCAGTCAAACTTCATTGTGAAAGTTATTGGCAGGTTTCCCCTTTCATGGGGAATATTTATTTGGTGATCATTTGGACAAATATATCCAAAAGATTTCCAGAGGGAAGAGTTCTCTACTTCCTGTGAAGAAAAGCACCAGGCGTCCCTTGTTTAAAGCTTCAGGGACTGCTTCCTGAAATGTCTCAGAACCAAGGCAGTTCCGCTGCCAATTGGGCTCTAGGGCCAGGGGCAAGCTCCAAGGCCAGGGCCAGAAAAATCACTGGGTCCAAAATTCTTCTAAACCCAGGGCTGGGGGGAAGGCTGCTGCACTTTGTGAACATTTGGAGAACAATAATTCACAGAGTGGGTCACTTCAATTATATCCCGCGATTACAAGCCGGAGCTGCGAGGGTTCCCCCTCAGAGGTTTTTAAGATCTAGCTTGTCGGTCATCTAGATCTAGCGTTCCCTTGGATCCTCCAAAAAGAGACTTATTGCTTCAGGCACTACATCATTTAGTGCATCAAGAAGTGATTGTACAGGTTCCTGTATCTGAAGGAGCGAACCTGTTTTACAGTTTAAAAACCAAACGGGGTCACAAGGCCCATTTTTGGATCTAAGATCCCTGAAGCAGTATCTGCTAATCCAGTCCTTTCGGATGGAGTCTGTCTGCTCAGTTTGTCAGGGCTTGGCTGAGCCCTTCCATCTCAGAGCTGTCCGCTCAGCTGTCGGCTAATTGCCAGTTCCTATCTCTCCACAATTACTCAGCTGTTGATGATATCTGGCTCGTCAGTCCTGCCTGCTTAAGCCGTTCAGCCTCTCTGCCTTCTCCTTGGTCAACATTACAGAAACTATCTCCTGTGATCCTGTTCAAGACTTGCTTTGCCAACATCCCTTCTGGTTCCAGATCCTGCTTGCTATTCCACTACATTGATCCCTGACTTCTGGTTTGGCTGACTATCCATTCCGGTTACTGGACTTTGGCTATGTTTTGTCTACGTTTGTTCTTTACTTTTATTAATAAACAAATGTGTATTAACTGTACTTCCATCTCAGCCTGATTACATAGCTTCTGACACAGTTGTAACCTCACTCCAGATGGAAGACTTTTTAGCCTGAATCGATATAAAGGATGCGTATTTACACGTACCTATCTTTCAGCCTCATCAGGGGTTCCTGTGATTTGCAGTAGAGGAATGTCATTTTCTGTTTGTGGCTCTACCCTTCGCACTTGTTACAGCTCCCCGGGTGTTCACAAAGATCCTATAACCAGTACTTTTAAGGGCCCAAGGGATCCTGGTGCTCGGGTATCTGGATGACCTGCTCAGAGATCCCTCATTACAGGCTCTAGTACAAAGCATAACATACACAGTGCGTTATTTGAAAAGCTTAGGCTGGATCAGAAATACCAAAAAGTCAGTCTTGAAACCAGCTCAAGGTCTATAGTATTTAGGTCTGATCCTAGATACAGTCCAAGCAAGAGTATTATTGCCATCTGTGCCCTGAAGGATCAGGTGCGTCAGATAGGGGTTCCCAGACAACCCTCCATTCGGCTTTGTATGAATCTTCTAGGGAGGAGGAATGTTCGAGGCTGTGCCCTATGCCCAGTTCCATTCCAGGCCTCTACAACAAGACATCTTGTTGGCTTGGAACAGGAGAGGACAAGCCCTGGATTAGCCAATGTTCTTATCTCCTCGGGCACCCTTAAGCTTAAAATGGTGGTTGCAGGATTAGAACCTGCGAAAGGGAAGATCCTTCCTCCCGGTAACTTGGAGAGTACTCACAGATGCTAGTCTCTCAGGCTGGGGATCGACCCTAGAGGGGCTCACAGCTCAAGGGAAATGGTCAGGGAACAAATCCTGCCCATAAACATCCTGGCATTACGAACGGTGCGACTGGCCCTACGGTCATGGACTATGGAGCCTCAGGACTGCCCTATCAGGGTTCAGTCTGACAATGCAACTGCAGAGGCCTTTATAAACCAGCAAGGCAGTACTAGGAGTCGTTCAGCTCTAAAGGAGGTGAACCACATACTAGCCTGGGCAGAGGGTCATGTGCCGATACCATCGGCAGTCCATATCCCGGGAGTAGAGAACTGGAAGGCAGATTATCTCAGCCGCCAGAAAATCTACCCGGGGAATGGTCCCTACACTCAGGGGTGTTCCACAAAATTTGCCAACATTGAGGATGGCCAGAGGTCGACCTACTAGCATCCAGGTCCAACAACAATCCACAGCAGTTTGTGTCCTGAACAAGAGATCCTTTGGCAATCGGAGCAGATGCTCTGGTAGTTCCATGGAGCCAGTACTCCCTGGTTTATGCTTTCCCTCCGATCCTTCTGCTTCCACATTTGTTGTGCAGGATTCGGAGAGATGGAGTTCCAGTCATTCTGGTGGCACCAGTCTGGCCCAGAAGGCCCTGGTTCTTGGAGATTGTGAGACTGATAATAGATGGGCCATGGACGCTTCCACTGCTTCCACTGATCTACTGTCTCAGGGTCCTATATTCCACCCCAATTTACAGTCTCTAAATTTGACAGCATGGCTATTGAAGCCAGAGTGTTAAAGAACCATGGCATCTCGAGATCAGTGGTGCCTACCCTAGTGAATGCTAGAAAAGCTGTCACTAGGAAGATCTATTATAAGGTCTGGAAGACTTATATTGCTTGGTGTGAAGCCAAAAAATGGCATCCTTAGAAATACGCGATTGGGAGAATTCCATTTTTTCTACAGTCAGCTGTGAAAATCAAATTGGCTTTGAGTACTATCAGAGGTCAAGTTTCAGCCCTATCAGTATTCTTCCAAAGGCCTTTAGACTCCCATTCATTGGTCTGAACCTTTATGCAGGGGCAAATTTGCTTGCTTTCCCCCATTAGGTCACCTATGTGTTCTTGGGACTTGAACTTGGTGCTGTCTGTGTTACAGAAACAACCATTTGAACCTATCGGGAAATTGCATTAGACTTGCTGTCACGCAAGCTTGCCTTCCTGATGGCTATCACCTTGGCAAGAAGGGTATCGGAGTTGGCGGCCTTTTCATGCAGGGAACCGTACTTGATCCTCCACCACGACAGGGTTGTGTTACAACCTGTTCCATCTTTTTTGCCAAAAGTGGCCTTAGCCTTTCATTTAAATCAGGACATTATTTTGCCTCCCCTCTTTTTGAGGATTCATTGCTTGCTACAAAACTGAAGTACTTCCTGTATGGGAGGGGTTATATAGGGGACCACCAGGATTTTGCAGGCAAGTATGATGAAAAAATCATTTTTTTTTCTGTATTTACTGCTCTACTTTTATGCCATTTTACAGCAGGGAAATACTTTAAAAACTATTATTACAACTAGAAGAACAAAGTTTTAAACACTGCAAGGTTTAAAAAAGTTAATAAATAACATCCTTGTTTTGGGGGCTCGAGTTGATCCTGTATGCAATTCAAAGGAGGACACTACTAATCACTTTTTTTTTCTTGCACAATGATTTTTATTAGCATATAAAGAAAGAACAGATATGAACATATGCAGAATTGTCATGAATACACAGAAAAGGATTTGTCATAAAGTACAGACTATTAACGACACCTGATCCTTTGAACCAAGTTGGGGACCAATGCATAATGCATGAGCCGTAAGACTCAGGGGCTAAGGTAAACAAAGGAAGTGGACGCCTCCACCAGAATACTTTTTTTTTTATTATTATAACAAATTAACAAAGAAAACTAAATGATAAGATTTACATAACAGATAAATAAAAAATGAAAACAAACAACAGTATCAATACTAATTCACTACCGTCACATACTTCCAGAATATATAGAGAAATTCTGAAAAAAAAAAAAAAGAAAGAAAGAACTTTCTGTGACGGCCCATCCTAATCTACCAATAGCATGCCCAACCTTTATTTTAAATTAAGGTTAAAATTGGACCATGGTGCGTCCATCCATTTTTTCCATATCTTTCAAACTTTTGCGGGACATTACATGAGTGTGTTTTTCAAACTTTACATATTTACCCATGTCCTGGATCCAATCCAAAAGGTTTGGAGATTTGGATAAAGCCCAGTGAGAAGCTATCACCTTCCGTGCCATAAAAAGTGATTTTGCAATAGCCACTACTTGGTCATGATCCAAGTTGTTTGAGTTTACATATCATAATGGGCATAAAACAGGGTCTGGACTGGAATTAGCTCAATGTCATATACAAAGTTCAACATATCTAACTCTTCCTGTCAGTATTGATGTAACTTTGGACATCTCCAGAACAGATGCACAAAAGAGTCCCTACTAATCATTTTACAGTAGAAGTGTTCTCTGTTATCCTACAATCCCAATCTATTAAAGACACACAGTGAATTTCAATGTATTACCCATCTGTTTGGTATTCTGCCGTGGCAACATTTTTCAACCATTGGGAAATATACATGCCGTGAAGTGTATTTTACAAAGACCAGCAAAGTAAGAAAAACTTTGGACTCAAACACTATCTGTATTGAAACTGTATTTTACACAGCTTGGTAAATTGTATGTAGTGATGGAAGTGGAAATTGCTATGATAATTGGATAAAGTGTGCAATTTCATACATTGGTATCTACGCCACATAGTTTTGCTTGAATAAGTAGATTAGGATATTTCAGATATGTTTTAACAGAATGACAGCTGTGCATACATGCTGTCAGGAGCATGTGCGTTTCTGCTCCATCATAGCTGCTGGTTCCAGCATCCTGGTTTTGGCTATGATGCATTTTCCCTGCCTGCCTGTCCACCTGCAAGGTGATTGATCCCTGGTTGGAAACCAAACCTGATTTAAGCTAGCTAAGCCTGCAGTCCCATGCTTGTAATAACATGTATAATACGTGCAAGCTCTCTTGTCTGTCTGCCCTGCTCTGCTATTTGGACTCCCCTATTTATGACCTCAGGTCAGATATTGACTATTCTCTGAAGTCTTATTTTCTTTTGACAATGGATTGATCCTGACTATTCTGAATCTTGCCTGACTTGTACCTGGACTGTCATTGAACCACTCTGCCTTTCTGCCAACCGCAAGTACCCGTTTGCTTTGCTCAGTCTGTACCTGCCCTGGCGTGGTAGCCAGGCTCTATAGCATTGTGCATAAAACCTGGGGGCAAGCGAGTACCAGTATGCCTTCTTGCCTTATGAGGAATTGAGCTGCTATGGGTGAAGAACACAGAAGCTACAGTGAGGGAAAAATGGATTTGATCCCCTGCTGATTTTGTACATTTGCATACTGACAAAGAAATGATCAGTCAAAATTTTTCATGGTAGGTTTATTTTAATAGTGAGAGAGCGAATAACAAAAAAAAAATCAGAAAAACGCATTTCAAAAAAGTTATAAATTGATTTGCATTTTAATGAGTGAAAATTGACCCCTTCACAAAACATGACTTAGTACTTGGTGGCAAAACCCTTGTTGACAATCACAGAGGTCAGATGTTTCTTGTAGTTGGCCACCAGGTTTTCACACATCTCAGGAGCGATTTTGTCCCACTCCTCTTTGCAGATCCTCTCCAAGTCATTAAGGTTTTGAGGCTGAAGTTTGATAACTCGAACCTTCCGCTCCCTCCACATATTTTTTATGGGATTAAGGTCTGGAGACGCTACGCCAGGACCTTTAATGTGCTTCTTCTTGAGCCTTTACTGCCTTGGCCGCGTGTTTTGGATCATTGTCATGCTGAAATACCCATCTACGACCCATTTTTAATGCCCAGGCTGAGGGAAGGCTGTTCTCACCCACGATTTGACAGTCAATAATACAATCATGTAAGATACATCACATAACTTCTCCTCAAATATGAATATGTTTTTAGGAAGAATGCATGTTCCTATGTTGCAATTACCTGTTATAAAAAGTGATAGTAAAGTTAGCCTTATCCAGGAATTTTTGTGAATTATTGTCAGCCCTGGTACTTCAGGCTAGAGATCATCATGTCGTTTGAAAAAAAGAAGCACACAGCGCATTTTTTTCCTCCACTTAGCATTTACATTTTAGTGCAGACCATCCACCTTGTTCCTGCAGTTTGTTCTGCGAGCTTTTGATATTGCTCGGATTGCAGTTTCTCCAAGTGGCTCTCTTAATCCACTATGACTTCATTTCCCCTTCAAGAAACAAAGCTATTGGCTTCTGTGGTGAGTATAAACCAAGACTACTTAATACCTGCTAAGTAGTATTCACCACAGTCACGTCCGCGCCAGCTTGATCCACTTCCAATTACTTGTTGGCTTTCTGTCTGCTATTTATTTGTAACAGCTTTTATGTAAGACATAATGTACACACATCAGTGTAAATCAAAAATGGAAGGATCTGTGTTTCAAAACAGAATATCAGGTAATTATAATCGAGACCAAAACAGTCCTTAGACTGAGCAATTGTGCATTTTGATTCTTGTTGTGCAGAATGCTTTCATGTGTACAGCCAGAGTTCGTGATAAAACTGTGGAGAGCAAGTAACATTAAAGTACGGTACACTTATTTCCATATTTCCTGTGGGCAGTCAAGTTTTTTTCCATTGACATTGCAAGCAACAAACTGATAGTAGGTAGTACTTACTATACTGAAGTCACTGTGTAAGGTAGATTCTGACTAGTAATAGCTACAGCTACTACTGCAGTATCCTAATTGCACATTTCTCTGAATACTGTAATAAAGTGATGAATACCTTCTAATGAAAAATTTGACTCCATTGGCCTAAAATGCATGTATAGCCAAAACTATCTTTTTTTTTTTTTCGTTTTTTAAGCTTTTGGGTATTCCCAGGGCTGTCTCTGTAGTCCTGGGTACCGCCGTCACCAGGACAAAAAGGGATTTTACTGGAGCAAGAGTTGGGGGTAATTCTTTCAATGGGTAGAGAAAATGGGATGAGTTGCAAAAAATATTCCTCCAAAGGAAGGTACCACAACCTATTGACTTACGCATTTAAATAACAAATGCATTACAGACTTTCTCGGTGCTCCATGTACACAGCACACCATTTAAAAATGTCATGCTTTTGGAGTAACAGCCCCTAATAATGCAAAAAAATCCATTTTGCTTTTTTGTTTTTAATATGGCTTTGTATGTCACATTGTTTTTACTATTCTGTAAGGAAATTGTGAAAAACAAATTGTGTATATGGGGCATGAGAAAGTCCATAATACATTTGTTTTTTGAATGCCTAATTCTTGCAATGGAGATACATTTTCAAACGACCACTGTCAAAAAAATACGTATGCTTTTAACCACTTCCTGCCCAAGCTATGGCCGAATACGGATACAGCGTGGCCTTACTTTACTGGGAGGGCGTCCATGGGCATCCTCCTGTGATCACACTGCCCACAAACTCTGTGGTTGCTGAGTCCTTTGGACTTAGCTGATCACAGATCGGGGTAGAGGGCCAATCACAGAAGCCCTTTATCTCATGATCAGCTGTGTGTATTAACAGCTCATCACGGATGTAAACACAAGCCGGTTATCTGCTTTTTTTCCCTCACACTGACAGCATGAGGAGAGAAGAAGAGAGCTGATACCCGGCTTGTGTTAAAGGCACATTGGTACTGATAACCAGGGCACTGATTACCAGTGTCCTAATTATCAGTACAGTGCTTATCGGTGCTGCCAATCAGTGCCCAGCAAGTCATTAGTGTCACCTATCAGTGCTGCCTATCAGAGCAGCCTCATCAGTGCCCACTAGTGTCACCCATTAGTGAAGCCTCATCAGCACACATCATTGGAGGAGAAAAATTACCTGTGTGAAATTTTATAACAAGCTATGAAAAAAAAAATTTCAAAATTTTCATTTGTTTAGCAAAAAATAAAAAATAAACTGTGGTGATTAAATACCACCAAAAGAACTCTCTTTGTATGGAAAAGAATGATAAACATTTCATATGGGTACAGTGTCCCTTGACCCCGCAATTGTCATTCAAAGTGCGACATCGCTGAAAATTGACCTGGGCAGAAAGAGGGTAAAAGTTCCCAGTAGGCAAGTGGTTAAATAAATATGTAATACTAACAAACTCATTGACTATTTATACACAGACACTAATTGCAATTTAAAAATCCACAAATATGGGAAATTAAACTTTAATTGCCATTTTAACCTGTGTGTGCCACCTTCTGTGTCTGTACCAAGGCCAAACATTCTAAGGTATGTAAACTTTTGATCAGGGCCATTTGGGTGATTTCTGTTATCATTATGATTTTAAAAGGAGCCAAAAAACGATGTAATAATACAGTAAATGGCTTCATGTGATCACTATCCTTGAATAAAAGACAGGAATCTTATCAATTATGTATTATCCATTAGACACCCCCTGCTGTGTTATCTCCTTGGCTGCACGATTCATATAAAGTCCCACATCCTCTCCCCTTTCTTCATATACTAGGGATGGAGGCATTTGTTCTAGTTGTTCAAAGCCTCATATAAAGTCACAACTGTTTCCTTTTTATTAACCAATCAGTGATGGAATCATGTGCCATTTTTTTATCCTTACTTTTTGGTACTACCAATTGCCAGCATTAGTTCTGGTGTTCAATACAATATACATACAGTCAGGTCCATAAATATTGGGACATTGACACAATTCTAATCTTTTGGCTCTATACACCACCACAATGGATTTGAAACGAACAAGATGTGCTTTAACTGCAGACTTTCAGCTTTAATTTGAGGGTATCTACATCCAAATCAGGTGAACGGTGTAGGAATAACAACAGTTTGCTTGTTCCCAGTCCCAGGAGCTGTGATGCGCTCCGGGAGTCCTCCCCTTCCCTCCTGCCCCGTGGTTTTCGCAGGGAGTTTGGACAGACGTCCCTCCAGTCACACATTGGTGGTGTGAGTACGTCGGCGCTTTGATTCCTTCTCGCCATCTTCCACAAGGGGGTTGGTGTGAAGTGGTGGTTAGCTGCTCGGTTTTGTCGCTGGCGTGACAGTGGTGCTTTACCTCTGGCCAGTTTGGAGTATATATACTCCCTTCAACTTAACCAGACACTCCCCATGTTTTATCCTCCCATGGACACGGTGCACCACATGGACTTCATTGTCAATACAAGTATAATTGTGGTAGTTTTTCCTTTCCCTTTTTCTACCTTGTTTTCTCTTTGTATCATTGTGCCCTGGGTTTAAGTTTTGGTTGCACCCACTTTTATCACCCTCTCTGGGATATATTATATTACAATATTTTTTCACTAGTATACTACTTTATTTTCATGGCACAGTCTTTCCACCTATTCAATTTTTCTTGGCCACGGCACCCACATATCTACTTTAACATGTTTATTAGTTACTCCTATCCCATTTTATATATTATTTACATTTTGTTATAGATGGCTATGCTGACACAATTTATATATGGGAGATTATTACCGGGGACTGCTGGTCTCAGCTGTCTAATTCCATCCAGTTGCCGTGGGATATGCTACCTCAGCTCCCGTGGCTGGTGACCCTTCCAGCTGGACTCCGGCCTCCCATGCTTTGCACCCAGATCCACTGCTGGTCTGTAGGTATGATTGGATATATACATATATCTCTATCGTTTCCATCTTCTTTATTTAGATGGATTTATTATAACTACCCCTATATCACTATAGTTTTTAATTTTTAATTCTAAATATCATTGTTATAGACTCTGCCTTTCTTCTGCTCCTGATGAGTTCAGCCATGAAACGTTTTGAGCTATCAGATGCCTTTCTTAATACAATTCAAGATTACCATCTTATCAATATTAATTATGCTAGGCTTATTGGAGTGTACCGATTCAATCAATATTTTAATATTTTTTTTACCATGGAGATACATGTCAATTAGTTTGGTTTTTATTCTTTCCTACAATATGAACTTACATTACCATGTTATGCTATTATCATGTTATCAATCTGTATGGAATAAACTCTATTTACTTTATATGTTTTTTTGCAGCATGTTATTATGTGACATATGTGGTTCTTATCAATTATGTATTACCCACAAGACACACCCTGCCGTGTTATCTCCTTGGCTGCATGATTCATATAACGTCCCACATCCTCCCCCCTTTCTACATTGGATAGTGGTAAACTAGGACTCTACGGGATTCTCATGTTGGAATGTGGTTGGTCATCAATGCATGCTTATTATGAAACAATATTTGACTCCCAATGTTAAATTCAATCTATACAGCTGCTTTATCATTTTATCCACCTTTTCCTTTCTGTGTCTTACTTATTATTGAAATTTCAATAAAAACTGATTAAATGAAAAAAAACTATTTAAAAAAAAAAAACAATAATTGTTAATTTTAGGCCATGAACCTTTTCAGGATTTCACTTGATGCATATAACCATTGCTTACAGATGCCTGTTTTACCTTAAATTATACGTATGTGTTTTTTTTTTTGTTTTTAAACTAGGTGAGATGCCACAGTTGGTTAAAGGAATGAAGCTTTTGAATCAAGCAGATCCCTGTGTTGAAGTTCTGATCCAGGAGACAGGAGAACATGTACTTATTACAGCGGGAGAGGTTCACTTGCAGCGCTGTCTGGATGACTTAAGAGAGAGGTTGGTAAAAACAATATATGTATTTTTCTGTAAACATATTGTAGTTGTCTTTGACCAGGCACTGATTTATGCCATTTAGTTAGCTGGAGTTTCTCATCCAAAAATCTTTCAGCATCCTTTGGCCCTTAAGTACATTTATTAATGGCTATAAAATGATGTGCTGCTGGCGAGTGCTGCCTCTTCTCTGCCCTTGCATCCATCGTGAGCTCTTTTTGGCAGGCTACCTCTCATTACTTGTCACTGAATAGGATTGCTTCATTTATAGCTACATGCTCCGTGGACGATGGATTTTCCAATTAAAAAGCGATGTAGCCGTAATAAAACCCTGTATTTATCTATATGTGTATCTAATACTGCATTATAGATACAGATGGTTGTTCTTTAAGCCTTCCTTTCTGTTCTGTAATGATATTTTTCTCACTTGATGCTAAAATTTTTAGGACTTGGCTTGTTATTCAAGCAGAATTCTGTGAAGACTTAAAATGATGTAAAATCCATAAAATTTTCTTTAAATTGATCTTTAATTCTATTGAGCCCATAAATTCAGCTACACTGAGTCTTACATATGCTCTTCCTATTTCTAGTCAGATATCATTAAAAACAATTATCTACTTCAAATAATTTGTGCTGGGCTGTAAATTAGGCTATTATTACATTCAGATTTCAGTTGTGTGTTCCGAATATTATTTTATCTATTTTGTTTTTCAAGATTATAGATAAAGAATTACATTCCAAACCTTAAGCTTGGGTTAAATGAATGGCTCTATTACTAATTGATATAGGACTTTACCTTTTAGAGCTCTATGAAGGTCTCTTGAGACATTGCTTCTGATATGCCTAAATTACATTTGAACCCAAAAACAAAAAATGTGTGTGTGTGTATATATATATAAATATATATAAATATATATATATATATATATGTATATATATATATATATATATATATATATATATATATATATATATATATATATATATATATATATATATATATATATATAGTAATTATCGGCTTATAACACACACTTTTTTCCCCCTGAACATCAGAGGGAAATTGTGTGTGCATGCTATACGCCAATCCCTGCTGTCTCTGAGTGAAGGAGAGCGAGCGCCACTGAATTACATAGAGCCGCGATCTCCTGTGTACCTGGCACTCCGTCATGCACAGCCACGCCTCCTGGCCCCACATTGGGCCATTGTTCTGTCTGTCATATGAGCAGGGCCAGGAGGCGTGGCTGTGAGTGACGCAGCGCTGGGTACACAGGAGATCTTGGCTCTGTGTAATTCAGCAGCGCTCGCTCCTCCTCTTCCCTCGAAGACAGCAGGGATAATCCAACACTGACGAGGCTGCCATGATGGGAAAGGTGAGGCTGCAGATTGGCACTGAACAGGCTGCATTGTTGGGCAATTTAATGGCTGCAGATGGGCACTGGACAGGCTGCATTTTTGGGCAATTTAATGGCTGCAGATGGGCACTGGCTGCATTGATAAGCTGTGACCCTAATTTTGCTTCAAAGTTCTATATTTAAAATGTAAGTTTTTTTTTTCCTGAAACTTCCCTCTTAAAATGAAGGTGCGTGTACACCGATAAATATGGTATATAAGTACTTAAATGTGGTGACTGCATTAGTTTATTCAGGCTATTCTTTTATTTTCACCTGGTAATCCTGCAAATAACACACTTCTTGTCCCTTTGTGGCCACACTCATTTTCAACTGAATCTATGGAAGGAGCCATGATTTTCTCATGGACATGTTTACTTGTTTTTACACAAAAATACAAAATGGAATGTCAGACCAAAATCAGATAAAAGAGTCTAACACAATGGCAATTGTTGGTATAAAAAAGGTCACAAAAACAGCCAACACGATTCTCTGCTTACCAAGGTCCAACAAAGGACAAAACCCAGACGTACTTATAGAAACCAGTAACTTCAAAGATCTGAATTAGAACCAGTATTGAACATTACTCATAGAGGAACATCCTGACAGCAGTAGCTGAGAAGCAATTGACCTATTTTTATTAACAATTGGGGTTGTCTTAGACTCTTTTATCTGATTTTGGTCTGGCATTGCTTTGGGTATTTTTGTGTTTTGGGCATCTGTTGGGTGCCTGCCAGGGAAGGCCTTGCTGTGAAGCAGCCATCTGGCTGAAACTTTTTAGCTTATTTGTAGTTTCTTACTGCCCTGGAAATTCCCAGTGTCTCTTTGAGTATAATGTTTTGGAGTAGATTTTGTTTGTCTATGATATAGTGTATTGATAAGACTAGTACCGTTTACACAAGAAATATAAGGATTTTGCTTACAGTTCACAGCAAGAGACGTGGCGACTTAATTTCTGGCAAGATTAACCAGTGACTTCTGTACTTGCTGAAAATGTAATTGGCCTAAAGAAAAATAATGCAGTCTCCACAAGTACTGCTAAGCTGTAACATATAAAATATATTGTTTTTGGTTTAGATATCATTTAATGGATCATTTCATCCACATGAGACAGGGTGAGCAGTAACAGCTTCCGTAGTCTGATCTGCTCCATTGTTTTCCCAGGACTTGAACAGCCAAAGCAACCAGCAGGTGTACACTGAACACTGATGGACCATCTCTTCTCATAGATACATACAGTAGATATAAAAAGTCTACACACCCCTGTTAAAATATCAGGTTTCTTTGATGTAAAAAAAATGAGACAAAGATAAATAATTTCAGAAGTTTGTCCACCTTTAATGTGACCTATAAACTGTACAATTCAGTTAACAACAAACTGAAATCTTTGAGGCTCAGTTCACACTGGAACCGGCTGCGGATCGCACAGGAATGCTGTACGTCCCCCTTTGCCGTTTCAGGGCCGAATCTTTGCATGAATTCAGCCCTGAAACGGAGCCCAAGATGCCCACGTTTCTGTGCAGTGCGCTCTGCAGCCGCCCCGGAGATATGTGAACCGGCTACATTCTCCTGCTATGCGAATTGGATGCGGGTAAACATGCATCCAATTTGCATAGGTGTGAACCCAGTCTTAGGTGGAGGGAAGTAAAAATAAAATAATATGGTTGCATAAGTGTGCACACCCTTAAACTAATACTTTATTGAAGCACCTTTTGATTTTATTTTAGCACTCAGTCTTTTTGACTATGAGTCTATCAGCATGGCACATCTTGACTTGGCAATATTTGCCAACTCTTCTTTGCAAAACACTCCAAATCTACCAGATTGCGAGGGCATCGCCTGTGCACAGCCCTCTTCAGATCACCCCACAGATTTTCAATCTGATTCAGGTCTGGGCTCTGGCTGGGCCATTCCAAAACATTAATCTTCTTCTGGTGAAGCCATTCCTTTGTTGATTTGGATGTGTGCTTTGGGTCGTTGTCATGCTGACAGATGAAGTTCCCCTTCATGTTCAGCTTTCTAGCAGAAGCCTGAAGGTTTTGTGCCAATATTAACTGGTATTTGTAGCTTTTCATAATTCCTTCTACCTTGACTAAGGCTCCTGTTCCAGCTGTAGAAAAACAGCCCCAAAGCATGATGCTTCCACCACCATGCTTCACAATGGGAATGGTGTTAATTTGGTGATGTGCAGTGTTGTTTTTGCACCAAACATATCTTTTGAATCGCCAAAAGGTTCAACTCTTGTTTCATGAGACCGTAGCACATTTTCCCGGATGCTTTTGGGAGACTTCAAATTTCCTTTTTTTCTTAATTTAGCCGGGCTTGGATGTTTTTCTTCGTAAGAAAAGGCTTCCATCTTGCCACTCTACTCCATAGCCCAGACATATGAAGAACATGGGAGATTGTTGTCACATGTACCACACAGCCAGTACTTGCCAGATATTCTTTCAGCTCCTTTAATGTTGATGTAGGCCTCTTGGCAGCCTCCCTGACCAGTTTTCTTCTCGTCTTTTCATCAATACTGGAGTAACGTCCAGTTCTTGGTAATGTCACTGTTGTCCCATATTTTCTCTACTTGATGATGACTGTCTTCACTGTGTTCCATGGTATATCTAATGCCTTGGAAATAATTTTCTACCCTTATCCTGATTGATACCTTTTAACAATGAGATCCCTCTGATGCTTTGGAAGCTCTCTGCGTACCATGGCTTTTGCTGTAGGATGTGACAAAGAAAATGTAAGGAAAGACCTACTAGAGCAGATGAACTTTATATGGGATTAATCAGAGGCACTTTAAATGATGGTAGGTGTGTACTGACTCATATTTAACATGAGTTTGAATGTGATTGCTTAATCCTGAACACAGCTACATCCCCATATATATATTATAACAGGGTGTGCAAACTTGTGCAACCACTTTTTTTTTTTTACTTCCCCCCTCCCCAAAATATTTCAGTTTCTTTTTCAATTGAGTTGTACAGTTTATAGGTCAAATTAAAGGTGGAAAAAGTTCTGAAATTATTTATCTTTGTCTTGTTTTTTTACATCAGAGAAACCTGACATTTTCACAGGAATGTGTACGTTTTTTATATGCACTGTAGAACTGCAGACACCTAGTGTGGTTTAGCTTTTATTTAAAGGGTGGTTTATTTTTCATTATTACAGCCTTTTCTTGGTGATGTTAATTTCCATAACATTGATTATTAAAAATAAGTTTCAGTTGGCAAGACTTATATTCCAACAACTTTCAA
Source organism: Lithobates pipiens (assembly GCF_037356315.1). Classification (NCBI taxonomy): domain Eukaryota; kingdom Metazoa; phylum Chordata; class Amphibia; order Anura; family Ranidae; genus Lithobates; species Lithobates pipiens. The sequence continues at coordinate 57,527,900 of NW_027507903.1, read as the reverse complement.
ATTCTATTAAGATTCTTAAACAATACATGACAGAACATACAGAACGTATGACTGTAATAATAGTGGCATTTCTGATCGGTATCCAGGAGCTGACAGTAGAGCACAAGACTGATCTAGTAAACGATCATTGTGGTGCCATGTGTTATATACATTTGCCTTATATCTGAACTGGTAGTGCATATATTAGCACATAAACTATAAATTAGACTGACTTAATTCTAATAATGTGCAAAAAGCAAGACAAGGACAGATGTATATTACTGTATTGTAGTTGGATCACAGTTAGGAAAGCTGTTGAGTGTGAGTAATTATTGTCCCTTGTGACAGAACAGCCGGCATCCAGCTCCCTATTCCAAGTACCAGATCACCATATGTCTCCCTAAAACTTGTTATAATGGGCATGGAACGACTTAGGATGAATGGAAGTCATCAGTTAGACATTATCCAAATGACTTGTATATTTTTTAGTCTAATGCAGACTTAGTCAAACTATGGTTTCCAGCTGTTGAGGAACTACAGGTTCCATCTTGGTGGTTCTTTGAAGCAGTTTTTTCCTGTAGTTCTTCTTTAGTAATATACTACTATTTTAATTCTAGAGCAGGCTGTGGCTAATCCTTGTCCTTTAATATATTGCCAAATTGTATCTCCCATGTGCTTAGAAAGCCATTAAATCCGATAAGTGTGTGTGTAAGGAAATTATAATTACTGAAGATATTTAAGAATACGTAACATTTATTTACACATGTTATTTTATAATCTCATCTGTGAACACTATGTTGGATTCTGGTAGAGATCTTTTGGCCTATAATAGTTAACAGCATAGCACACTAGGCTATACTTGCCTTCATAGCATATGCAAACACAGATAATACTTGTACATACGTATACACTGATCAGCAATAACATTATAACCACCCACCATAACATTATGATCATCCAACTGATATTGGGTTGGTCCCCTTTTTGCCACTAAAACAGCCCTGACTCATCGAAACATGTAATCCAAAGCAAAATCCATGTGAATGGCTGCATCCAAGATTTCCCAGCAGAACATTGCCCAAAGCATCACACTGCCTCCACTGGCTTGCTTTTTTCCCATACTATATCCTGGTGCTATCTCTTCCCCAGGTATGCAACGCTCATACAACCAACCATCCACAGGATGTAAAAAAAAAATTTGATTAATCAGACCAGGCCACCTTCTTCCATTGCTCTGTGTGGTCCAATTCTGAATGAATGAATGAATTAATGAAATACTTGTATAGCCCACAATGCGACAATGCACTGTGGCAAGCTTTGATCATCTGCTAAAAGAGGAAGGTCTTGAGTTTTTTCCTAAAAGCCAGGTGATTTTCTTCCAGGCGGATGTTGATTGGTAGAGCATTCCATAGCCGAGGCCCTTGGACAGCGAATCTCCGATCCCTCTTGGATTTATACCGGGCTTTGGGCATGAGGAGGAGGTTTTTTTTTGGCTGATCGAAGACTGCGGTTTGGTGTGTAATGATTTATTTTCTCCATTAGGTATTGCGGAGCTTCTCTATGCACGCATTTGTGGGTGAGGCAAAGGGTCTTGAACGTGATCCGATTTTTTATGGTTAGCCAATGTAGGCTCCTCAGCTTAGGAGAGATGGATTCCCAGGGTTTTTTTCCTGTTATCAGCCTTGCCGCCGTGTTTTGGATCAGTTGTAATCGCGCAAGTTGATATTGTGGTAATCCTATGTAAAGCAAATTTGCGTAGTCCAGTTGTGAATTAATGATTGTTCCAACTACCACTGCTTTGTCATTCTTTGGGATAAAAGGGATGAGTCTGCGAAGCATGCGTAGCAGATGGTGAGATCCACTGACTACAGATCCTATTTGCGCATCCATTGACATTTGTGCATCTAAAATAACCCAGAGACTCTTGGCTTTGGTCTTTGGGGAGATAGTCTGCCCAAAGACGGTTGGTGGAGACCAGGAGGTTTTGGTTGCGGGCTTATGATTTGGGTGTAAGATAAGAAGTTCTGTCTTTGATTCATTCAGCTGGAGGGAGTTAGGGGTCATCCAGTCCTCTATTGATTTGAGGCAGTTTTCAAGTTGTTGGTGATCTTTTTTTCCATTGATCCGGAAATAAAGTTGCGTGTCGTCAGCGTAAGAGTGGAAGCAGAGATCTGAGCATCTGATGATTTGAAGGAGTAGGTGAATGTAAATGTTGAAGAGAATGGGTGACAAAGGAGAGCCTTGAGGGACTCCGCAGGTGACTTCCCGAGTTTCGGAGAGGAATTTTCCTAGTTTCACTGTCTGTGACCAATTTCCTAGGAAGGATGCGAACCATTGGAGATCTATGTCTTGGACTCCGGCTACTTCTGTGAGGCGGACGAGTAGAGTATTGTGATCTACTGTATCAAACGCTGCACTTAGGTCTAGCAGTACGAGGAGACACGGCTCTCCGTCATCTGCTGCTTCGAGGGTGTCATCCCAAATCTTGAGGAGAGCTTTTTCTGTTCCATGACCCGGGCGGAAGCCTGATTGCAGCGGGTCCAGGAGTTTGTGAGTATCCAGGTGAAGTTGTAGCTGATGTACTACAGCTTTCTCCATGATCTTAGAAATGGTGTTGAGGCTTGTAATTGGCCTACAGTTGTTTTCGATCCTGAGGGTCCAGGTTTGGTTTCTTGAGTAGAGGTTTGACGATGCCTTGTTTGAGGATGCTGGGAACAATCCCTCCGTGGAATGATCTCTTTATGAGGTGGGTTATGGTTGGAGCCACGATGTCGGAGCATTCTTTCAGTCGTTTTGTGGGGATGATGTCATTATTTTTTTTTTTTTTTTTTTTTTTTTTTTTGCCACATCAGTGTTTCTTTACCAGAGACTAGGTTCAGCTTATCGCTCACTCGTGTCTCATTTTCCATTCCACATCATCGTAGCATATTTGGTTGTTCAAATTTCAAGCTTAATATAGTCACCTAGGAACTTTGTAACATTTATTTAAGGTACAAAAGTGATAAAAAATCCCCCAGTAATCCTGGTATTCCATATCTAATACAAAATTTTTCCCTACTCCTCCCCTCCACCCGCCCCCCCCCCCCCCCCTCCTATCCCCAATCTATTAGAAGACACATCGAGCAAAGGATGCCTAATAGAGATATATAGAGAAGCTATATAGGCTAAGAGACGCCTGTTCACAATACTTTATAGGGGAATCCCCAGTCTTCCCAATCCCGAACCCCATATCTTTTTAAATTTCTTACCGTTACCCTGCTTAATAAAGAAAACCCTTTCATTACCAATAGTTTTCTTTATATTATCCAACCATATATCTGATAGTGGACTAGAGTATGCCTGCCAATTCTGGGCGATTAATTTCCTCGCCTGGAAAAGGCATCTAGTAACTGGTTCAAAAATATTTTTAGGGATTTTATATCCCTCCGGTATAGCCAACAAACAGGTCCTCACTGTTGCCTCCAGTGTCAACCCGAATATTTCATTCACATGGTCTATAACTTGTGTCCAGTATCTGAACAGTTTCGGACACCTCCAAAACATATGAATGAAATCCCCAACTCGACCACATCTGGGGCACTGATCGTTATCCCTGCATCCCATTTTAAACATTTTCCTAGGCGTATAATATGTCTGGTGGAAAAAAAAGAGTTGAGAGGCTTTCTGTGCCGGAGAAATAGAGACCCTGGTTCCCTGTTCCATTATCCAGTCCCAGTCCGGTGTGGACAGCGGACCCACATCTCTCTCCCATTTCCCTTTACTTTTAATCACACCGCTTCGGTCCAGCAATTTATCTCCCAACCTGTTATATAGGGATGAAATCAATCCTTTGAGCGTATCCCTGGACATAATTTGAGATAACACCGGTATCTCAATCAACTGTATCTCCTGTGATCTAAATTGGGCCTGGATTGCGTGTCTGACCTGGAAATATTTATAAAGCGAGTGATTCGATAGAGAGAATTCGGACCTTAGGTCCGCAAATGATCTAATATCCGAATCCTGGAGCAATTGCGCTAGTTTATCTATCCCTTGGTTTACCCACTCCTTACTTTTTTCCACTTTAAATAGCTCATCTAGGTTTCTATTGTCCCATAAGGGAGCCAGCACGGATACCTGTTGGTATCCCAACAGGGCCTTAGCTGTTTTCCAGATTTTAACAATCTGGGTAATCGTTGGGCATGATGTCATTATTAATGATGTTTTTTGCGGTGTCTAGGGTAATTGGGGATAGTGAAAATTTCGGTGGTTGCGGTATGTTGGTGCAGACATCCTCTTTATGTATTTGCTGGCTGAGGTTGGATGTTTTCTTCTGACAAATTGTTTCCCTGATGGTTTTGACTTTATCGATGAAAAAATCCGACAGTTTGTCACAGTAATCCTGGGATTCACTTTCTGGGGGTTCTAGGCACACCGGATTCATTGATTGATTAACCAGTTTAAACAGTTCCTGTGGTTGTTTTGCGGCCGTTAAGATTGTATATGAGAAGTGGTCCTTTTTGGCTTTGAAGATTGCTTTCCGATAATTCTCTTCGAGACCTTTGTAGTTAAAGTGGTTTTCCTCGTGGTATTTCTTCTCCATGTTCTTTCCGCTCTTCTGCGTTCTTGTTTTAGTACGGCGAGGGAGCTATTAAACCATCCAGAGTTTTTCTTCCTGATGAGAGCCCTGCGTTTTGGTGCTACCGAGTCTGCTGATTGCAGCAATGCCCTGTTCAGGGAGTTGAGTGTTTCCTCCGTAGAGTGGTTTAAGGTTATTGTAGTTATCTTGTTGGACAGAGTGGATTTGAAGGATTCAGAGTACAGTTTTTTATGCGATCTGGTCCAGTGCGTTGTTGTTACAGGATTCCAATTTTCGTTGGTGATGTTGGTAGCTATTTTGAATTTGATGGCTTGGTGATCCGTCCATGGCAATGGTATGTTGATGTCAATGTTCTGTTTGAAAATGAGGTCCAGGGTGTGTCCTGACCCATGCGTGGGAGTCTTTATCAGTTGCTGGAGACCCAGTTCTTCTAGTTGATTGATGCAGGCAGTCGCAATGGGGTCTTTGGGCTCGTTTGCCCAAAGGTTGAAATCTCAGAGTGCCAGGAAATTTTTGAATTTTAGGGTGTGCATTGCAAAGGATTCCGTGAGGGGTGAAAGAAGATTGGACTTTGGTCCCGGTGGTCTGTAGCACAGTAGAATGAGTGGTGTCATGGGGTGTTGGTTGAAGATGTAGCGTTAAGGTTTCCATAAAAGGCACTGGGTTCTGAGATGATGGTTTAGTGAGATCCAGGTGACCTTTAAAGATCACTGCTAGGCCTCCTCCTTTTTTCCCTATCCGGTGTTCAGTTAGGATCCTGTAGTTGTCCGGCACCAATTCGGTGAGGATGGTGTTGCAGTCAGAGGTTAACCAGCTTTCGGTGATGAAGAGGCAGTCTACATTGTTCTCGATGGTGAAGTCGTGTACTTCCAGTCTATGTTTGACTGCAGACCTGCCGTTAATCAAGGCGCAATCTAATTGTAGTGGTCGAGTAGATGTCTTCCTGTGGTTGGGAGCTGCTTGTCGTCCGGTTTTTAATAGTTGTTCTCTTTGAAGTATTTTTTGTATGGAAGATGGCAATGGGGTGTTGATGTTCCTTTGTGCAGAACTTCAGCTGAGTATTTGAAGTAGCACATGGTTTGTGGATGCTGTTGATGGTACTATGGGCCTAAGATGATGATCCTGATCAGGGTATTGATCTTGAGGAGGGGCTAGGTATCAGACTTGCCACCGTGCTTGAGGCTATTAGCGCGCAAGTTGATCAGGGGATGCCTATATGGATGCGGAAGGAGTTGTTGTATTCGGTTGCTGGCTGTTCTGGCTACCTTTACTTGAGGTGAAGGTCTCCGCTCAGAAAAGAAGTATGGCTGTGATCTGGAGTAGTCATCCTAGGATAGCATGAAAAATGGAATGGAGGCCGGAGGTAGGGGTATGCTAACCTACGGTTGTTCCTGATTGTTCCAGAGGAAGGCGAAAAAAAAACCCTGGCAGTAGCAGCCAAACGCACCAGTGGGGCAAAAATTCCTTCCTGACCCCCGTAGGCGGTCGGACGGAGTCCCTGGAACAATCACTAGGGGGGGGGGGGAGTGGAGGTGCGAGCTTACCTGGCTGCAGTGGTCCCCGTTAAACACTCTGGTTCCGGTGAATCTGGTTTGCTGTCAGCCTGATGTTTCTGGAGAGCTGTCTGGTTGCCCCTTGCAGTGGGATCTTTAAAATGGAGGGGAGGATGGAGGTAGGATAGAGGTTAGAGACTCCTGTCTTAACTCCTGTTTTCAACTCCTGGTTATTAACTCTCCACTTTAGTTCAAAAATCCACTTGTGTTCACAAAATCCACATGCAAGCCACCATCATGGAGCAAGCTCACATGCCCATTGTAGGCACTTTTGGCTGTGTAAGCGGGTTAGCAGGGGTACCCGGAACGGTCTGTGACTATGTAGACCCATACACAACAAACTGTGATGGGCTGTGTGTTCTGACACCTTTTGTCACGTACCTTCTAGTAGCGAGCCCGGATTGCGGAAAGAGGCCTCCCTTGCGGCTTCCACTACCGGTTTCCTGGCAATGTAACAGGGAACACAGGAGTAAGGAGGGGTACAGGTGCCTGGCAGGATCAACAGATGAGAAGGATGGATAGGTGGAGTTCAGTGGAACAGGTAATCACAGCAGATGGATCAGCAGGTAACACGGTTCAATGAAGCAGGTAACTTGCAGCAGATGAAAGCAGTGCAGAGAAGCAGGCACTTGTAACAGATGAACGGTGCAATATAAGCAGGTACTTGCAGCAGGTGAATAGTTCAATATGAGCAGGTTACTTGCAGCAGATGGCACAGTTCAAAATAAGCAGGTACTTGCAGCAGGTGAACAGTTCAATAAGACAGGTAACTTGTAGCAGATGAACAGTGCAATATAAGCAGGTACTTGCAGCAGGTGAACAGTTCAATACAAGCAGGTTACTGGCAGCAGATGACACAGTTCAATATAAGCAGGTTCACCTTAGCAGATGGATGGTCAAAGCAAGCGGGTCAGATATCAGACTGGAAGCGAAGTACAAGGGAACAGGCAGGAGAATCGTCACAACAAGCCGGGGTCGGGTGCAGGCAGATAGCAGATGGGTCAAAGGCAGGCCGGGTCAAACAGGAACGAATGCTACGGATCAGGTCTCACAGGTATAACGCTGTAGAGCAGACAGCAGAGACCATTAGGAAAAGGCTAGTTTAAATAGGCCGTTTGGCGCCAACACGGGCACACGTGCCCACGCACGAACGCACGCGCGCGCACCCGCGGTGACGCCCGCGATCGTAAACCAGAAGTCCTGGGGGTCAGTCTCTTCATGCGATTTTCATGACATTGCCCCCTCCCAAGGGGCAAATTTTTCCGGATGGGCCCTTTTAAAGGATTGAATCAAGTTGTTTGCATGAATGTTGTCCTCGGGCTCCCAGGAGTTCTCTTCGGGACCATATCCTTTCCATTTGATTAAGAACTGGTTCTGGTTTCCTCTTCTTCTGAAATTTAGGATGACTTCTATTTCAAATTCTTCTTCACCATCAACCAAGATCGGATCAGGTGGAGTGGTATTTCGGTTAGGAAATGGATTGGGAGTGAAAGGTTTCAATAAGGACACATGGAATACCGGATGGACCTTTAGTGAGTCTGGAAGTTCTAGTTCAAAAGCAACTTCGTTAATCTTCCTTTTGACTGAAAAAGGTCCTAAAAATTTGGGACCTAGTTTCCTTGAAGGGCACGCCATCTTCAAGTTTACAGTGGATAGCCACACCAAATCACCGGGTACCAGTACTAACGCTCCTCGTCTCTTCTTGTCAAAGGTTGCCTTGTTGTGCTCTTGAGTTCTAGTTATTGTTTCTTGCAGAAGTTTGTTGTTGGTTGAGAAAAAGTTCATCTTTTCCTGGACTGCTGGTACTGAGCATTCAGGAAGGGAGTTGGGTAGAAATGAAGGGTGGAAGCCATAATTGGCAAAAAAGGGTGTCTGTCTGGTGGCGGAATGGAGAGAATTATTATACGCGAACTCAGCTACTGGAAGCAGGGAGATCCAATCATCTTGTGCAAAAGAGGAAAAACAGCGTAAATATTGTTAGAGAGTTTGGTTTGTCCTCTCAGTCTGCCCATTGGACTGAGGATGATAGGCGGATGAGAAAGACAGTTCAATATTCAAAGCCTTGCAGAGGGACTTCCAGAATCGAGAGGTGAACTGTACCCCTTGATCCGAAACTATATTGGCTGGTACCCCATGGAGCATAATGATTTCCTTGATGAACACTTGTGCAGTTTCAGAGGCTGAGGGGGTACCTTTCATGGGAATAAAATGTGCGATCTTTGACAGACGATCAACCACCACAAAGATAGTGGTATGATCGTCTGCCGGAGGCAATTCAACAATGAAGTCTAGAGACAGCATTTTCCATGGCCTGTCCGGAACAGACAACGGTTTAAGGAGGCCCCAGGCCTTAGTTTTACAGTTCTTACTTCTAATGCACGTAGTGCAGGTGTTCACGTATTTCTTGCAATCATCCCGTAACTGAGGCCACCAAAAAGTACGCTGTACCAAATCAATGGTTCTAGTGATACCGAAATGTCCGGCGAGTGCGTGGTCGTGACACAGCTCTAGGATAGATACCCGCAGAGTTTCGGGGATGTAGATCTTGTCTTTTTACCACAGTAACCCACCTCTGGTTTGTAGTTCTGGTTCTGAAAAGGGTCTTTGTCCCATGGAGGCTTGTCTAAGCCGGGAGAGAAGGTCTTCCTGAAGCAGAAGGAAATTCCCAGTAGCAAGAATGGTATCTGGAGGAGAAATTTCCTGGGACTGTGGAACATCCATGACAAGGCATCTGGTTTTAAGTTCTTAGACCCTGGGCGATAAGTTACATGAAAAGAGAACCGGGAGAAGAAGAGTGCCCACCTGGCTTGTCTTGGTTTTAGTCTTTTTGCAGATCTTAAGTACTCCAGGTTCTTGTGATCGGTAAATATTAAAATTGGATGAGAAGCTCTTTCTAACAAATAGCGCCATTCTTCTAATGCAGATTTAATCGCTAACAGCTCCCGGTCTCCAACATCGTAATTTTTCTTGGCTGCTGATAGTTTGCGCGAAAAGAAAGTCACAGGATGGAGCAGGGCCCTAGTTCCTTGTCTTTGGGATAATATAGCTCCTACAGCGATTTCGGAAGCATCCACTTCTAAAACAAATGGCAGGGAGGAATCTGGATGTCTTAAAATGGGAGCGGAGGTGAAAAGTCTCTTGAGAGTCTCGAATGCTTCTTGAGCTTCAGAGGTCCAATGAAAACGGGTTCCTTGTCTAGTTAGTTGTGTGATGGGTGCGACAATAGCCAAGAAACCCTTAATAAATTTGCAATAGAAGTTGGCGAATCCAATAAAACGTTGGATTCTTTTCCTGTCTAAAGGAGTTGGCCAGTCCAAAATCGCAGCGATTTTCTGGGGGTCCATTTTTATACCCTTACTAGAAATAATCAGCCCCAAGAATGGTATACTTTCCTGTTCGAACAAACACTTGTCTGCTTTTGCATATAGTCCGTGTTGGCGGAGCCGACCCAACACGCTTTTGACATGCTTGCGATGGGCTTCAAGAGAGGAAGAAAAAATTAAAATATCATCTAAGTAAACTACAGCGAATAAGTCCAGAAAGTCCCGGAGCACATCATTGATAAAGTATTGGAAGGTGGCGGGGGCATTACACAAACCGAAGGGCATCACCATATACTCAAAGTGTCCGAATCGGGTACGGAAAGCGGTCTTCCACTCATCTCCGGCCTTGATACGGATCAAGTTGTAAGCCCCACGGAGATCGAGTTTAGTGAAAACTATAGCAGTTCCCAGTCTTTGGAATAACTCTGGGAATAGAGGAAGAGGGTACTGGTTCTTTATAGTGATGTTGTTTAATTTGCGGTAGTCTACGCAGGGTCAGAGAGTGTGGTCCTTCTTCTCAACAAAAAAAAATACCCGCACCTGCTGGAGACGTAGACGGGCGAATGAACCCCTTCCTTAAATTTTCTTCGAGGTATTCTTTGAGTTTCTCCTGCTCTACCTCTGTTAAGGGAAAAACCCTTCCAAACTGAATTTTGGCTCCAGGAAGTAACTCAATAGGGCAGTCATAAGCTCGGTGGGGCAGGAGCACCTCTGCCTTTTGTTTACTGAACACGTCTAGGAATTCATGGTAAACTTCGGGAATGGCCTAACGTAATTCGATCTCTGAGTCAATAGATAATAAGGTTGCTGGTCTCAGGAAACCGGAGGAACCACATAACTTCTGGCAATAAGGTGAAGAAAAAGTAATTTCTCCTGTGACCCAATTTATGGTTGGATTGTGGGCCTGTAGCCAGGGCATCCCAAGTATTACAGGAAAAAGTGGGGAGGTGATAATGTCCATACGGAGAAGTTCTCGATGTGAACCAGAGATAACAGTAGATAGAGTTTCTTGAATTACAGGACCAGATTTAATAGTGGAGCCATCGGCCAAATGGATAGAGAGTCCACGGGTCTTAGGTAGGAGAGGAATCTGATGTTGGGCAGCAAAGGATGAATCCATAAAACAGCTGCTTGCCCCGGAATCAATAATGGCAGGCGTCTGTAAAGTCTTTCCTGGGAACTGAAAGGAGACAGAAATGATAAGGTGAGATGAAAACTTTATTGAAGAGTCTGGGAGATCAGGAGGCATAGATGGACACTTACGGAGCTTAATAGGACAGTTCCTGATGTAATGTCCAGATTCCCCGCAATAGAGACATAGATTGTTATTCCGCCAACGTTGACGTTCTTCGGGGGTAAGAGATGGTCGCAAGACCACAAGTTGCATAGGCTCAGGTGTGTCAGACGTGGTCCCGGGTCGGGCAGCAGGTGCTGGATGTAAATGGCTTGGGGCCTTTGGAAGCATCCAGGTTGGGCGGGAGAAACCTGTGGCCCTCTCGGCTCTCCTCTCTCTCAGACGACGATCGATCTAAATCGCCAAGTCAATTAGTGCGTTTAAGGTCTGTGGAACACCGACTCTAGCAAGCTCATCCTTCAAGGAATCAGAGAGTCCCATGCGGAAATGATGACGAAGGGCAGCATCATTCCAGTTCGTATCCGCGCCCCATCGCCTGAACTCGGCCACATAATCTTCCACTGCCCTTCGTCCCTGCTGGAGGGTCCGCAAGGCGGTTTCTGCAGTCTCTGAAAGTTGGGGATCTTCGTATAATTGAGCCATTGCATCAAAAAAGGTAGTAAGATTAGCCAACGCTGCGTCCTTCTGTTCTAACAGGCGGTGGGCCCAGGTCTGGGGGTCTCCAGATAGTAAAGATACCACAAAACCCACCTTGGTAGCCTCCAGAGAAAAGGTCCGTGGTTGGAGGGTGAAATATAATTCGCAGTAGTTGCGGAAGGCCCTGAAGCCACTGCGATTCCCAGAAAATCGCTCGGGTGTTGGAACTTTAGGTTCGGGTGGTAACATCACAACTGTAGGTGCTGGTCCAGCTTCAGCTGAAGAAACTGATGGTTGAGGGGCCCCCAAGGATCCAGAGGAGTTAGAAAGAGCGATCACCCGTTCTTCCAGCCGGGTGTAGCCTTGCTGGTGGCCCTTAACTGCCTCAGAAAGTCCTGCCAGGTGTTGACAAAGTTCTTCCATGGCGGAGGCTCCCCGCTCGGGCTCAGACATTGGCTGTCTGCTACTGTCACGTACCTTCTAGTACAGGGGTTGACAAATTTGCTTGGAATCTAGGAGCCAGCTAAAAAAGTTAGGAGCCAGGTCCGTGACGGCGATCTGGACCTGTCCCTGGCCTGACATGGAGACGAGTGAGGGGAAGATAGCCCCCAGCCCCCCACCTGTCTCCAAGTCATTGCCCATAGCTCTTAGAGGGACATTTTTAAATTGCATTTTAGTGTAAATATGAGATGTGAGGTCTCTCTGACCCCAGATCTCATATATAAAAGAGGACCTGTCATGCTTTTTTCTATTACAAGGGATTTTTACATTCCTTGTAATAGGAATAAAAGTGACACACATTTTTTTTTTTTTAAAAGAACAGTGAAAAAAATTAAAATAAAAGTTAAAATAAGAAAAAAAAATGTTTTAAATGCGCCCTGTCTCGCCAAGCTTGCGTGCAGAAGCGAACGCATATATGAAAGCGGTGTTCAAACCACACATGTGAGGTATCGCTGCGATCGGTAGAGTAAGAGCAATAATTCTAGCCCCAGACCTCCTCTGTAACTCAAAACGTGCAACCTATAGAATTTTTTAAACGTCGCCTATGGAGATTTTAAAGGGTAAAAGTTTGTCGCCATTCCATGAGCGGGCGCAATTTTGAAGCGTGACATGTTGGGTATCGATTTACTCGGCGTAACATTATCTTTCACAATATAAAAAAAAAAAATTAGGCTAACTTTACTGTTGTCTTTATTTTTTATTAAATACATTTTTTTTCCCCAAAAAAAGTGCGCTTGTAAGTCCGCTGTGCAAATACGGTGTGACAGACAGTATTGCAACGACCACCATTTTACTCTCTAGGGTGTTAGAATAAATAATAAAAAAAAAAATTATTTATTTATATATATATATATATATATATATATATATATATATATATATATATATATATATATATAATTTTTTTTTTTTTGTTTTGTTTTGTTTAGGGGTTCTAAGTAAAGGGATGGAGAAAGACTGGCAGGCAATCCGATTAGCATTGTTGGTTGTAATTCCAACGGCCACCACAAGAGGGCGCCAGATTCCAGAAGGAACCATAGGATCACAGAAGGCCTCAAAGCCGGGGGCTCAATTACCGGCCGCCTGCGGCGCGGCCCGACGTGATCGCGCGGGGGGGGGTCCACGGAGACGGGATACCCCCAGCTATGCTGCCCCAGGCGCAAGGTCGCTGATTCTAGTCGCCAATGCGACCTGGCGACCGGGTTTTGTCGAGCACTGTTCTAGTAGCGAGCCCGGATTGCGAAAAGAGGCCTCCCTTACGACTCCCACTACCGGTTTCCTGGCAATGTAACAGGGAACACAGGAGTAAGGAGGGGTACAGGTGCCTGGCAGGATCAACAGATGAGAAGGATGGATAGGTGGAGTTCAGTGGAACAGGTAATCACAGCAGATGGATCAGCAGGTAACACGGTTCAATGAAGCAGGTAACTTGCAGCAGATGAAAGCAGTGCAGAGAAGCAGGCACTTGTAACAGATGAACGGTGCAATATAAGCAGGTACTTGCAGCAGGTGAATAGTTCAATATGAGCAGGTTACTTGCAGCAGATGACACAGTTCAAAATAAGCAGGTACTTGCAGCAGGTGAACAGTTCAATAAGACAGGTAACTTGTAGCAGATGAACAGTGCAATATAAGCAGGTACTTGCAGCAGGTGAACAGTTCAATAAGACAGGTAACTTGTAGCAGCTGAACAGTGCAATATAAGCAGGTACTTGCAGCAGGTGAACAGTTCAATACAAGCAGGTTACTGGCAGCAGATGACACAGTTCAATATAAGCAGGTTCATCTTAGCAGACGGATGGTCAAAGCAAGCTGGGTCAGATATCAGACTGGAAGCGAAGTACAAGGGAACAGGCAGGAGAATCGTCACAACAAGCCGGGGTCGGGTGCAGGCAGATAGCAGATGGGTCACAGGCAGGCCGGGTCAAACAGGAACGAATGCTACGGATCAGGTCTCACAGGTATTTTGCTGTAGAGCAGACAGCAGAGACCATTAGGAAAAGGCTAGTTTAAATAGGCCATTTGGCGCCAACATGGGTGCGCGCGCGCACCCGCGCGCGATCGTAAACCAGAAGACCTGGGGGTCAGTCTCTTCATGCGATTTTCATGACACCTTTCTATCGGAAACCAACGCTAACTTTTTCAGCAATCTGAGCTATAGTTGCTCTTCTATTGGATTGAAGTACAATGACCAATCATCGCTCCCTACGTGCAATAATGAGCCTTGGCTGACCATGATCCTTTTACCGGTTTGCCAGTTTTCCTACCCTGGACCACTTTTGGTAGGTCCTGACCATTGCAGACAACTTGCCCACTTGCTGCCTAATATATCCCATCCATTTTCAGGTGCCACTGTAACGAGATAATCGATGATCATAATGTTATGTCTGATCGGTGTGTGTGTGTAAGTGTGTGTATGTGTGTGTGTGTATATATATAATATATTCTCTACTTTGTACATATTTGTGAATGCTTTCACATAAAATAACTATATTTTTGTCTACTGGTCCTTCAACAGCTGTCAATATGATGGGGTGACTCTACTTCTATGACACCATCCCAAGCATCTTAATATAACAGCGATACAAAGATTATATCCTGACATCTTTATTTATTAAAAATACTTACAAGATGTCTGTGTTGCTGTGATGCTAAATATATGCATGCCTGGGGAAATGTATGTATACTTTTCCATATGTATTTGCTTATTGCAGTCAAACACAAATGAGCGTGTGCAGGCACTTTAATGACATGGCTTCCCCCAGCATTTAGCTAATTGTAGGCCTCAGGATCAGAGGGCGAGGGATGGTGTATACATATATGCAGCCATACCCTGATGATGTAATGGCTTTGTGGCAGGCACATTTTCAGGATTAATAATAAGGCACTTGTATGTACTGGAGACATTTTGCTGCACCATGCTAGGAAGGAAATTTGTTCTTTACCACCTTCCCCACAGGTGTCCGTTCTCTTCTACAGCCTGACTTCTATACTTAGGCATTGTGTTACGTCCTGTTAATGTTTTTCCTGCATGGGTTTTTTGTTTCCCTTTTTATTTTCCTATACATGGAAAGCACATTAACAGTTCACTAGGTAACTAACAGCCAAATCGTGCTTCCCTTTTCAGGGATGCGTCTTTTTGCCAGATGAATACTTTTGCTTGCTTAAGTGCTGCTGTTCCTCTCAAAGACATAAAATAGCCAAGGTCTCCTCCTTTGAGGGAGCTCTGCCAGCTGCAGGTTTTTCAATCCTGGAAAACTTTTCCTACTCTTTTCTACTTTTTTTTTACAGTCACATAAATTAATACCGAATTCTGATTGTTTAAATAAGTTGATGGATTTTTCTGGGGTTGCCATTCTATGATGTGAGGAGAGCTAACGTCTCCACAATGTCCAGATCCAGGTTGCTCACCAGCCAATTTAAGATAGTGTGCCAAATTGCTCTCTTTTTACGAGTCTATTCTAAAATGTACAAAATATAATTATTACTACACTTTACCTATTAAATATATAATACACAGCAAAAATGAATAGATCTCAAAATAAAAAAAGTGCAATGTGCCAAATTACATAAAATATAAATTCACATGATTCATAAAATACACACTGTCCATAAATTAATCTCTTTAAAAAATGGCCTGTGCACTCATGCATATATGGAATAAAGTGTCTTATGCATTCAAATTCAAATGAGGAGCTCCAGTTTTCCTCCAAAAATTAAAGGTCAGCAGGTACAATAACTGTAGCTGCTGACTTTTAATATTAAGACACTTACCTGTCCAGGGATCCAGCGATGTTGGCACCCGAGCCAATTCTTCAGCCGGCTTCAGGTGCAGGCGCTGGGCATCTTAGGTAAGGGAAACCAGCAGTGAAGCCTTCTGAGTCACCCTGGCCTTTCTGAATGGTCCAGCAGTCTTCTGGGACCTGTGGGTGTCCCAAAAGGCTGCGGGGGAAAGTAGGAAGGGGCAGACATCGCCGCAGCAATTGTATCCAGAAGTAAGAATGGATAACACCCCCCAAATGTGTCAGTGAAGAGGGGGAGGGTGCAAACAAGTGGAGCTTCCCCTTTTGGGTGAAGCTCTGCTTTGATAAAGCATCCCTTGCAAGAGACATTTCCACTGAAAAGTTCAGGTGCAAAACAGAAATAATTTATCAAAGTGCTAATGATTCAAGCAGTGTACGCTTCTCCACTTTTCAGTGTCCACACTGTGTCTACCTCCACCTTCCACACTAACTACGCACTATAAACGTACTTTGTGAAGAGCACCATACCTT
Source organism: Lithobates pipiens (assembly GCF_037356315.1). Taxonomy (NCBI): domain Eukaryota; kingdom Metazoa; phylum Chordata; class Amphibia; order Anura; family Ranidae; genus Lithobates; species Lithobates pipiens. Next base: position 57,511,920 of record NW_027507903.1, on the reverse strand, counting down.
TACCTCCTTGAATTACGTATTTACTATTCCCTGTGAGTAGGCACTGCTGTGTCACACATTTCACAGTGTCTTTCTTCTGAACTAGAGGTGCTGAGAGGAGGAGTTTCAAGAGGTGGAGTCAGTATAGGAATCAATTTTTGCAGGCAGCAAGGTACCATAGGATATGTAGTCCTTGGAAATTGAAAGTAAATAACAGAGGAGAAGCTGAAAGGAAAGCAGGGTATTCAGTAAGTTGTAAAAAGAAATGGGCAACAGACAGGCAGAACTGTCAACATGAAAGGAGATTTTTTTTGAGTAAGCTTATATTGGATTGTCAATAATAGATATTGTATTTGTATTACAATTATGTTGTTATAGAATGAACGTGTATACTGTGCCCATAGAGCTCCTATAAAGCAGGTGGTAAGTGCAGATCTAGAACTTAGCTCCCTAAGCTCTTACATACGTAAGGTTGAAAAAAGTCCATTAAGTCCAACCTGTGTTTGTGCACTTTTATATCAATATTACATTGCATATCCCTCTATGTTGTGGTCCTTTGGGTGCCTATCTAATAGTTTTTTTAAATTATCTATGCTCCCTGCTGAAATCACTGCTTGTGGAAGAGAATTCCACGTTCTTGCCGCTCTTACTGTAAAGAACCCTTTACGCAGTTTCAGGTTAAATTGCTTTTCCTCTTTTAGTGAAACGTGGCGAGTCTTTGTAAATGCCCTTTCGCGGAAAAGTTTTATCCCTATTGTGGGGTCACCAGTATGGTATTTGTACATTGAAACCATATCCCCTCTCAAGCGTATCTTCTCCAGAGAGAATAAGTTCAGTGCTTGTAATCTTTCCTCATAGCCAAGATCCTCCAGCCCCTTTATTAGCTTTTTTTCCCTTTTCTGTACTCACTCCATTTCCAGCACATCCTTCCTGAGGCCTGGAGCCCAGAACTGTACGGCATACTCCGGGTGGGGCCAGACCAGAGTCTTAAATAGAAGTGGGAGCATTATCGTTTTATCTCTGGAGTTAATCCCATTTTTAATGCATGACAATTTTCTATTGGCTTTGCTTGCAGCAGCTTGGCATTGCATGCCATTGCTGAGCCTGTCATCTACTAGGACCCCCAGCTCCTTTTTCATTCTAGATTCCCCCAGTGAGTAGATTGAATTCATGTTTTTGCCACCTATATGAATTATTTTACATTTTTCTACATTAAACCTCAATTGCCATGTAGTTGCCCACCCCATTAATTTATTCAGATCTTCTTGCAGGTTATCCAAATCCTGCAAAGAAGTTATTGCCCTGTTAAGCTTAGTATCGCCCCCAAATAATTAGATTGAGCTGTTTATCCCATCCTCCAGATCATTTATGAATAAATTAAATAGGATTGGTCCCAAGACAGAACCCTGAGGGATCCCACTTTCCACATTGGACCATTTCAAGTACACCCCATATGTCACTACCCTCTGAACTCGCCCCTTGTAGCCAGTTTTCAACCAAGGTACTCGCCCTTTGATCCATGCCAGCAGACCTTAGCTTGTATAGTAAACGTATCAAATGACTTTGCAAAATCCAGATACAGTACGCCACACTACTTCATCTAGATGGCAGCTCACCTCCTCATAGACGGTTAATAGATTTGTTTGGCAAGAACGATTTTCATGAATCCATGCTGATTACTGCTAATGATACAGTTTTCATTACTTATCATCCCTTATCATCCCTTCCAAGAGCTTGCATACTATTGATGTTAGGCTAACTGGTCTGTAGTTCCCAGGTATATATCTTGGTCCTTTTTTAAAGATCATTGCTACATTGGCTTTTCTCCAATCAGCTGGGTATCATACCAGTCAGTAGAATGTTCGTAAAATTATGAACAACGGTCTGGCAATTATGTGACTGAACTCCTTAAGGACCCTCAGGTGCAAGCCTTCTGGTCCCGGTGACTTATTTATGTTAAGTTTTTCAAGTCTGTTTCTGATTTTATCCTCTGTTAACCATTGGGGTGCTTCCTGTGATGTGTCATGACGGGTCATGAGGATAAACATTGCAGTTTTGTTTACTGAAGCCTTCCGTTTCCGTGAAGACTGAGGAGAAAAACACATTCAAAACCATTGCCATCTCACCATCCTTTGTAACCAGAACCCCTTCATCATTCTTTATGGGGCCAATATGATTTGTAATCCCTCTTTTACTATTTATTATTATTATTATACAGGTTTTATATAGCGCCAACAGTTTGAGCAGCGCTTTACAACATGAGGGCAGACATTACAGTTACATTACAATTTGGTACAAGAGGAATCAGAGGGCCCTGCTCATTAAAGCTTACGTTCTAAAAAGGAAGGGTCAATTGATACAAAAGGTAATAGCTGTGGGGGGACAGTGTTAGTTAGAAGCAGGATAGGCTTCTTTGAAGAGAGGGGTTTTCAGGGATCGCCTAAAGATGGATAGATTAGGGGACAGTCAGACAGATTGGGGTAGGGAGTTCCCAAGGTTGGGAGAAGCTCTTGAGAAATCCTGGAGGTGAGCATGAGAGGAGGTGACAAGGGAGCTGGAGAGCAGGAGGTCTTGGGATGACCGAAGAGAGCGGCTTGGTTGGTATTTTGGGACTAGGTTAGTGATGTAGCTGGGGACAGAGTTATGGATGGCTTCATAAATTATTGTTAGTACTTTGAATTTTATTAGTTGGGTGAGTGGAAGCCAGTGGAGGGATTGGCAGAGAGGGGTGGAGGACACTGAATGGCTGGTAAGGTGCATGAGTCTGGCAGCGTCATTCATGTATTTCAAGAATTTCTTGGGAGTTTTCTAATGCCGCGTATATACGGTCGGAGCTTGTTGTTGGAAATTCTGACCGTGTGTAGGCTCCATCAGACAGTTTCCATCGCACAAAATTTGATATCTGGATCTCAAATTTTCCAACAACAAAATGAATTCACGTAAATTCCGATCATGTGTACACAATTCCGACGCACAAAGTTCCACGCATGCTCGGAATCAAGCAGAAGAGCTGCACTGTCTAATGAACTTCTTTTTTCTCAGCTCATGGTATGTATTATACGTCACCGCGTTCTTGGCGTTCGGAAATTCCGACAACTTTGTGCAACCGTGTGTATGCAAGTCAAGTTTGAGTCAACATCCGTCGGCAAAAAATCCCGTGGATTTTGTTGTCGGAATGTGCGATCGTGTGTACACGGCATTACTCTTCTCCGCTATGTGCCTTTTGTGTTCTATCTTAGCCACCCTGATTACACCCTTACGTTTCTTATTGCATTCTTTATACAGTTGGAATGCTGATGATGATCCCTCAGCCTTGTATTTTTTGAAGGCCTTCTGCTTTGCTTTTATATGAATTTTTACGTTGGCGTTAAGCCACCCAGGACTATTATTAGCTCTTTTAAATGTATTACCCTTTGGGATAACCTTATTTAATATGCTCCTAAAGCGCACCCATTTTTCCTCCGTGTTTTTAGTTCCTAGAATTTTATTCCATTTAGTATCTTCTAGCAAGAGCGTAGTTTCTGGAAGTTGGCCCTTTTGAAATTCAGTGTCCTTGTCTTCCCCTTATGTTTCCTATTTGTGTAATTTATGCTGAAACAAATTGACCTATGATCGCTAAGTTTCCCCGCATTTCTACATCCGCTCCTACATTTCTCCTTTTTCCCCTCTATTGTAACTCTACCCATAAGGATTACTCCTCCTCCCTTGCTTCATTAGTGATGTCATCCCTCAAATTCACCTGTCCCTGTCCCTGTCCCTGCAATATAGGGAATACACTTGAATGGCCGCCAGCCTAACATGAGAGCTATAGAACAGGTCACTGAAATTCCCACAAAATCAAATTTCTCCTCATACAGTAGCAGCTCTAGTTCTCCCATCTTGTCCGCCATACTCCTGGCATTAGTGAACGCACCTCCTGGGTTTGTCCAGAAGCATACTATCTCCTTATTGGGTGTTTTGAGGTTGCAAATAGGACTTGTTACTATACTTACCATGGGTTTTGGTGTTTTAGCCAACCTACCACTAATGCCCCCAATACTACCCACTTTAATACATTCTACACTGGCTATCTCTATGTCTAGCCCCCCCCCCCCCCCCACATCGCCTAGTTTAAAAGCCCCTCCGACTTTTCGGCCATCTTCACTCAGATATGCACCCGCCTCATTTAGGTGCAGTCTGTCCCTTGTATAGAGCTGGGGAGCGACTGAAAAGTTGGCCCAGTTCTCCAGGAACCCAAGCCAGGAACCCAAACCCCCCTTTCTACACCAGCTCCTCAGGCACTGGTTTACTGCCCTTATCTCCCACTTCCTTTCTGGTGTGACTCGAGGTACCAATAGTATTTCTGAAAATACTACCTTGGAGGTCCCATTCTTAAATATAGCTCCTAAATCCCTAAAATAATTTTTTAGGAAACTCCAACTTCCTCTGACTTTGTCATTGGTACCAACATGCACCAGCATTCCCCAGCCCCCCCTCCCCCCTTGTAAATTGTCCACCAGATACTTGATGTGCCGAATCCGAGCATTCAGTGGACAAGCTACAGTTTGGCGCTTCAGGTCCTTGTGACAGATTGCCTTGTCTGTCCTTCTGAGAATTGAATCCCCTACCACCAAAATCTTCATTTCCTTCCCATTGCCCCCCCCCCCCCCCCACTGTCACTGGAGGAGTTCTTCCCCTGGCAGATAGGGGCATCACTCTGCTCCAGCAGTGCTCATCCCTGACTGGTTTCACCAATGTTACGCAATGGGGCATACTTATTGGGATGTTCCAGCTCAGGATTGGCCTTCCTGACTCTTTCCCCTCTACCCTTCCTGACTGTCACCCCTCTACTTTCTCTGGTGCCTGCCCCTCTTTCTCTCCACCCGCCTCTGTGCTGGCACCTGCCGGGTGCGTTTCCAGTTCTCCTTTGGGAGAATTTTCTTTTCAGTGTTGACAGTCCCTAGATTCAGAACCTGGGCTTCCAGGGAAACAACATGCATACATTTTGCAAAGCAGAATCGCCCTTGATTGGATGATCAAAGAACGCATACATGCTGCAAGATGTACACGAGTCGCATTTCCAACCCCGCCGGTCATCGTACCTACTAATTTAATGGGGTTTGGGAATTATGCTGTGTCCAATTAACCAACAACTAGCTTCCTGGCACTAATACTCAACAATACAATACACGGGTACTCACATACACAGGTACTCACAACACTTGGGCACTCACAGCACTCTACACAGTTAATCACACTACACAGGTGCTCGCACTACACAGGTGCTCGCACTACACAGGTGCTCACACTACACAGGTACTCCACTACACAGGTACTCGCACTACACAGGTACACACAATTACTCACAGTACTCAACAATACACACAGTCAGTCTTTTCTGTTACTTATGACTTGTCTGTACCTGCTGAAATGCTCTTGCAGGGCTTGTTAGTGCCTACAGTCTCCCCGGAGGGGGGGAGAGATGAACTTCCTTCCGGCACTGCGGAGTCCGGGGAGGAAGTGGAAAGCTGGGTGCCCATAGAAACTGTGTATCCGCCCCCCCCCCCCCCCCAAAATAAAATTACGTGCCAAATGTGGCATGTCATGGGGTCACATCACTTAAAGCGGAAGTTGCATTTTTGGGTGGAACTCCACTTTAAGTCCCAAGAGCCTGCCATTACACTTGGTTTAGGGAAGGGGCTCATGGGAGATGTAGTTTTGGGAGGTATGCCTATGTCAATAGGATCTGACCTACCAGCCCCTGAAAGAATTTCAGAAACCCGGGGATGATATCACAAGGAGTAAGAAAAGCAGTTTCTGACTACATGAACAAGGTAAAAGAAAAAATGGAGTTTGAAACATGATCAAGAGAAGGGGAAGGAGGTTTGGGGGTAAATTTGAGTCATACCTATCCAGATTCCTTATGTATAGTTTAGTAAAATGATGCACTCACCTAAATTATGCTTATTAGGCTTGCTACCAGATTTGGATACAGACAAATCTCTTCCTGTCTTCTTGAGAGAAACATTATATATGGCTAGAAAAATTATAGCAAGGACCTGGATGCAAGCATTACCTCCAACTCTTTAAACCTGGATGAGAGAGGTCAATGCCAAACTGCACTGCCATAAAAAAAGATAATACAGTATCTCATGAGTGAGTACACACCTCACATTTTTTTTTAAATATTTTATTATATCTTTTCATGTGACAACACTGAAGAAATTACACTTTGCTACAATGTAAAGTAGTGAGTGTACAGCTTGTATAACAGTGTAAATTTGCTGTCCCCTCAAAATAACTCAACACACAGCCAATAATGTCTAAACCGTTGGCAGCAAAAGTGGGTACACCCCTAAGTAAAAATGTCCAAATTGGGCCCAGTTAGCCATTTTCCCTCCTTGGTAAAATGTGGCTCATTAGTGTTACAAGGTCTCAGGTGTGAATGGGAAGCAGGTGTGTTAAATTTGGTGTTATCACTCTCACTCTCTCATACTGGTCACTGGAAGTTCAACATGGCACCTCATGGCAAAGAACTCTCTGAGGATCTGAAAAAAATAATTGTTTCTCTACTTGAAGATTGCCAAGACCCTGAAACTGAGCTGCAGCACGATGGCCAAAACCACAGAGTGGTTTAACAGGACAGGTTCCACTCAGAACAGGCCTCGTCATGGTCGACCAAAGAAGTTGAGTGCACATGTTCAGTGTCCTATCCAGAGGTTGTCTTTGAGAAATAGAAATACGAGTGCTGCCAGAATTGCTGCATCAAATTGGTCTGCATGGCTGTTATCCCAGAAGAAAGCCTCCTCTAAAGATGATGCACAAGAAAGCCCTGAAGACAAGCAGACTATAGGGACATGGATTACTGGAACCATGTCCTGTGGTCTAATGAGACCAAGATAAACTTATGTGGTTCAGATGGTGTCAAGCGTGTGTGCTGGCAACCAAGTGAGGAGTACAAAGGCAAGTGTGTCTTGCCTACAATCAAGTATGGTGGTGGGAGTGTCATGGTTTGGGGCTGCATAAGTGCTTCCGGCACTGGGGAGCTACAGTTCATGGGGGGAACCATAAATGCCAACATGTACTGTGACATACTGAAGCAGAGCATGATCCCCTCCCTTTGGAGACTGAGCCGCAGGGCAGAATTCCAACGTGATAATGACCCTAAACACACCTCCAAGACAACCACTGTCTTGCTAAAGAAGCTGAGGGTAAAGGTGATATACTGGCCAAGCATGTCTCCAGACCTAAACCCTATTGAGCATCTGTGGGGCATCCTCTGGTGAACTCCATGCCCAAGAGGGTTAAGGCAGTGCTGGAAAATAATGGTGGCCACACAAAATATTGACACTTTGGGCCCAATTTGGACATTTCTACTTAGTGGTGTACTCATTTTTGTTGCCAGTGGTTTAGACATTAATGGTTGTGTGTTGCGTTATTTTGAGGGGACAGCAAATCTACACTGTTATACAAACTGTACACTCACTACTTTTACATTTTAGCAAAGTGTAATTTCTTCAGTGTTGTCACATGAAAAGACGTAATAAAATATTTACCAAAATGTGAGGGGTGTACTCACTTTTGTGAGATACTGTATATGAACACAGAGGGTGCCCTCATAAGTATTCGAAGATTTAGGACAGATGACTATCCCAGTCTGATATATGTCCTGATTAACCACTTGGGTACCGCGCTATTGCCGAATGACGGCATTAGCGCGGACCTAGATTTCCAGGACTACGTCTATTGACGTCGTCCTGGTTACGAGCGGCCTGCGCGCCCCCTGAGGGGCGCGCGCGGCGCGCTCTGTGATCGGCGAGTCCGTGAGACTCGCCTGATCACCGATCCGTGTAAGGGGTCGATCCCGACCCCTTATCACGTGATCAGCTGTCAGCCAATGACAGCTGATCATGTGATAGAACGGAGCCGGTAATCGCCTATTATTCCTACTCGCGCTGACAGCGCGAGGAGAAAAAAAAAAAGCCGATCACCGGCGGCCGTGATCGGGACATCAGTCCTGATCACGGCCAGCAATGAAAGGCACCACATGCCACCTGCCAGTGCCCACCTGCCTCCCGCAGTGCCATCCTGAAATATAACAAAGTAAAAGTAAGTGCCCCCCGTCTGTGCCCATAATGCCCACAGTGCCACCCCACAGTGCCACCCCACAGTGCCACCCCACAGTGCCACCCACAGTGCCACCCACAGTGCCACCCAATCTGCCTCAAAGGTGCTGCACCCCAGTGCCGCCCATCAGTGCCCAGCAGTGCCACCCATCAGTGCCCAGCAGTGCCGCCCATCAGTGCCCAGCAGTGCCACCTATCAGAGCCACCTATCAGTGCCACCTATCAGTGCCCATCAGTCCCATCTATCTGTGGTACCTATCAGTGCCCATCCGTGCCACCCATCCGTGCCACTTATCCGTGCCACCCATCCGTGCCATCTTATCTGTGCCCATCTTTGCCCATCAGTGCCGCCTTATCTGTGCCCATCGGTGCCGCCTTATCTGTGCCTATTAGTGCCGCCTTAACTATGCCTATCAGTGCCCACAAGTGCAGCCTATCAGTGCCCACCAATGCAGCCTATCAGTGCCCACCAATGCAGCCCATCAGTGCCCACCAATGCAGCCTATCAGTGCCGCCTTATCAGCGCACTTCAATGAAGGAGAAAAATGACCCGTTTGCAAAATTTTATAACAAACTATTAAAACATGATTTTTTTTTTTTTTTGCATCTTTTTTTGTTTGTTTAGCAAAAAATAAAACTCCGAGCTGTAACTAAATACCACCAAAAGAAAGCTCTATTTGTGGGAAAAAAATGATAGAAATTTCATTTGGGTACAGTGTTGTATGCCCGCGCAATTGTCATTCAAAGTGCATCAGCGCTGAAAGCTGAAAATTGGTCTGGGACTGAGGGGGGTTTAAGTGCCCAGTAAGCAAGTGGTTAAACGTTAACAATATATGTCATTTGTAAAGCTGATGTCTTAGATATAATATCATACCGGAAATCTGTATTCATCCACCACTTAATGTGATTTTCCTGATGATGTCTATATCTCCTGCTTGGAAGTTAAGGTTCAAACTATATCCGTTTGATATCCTGGTACCATGCTTTAAAAATGCTTATCTGTTTTTCCTATTACCCAACTTTAAGGGAACAAAGAAGGTTTTTTTTTTGTTTTGGTTTTTTCATACGACCACTGTTATTTGATTGTACTGATTTTATTGCATATCTGTACCATGTATGCTTCATTTTGAATAAAACCGTTTTCCTGATTAAAAATAAATAAAAAATGATGCACTCATGGCCAATCTGTTCCATTGGTTGATTGTTATCTCACAAGGCTCTGGAACACAGTAAAACACTGCATTCTGGTGTCAACTATTATTTTCCTTGTGGCATTACAGTTAGCGTGTTTATCCAAAAGGAAAAATGCTGGTAACTGCACATAGTGTGAATGAGCCCTAAATAACCATAAGACATAAGATTGTATGTTTAGGAGTTTATTTGTGGGGAAGAATATATAATAGGTTTTCTGGTTTTCCTTGCTCTCAATTTTTTATTTTTTTACTTTTTTTTTGTATCGCATGTAGGTTTGCCAAAATTCAGCTGAGTGCATCAGCCCCAATTATTCCTTTTCGGGAAACTATAATCAGGCCACCAAAACTAGACATGGTAAATGAAGAAATTGGAAAGCAGCAAAAAGTGGCCATTATACACCAGAAAGAAGAGCCAACTAAGGGGCATGAGGGAGTCCAGATTGATGCTGATGGCTTGGTGACTGTAACCACACCAAATAAACAGGCCACTATCAGTGTCAGAGCAATGGCACTTCCAGAAGAGGTCACCCAGCTACTAGAGAAAAACAGTGACTTGATTCGCACCATTGAACAGGTTAACTTGGCTTTGAATGAAGGCAGTAATGCTAATGTAAACGATACAACAATAAGCAGAATTCAAGAATTCAAAAGTCAGCTCGAGCAGCATTTACAGGGCAGAAGGTGGAGAAATGCCGTCAACCAGATCTGGTCATTTGGTCCACGGCACTGTGGGCCAAATATTTTGTTAAATCACATTGAAGGTTATGAAATTCCATCTGTCTGGCAATGCCTTGAAAAAGTATCCAAACAATGTATATATCGGAACTTTGATAACAGCATCATTAGTGGATTTCAGCTTGCAACCCTTGCTGGACCTATGTGTGAAGAACCTCTAATGGGTGTCTGTTTCATTGTGCAAAAACTCGATATGTGTAAATCTATGATTCTAGAAAGGCAAATCTCAGAAGAAATAATGCTAACAAAGGCTGAAGAGACTTCAAATGTTGGCTCTAGTAATGATGCTGCAAGAAAAACAACTGATGGAAAAGACATCTTAGAAGACCAGCAGGAAGGTTCAAAAGCTCATGACAAGTCTAATAAACAGAAAATAGATGTGATGCTTCCAGGTTGTTATGGGCCATTTTCTGGACAGTTAATTGCCACAATGAAGGAAGCGTGTCGTTGCGCTTTCCATGTCCAACCCCAAAGGCTTATGGCTGCAATGTACACCTGTGAAATCATGGCCACAGCAGAAGTCTTGGGTAAGTGCAAATTGTTCTTCCAAAAACTCTGATAATGTCTTTGTAACAATTATGTTTTTATTATGGAAAATGGCAATTTTTATGGTTGCCGTCACCTGTTTCTAACTCTATGTATTCCTAATACTGTGTCTGATGGAGCTAGACACCTGCCTATATATTTTCTGTTTGTTTAGAAACAGATTTGATATGTTTTACTGTGCAGGTTAAAGGTTCTTTTAAAGTGGATTTCCATTATCTAAAAGTTTTCTTGGATTATTCAGAACTTACATTGTGTAGTAACATGACCAGACGGTCATTCCCCAAAGGCCTTCCACACATAGTGTGCAACCTTTGAATATTTTAACTGTCCAGTCAAGCTGCAGTCTCTAATACACCAATAGGTAGTCATTGAGATGAAGTCTGAAATATTGGCTCCTTAAATGGTGAGGAGCAGGACTTACATTTCCATGTACAGTAAACATATATCCGTATCTAGTTCATCTGGCAGGGTGTCTGTTAGAAAAAAAATGCCTCTTATTACTTTTCCTAGACAACTCAGGGCTTGAAATAATTGATATATGTGGCCATTTTTGCAATTAAAAGTGGTTTAAATTGCCAGAACATTATTGTTGGAATTTCCTGTATTAACTTTAATGAACAAAGTTCTCTCCAATATCTTCTGCAGGTTTTTGTCTTCATGTTGCATCATCAAGTACAGAGACTGAATAAAACTAGCCATACGCTGATTGACATTGTAATCAGTGTGTAGCAGCCCCCTCTCAACAGAAGATTAACTTCTGTCAAACAGACAATTTGGAAACATTTTCTCAATTAATGGGATCACCGGTAGGTGCCCCTGTCAGAATACAACGTTCTTGCCATCCACCTTGTTTGCGTGAATGTAGGAATCTTTTTTCATTTTTTATTATAGTTCATAGTTGGTAAGGTTGAATAAAGACACTTGTGCATCCAGTTCAACCTGTGTAGGTGTATGTGTGTCAATGTTGATCATTTCCCATATCCCCGTATGTTGTGTTCACTAATATGCACATCCAAGAGTCTTTTGAAACTAGCAATACTTCCCGCTGACACCAATTGTGGAAAAGAGTTGCACATCCTTTCCTCCCTGACAGTGAAAAACCCCCTACGCAGCTTAATGTTAAACCGCTTCTTTTCCAGTCTCATGTGGCCCCGTGTCCTTTTACACTCCCTGAGTCTGAATCGTTTCTTACCTACACTGCGATCATCATTGAGATATTTGTATATCACAATTGTATCTCCTCTCAAGCGTCTCTCCGCCGTACGTTTAGTGCTTGTAGTCATTCCTTGTAATTGAGGTCCTCCAGTCCCCTTATTCATTTTGCCCTTCTTTGGACTTTTTCCAGTTTCAGCACATTCTTCCTGAGGATTGATGACCAAAACTGGACAGAATACTCCAGATGTGGCTGAACCAGAGTTTTATAAAGTGGCAGGATTATAGTTTTATATCTGGAGTAAATCTATGCATGCTAATAGTCTGCTGGCTATGCTTACTGCTACTTGACATTGCATGATATTGCTCAGTCTGTCTTCTACCAGGACCCCCAGATCTTTCTCCATCCTGGATTCTCCCAGAGGTTCTACCCCCTTGTGAGAAATGTGCGTTTATATTTTAAGCCCCAAGTACATTACTTTACATTTTTCAACATTAAACCTCATTTGCCATGTAGTTGCCCAACCCATTATTTTATTTCGGTCTTCTTTTAAAGTTTCTATATCCATGTGAAGTTATCGCCCTACTTATTTTTGTGTCATCAGCAAAAAATGAGATTGAGCTATGTATCTCATCCTCTATATCATTTATGTATAAATAAACAGAATTGGTCCCAGGACAGAGCCTTGGGGTACCCCACTTACCACTCCAGACCATTCTGAGTACACATTATTTATCACCACCCTTTGGACGCACCCCTGTAACCAGTTTTCTATCCAAGAACAAACTCTATGGTTCATGCTCACAGACCTCAGTTTGTAGATTACGGGTTTATGGGGAACTGGATCAAATACTTTTGTTAAATCCAGATACACCACATCCATAGGCCTCCCCCTCCCCCTATCTAAATGGCAGCTCACTTCACCATAGAATCTGTTCGTTTTTTTTTTTGTTTTGTTTTTTAGCCCCCTTGGCTTACGCTGCTCTGGTCATTGTTTGGATTGGGAGAAAGTTCCCTGTCACCAGCTGTACTGAGAGTGAGCTTTTCAGTCACTGACTGCATAGAAAAGGTATTTAAATCAATTATGCTAAATTGTCTGCAGCACAGTGGGGTGCAGTAGGGATGCAACATTTAAAAGATGGGGTATAGCATTGCCTAAAAATCTACTTTAAATTCACGGCATTCAAATTCAATCATGTGACGTTATTGATGTCAGTGGGTGATGTGCTTGGGAAATTAATCTTTTCAGTAACGGTTAACTCTACACAAAGAATGACATACAACTGAATACAGTTTTCATAATGTAGAAAATTGTGCTTTATAAACAGGGCAAATAGGCACATGCATAATTATTGCTTAAGGCGAACAGCTTAGAATGCCACTGAAATTTAGTAATTAAAGGCTTAAGAGAGAATGTATCTTATTTACAAGTGAGATGGACACGCTTCTCTGATTTACTCCACTTAAAGCGGTAGTACACTGCCGAAAAAAAACCCAGCAAAGACCCTGCATTATGAAATACTTACCTTAGAACGAGGCTCCCGCTGAGGGCACGGTTACCGCAGAGGGGGCTGATATGTTCCCTCTGCGTTTCTTCTGGGTTCCGCCGCTGTGACTGGCCGAAGCCACGATAACATCACTCCCGCGCATGCGCACAGGTGTCCTTCATTCCAGCAAGGTCCGGCACGAGCCGTTGGACCTTCAGCGCGTATGCGCCACTGACGTCAGCAGCTGCATGAAGGGTGAATATCTCCTAAACCGTGCACGTTTAGCAGATATTCATTTTACCTACAGGTAAGCCTTATTATAGGCTTACCTGTAGGTAAAAATGACCAAGTGGACAAAAAAAATGCTTTTAAAAATTGTTGACCAGTTGCTAAGTGTTGCTACTACATTTAACCAGTATTGGTTGTAGGAGAAATATGTAGGGCTATGTAAAGTCCATTCACGATAAAGTTGGCAATTTAGATCTTTTTATTGTAACTTTTAATTTTCCAGCTTGTAGTTGAGTAAAGAGACTTCCAACATTTAAGACCGTGTTTGTTTCTTGCCTAAACCTCTTGGTCTAAATCAGCTGGATATAGCATTTCAATTACAGTTAATCACTTGCCGACCCCAAAACATATATATGCAATGTGATTGCCAGTATTATGGCTGAAGATAACCCTGGTACCATTTTTTTCTGCAGGCCTCATGAGCCCCTGCAACAGTTTCTGAAGCAGCAGGAACGGTACCACCCCCCCCCCCCTCGCTGCTCACGTTTCCACCAGTTTGACAGAGAAACGATCCAACAGTGTGGCCAGCTGCTCCGATAGGCAATCAAACTGTTAACACTCTTTGATTGACTCTCTTACCTTGGAAGACTTCCGGTCTAGGTTGGAAGAAATTTGTATTTTGAAAGATCGAAAAAAAAAATTTTTTGCGTTTAAAGGTAAAGAATAGATCCCTCCATAAAGAGGAAATGTCATCCTTGTTTCTATTACAAGGGATGGTTACATTCCTTGTAATAGGAATAAAAGTGATAAAAATAAAAAAGCAAAGGGGCTGTGTAAAATAAAAAAGTAAAATAAATAATAATACTTTTTTTTTTTTAAAGCGCCCCCATCCCTCCGTGCTCGTGCGCAGAAGCGAATGCATACGTAAGTCACGTACACATATGTAAATGATAGTCGAACCACACGTGAGACAGAGCAATAATTCTAGCACTAGAACGCTGTCTAGAGAGTTTTACAGGTAAATGAGAGATTTGAGATCTGAGGTCTTTTTGACCCCAGATATCTCAATAAAGAGGACCTGTCATGCTTATTTCTATTACAAGGGATGTTTACATTGCTTGTAATAGGAATAAAAGTGATCAATTTTTTTTTTTAAAGGGACAGTGTATAAAAAATAAAAAGTACAATAAATAAGAAAAAAAAAGTAAAGCGCCCCATCTCTCCAAGCTTGCGCACAGAAGCGAACGCATACGCAAGTCATGTCTGCATATGTAAATGGTGTTCAAACCACGCGTGAGGTATCACCGTGATCGTTATAGCGAGAACAATAATTCTAGCACTAGACCTCCTCTGTTACTTTAAACTGTTAACCTGTAAAAATGTTTAAAGCGTCACCTATGGAGATTTTTAATTACCGTAGTTTGTCATCATTCCACGAGCATGCACTTTTTTAAAGCATGACATGTTACGTATCTTATTACTCGGCCTAACATCATCTTTTGTATTACAGAAAAAAATTGGTCTAACTTTACTGTTGTTTTTTTTTTGTTTGTTTTTTTTATGCATTTGAAAGACTGCTGCACAAATACAGTGTGACATAAAATATTGCGACTGCCATTTTATTCTCTGGCGTCTCTGCTAAAAAAATAAAAGATATAATGTTTAGGGGTTTTAAGTAAATCTTCTAGCAAACAAGTACAGATTTTTACTTGCAAACAACAAATGTCAGAAAAAGACCTGGTCTTTAGGTGGTTAAAGTGGAACTAAACCTATCGATTTTAATGGTTTCCCAAAACAGCCAAATTCAAGACATGTCCTGAATCACGTCACAGTTGCTTGTGCTCTTGACCGAACTGTCAGGCCATCAAATGTCTGGTGTTATAACTTATCACATGTGCGGCACCCTGGCAACTGCAGATCAAACCGAGCCTAAGATGGCAGCTTCCTTGGTTGTAAAAAATAGGAGGGTTTAGTGTCACTTTAAGATGTTTGTGCATTCTAAACATTAATTGGCATTATAGTTGACTACAGTTGCATAGTTTTGTGGGCTGCCTTCAATGTGATGAGTAATAGCACAAATCCTTAATTATTGAGCAGTTTTCTTGTGTTTTTCCTGTCTTGCTTTAGGAAAGTAACATCGCCACAAATTGCCCAACAGTCTTGTTTAGACTTGCACAAATGCAGGTGCAGGATCGTTGTATCCTTGCGTAATCAAAAAGCTCTTATGTAATATAGCCCTAAGGATGAAGAGTTGACCTTTATGGATGTGTAGATTTTTATTTTTATTGCAAATCATCCCTGCATTTGTCAGTAATTCATTTTACACCAACAAACCAGTTTAACTCGTTCACAATCACAGTAAGATTACCTTGCTGGTGCTGGGAGGACCATAATAAGGCTGGCCGTACACTATACAATTTTCTTGTTAAACTTTCCTTCAGATTTACCAAAACCATATAATATGAGGTCTAACCTAAACCCTTTCAACTTGTATTTTATCAGGCAGGCCCTTGCACTACATAGTTTAAGGTAAATCTAGTGCAGCCTAATGCTCTGTACACACGGTCGGATTTTCTGACGGAAAATGTTTGATGTGGCTTTTTGTCGGAAATTCCGACCGTATGTAGGCTCCATCGGACATGAGATCTGGATCTCAAATTTTCCGACAACAGAATCAGTTGTTCCGATCATGTGTACAGAATTCCGACGCACAAAGTTCCACGCATGCTCGGAATCGAGCAGAAGAGCCGCCCTGGCTATTGAACTTCATTTTTTCCTCTCGCCGTACATGTTGTACGTCGCCACGCTCCTGACGTTCGCAATTTCCGACCAACTTTGTGTGACCGTGTGAATGCTACACAAGTTTGAGCCAACATCCGTCGGAAAAAATGAATGGATTTTGTTGTGGGAATGTCCGATCGTGTGTACGAGGCGTAAGTCTCCATTTTTTTTATGTGAGCTGCCCAATCTTGTGCTCACTAAGCCAAAAAGTTTACTGTTGCCTGGTATACCTTACCTATTGCATTATCCCATCACAATAAGGGAGATCAGTGTGACAGTGCCCATGTATTCAATTTTTATACAGACCCTATGTTGGGACGCTGTGTAAAATCTACATAAAAGTAGAATACAAGGATTTGCAAATCTCATAAACCTATTTCTATTCACAATCGAAAATAGAAAACATATTCAATGTTTAAACTCCAAAAAGTTAGAACAGGGCAACAAAAAGCTGGCAAAGTACGTAGTACTAACAAGGAAGAACTGGAAGAACATTTTGCAACTAATTGGGTTAATTGGCAACAGGTTAGTAACATGAATGGGTATAAAAAGAGCATCTTGGAGAGTCAGAGTCGATTAATCGATAAATTTTTTTGATCGATGAAAATTCTTTTGATGGGTACTTACCTCTCCGCCGGCTTCCGGGTCTTCAGGGAGTTCCATCAGAGTTCCGGTGACATCACAGACACTAACGTCACTGGACTCCTCCCCCCCTTCCCCAACTGCCCCATCTGCTAACGAAGGGAAGGGGGAAGAGTCCGGTGAGGTTGAAGTTCTGATTGAACATAATGCGTACAGGGGAGGGGCTACTCATGACGTCACCCGCTGCTGCTTTACGGGAACTAACATGGTTGTTGTCTTTACATGCTGTGTTTTTATCATCTTTATGTGAGTAGTTTGTGTTTGAACACAAAAATTAAATCTTATACATATGCGGTGAGCACTTAGATCTTTTCTTTCTACCCATGACCTGGCATCCTTGCTGAGATCTAAGGAGACGTGAGAGAAGTTTATGGTCCGTGTTAACCCTTTTGATACCCGCTTGCATGACCACCTGCTTGCACAGGGGCCCATGCCATAAGGTGAGAGTGATTAGTTAGACCGGAGGTGGAGGGATTGTCACACTAAAGAAATTACTTACGTCAGTGCTACAGTTTTAATTTAAAACGAATTTGTGTGAACTGTGAAGTTAAGTCATGGATTGTGGAAACTAACTAGTGTCGGGTGATTGTATATTGTGTATACCACATTTACCACTGACTAATGCAGAGTTGCACTGCAAGGAGATCAGCTAAAAGTAGTTGGATCTGTATGTGCGTTATAATTAATCAAAATTAGTCGATTTAAAAAAAAAATCTATTTCTACAGGCCAGCTGTTCTGTACTTCCAGATGGGAGTGGCACACACGCATACTGCTTTTGCTGTGATTAGTCATGTATGCCAGCACCCGCTGATCATCAATGAGAGAAGCTGAACAGAGCCCTGCCTATGTAAACAAGGGAGAGCTCTGTCCTGACGGTGGGGATATGATTCATTTTCTCAGGGATAGAAAAATCCATCACATCCCTTAGTAAAAGCGGCACACGTTACCAAAACACTGGCTAGGCACACAGTGAACCCTTTGATGTTTAACCCCTTCCCAGCCAGTGTAATTAGTACAGTTACAGTGCATATTTGTTGCATATTTCACTATAATGCATAGGATGCATTAATGGGAAAAAGTTTTACAGGGTTTACAAGGTTTACAACCCCTTTAAAGTAACACAGTGCTGTATCGCAAAAAATGGCTGGTCATGAAGGGGGGTAAATCTTCTGGAGGTCAGTTAGTTAATGAACCTCTAAACTGGCACCATAAGGAAAAATCTTTTTTTTTTTTTTTTTTTTTTTTGCACCATGTTCCAATATCATTTTAGAAAAACAAAGAAATTGCCACTTTTGTAAAAAGTCAGAAGTAGAACCTTTCCCACAAGTAATGTGGAGCATCAGATGGGATCGTTCCCCACTGAACACCTATATCCAGTATCTGCCATTTGCGTCCTATATAGTCTTCTCCATCAGATGTTGGGATGTAGGACCAGGAGGGAGCCTTTCTGTGTCGTATCTTTAAGGTTGAAGTAGTTTGGCGTCTTGCTGTGCGAATGAAATATGCACACAGTCTTGGGCGATTCCATATTAATATAAGAACAAAATAATTTTTTCCTTCTAATCTTAATTGAGCAAGAAGGAGATGTTTTGAAGTTTCTTCAGAACAAAAAAGCCATTCTGAGACATTTTAGAGCCTCAGAATGTATTTTTTACACTGAGAACTTCAAGGCCCAAGGCATATTTTACAAATGTACTTCATCAGCCTTCCTTTTAAATCCTTACTTCTAAAAGAACACTATCCGACAGCTCTGGGCTATCGTCCCAGACTTCTCTTGTATTGCAGACCTCAAAAATACATGACATTAAAACAAAAATGTGTATGTTAAAAACATTTTTTTTTCTTCATGTAATTGTAATGAAGTTATCAAGGTTTCTAATTAAAATATCTGTTTATAGCTTAAAGACAATCATAACTGTATCAACTTTTCACTAAAATACAATTTTCTGTTATGCCGGTGTTGTCATAGAAGTAAAAACTGTTTGATTATTGAGTTACCCTGCTTTGTGTGCTAAGCAATTACATTTCATTCAAAGGGCTAGTTCACATTTACCAAAAAACTGTCTATGCTGGTAAGGTATGCCTGTAGTAAAAAAAAAAAAACTGTGCACCTTTGACCAAAGTTGAATAACACTTTTTCTATAGGTGTACGCCATTTACATCCTGAAGCCTGGCTGAAAAACTCCCAGAGATGGCATCGTCCCATCCTGCCTTGTTTCTAGGATGTTGCCAAGGCACTCCCAGGTGGTTCAGACCCCCTTGTTTGCGCTCTCTCTCCCTTGTTGCATGAGCTCTGAGCTCAATGATGCTGCATTGGGGGAGATAGTGAACCACACAGGTGCGGTGGTTTGAGAGCTTGCACCTGTGATGGTGGCAGTGAGCAATGGTGTGCACCTGTGATGGTGGCATTGAGCAATAACGGCTGGGAGTGTCTTAGCAACAGCCTAGCAACATGGAAAGATGGGATGATGCCATCTGTGGGAGTTCTTCGGCCATGCCTTGGGAGATACATACATGGCCTGCACCTATAGTAACAGCATTGTCCACCTTTAGATTTTTGGTAAAAGTGAACTAGCTCTTTAATGCAGCGGTCTCCAAACTGCGGCCCAGGAGCCGGATGTAGCCCTTTGCTTGCCTTTATCGAGCCCTTGGGGCACTATTCCTCCCACTGACATTAACAATAGGGCATAATTATTGCCACTGACACCAACAACTGGGCATAATTCTTTCTACTGACACAATTACTCCCACTGATACCAATGATAGGGCACTATTCCTCCCACTAACACCTACGATGGGGTACAATTCCTGCCACGGATACCAATGATCGGGCACTATTCCTTCCACTGACACCAACAATTGGGCACTAATCCCCCCAGTGACACCAACAATGGAGCACTAATACCCCAACTGAGACCAGTGATGGGACACTATTCCTCTCACGGACACCAATCGACACCAGGATATTTTCTACTCCCACTGGCCACAGTCCAGCCCCTCTAAAGTCTGAAGGATAGTAAACTGGCCCTTTGTTTAGAAAATTTGAAGACGCCTGCTTTCATTTTCTAAAGCAAACATTTATTATATTGTAGCTTACCAATTCTCAGGTGTGATGGCTGCATTTGGGCTTGCTTTCATCTTTTTTCACCTGGTGATCCAACCAGTAAGTCTGTTATTTTTCAACAGAAAAGTTCCCTTGAAGTTACATTGTTGGAGGCAGACCATATACAGCTGGCAGAGGAGCTTGAAATGATTAGCTTTTATTTATTCATATAAAACCTTTATCCTAAAATGAAAAAACTGTTTGCTGTAATTAATTATAAAGTATTAGCTGAAGTTCAGCTTCAATTTGTTAGTGTATTTAAATCTGCTAGAACATTAAACACTCCCATCCTCCAACGCTGACAATGGTGCTGTCCAGCTGTGCCCCCTGTGCTCCTTCATCCAAAGTGGGGGCAATCTAATACTGGAGGTGTGTTACTGGCCAGATCATCAAGTAAAGATAGAGGGAAAGAAGCATAAAAAAAAGTGAATGCAGCCACCACATCTAATGATGGATAAGCTTCAATATATTACATTTTTGGTTTTGGGTTTAATACCGCTTTAAAGTCCCAATGCCCTGCCTTAGTGGCTCTGAAAATCAGGGGACATCCTCATTAATAGTTGATAATGTCGGTGCAGCTGGAGCAAGAATATCATTATCAGGAAGGAACTGTTTTTCCCCTGATGGAGCAAATTGGATCGTGCTTTGCTTTGCAGGAGGGTTGCCTTCCTTTAGATTAACTGTGGGTATGGGATTGTGTATGTAGAATTGTACATTTGTTTTTGTTTTTTTGTTTTGTTTTTAGTGCAGGATCCTCAAAGTACAGCAACCTACAGGACTCTTCCATTAAAGCCAAATCCCAGAGCATTTTGATTGACAAGGGTTCTGACATTTCCTGGTAGTCTTGAAGTTTGCTTCTTCGTACCCTCCACCCACACCTTCCTAACCCCCCATTCCAACACACAAAAATTCCTAATGTTTCCATCACTATGATAGGTTACCTTACTAGCCAATTGGATTGTACAGATGGCAGGAAGAGACGGGTAAACAGGTGTCTGCACTTTATACGTTCGTTTTTGCAATAAAGTTGCTTTAAGTATTGGTTTAGATTACAAAATGGGTATGACATGTACTCGCTCCTACTTCCGGTTGGTTCCACTGTTTTGAAGACCTATTCAGTTGTGTGTGTAGATTTTAGCTTGAGCTATTGAAGTCTGTACGCAATTTTTTTTTACCCACAATCTGCTGGCTAAAAATCCAAAATATTAATATACAGTATTTCATATTCATTTAAAGTGTTTACGGTGAATAAACCTTCTGCTTAACTCTCAGCCCCCCATATACTTACCTGTGGTGCCAACAGGAGTGCGCATATAGCAAGCGGCTTGCTATGGTTGGGCACAAAGTGGAGGGGAGGAGCCAGGAGCGCCGGAGGGGGACCCCAGATAAGGGGGATCTGGTCTGCTCTGTTCAATGGTTTTACAAAGCAGGTAAGTATTTTTATACAAAATGTGTATATGGAAAGCTATACATATACATAAATATAAAGGTTAAAGGTCTCTGGGGATAGTAAATAAAAAACCTTTATAAATGAAACGTCTGCCTGATTTTGATCACCTGGAGGAGTGGAAGACATGTACATTCATTCCAGACATTAAAAAAAGTCAAAATCTGACCAAAAGTCAGTTAGCAGGATCATATTCTGTGAGGTGTTTTGGCCTTGAAGTATCGCACATCATCTTTCCAGTTTATTGCCTGTGCTCAGTCTTTTCAGTTACAGGAGAATTTAAAAATGTGAAACAATGTAGGATGATACTTATATAAAGTATGTCCGGCTAAGGTAGAACACCCAAACGATTGGTGCATCATCCCAAGTAGTTAATTGTTAGACTGAAGTGGGAGAAGGGGGATTGGTGCAGTATTTACAGATAATAATGTAAACCATTTATTTAAAAAAAATTATAATTTTAATAAGAATAACATTAAAAACAGATCAGGGCCATTTCGTTCACAGGTAGTCAACATTTCACTGTGAAGGTGGTCAGTTAGCGAATATTCAGTTCTGACAAAAGTTGTCTTTCCATATATTAGCCCCACATGTTTCGTCTATTAGCTTCACCAGGGGATATACGAATCAAGAAAGTACGTGAAACTATACAAGAATACAAAAGAGAATGAAATAAGTACAAAATATACAAAAGCATATAAAACATGGATATCATAAAATATAAAGGTATACAACTCTTGCCAATGCCTGCCCCTGAGGAAGCTGAACCTACCGCGCCAGACCTCCCGAAGGCAACCACCACCACAGGGAACCAGTTGACCCAAAGGGAGGGGCCCTGTGTGGCCACAGAAGACACACAGTGACCAGGCTGCGAATGTGTCAAAAAAGGAAAAGGAAGGAGAAGTAAAATATATTTGAGGTGTATTTATAAAGTTTACCATATAAAAAGATATGGCTAGGTAAATGACAATGAGATGCCGAGGTATAAGTACTCGCTTAAAATGAATAGTTTCAGTCCATGGGGTGGAGGGCATTTTAGATATAAGAGGAATTTAGATCCAATAAGGCTAGGCTAAATAACTCTAGACAAAAAGGGAGAAAAAAAAAGAATAATAGGAAATTAGTAAGAACAAAGAGAGGGGAAGGGGAAAAGGAAAAAAGAGAAGAGATGATACGTATTCTTGATCCCCTGCAGATTTTGTAAGTTTGCCCACTTACAAAGAAATGAAGGGTCTAGAATGGGTATCATAGATGTATTTTAAATGATAGAGACAGAATATCAACCAAAAATCCAGAAAAAAACACATGATACAAATGTTATAAATTGAGTTGCAGTTCAGTGAGTAAAATAAGTATTTGATCCCCAAGCAAAGCATGACTTAGTGCTTGGTGGAGAAACCCTTGTTGGCAAGCACAGAGGTAAGACGTTTCTTCTAGTTGTATATGTAACAGTTAATATGTGTTATTAAAATGTGACACAGAGTCCATTGAATCCTTCTAGAGGCCAATCTATATAATTCTAAAGCCCAGTTTGTACACAATACGTCAGAGTTGAACAGTACTGAAAGGTGTGAGTCACAAAAATTATTTTTATTTATTTGTAGCTCATTAACTCTGGACCACACCATCCTTAATATTCTGATTCTGTGGGCAGCACAGTGGCTAAGTGGTTAGCGCTTCCACCTGGCAGCACTAGGGTCGTTGGTTTGAATTCCAACTAATGACACTACCTGTCTGGAGTTTGCATGTTCTCCCTGTGCCTGCGTGGGTTTCCTCTGGATACTCCGCTTTCCTCCCACACCCCAAAAGACATGCTGATAGGTTAATTGGCTCCTGTCTAAATTGGCCCTTGTGTGTATGAATGTGAGTTAAGGACCTTAGATTGTAAGCTCCTTGAGGGCAGGGACTGATGTAAATGTACAATATATATGTAAAGCACTGCGTAAATGGTTGCTACTATATAAATACCTGTAATAAATAAATATATTTTTCAGGGATGTTGGCAAAGGGTATTCAAATCTGTAATTTACCAAATTGTGTATATGCTACAGTGCCTTGAAAAGGTATTCATACCCCTTGAAATTTTCCACATTTTGTCATGTTACAACCAAAAATATAAATGTATTTTATTGAGATTTTATATGATGGACCAACACAAAGTGGCACATAATTGTGAAGTGGAAGGAAAGTGATAAATGGTTTTCTAAATTTTTTACAAATTAATATCTGAAAAGTGAGGCATGCATTTGTATTCAGCCCCCTTTACTCTGCTACCCCTAACAAAAATCTAGTGGAACCAATTGCCTTCAGAAGTTACCTAATTAGCAAATCGAGTCCGTCTGTGTGTAATTTAATCTCAATATAAATACCGCTGTTCTGTGAAGCCCTCAGATGTTTGTTAGAGAACCTTAGTGAACAAACAACATCATGGTAACTCTGGAGGAGCTGCAGAGATCCACAGCTCAGGTGGGAGAATCTGTCCACAGGACAACTGTTAGCCATGCACGCCACAAATCTGGCCTTTATGGAAGATTGGCAAGAAGAAAGCCATTGTTGAAAGATAGCCATAAGAAGTCCCGTTTTGCAGTTTGTAAGAAGCCATGTAAGGGACACAGCAAATACGTGAAAGAAGGTGCTCTGGTCAGATGAGACCAAAATTGAACTTTTTGGCCTAAAAGCAAAACAAACACTGCATATCACCCTGAACACACCATCCCCACTGTGAAACATGGTGGTGGCAGCATCATGTTGTGGGAATGCTTTTCTTCAGCAGGGACAGGGTAGCTGTTCAGAGTTAATGGGAAGATGGATGGAGCCAAATACAGCGCATCCTTAGAAGGAAACCTGTTAGCCTTGTACACACGGTCGGACATTCTGACGGAAAATGTCCGATCGGACCGTGTTGTCGGATAATCCGACAGTGTGTGGGCTCCATCGGACTGTTTCTGTCAGAATATCCGACCGACAAAGTTTTAGAGCTGGGTTATAAAATTTTCCGACAACATGATCCGATCGGACTGTCCGATGGTTTGTAGAGAATTCCGATTGGACAAAGTGCCACGCATGCTCAGATCAAATTCCTAGACCAAAGCTATTGGCTACTAGCGTGAACAAAGTCCCGTCGTAACTAAATTACGTCATCACGTTCTGAACGATCGGATTTTCCGACAACTTTGTTTGACCGTGTGTATGCAACACCAGTTTCGGACAAAATCCGACGGATTTTGTTGTCGGAATGTCCAACCGTGTGTACAAGGGCTTAGAGTCTGCAACAGACTTGAGACGGGGCAGAGGTTCACCTTCCAGCAGGACAACGACCCTAAACATACAGCCAGAGCTACAATGGAATGGTTTCGATCAAAGCACATACATGTGTTAGAATGCCCCAGTCAAAGTCCAGACCTAAATCCAAGTGAGAATCTGTGGCAATACTTGAAAATTGCTATTTACCGACGCTTGCTATCCAATCTGACAGAGCTTGAGCTATTTTGCATAGAAGTCTTAGCCCTTGTACACACGGTCGGAGATTCCGACAACCAAATCCGTCGGAGTAATTCCGACAGATTAATTCCGGAAGAGGTCCGGAAGTGATGTTGCATACACACGGTCGGACTAAGTTGTCGGAAAATCCGATTGTACATAACGTGATGACGTTATTTCGTAACGACGGGACTACGTTTAGGCTAGTAGCCAATAGCTGTGGTCTAGGAATTTGATCTGAGCATGCAGACCACACACAGTCGGAATATCCGACAAAACGGTCCGATAGGACACATTCCGTCGGAATTTCCGACCGTGTGTACAAGGGCTTAGGGGGGCTGAATACAAATGCTGCCACACTTTTCACATATTTATTTGTAAAATATTTTGAATTCCATTTTCCTTCCACTTCACAATTATGTGCCACTTTGTGTTGATCTATCACATAAAATCCCAATAAATTACATTTACATTTTTGGTTGTAACATGACAAAATGTGGAAAATGTCAAGGGGTATGAATATATTTTTCAAGGCACTGTATGTCTGTGATTGAACTTAAACTCCAGGGGTGATCAGTGTTGCATACTTGCATAGGTCCAAGCTGGACCTATGTAAGTATGCATATCTCATGCCTGAGGGTGTTCTGGGTATGTTTACAGTCACTGTAGTTGTTGCTACTACAGTGATAGCGGTGATCTTCCAGGTTCCATCAGATTCTGTGCACGCGGCTGTCGCCCATCTGCACACTGACCACAGGAGGTTGCTTTCTCAGCACTGCCACCAATCATAGAACACCTTGTACTTTTCTCCGTGAGGGCAAGGGGTTCTTTCTTTGGACAGGGTGGAGAGGAGGGTTGATGAGGTTAAAATATGCACCTCGCCCAATCAGAGAATGCCTTGTATTTTTTTTTATTTTTTTTTTACTATATACAAGGCTTTCTTTGAATGATGGCAATGCTGACTGAGTGACCTCCCATGTGGTAAGTATGTAGAAGGGAAGCCACTCACACAAGACCTGAAAGATCACGGCTATCACCAATGTAGTAACACCAATTACTACAGCAATTGTTGGCTTCCCCAGGGCCTTAGGTTTTAGATGTGCATTACTTACTCTATATTGCACTGTATTGAATGTGAGTTAGGGACCTTAGATTGTAAGCTCCTTAAGGGCAGGGACTGATGTGAATGTGTAATAAATATGTAAAGCGCTACATAAATTGACAGCGCTATATAAGTACCTATATTAAATAAATGATCACACCCTGAAATCAGCATTAACATTATGTACGTATATATAATATTTTATATGATGTTTGCATCAGGGTTGTAAATAACGCTGCAAAAAAAGTGCTATTTCATCACATGTTCTTTAAAAAGATAAGGCCTCTCTCTATAGATCTTATTCAGTTTTTACAGCTTAATTGTAGTCACTTACAAATTATCTTGTAAGTAGCCAAACGTGCATGTTTTTCTGAAAATGTCATTCCATTATTAATTCTTTACCTTTTCCTGGCTTCATTTTCTCTTCACCAATTGGCTGCTGACAAGCTCTTCCCACCATGTACCACCCCTGCCCACTATTTACCACCCCTGCCCACTATGTACCACCCCCGCCCACTATGTACCACCCAGTAAGGGTCTATAGCTGTAATGCTGCTGTAAAATCGAGACACAATTTAATATATAATTTCACAACTTTACTTTATTTTAGAAATATAAATCTGACTTTATTTGGATGACTACACAACAACTAAAACATTTTTATAGGAATGTTGGTATTCCCCTGTACTTTCCTATGCTGATTGATGCAAAACATAACTGGACATATTTAGTAACCAGTGCAAGGAGGAAATCACTTAATCACGCAAAGAGCAATAATGCCCAGTGACCAATTAGAATTCACTTTACTGAGTCATACCAGGTGGATGCTGAAGGGCTGCTATTGGTATTTCAATTTTACTGAATAAGTCAGAAAATGTCTTGTGTCTGCGAGAGAACTGGCTGTGCTAATAAATAAAAATATCTGGTTTCAGTGAAAAACACAAAAAGCTCTTTCTCTGGGCTTTCATGCATGAGACCCGTTAACACATAACTGCTATATAAGAGAGTCCAAATTTCCAATACAAGGGAAATCCGAAGACATCTTTATTTTGTTACAGAAGACAGCTGTGGTAATACACTTTTTCTTGAACATGTGTAGAAATTGCTGAAAGAATCTTTGAACTAAAATGCTTAAAAGTCAATACTAAGTTTTAATGTAATGCTTGTAGATTTCTTCATATACAGAGCCTTGCAAAAGTATTCATACCCCTTGACATTTTCAACATTTTGTCATGTTACAACCAAAAACTTAAATTTATTTTATTGGGATTTTATGTGATAGACCAACACAAAGTGGCACATAATTGTCAAGTGGAAGGAAAATGATATATGGTCTTCTAAATGTTTTACAAATATGTGAAAAGTGTGGGGTGCATTTGTATTCAGCCCCCAGAGTCAATACTTTGTAGAACCGCCTTTCACTGCAATTACAACTGCAAGTCTTTTTGGGAATGTCTCCAGGGCTCAAGTCCTGTGGGAACGCATGGGAACGGAGTTCCTGTACTTTTTCCACAACAGGAACTCAGTTCCCGTTAGCAGCCGCGTCCTGCAAGACTTTGAAGTATGCGAGCTGTGTGGCAGGTGCTACACCAGCAGCCGGTGACACAGCTCGCAATAGTAAGTGCCACACACCTGACCATTCAGGCATTGCCAGTAGGGGGCCCCATGACAGCTTCCGCTTCAAATTACCTGTCGATCACAGCTAGCTGAGGGGTAGATCAGGTCCCTGCTGCTAAGAGATTGTATTAATCAGACCTCTCGTGATGCGCTCCTCCCCGCTGGCCCCTCCTGATTTTCTGTCCTCCTCCCCTGTCTCCTGCATACTTGCTCTGTGTGTCCCGCTGAATCCCACCCTCCTCTATCTTCAGTGCCATATGATGAGAGAACCCAGAGGAGGAGCACAGCTATTCTGCTCACAGGACATGCAGGGAGAGAGGTGAGCTGAGGGAGGAACATCAGTTTGGGGTGGTAAGCTGAGCACAATACCTGGCAAAGTTTAATGCCAGGAGAGAAGTTTATGTGGAAATATGTGAAGGGTTGGAATAGCAGCGAGAGTGTGTTGGAGCCCTGCAGAGTTTGCAGCCCCCCAAGCTAACATACATCTCCTAAGCAGGAACACATCACTATCTCCCCAAACATTCTGTCCAGATAATGTGCAGTTCATTTATGACCTTTCTGTTTAACCCTGTGTTATCCAAACTCTGTTCAATGAAAAGTGTAAACTCACCACATAAACACTCTGTATACAAAATAACATTCCCCAATAAAGATCAGAACATGATTTTCACATTTGCATGGAAGCATGAATGCTGATTATTCAGAGAATTACCTTATTTATGTTTATTGAGGATTGTTTTTTTGTATGTACTAACAGTTAAGCTTCATACACACAATACGAAAATTGGATGAAAAATACAACTTTTGAAGTGTTCGTGCATATGAGCGTATCATTTTTTGTTTTGGTGGCCAAGTGGATCTTGGGTGGGAGTTCCCACACTTTTTTCTCCAGGACTTGACCATGAATGTCTCTACCAGCTTTGCACATCTAGAGAGTGACATTTTTGCCTGTTCTTTGCAAAATAGCTCAAACTCTGTCAGATTTAATGGAAAGTGTCTGTGAACAACAATTTTCAAGTCTTGCTTGAATTTCTCAATTGGATTTAGGTCTGGACTTTGACTGGGCCATTCTAACATATGAATATGCTTTGATCTAAATTCCATTGTAGCTCTGGCTGTATGTTTAGGGTCATTGTCCTGCTGGAAGGTGGACCTCCGCCCCCAGTCTCAAGTCTTTTTCAGACTCTTAACAGGTTTTCTTCTAAGATTTTCCTGGATTTGGCTCCGTCCATCTTCCCATCAACACTGACCAGCTTCCCTGTCCCTGCTAAAGAAAATCATCCCCACAACATGATGCTGCCACCACTGTGTTTCTTGGTGGGGATGGTGTATTCAGGGTGTTGTGCAGTGTTAGTTTTCCGCCACACATACTGTAGCATTTTGCTTTTAGGCCAGAAGGTTTCATTTTGGTCTCATCTGACCAAAGCACCTTCTTCCACATGTTTGCTGTGTCGTCGTTCCACCCCCTCCCCTCATGGCTTCTCGCACACTGCAAATGGGACTTTTTATGGCTTTCTTTCAACTCTTCCATAAAGGCCAGATTTGTGGAGAGCACGACTAATAGTTGTCCTGTGGGCAGATTCTCCCACCTGAGCTGTGGATCTCTGCAGCTCCTCCAGAGTTACCATTGGCCTCTTGGCTACTTCTCTAATTAATGCTCTCCTTGCCTGATCTGTCAGTTTAGGTGGCGGCCTTTTCTTGGTAGGTTTGCAGTTGTATCATACTCTTTCCATTTTCGGATGATGGATTGAACAGTGCTCTGTGAGATATTGAACGCTTGGGATATTTTTTTTATAACCTAACCCTGCTTTAAACTTCTCCACAACTTTATCCCTGACCTGTCTGATGTGTTCCTTGGCCTTCATGATGCTTTTTGTTCACTAAGCCTCTAAGCACAAACCTCCTGAGGGCCTCACAGTACAGCTGTATTTATGTTGAGATTAAATAACATACAGATGGATTTGATTTACTAATTAAGTGACTTCTGAAGGCAATAGGTTCCACTAGATTTTAGTTTGGGGTATCAGAGTAAAGGGGGCTCAATAAAAATACACCCTACACTTTTCAGATATTTATTTGTAATAAATTTGAAAAGCATTTATCATTTTCCTTCCATTTTTCCTTCCACTTCACAATTATGTGCCACTTTGTGTTGGTCTATCACATAAAATCCCAATAAAATACATTTACATTTTTGTTTGTAACATGAAAAATGTGGAACATTTCAAGGGGTGGGAATACTCCAATAAAGTGAATAAGTGCATTCAAAATTACAATCCTTTCTCTTCACAATCAAGCTTCACACATTTTTCGTTTAATGTATGTTAGACTTTATTCACAGTGCTACATCTTTTGTTCTAGTTTGTATAAATTGTTCTTTATTATGTGGAGTGCCAAAAAATATATAAATAAATATGAAAATATTTTTTCCGTGGTCAGATAAGTAAAATATATGATATGAATATGTTGTATTCCCCTTGTCAGTCAGCAGGTGGAGCATTTAAGCTTATTTTTACATTTTCCCCTGTCCCATTGGCTCTTTGTTGTAAAAATCCTGACTGCAGAGCTCAAGATGAAATTTATCTAGGTGACTTTTCTTCCTCCATCCAAGATTTTACATAGAGGTTTTGTCCTTGAGGGCCGGTTCACACTGCTGCGATGCTGGAACCCTGCGAATCCACTGCTGGTTCCCGTATCGCATGTTTGCCGGCAGCAGTTCATACTGCCCTATGCGAACTGCTGGGAGTGTCAGGTAAAAGTTAATCACACCCCCAAATCAGTTTGCATATCACAGTGCAAACTTGGACAGGAATCGGGTTGCATGGGGTGTGGACCCTCATGCAATCCGATTCTGCTGCGGCCAAAAAAAGGGTCCTGTGCGAGTTTGATGTGAATTAAGCTATACGATCTTTATGGCTGAAATCACATCGCACAGAGATCGCATATGATTTTCACTTCTGTGCAAATCACATCCAATCTCTGACATCGCACCAGTGTGAACCGGCCCTAAATAACGATAACCACTGCTGTGTTCTCTCTCAGATAACCTGTAGTTTTCCTTTGTTATGTATTAAAGTGCTAGGCAAAAACTTTTCATTTTTGTTTTGGATTGAGAAGGAAATGTTAAGAACCTTCATCAGATTGTCATTGCTGCCCATATCCCTACTGGGTAGATTCAATCTCGCTATTTGTCTTAGTAACAATTGTTGGTGGAAAATCTATCAGAATGAATAATAACCGGAAATGAGTGGATATCGCTCCAAAGTGATGGGAAATTACCTCTTAGAAACCATAAACCAGTGCCAACTGTCTAAGAGGTAATTTCCCATCACTTTGGGGTGATTTCCACTCATTTCCTGTTGTTACACATCCTATATAGACCAGTGGCGGCTGGTGCTTAATGCAGGGAGATGGACGGCGGCTATCGGTGGCCTTACCTTAGGAGGCCGATGCTGATCCTCGCACCAGGGAAGGGCCAGGGGCCATTGCTTCTCCCTGGCCATTCGGGTCTCAGGACCCACTTACTGATTGACCAGGAGGAGAATCAGGAAGACATTAGCAAATATTAATTTGTTATTGTCACAAAACTGGGTGGGCTCATGGCGCAGTGCTCTGATCCCCCAGCCTGCCCTTTTTTTTAAAGCCAATTAGAGCCTCAGGCGCTAATCATGTGCTTAAAATTTAAATCCGTGCATCTGGTGCCCTGCATGCAGATTGGGGGCCCGGGTGCATGGATTAGGGAGGCGGTGCCCCTAATGGATGGGCTGCCACTGATATAGACCCATATGCCATCTTCAGATGGCTTGGAATAAGGTTTAACTAGCACCCCAATGTTTGGGATAAGAACTATCTTCAGTCCCCCTCCACAAATTAAAAAACAAAAAGAACTCCAGTAGAGGTTCACATTCTGTTGG
Organism: Lithobates pipiens; assembly: GCF_037356315.1. Lineage (NCBI taxonomy): Eukaryota > Metazoa > Chordata > Amphibia > Anura > Ranidae > Lithobates > Lithobates pipiens. The sequence continues at coordinate 57,480,407 of NW_027507903.1, read as the reverse complement.
ATGGACGTATTCGTATTTTCTTGGGCCTGCAGCCTGACCAGTGAGAGTGAGCTTCATTTCCATTGATCCCTACTTTCTTTTCTACCTGGCACTTAATTAAAACAGGAAATCAATTTTTAGAAATTTGCGGTTGTAAACATTTCTATCAGTGGTGTAAAACAGACAGAGAGCTAGCCAGGAAGTTTATGTTCTCTTTATGATTAGCTGTAACCAACAAATTGACTGATTTGTTTTTTGTGTCTATGTATTTGGGTATGTATGCCATCAGCTTATAAGTATAAGTGTTATAAAAAAGAAAATTAATTTACCACCATTATAATTTCTCTTATTATGGACAATAGTATTTGGACAATTGGTTTAATGCAATCTAGTTATGCTCCATATTTCTAAGGATTTCTAACTGTAAAGGATTTCTAACTGTAATCTATGCTTTCAGTGTATATAACAGAATTGGGTCTCGTAGTTGTGACCCCTGTGTTCTCTACATGATAATGTGTTCTTATTGGTGCAAGACTGAAGATACAGCAAGTAAGACATGGAGGTTGATTTACTAAAATTGGAGAGTGCACAATCTGGAGCAGCTCTGCATAGAAGCCAATCAGCTTCCGTTTTTTTTTTTGACAAAGCTTAATTGAACAAACTGAAGTTAGAAGCTGATTGGATACCATGCAACGCTGCATCAGATTTTTGCACTCTCCATTCTTAGTAAATCAACCCCATGGTGTACTGCTTACTCTCACCCAGTATAGGGATTTCAGTGCCTGATTTATTTTTGAAACATTTTGTTTTTAATTTTCTATTAAAAAACCCATTCTGTATATTTTTTTTTAAATCATTTAAAATGATAGTAATTAAAAAAAAAAAAAAGGTTTGAAGAGAAGAAGGTCTGTAATTAAACTCTTTCTGATGCTAAGTTTATGTTTAAAAGAGAAGTATGGGTTTCTTTTTTATTTCTTCCATTTATAATTAGGTGCATGCAGCATGGGCCCGATGCTGTACCTGTCCTTCGGCGCCTCAGCACTGAAAACCGAGCAATCGGACTAGGGCTGAAACAACTAATCGATTAATCGACAACTAATCGATTACTATTTTCATAATTGATTAATTGGCCAGTAACATAATGGGGTTAAAAAAAAAATAACCCTTTATAGTACAAAAAGAACAAATAATCGCTACTGTAAATATTACTTTCACAGTTCTACAGTAAAAAAAGAACCCCTTAAAGTAGTGATTATCTGCTTTTTTTTTTTTTTTTTTTTACTATAAAGGGCTTTTTTTTTGTCTTTTTAACCCCATTATGTTACTAAATGTCTTAGACCTGGTTCACATCTATAGGTCTATTGGTGCTTTTTGCAGAAACGCACTACAGTTCATTTACATGGTTTCCTATGGTACACGTTCATATCTGTGCTTTTTTTCACCCGCTGCGTATTTGGAAAGGGTCAGGGACTTTTAAACGGAAAACGGTGCTTCTTTGGCTCAATATACTTCAATGGAGAAGCTGCAGAAAAGCATGTAATGTGTTTTTGAAGCAATTTGTGTTTTTTAATCTGCCCAAAAAAAAATGCAAATTGCAGTAAAATCACGTGCTCAAAAATCAAAAACGCACAGCAAAAAGCGCTGCAGAAACAGATCAAAAGCAAGCTGCATAGTTGTGCACAGAGCCTTATGCTGGCCTCACGGATCAAATTCAGATGAGAATATTCAGGCGAAAAATCTTTGTACTTTCACTGAATAAAATAATTTTGTTTGAAATTTTCACTTGTTTTTAACATTCTGTTTTTAAAATGAATGTCATTTCTGAATAAAAACCACATACACTGTCTGAAAATTCCTTTGACCGAGAAGTTTTCTATTTCCAAATTTTGCTGTCACTGTGGTTGAAAATGAACCTCAATTTGACCCACTTTTTTTTTTTTAAGGTTATTAACCGATTAATCAAAACAATAATCGGCCAACGAATCGATTATGAAAATAATTGTTAGTTGTGGCCCTAGATCGGACATCGGTTTTCAGAGCCCGGCGAGCAGAGAGCTGTAGACTGTTTGTCACAGCTCTGTGCTCTTCTGCCTCCTCGTTCACTGGAGCGCTGGGCCGTGGAGGGGCGGAGAGTGGCCTTCTCAGGCTCTCAGCGGCTCGCTGAGAGGCTGAGACAGGTGTCGGTCCATGCACCTGGTGGATCCAGAGTCCCATTGTTGGGATCACGTGGGGCCTCAACTGATATCTGTGACGTCAGCAGAGAGCGGACTTCAGACCGCTCTCTGCTGAAACCGGGTCACAGGAGTGCAAAATGAAGTGCACTCCTGTGATCCATACGAGAAGTACAGACAAACAAGCTTTGGATGGACTTCTTCGTTTAATGTTTTAGATTAGAAAAATTGCATTTTATTTTTTTTTTGCAAGTTGCTATGTCCCCCATCTGCCCAAAAATTGGATAGTCTTCTCAGATCAAAGGAACCAATCAGTAAATTATTTTAAGCAGCTCTTTGTCAGTGCTATATAAATACTTTATAATAATAATGATGATTAAAATTTCAAAACTTGTCTTTACATATCACTCAGCGTCACCGGATTCAGAAAACGATTCTGTTCTTTTTGCAGAAGAGCAGATTTTTGGTATATAAAATGCATCGCTTAGCTTTTTATGTTTATAACGAAGTCAAGTTTATTTTTTCCCACCCCAAGCTTCTTGGAGGCATTTTAAAATTAAGTTGCTGTGTTTTGCAGGAACTGATTGAAACCATTTGACTGACTTAGCGGCTTTTGTTTTCTTATGAACATTTTCACAGGTCGTATGTATGGTGTCCTGTCAAAAAGAGAAGGTCGTGTCCTGTTGGAGGAGATGAAAGAAGGAACAGACATGTTCATTATCAAGGCTGTGTTGCCCGTGGCCGAAAGCTTTGGCTTTGCTGATGAAATAAGAAAAAGGACAAGTGGCCTGGCCAGCCCCCAGCTGGTGTTCAGTCACTGGGAGGTAAACAAATTATTCCTTCTCAATAGTCACTAGATCAAATGGGACCAGAACTGAATGCTTTGCAGATGGAGACCTGTATAGACCTTCCTTGACAGCAGATGAGGAAGGTTATAAAATATTCTGTCTGCCTCAGCAGAAAATCACCCAAATGAACTAATGTCCTTATGTAAACCTCAGACTAGCAAATTACAGCAGAAAACGACTGTTTACAGTGCATCCCATCCCCCAATGTGCTACTGATGGCTCCTGAGAAACCCTGTACCTCTAAGAGGCCCATCTTTACAATCCCCCTTACCTCCTACAACACATAGCTTGATTTTTGATTTGCCAATGCCACGTCTTAACGGAGTGATATGGAAAGTTGGGGGCATGTCTACCCCTGAATTTTAAAAGTTGTAAATATCTGTACGAAAAAGTCTTACATTTATAATGTGTATATAAAAAGTCTACACACCCCTATTAAAATGTCAGGTTTCTGTGATGTAAAAAAAAAAAGAGACAAAGATAAATCATTTCAGAACTTTTTCCACCTTTAATGTGACCTATAAACTGTACAACTCAAACTGAAATCTTTTAGGTGGAGGGAAGTAAAAATAAAAAACAAAAATAATATGGTTGCATAAGTGTGCACACCCTTAAACTAAGCCCGGCTAATGCATAGGATGCATTAAGGTGAAAAAACACAAAGCTTTACAACCCCTTTAATGCTATATTGTGGCACAATTTGTGTATGTTTTATCAAACTATTATGCTATGCTATGAGTAAGCACTAGCCTTAGTGCAAAACTCGTCCGCTGTTAGTCATTATCCATATTATGCTATCTATGCGTTGATGTCCTTGTACAGTGACTTTGAAAAGTTGATATTTGCATAGGATTTTGTGGGCTCCTATAGTGATAAGTGTATGCCTGGTCTGCTGCTGTTGCTGGCACACAGGGGGGTGGAGAGAAGGGGAAGGGGCCGGTAAATGTCATGTGTTTTACTATGCTTCAGTTTGTGAATGAACAAGAAGCTGCTCAGAACAGAACACCATTCATTCACTATCCAGTGCAGTTGAGGCTGCAGAGAATGAAACTGGGAAATCGCTGTCCTCAGTCTCTTCCTCTGTCTCAAAAATGAGACATCAGGGGTCTCTTTAGACTGGATTCACACTGGACAACGCAGCGGCTCACAGCAGGAGTCCAGTGTGACTCCATTCACGGCTCCAGGTCTGATTTCAGCCTGAATTGGCTGAATTCGGACCTGAAACGGACCAAAAGAGGCACAGGACCCCTGTGCAATTCACACAGCCGCTGCCAAGATAGTTTCATAGTTAGTTTCATAGTTAGGTTCATAGTTAGGTTGATTAAAGACACCAGTCCATCCAGTTCAACCTGAGTGAGTGTCTACAATTGTCCCTATCCCTGTACATTGCACACTCACATCGGTCCCTACCCTCAAGGAGCCCACAATCCAAGGTCCCCATTCATATACTGGGACCAATTTTGGACAGAAGCCAATTAACCTACCTGCATGTCTTTTGAGTGTGGGAGGAAACCGGAGTACCCGGAGGAAACCCACGCAGGCACAGGGAGAACATGCAAACTCCAGGCAGGTAGTGTCATGGTTGGGATGTGAACCAGTGACCCTTCTTACTGCTAGGTGAGAGTGCTAACCACTACACCACTGTGCTGCCTATAGAGAGCCAGTCACAATCTCCTGCTATGCGAATTCGATGTGGCCAAACCAAAATCCAATTCGAAATAGTGTGAACCTAGCCTTAGACCCCTGATATTTCACCAAAATAAATATTATTGTAAAAATGATAAAGAAATAATATTCTAAAAAATAATTTAAAAATAACATTAAAAAAATGCTGACACCATCCACTGCTCTACTGACAGTCTATTGCTCTACTGACTGACACCATCCACTGTCCTACTGACACCATCCATGTTTTAATACATTTTAAAATGTCTGTTTACATTTATTTCGAAGTGTGTGTGTGTGTATATAGCTATGCATATACACATGCACACACGTGTGTTGGAGCTTTGGGGTGCACACCCTTATGCATTGGGCTGCGCACACCTATGCCTATAGCTGAAGGGTCTGGAAGGAATTATTGAATAGAAACTTAATGTGACCTTACCCCTTACATTACCTTGTAATGATATAGCAGCTTGCCAATGGAACCACAGCACCCAGCAGGGGAATCTGACACACCCACAAGTGTTGGATACCATCTGTGCCCATAGCTCTTCAAGAGCACAAAATTGTAATAAGCTGCCTGGAGAAAAGTAAATGTAAACTATCTCTTTTGTAGTTTTTTTTTTTCTTAACTGGACACAGGGTTGCTCAAAAAAATAACCGCAAAGATAAAGTAAAAAGAGTCCATTGGCCTAGTGATGTATCTCAGACACCAATGTTTAAAAAAAATAAATAAATTTAAATACTCACAAAAGTGTTAAAAACAAAATTATGTGCTAAAGCCAAATCCAAGGTTTCGTATCAACTCCATGACCAAAGACAAGACTACATCAACACACCACAACATGGAATCATAAGTTCAATTAAGTGCTCATTCACATGGGCATATGTGTAGTTTCCGCATTAAAGAAATGTTCTTGCAGGCAGAGCTAGAAGATCCCATGTAAAATATGTACTTGTGTTTATGCATGTACATGCGTTAGATATGTCTCACCTTTTTGTATGTAGGCACAGCTGAGTGTATGGGCTTATTGGTTACTATAGTGTTGCGTTTTATATGCGTACATAATTATCTGCTGTACGCATCTACAAGCAGTGTTTTTTTGCCTGTGTGAATGAGCTCTAAACTGACATGTTTCGAGGAACAAGCCCTCTTTCTCAGTGCTAACTTTCTGACATACCTGCTTACCTTTGGTGGTGGTGTACTGATGAAGCCTTGTGCTTTGGTCATGGAGTTGATAAGAAACCTTGGGTTTAGATATAGCATTTTTTCTAAGCATTGGGGTTACTGATACTGGAGATACTGCACTAGGCCAGCCTGCTCTTTTTTCCCTTTCTTTGTTTATTTAGTATTAAAGACTTCTCCAGTCTGATGAGGGCTGCAAAGCTGTGAGTAGGTCCTCAACATCACATGAATTGGCAAATAGAATAAACAGCAATTTCCCTGGTTATAATTCTTTTTATCACTTGAGCGCTGACAGTGTTTTTGTTTTGCATTTCTCTAAACATTGGGCCAGTTCTGGCCTAGTAGAGGGCAATGACTGCATGCATAAGAGCAGTGTTTCTCCGCGGCACCCTGGGGTCCCATGTGGAGTCCTTAGGGGTGATGCAACAGCTGCCCGATCTGAGCAATCCTCTGTTAGCTCCTGGACTACAGAAAGTAGAACACATGGTTGCCTCCTGTGTACGGAGGTGGCAGAAAGCTGTCTTGGGTGGGAAGGGGTGTTTGTGTTGGCATGGGGATTTGGATAGGGGGGATGTGGGCTAGGAGGGATGTTTGTGTGTGTGTGTGTGTGGGGGGGGGGGGGGGGATGGTTGTGCTGGGAGTGTTTTTTTTTTTTGGAGGTTGTGCTAGGAGGGATGATTTTTGGGTGGGGGAGGTTTGTGCTGTGAGGTTGATTTGGGTGGGAAGGGGAGTTTGTGTTGGGGGGGGGGGGATTTGGGTAGGGGGGAAGTTTGTGGAAGGGGTGTTGTGCTGTGAGGGTTATTTAGGTGGGAGGGGGAATTTGTGCTGGCAGGGGGATTGGGGGGAGGCTTGTGCTAGGAGGGAGGTTTGTGTGTGTGTGGGGGGGTTGTGCTGGGAGTGGGGGCTTTGGGAGGTTTCACTAGGAGGGATGATTTTGGGGCATTTGGGTGGAGGGTTCTGCTAGGGGTTTGTGGTGGGTGGGGGAGTTTGTGCTGGCAGAGGTGTTTGGGTGGGGTTGAGGGGGGTTATGCTAGGAGGGGGGTTTGGATAGGGGGGGTTGTGCTGGGAGGGTGATTTAGGTGGGGGGTTGTGCTAGGTGGGGGGATCTGGTGGTGGTTGTGCTATGAGGGGAACACGCAAAAAAAAAAAAGTGAGTTAACTCAGATGGCGCCTCCTGCGATCGAGCCCTCAGACTGGGGTGCCCCTGGATGGTTTGAGATTCTAAAGGGTGCCTTGGCTGAAAAGGGGTTGAAAAACACTGCATTAGATGCGTTTGTAACTTTACAGGGAGAGGTAACAATTATTCGGCATGGTAAGCAATCAGATTTAACATTTCATTTTGTAAGCAAGGGAGATATCTTGAATCCTTTACACCGCAAACTCTGTTATTTCATTGTTTCATCCCATGGGTAAGGCTTTTTGTATGGCGCTTTGCCTAAATGAAACACAGTGAGTAACCCGCAGGAGCCATACACAGTGAAAATGATCAGAGACAGTAAAACATGGCTTGTGATGGTTGTGTTTTCTATACCCCATTAATCAGATTATGGAATATACCTCCGAACTCTGAGATTTTCTTTGGTACCTGGTTTGTGAATTTATTGGCCTGGATAATAGCGTTGCATCTAATAATTTGCTCTTACAATGATTCACGGTTTTAAAAAGAATCTTGGAGAAGTGTGTTTGGTTGGGTTTTGTTCTCATTTAGATAACAGCTGATCCTGCCTAGCAGGCACACCCTGCTCCCATGCCAGATGTTAGGTGTCTGTCTGGGGCTGCATAGAATTTCAGGAGTGAAAATAACATTGAGATTTTAAGACACATTAGAGCCCAGTGGGAGCTTTGATAGATTTGGAAGGAATGGAATGGAAGGAAAAACATATCCAGCATATTAGATGAAGCATGTGGCTTGATACTCTTCTCTTGTGTTTTCTTGCTAAGCTTTTTCATTTCGAGCTTCCCCTCATTTGTTGACGTTAAAGGGTTTGTTTTTGTTCTATTTTTTTAATATCCTGTTTACTGTTCGGTTTTGTTGAATGTTTGATACGATGACGAAGGAGGAAAGAAATACATTTGATGTGAATTTTTTAATTTGGCTTATGGCCGTGTACACGCAGCTGGACTTTTCGACAGCAGAGATCGATGGAACGAATTAGTCGGACAATTCAATTTTGTGTGTGGGCTTCATTGGACCTTTGCTGTCAAAATATCAGACGGACTTTAGATTTAGAACATGTTTCAAATTTTTCCGATGGACTCGAGTCCGGTCGAAAAAATCAGTTTGTCTGTATGCTAGCCATTGCACAAAAACCGATGCTAGGGCAGCTATTGGCTACTGGCTATGAACTTCCTTATTGTAGTCCGGTCGTAAGTCATCGCGGTCCAATCCGTCGGACTTTGGTGTGATTGTGTGTGGCCAAGTCCGTTCGTTCGGAAAGTCCACCGAAAGTCAGTCGGGAAGACTGTCGGACCTAGTCTGCCAGAAAGTCTGGTCGTGTGTATGCGGCATTAGAGTCATCAGACTTTTATTAGTATGTATATGGGATCCATGATGGTAGTCTTGCATCAGCCATTGAAAACCATATAATGACAAGAGAACGGGACTTGGTGATGTATGGCTTAGATTGAAATCCTTGTACAGTTTCGGACTAAAGACTGAAGTCAAGTTTATTTCCAGGAGATGGATACTAATGGCATGGGCTAAATGAATGTAGTGTGTAAATAATGGTAATCACCATTATGTCATTGGATTTTTGCCAGGGTTTTTGTACATGAACTATGCAGCTCTCTCTGCTGGATGTGACGGATTTATATATCCTATTTTTAGCACAAGCAGAGGAAGTTTGGGATGATAGATCTTGAATATGCTCAGCTTATGATTGTGAGCTGGCAGAAGAGGGTTGGGGGGTGTATTGAACTTCTATTTCCAGCAGGGTCATATTTACCACTAGTCAAAGTAGGCTTTTCTCTATAGACAGCACAGTCAAAGAGCCGGGTTTTCCCAACAACGTGGTTTTAAAGTCTAAAGGTGTTTTACCTTAATGCATTCTATGCATATTAAAATCCTTCTGGGTGCTGCTCCCTTCCAGCCCCCCTTATATTTACCGGAGCCTCATTTAGATCTGGCAGTGTGCATGGGAGCAGCGGCTCTCCAGGATTTCTCTCCCTCTCTCTTCATTGGCTCACACAGCATTGAGCGCCATTGGTTCCTGCTGCTGTCAGTGACAGCCTGTGAGGCAATGAGGAGAGAGCTGGGGTGGGACCGAGCCCTGCTCCATGTGTGGATGGACACACTGATCATGGCTCAGGAGTGCCCCCATAGCAAGAGGCCTGCTACTGGGGGTGGTTCGGCAGGGAGGGGTGCCAGAACTGCCGGCATGGGACCCCAAAAAAGTAGGGGGTCGGGACTGCTTTGTGCAGAACCATTGCACAAAGCAGGTAAGTATACATGTTTGCATAGCATATCAAGCCATGTATATATAACATAAACAAAACAAACAGTGCATCAGTCCATAGTGTTCTTTGGGATGATTTTGCTTGCATATGCTCAATCTTTCAAGTAAATTCATACCAAAGGACATTTTATGGACTGATGCTTTGTTTTGTTAATGTTATATATGGTTTGATATGATATGTTGGTTTCTTGACTGGAAAAAAAGCCTATGCTTTTGACACAGCTCTCTCTCTCTCACTCTCACTCTTGTGAGAGTTTGTCAGGGATGGGGATGAGTCATAAGAGGGCCAATGAGAGCTGCAGAGCTGGAGGTGTGCCTCTGTGTAAATCCAGGAAGTGAACAGGCAGCAGCTTCAGTTGTCCACAGTTAAAATGGCTGCAGGGAGATTTCTGTAGCATATTTGGTGAGTACAGAATCACAGTATATATAAAATAATATGCAAAGTGGTTGGAGGGAAGCTTCAGAATGGCAAGGATGTTTTTATTACTAATTATGTGAGCAAACTGCAGTTCCTTTTTAAAGGGACACTAGCACATTAGCATTTGGGAGTGGTGCACCACTTTTGAATATAATTTTGCACATTGATACAAGTTTAGAGAGTGTGTATAGGTGTGAGCGATCCGCTAAGTACGTTTTGGAGTCTTATAGCACTCAATAGCATAACATAGCAGCGCACAAGTACACCCATTTTTAAGTATAACATGATGTTTTTCCTTTTTTTTAATCTTTTCTTTAGAATCACTTTAAATAGTATGCATATTTTTCCCATCATCATGTTTATTTACACATTGACACAATATTCTGAGCCAGGTTAGGATCAGTAGAGAGAAATGGTTGTGTGTAAGAGGTGGTTCTAGCGAAAACCTGTGTGCTACAGGCCGTTGGTAAACCACCACTTAGATGGTGCTGCAATATGCAGAGTAATAGCAGTGGGGTTGATTTACTAAAACTGGAGAGTAAGGATGAGCTCAGGTGTGTTCGGAAGCCGGATGTGCAGAGCCCGCCAGGAAGTCGGCACTGCACAGCGCTAATCACAATCAGTGAGACATTTCCCGATGCACGGCTGCAGAGATTGAAAAATGTCTTACTGCCTTCCTGGTGGGCTCGCTCTATATATATATACATACACAGTATCTCACAAAAGTGAGTACACCCCTCACATTTTTGTAAATATTTTATTATATCTTTTCATGTGACAACACTGAAGAGATTATACAGTTGCTGCCCACCCCCACCCCCCCCCCCCCCACCAAATAACTCAACACATAACCATTAATGTCTAAACAGCTGGCAACAAAAGTGAGTATACCCCTAAGTGAAGATGTCCAAATTGGGCCCAATTAGCCATTTTCCCTCCCTGGTGTCATGTGACTCGTTAGTGTTACAAGGTTTCAGGTGTGAATGGGGTGTGTAAAATTTGGTGTTATCACTCTCGCTCTCTCATACTGGTGACTGGAAGTTCAACATGGCACCTCATGGCAAAGAAGATCTGAAAAAAAAAGAATTGTTGCTCTACATAAAGATGGCCTAGGCTATAAGAAGATTACCAAGACACTGAAACTGAGCAGCAGCATGGTGGGCAAGACCATACAGCAGTTTTACAGGACAAGTTCTACTCAAAACAGGCCTCGCCATGGTCGATCAAAGAAGTTGAGTGCGCATGCTCAGCGTCATATCCAGAGGTTGTCTTTGGGATATAAGCATATGAGTGCTGCCAGAATTGCTACAGAGTTTGAAGGGGTGGGGGGCTCAGCCTGTCAGTGCTCAGACCATACGGTGCACACTGCATCAAATTGGACTGCATGGCTGTTGTCCCAGAAGGAAGCCTCTCCTAAAGATATGATGCACAAGTAAGCCCATAAACAGTTTGCTGAAGACAAACAGACTAAGGATGTGGATTACTGGAAGCATGTCCCATGGTCCGATGAGACCAAGATAAATTTATTTGGTTTAGATGGTGTCAGGCATGTTTGTCAGTAACCAGATGAGGAGTACAAAGACAAGTGTGTCTTGCCTACAGTCCAGCATGTTGGTGGGAGTGTCATGGTCTGGGGGCTGCATGAGTGCTGCTGGCACTGGGGAGCTACAGTTCATTGAGGGAACCATGAATGACAACATGTACTGTGACATACTGAGGCAGAGCATGATCCCCTCTATTCGGTGACTGTACCGCAGGGCAGTATTTCAATATGATAATGACCCCAAACACCTTCAAAACAACCACTGCCTTTCTAAAGAAGATGAGGGTAAAGGTGATGGACTGACCAAGCATGTCTCCAGACCTAAACCCTATTGAGCATCTGTGGGGCATCCCCAAACAGAAGGTGGAGGAGCACAAGGTCTGTAACATCCACCAGCTCTGTGATGTTGTCATGGAGGAGTGGAAGAGGACTCCAGTGGTAACCTGTGAAGCTCTGGTGAGCTCCAAGCCCAAGAGTGTTAAGGCAATGCTGGAAAATAATGGTGTCACACAAAATATTGACACTTTGGGCCGCCCCACCAAAAAAATGGAGCACCAGCTGCCACTGGTGGACTTTATAACTTTTCTACAGACTAAATAATATGCAGTGAATTGGGTTTTTTCACCAAAGAAATGTAGCAGAATACATGTTGAGCTGAACTTATGAAGAACAATTATTTATTTGCAAAATTTTATAACAGAAACAACGAAAAACACATTTTTTTTTTTTTCAAATGCTTCTTTTTTATTTTTTTGTTTAGCAAAAAAAAAAACCCAGTGGTGAATAATTACCACCAAAAGAAAGCTCTAGTTGTGGGAACAAAATTATAAAAATGTAGCTTAGGTACAGTGTTGCATGACCGCGCAATTGTGATTCAAAGTGTGGCAGTGCTGAAAGATGAAAATTGACCTGGGCAGAAAGGGCGTAAAAGTGCCGGTAGGCAAGTGGTTAGGTACACCAGCGTGAAGGGGCCCTAGGAGTTTGGTGTACCCATAGAGTAGCCATTTAATTTTCATCTTCCACCAACTAGCAACTGTACATAGTGGAGTTGCCCTTTAAATTGAAGCACTGGTCAGCAATGATCGCTGGTGACTATATAAAATGAGTCTATATAAAGCTGCTCAACTGCAAGAAGCATGACCACTATTGGCCCTGAATGTCAGCTGTTTGCGAAATTGCCAGTTTAAAGAAAAGTTTAGAGAGAAAATGTAAGCAATGAAGAGTAAGTAAGATCAGAACTCCAAGGTACGGCTGGACATTGTATTATTTTCTAACAAACAGATCATATTTTATACCTAGCACAGTTCTTATAATTCTAAATCATATTGTTATAATATTTTATGCTTCAGTCCATCCTACAAGTCAGGAAAAATTTATGGCCTTGGAGGTTAACGCTATTCTCTCTGTTTGTTTTTTATATATTAAAATGGATCTCATCTGTCATTTCGAGCAAGTCATTAAATTTGTCCTCAGTGACACTTGACATTTCAAAGACTAATGTATTTCCTTAATAAAATGGTTCACATTGTGTTTGCCAGTCTGTATCCCAAAATGCATTTATCTTCTCTAAGAAATATCATATATATTTTTGTGCCTTTCAAAGAAAGAACTTTTATTTGTAGCAGACCAGGAAACTTACATGTCTTTGAAAAAAAAAAAAAAAAAAATTCTCATGCCTGCATTATATCAGTCTATCAAAAAAAAATCTGCAAAATTGTAAAGCACATCATTTAGGCTTTGTCCCTGAGCAGTCGTAAGGCTAAGCAACTCTTGGCTATGTAATAGTGTTGACAAATGCAGTACGGCTGAAATTCATTTAATTTATCAACTCAATTACAATAGAAAGTCATCTGTGATTTTCTTCTGTACTATCCTGGAAAACCAGGGCTTTGAAATTGATATATAACAGACACAGACATGTGCCAGCCTCACGCAATATATTGTAATATAATCAAGGATCAGGATTAAACTGGGTGTGTTTGGTCAAGCTAGTCATCTAGACAAAGACTTTTCCTGAATTTACTGCAAATAATAGATTCTTGTAAATCCTACAATCTTTATTTATATACATGTTATTGTTTAGATCTCAGATCTTTGAAGGCTTGGCAGCATTTTTTATCATTTATCTTAGTCTTTATCTTTTTGGCATGTGGATTGGAGTAATGGGCATCAGCTGTACAAGGCTTAAACCTTCTATACCGAATTTCGCTAATGTTACTTTTTAGCATTCAGCGCCAAAATAAAATGTATAGCAGATAAAATGGTAATGCTACTTGCTGATAGGTTTTGCATTTTTATTTTTTAAATTTTTTATTTAATCGGAGAGACAGGACCAACAGGGTCAACATAATGGAAATACAGAAAGAAGATACAGAAACAAAACCATATTACATGAGCATAGGTGGTGTTGCACCTCATAACAGTTTGTAATATTACATGAGAGGAGAGGTTAATAACGGTGATGCAATTGATTTTCATATTGTATAGTAAGTAAATCTTCTTGATATATATAGTTCTATTAGGCCTAATTTGCACTACCTTGCCCTTTGAGGGCGTGCTTGTGTACATGGTGTGTAGATACAGTGCTGTTCCATGGGCCTCGTCCCTTACCATTTTCCTTTCATCTGAGTTACTAAGAGTAGGAAGAAATAGCTTAGACAGTAGGTGGGGGAAAAGGGAATTGGAAGTGGGGAAGAGAGGAAAAGAGGGAGGGGTTCCACGATCATGGATTCACATATTAGCTAGGTTATAGCATAATCCAGTGAGTTTGTCACAGAGTAGAGATGTGACAGGAGATTTTGTATGATTCAGGCATCAGTATCATTTCCCCAGAGGGCCTGGCCCTCATCCGGGAACACAAATATGTTCCATAGCATCCAAGTTTTAGAGTACTGGTCTCGTCTGTGATGGGCTGTGAGATTGAGGTCCTCCATTTTATTCATGTCTTCAACCTTTCTAAGCCACTGGTAGACTGTCGGTGGGTGTGGGGATTACCAGTAGAGGGAGATACATGCTTTGGCAGGGTCAAGGAGGTGACGGATTACGGACTTCTTATAAATGGTGAACATTTCTCCAAAAGTCTAGGATCTTGGGGCATGACCAAAAGATATGTAAGAGAGTTCCTTGGTCCCTCTGGCACCACCAACATACATCGGATGTTGCGGGAAGAATTTCTGCAGTAGCGATGGGGTTCTGTACCACCTTGTCATAATTTTGTAGTTAGTTTCTTGGATTTTTGTACAGATGGAGGATTTGTGTGTGAATCTGAGGATACGGTGTCGTTGGCTGCGGTTGAACTGACGATTTAGCTCCCGTTCCCACCCGATCAGACCCAGAGGTTGGTAGCCCGCTGGGGGCACAATCAACAGGTTGTAGGTGAGAGAGAGTGTGTGCGGTAGGGCTCCAATCTCTGTACAGTATTCTTCTAGGGTCGTCAGAGGTTGGCTGAGGTCATTGGGAGGCAGGGTGGACTGTAGGAAATGGCAGAGCTGAAGTGCTCTTAAAAAAATCTAAACTAATCTAAGAAACGGCCTATAGGGTCTGGAAGTTCTGTTATGGTCTTTCAGCTTCCAACGGCTTGGAAGTGAGAGGCTTGGAATAGGCCTGAGCTACCAAAATTTTTAAAATGATCACGTCATGAAGTCCCGGCTCAAACAGGGGTTAGCCAGTATAAGGGAAGCAAGGGCGAGTTCCAGGGTGAAAGAGAAGCTTGGAAGAGAAGATGTGCGGAAACTTCCGTAGTAGGGCCAATAAGAGGATGTCATTTAATATTAGTGGTTAGCGATGCGTAGTACCAGGGTGACCTATGGGGGGGAATGACACTTTGGGCTTGCTCGAATTTAGGGCATAGTTTGGTTTCCTGGTGTTGGTACCAGTCTATTAGCCTACTCAGGTGTGTTGCATGGTAGTAAGTGCAGATGTCCGGCCTCCATGTTGTTTAGGTAGGGAAATTATTTTCCTGCTCAGATGTGGTCTTTTGTTGGCCCATATGAATTCTATGAATGTTGATTGTGTTTGTTTAAAGTAACTTGCGGGGATGTGGATAGGTAGGGCCTGAAAGAGATACAGGAATTTAGGGAGAATACAAATTTTGAGTATAGTATATCCGAACCACGAGTGGAGGCCGGTGTGCCATGTGTTAAGGAGGTTCCTAATTTCAAAAAAGGAAATGATTCAAACCTCCATCAGTACCCCAATAATTGACACCTCATCCCTTTTTGGAAATATCAAAAAAGGTTTTTTAAGGTAAACCAAACCTAAGAAAATGGGATGTTAACGGTGCAATAAATCAAAATTGTATTCATAATAGAAATTTTTTTATACAAAATTTATTTATACATAATTCATAAAAACAGAGCAGTGATCTGTATAATCATACTGAGGTTATATACAGCTTTGTGGTCCAATAGATGGTAAAGTTGAGGTAGTTGCGATTGATTTATCCCGACATGTTTCGCTTAGTGCTTCATCAGAGGATAAGCCAACTACCAACATAATAAATTCAAAGAGAAAAAACATAAATTAATTTCGCAAAATACATTTCTTTGTACATCATTCATACAGATAATCGGCATATATAGTGTTTAAGGGACACGAGTAAGGTTCAAAAAACGATGGAAATATGCTCACCCCTATTTTACCGACCCATTCGTACCCCAGGAAGAATTATATGACTACCAGATGGATAGAGGAATGCAGGGCAACAAGTACAGCAGCCAGGCAATATAGCTGGAGAGGGCATAGACGGCGGCTGATTGGGACAGAAAAGTTATATCATATGTCAGCATACTATTTATAAATAAAAGCTATGTTGTTATATTATTTTGTACTGTAATCAATATATAGGAATAACCTATAGCCTTTTTAATGTATTTTATTTAGTATAGCAATCATTTTCAAAATTTTTTTTGCATTTTACTTTAAATGAATATTTTATATTAGTGGAGCCCAATTACTGTTTATTTAAATACATCCACTTACATTTACTGACGATAAAGTAGAATTTCCTTAATATATTTTATTTCCCAGGTTTTATATTATATCCACCAAGGTATGTAAGGAGTTCCCCTTCAGATTAAAATAAGCCCGGAATGATAGCTCACCCACACGGGCTCTACACCGCCTTTACGTTTCCCTGAATACCGGTGTTTGCACCGAGGCCTTGTGGGAAATGTAGTCTCCAGATTCCCCCGAAGGCTCTCTCGCGCATGCGTACTGCCGCTGTTTACGTCCGCATCGAGCCGGTGACGTCAGACGCCGGCTCGATGGACGGCGGCATATATATTGGGACACAAAACACTCGGCTCTATTGTGGGGGAGCCGCGCTAGGAGGAAGTCCACTTTTGCTGGCTGGTTAGTAACTTTAACATTAGATTGCTGAGAATGAATTTCTTTCTTTTTTCACACTTCAATTAATGGGAAATGCATTTTTCTTTCTTAGATACCGTGTAAACAGGCTGTAGAGCCCGTGTGGGTGAGCTATCATTCCGGGCTTATTTTAATCTGAAGGGGAACTCCTTACATACCTTGGTGGATATAATATAAAACCTGGGAAATAAAATATATTAAGGAAATTCTACTTTATCGTCAGTAAATGTAAGTGGATGTATTTAAATAAACAGTAATTGGGCTCCACTAATATAAAATATTCATTTAAAGTAAAATGCAAAAAAATTTTTGAAAATGATTGCTATACTAAATAAAATACATTAAAAAGGCTATAGGTTATTCCTATATATTGATTACAGTACAAAATAATATAACAACATAGCTTTTATTTATAAATAGTATGCTGACATATGATATAACTTTTCTGTCCCAATCAGCCGCCGTCTATGCCCTCTCCAGCTATATTGCCTGGCTGCTGTACTTGTTGCCCTGCATTCCTCTATCCATCTGGTAGTCATATAATTCTTCCTGGGGTACGAATGGGTCGGTAAAATAGGGGTGAGCATATTTCCATCGTTTTTTGAACCTTACTCGTGTCCCTTAAACACTATATATGCCGATTATCTGTATGAATGATGTACAAAGAAATGTATTTTGCGAAATTAATTTATGTTTTTTCTCTTTGAATTTATTATGTTGGTAGTTGGCTTATCCTCTGATGAAGCACTAAGCAAAACATGTCGGGATAAATCAATCGCAACTACCTCAACTTTACCATCTATTGGACCACAAAGCTGTATATAACCTCAGTATGATTATACAGATCACTGCTCTGTTTTTATGAATTATGTATAAATAAATTTTGTATAAAAAATTTCTATTATGAATACAATTTTGATTTATTGCACCGTTAACATCCCACTTTCTTAGGTTTGGTTTACCTTAAAAAACCTTTTTGGAGGTTCCTAATTGTTTTCAGGAGAGGGGTGAAAGTTGAGATCAAAAAGTTTTGAGAACCGCGCGCACAGGCGCGGGGGGGGGGGGGGTGGTGTACGTGCCCAAATATTGCAGGCTGGTGTCCATCCATCTTAATTTAAAGCTCACTTGGAGGTGTGTAAGATGTTGTTGTGGTATACCAACCCCCATCGCGAGGAGAACATCATATCGCCTGCATAGACTGATACTTTTTGTTTTGAGTGTCTCACTTCAATACAGTAGATATCTGGATTAAGCCTCATATGACACAGGAAATATTCCAAGGATAGGGCAAAAAGGAGGGGCGAGAGCAAGCATCCCTGTCACGTCCCGTTAGTAATCGGAAATGGGTCGAAAGTCACTCTATTGGCCCTGGTTGATGGGCCAGAGTAGACGGAAGAGATTCAGTTGAGCATAGTGCTCCCCAAGCCCACATCTCTCAGGGTCGTGAACACAAACGACCATTGCACCCGATCAAAGGACGTCTCCGTGTCCCTACCAATGAACACACAGGGCGTTTTGGTGATATTGGCTACATATAGTAGACTGAGGACTTTAGTCGTGTTGTCTCTGGCTTCTCTGGATGGTACAAAGCTTGGTCTAGATGGATCAGGTAAGGTAAGTGATGCTATAGTCTGGTTGCTATGATTTTAATAAATAATTTTAGGTCGGTATTTAACAGGGATATGGGCCGTTAGCTCCTGCACAGGGTAGGGTCTTTACCTTTCTTTTGGGATCACTGAAATTTGGGCTTGAAGGGTAGATCCGTGAAATGTTCTCCCCTTGCCTATATCATTGAATAGTTTAACAACGTGGAGCAAGGTTTTGTAATATTGAATTGTAAGGCCATCTGGCCCTGGTGCTTTGCCTAGTTTAGTGTTTTCTATGGCTGTTAGTGAAGGCATCTGAGAGGAGGATATGTATTCCGCCATTTGCCCTTGGGAGGGGGTTGTTGTGCGCACGTTATACAAGGATTCATAGTAATATTTGAATTCCTGTGTGCTATGTTTTATGGCCCGTGGGGGATATAATGTGCGGTATGTAAGACGCTACTCTCTGTGTGCAGGGTGACTGAGCCAGTAGTCTACCACATTTATTTCCCGACTCGTATGATTTTTTGCAACAGACTTGGAGTGCCGCCTTCCGCCTTGGCTTTAAAGTGTAAAAGATTGGTAATTTGTATACGGACGGTAATGAGTTCTCTTTCCAAAGGTCGGGATGGTGCCTGCTTATGTTGTGCCTCTATGGTCTGTAATTTGCTTAAGAGGGAGGTCAATTGTGCAGTGCTGTTCATTGCCTTTTGTCCTAGACCCATGCTTAATGAGTACCCCACGTATCCCCACTTTGTGGGCCTCCCAGACTATGCCCGTGTCGCTGTCTTGTGTGTCGTTGGTGTAGAAGTAATGTCTTACCTCCTTGATAACATTAGCCAGCATGTCTGGATCTTGTAGGAGGCTCTCATTCAGCCTCCATGGCTTGTGTTGTGCCTTAAGGCAGTCAGAGAGAACATAGCACAAGACCACAGGAGCATAGTCCGACCAGGTAATGGACCCTATGGAAGTGTCCTTGATCGCGTGCAGTTGGGGGTGGGGGGGGGGGTCAGGAAATAGTCTGTTAGTGAATATACTTGATGTGGCTGGGAGTAAAATGTATAGTCGCGTTCGATGGGGTGGAAAAAACGCCAATCATCTATCAATTGTGCAGTATGGAGGGATTTAACTATGCACTTGCTTGTGCCCAGAGGAACCGAGGAAGATCCTGATGAAGTATCCTCTGAGGGAATCAGAGGGATGTTGAAGTCTCCCCCAATGATTAGCTGGCCATCCTCAAATTTCAGGAGTTTGAGGTGGCGATTAAGGAAGAGGTCTTGGAGATCATTAGGGACATAGAGGTTCACTAGTGTCACCTCAACGCAGCCAATCATGCTGTGACATAAGGTTATGCTTGGATGATAATCTGGATCTGAGTCTCCCGCGAGGGTCTACAGGGCCATTTCTGCCTCGGTTCTCCAGTCTCCCCCAGTAGAGGCACAGTCCCCAAGCAGTAGGTCTGGCAGCTTCTCCACATCCAGCAGGGGCTATGTATACACCACAGAGAGCTATGCCTATGGGATGGTGGTCTCCCCACTCACCTAACATCCCTCAAATGTCTACCCCCCCAATGCATGCAGTGTCATTGGGGTGGCACCCTCATCGTGGAATAATGGGGGAACAAGAACCTTGGCAAAACCCTCCAAACTAAGGTTCCATGCTGGGGTGTCCATGGCTACATATGAGACCAATCCCCGGCAAGTAAAGTATCCCGCAAGATTATCAGCTACCCCCAAACTGGTCTGGTATGCAAGTCTCCACCTAATTACCAGCTACCCAGACATATGACACAGCTCCCTCCCTCCCCCTCCCCTCTCCCTCCCCCTCCCCTCTCCCTCCCCCTCCCCTCTCCCTCCCCCTCCCCCTCTCCCTCTCCCTCCCTCCCCTCTACCTCTCTCCCTCCCTTCCCTCTACCTCTCTCCCTCCCTTCCCTCTACCTCTCTCCCTCCCCCTCTCACTCTCTCTCCCCCTCCCACCCTCCCCCTCCCTCCCACCCTCTCCCACCCACCCTCTCCCTCCCCCTCCCTCCCACTCCCACCCTCTCTCTCCCTCCCACCCTCTCTCCCACCCTCCCTCCCACCCTCCCCCACCCTCCCCCACCCTCTCTCCCCCACCCTCTCTCCCCCACACTCTCTTCCCCACACTCTCTCTCCCTCCCACTCTCTCTCTCTCTCTCTCTCTCCTTCCCTCCCTCCTTCCTCCCTCTTTCCCCCTCCTCTCCCCCCCCTCCTCTCCCCCCCTCCCTCCTCTCCCCCCTCTCTCCCCCCTCCTCTCTCTCCCCCCTCCTCTCCCTCCCCCCTACTCTCCCCCCCTCCTCTCCCCCCCTCCTCTCCTCCTCCCCTCCTCTCCCTCCCCTCCTCTCCCCCCCCTCCTTCCCTCCCTCCTCTGCCCCCTCCTTCCCCCCTCCTCTCTCCCCCCCTCCTCTCTCCCCCCCTCCTCTCCCCCCTCCTCCTCTCCCCCCTCCTCCCCCCCCTCTTTCCCTCCTCCCCCCTTCCTCTCCCCCCATCCCTCCTCTCGCTCTCCCCCACCACTGGTTTTGGTCTTAGTACTATGTTTACTAGCATCAGTAAATGTACAAAATAAAGTATCTTTATACAATAATCCACTTTAATGTTGCATTATAACCCAGAGATGAAAATCAGAAATAAGCTTTTGCTAAATTCTGTTTGTTACATGTTTCAGATTTGCACTGCTATTAATAAGCCATGTAGAGATAGTTACCATTGTGTCTTTTTATGGCAAAACCACATTCCTACACAGAAGTCACTGAGCTTTCTGATAAATTCTGAACTACGAGTCTAGGCCAGATGTTAGTAAACACGAACCAATTATAATGGCTTTCCATATTATTTGCAGAATGTCATTGTCCACAAAGGCTGAAGCTCAGTTTAAAGGTTGATTTGTTCTTCAGAGCCTTATTTCAAGTACGTAAAACCATCTTTGCATTGGAAAAGAACAACCCCTCCCTCTTTACAAGAGTGGATTACCATATGGTCATTACACTACATTCCAAACGTATTATTTACCAACACAGGGGTTGTCCTGCTAAATGCGTGAAGGTTTGGAATGGTTGGCTAAACATCCCTGGCTTAGCTCCCGTGGATCTGGTGATGAATAGATTTTTATTGTGAAGTCAAAACTTTGGCCACGTACAGATGAGCGTCAACAAATGTATATCCATTATACTAGGAGAGTGTTATAGTCGTGTATTGATCTGGGTCAGTAGTACAACACAGGCCTGTGACTATCTGTATTGAGTGATGTGCTAGTCAATTCTATCACTGCTATTGACATATAATAAGGCACATGTGGTGACATGTACACTCTGAAATGGTTTGAATTGTTTAATACACTTTATTTCTGATTTAACCACTTGCTGACAGCCCTATAACAGTTTTACTGCTACAGGCAGCAGCTGTGTGTCGGATCACATATATCTAATGGATGTGAATTGAATGAATGTGTTCCTGCAAAGCAGGGACTGGAAGCCACCTCTTCCCCTAGTAAAAGCAGCACACATAGTAAACACAAACACTGGCTAGGCACACAGTTAACCCTTTAATCACCCCTGATCAGACTGAATTTTATTTAAATTAAGTTGACTTAAATCACTAGTAAAAGTCTTGATTTAAATCATAATTTTAAAGAGCAACTGTCATTTCTGTCCTGCAGCGCCTCCTCCTCTGACCCGCTGTTGACTCACCGACAGTCCCATTCACTATAATGGGACGGCTGGGGATGCGGCAGTGACACAACAAGGTGAGGGGCATGGCGGCGGAGTGGATGCCGCTAACAGGCGCTGCCATGATGGATCTGAAATGACAGGTGCTCTTTAAATGTAAGGACTTATTCTTGCTGGTAGTTAGGAAACCTTCATTTTTGCGAATGATAAAGATTCTATTTAGAATAATAAGCTGTCAGGTTAGTAAAACAGCGATATCAGAACCGATTCAATCATACAGTTTATAGTGTACATAGATTTGCAAAACAACGGGATAAAGGAATATTCCTGAAATTTGTTTTATCTCATGGTTACTGTGAAATTGTGTGAATGCATCAATTCAGTGCATGTTATCTCAGCTTGCAGAGCTTGGACTCATTGAATGAGTTTACCAAAAAATATAAATATTGCAGAATATACAGCCTCATGCTACATAACTAAGCTCCATGTCATGGGAAATAAAGCAAATTATTATTGTAGCTTAAATAAAAGTCTATCTTTAGATATATTTTTACTTTAAAAGCATTTTAATAAAATGAAGTTTATAAAAATAAAAAATAAATCAGATTTCTCCCTGGTTCACATTGATGTGATTTGGCATGCAATTTGACATTTCAAACTGCATGCCAAATTGGCGGCTATTGCCTGCAATGGAACCATCCGAATTGGTGGCACCGATTCCCAAAAGTAGTTTCTGTACTACTTTTCGCAATTTCAATAGACATCTGTGCAGGGAACCGGACAGATGTCTCTCAAATCCTTGGACTGACATGCGGGAATGAAATTGTGCGAGTTCAGCTGAACCCGTACAATTGCAATCCCACATTAATGTGAGCCAGGGCTCCAATCCCAAAAATACGATTTTTTTTTTTTTAATTTACACCCTGCCCTTTATGTTTAATACCTTCCCAGCCAGTGTCATTAGTACAGTGGCAGTGCATATCTTTAGCACTGATCACTGTATTAGTGTCACTGGTTCCCGATAAAGTGTCCAATAGTCAACTGCAATATTGCAGTCCCACTATAAGTCGCTGACCACTGCCATTACTAGTATAAAAAAAAAAAAACAGTATATAAATTCCAGTAACCATAGTTTGTAGACACTATAACTTTCGGTTAAACCAATCAATATATATATATATACGCTGTTTTCGTTTTGTTTTTTTTTTTTTTGTTTTTTTTACCAAAAACGTGTAGCAGAATACATATTTATAAAGAAATGTAATTTATTTTTTTAAATTATTGGATACGTTTTAGATCATAAAGTATATATATATATATATATATATATATATATATATATATATATATTTTTTTATTTATTTTTTTTTTTTTTTCAAAAATTGTATGTACTTTTTTGCTTATAGTGCAAAAAAAAAAAACGCAGTGGTAATCAAATACCACCAAAAAGAAAGCTTTGTTTGTGGGGGGAAGAGGAAATACATTTTATTTGGGTACAGCATTGCATGACCGCACAATGGTCAGTTAAAGCAGTGCAGTGCCAAAAAAGTGGCCAGTCATGGGGGGCGGGGGGGGTAAATATTCCGGAGGTCAAGTGGTTGATTTATTGAGAAACCTGTCTCAAGGATGTGGCTAAAAACAATATTGTATCTGACCTGGTGAAATGTGAATGTTAAAGGCAAATGAAGGAACCTAACCAAAGAACTAGACCACTGACGCCAAAAATGGTGTGCCAAACTGGTAAATTAAGAAGACAATTTGGAAAAATGATTCCTATACTCACAGGCATATTATTGTATTTTTTTTCTATTCACACTCTCGTGTAGGTTATATTTCGGCATTAGTTGGATGACACTCAAGGATTTCAGTTTGATGGCTTGCACCCTGTTGCGGCACCGGGCCTCTTAACACAAAGACCATTGAGATGTGGTGGGTGACAGCGGGCTTCACATCACACTTCACCAATCCATACTTCCCCCGACCTGCAGGCTTTGAGAAATCCAGAGAGCAGAAATAGACAGCCTTGTATTCTTAAAAGAGTTCAAGGCGTATGCATTACACGAGTTTGCATTTCAATTGCTCGGAATTTCCATGTGGAAATGATTAAATATATAAAAGTGTGAAGACCTCATTGGCATGGCTATTCACTGCTATTACTGAAACCTGAGATCTTTTAAATGGGAAAAATATACCATATTTCTAAGTAGGCTTTATTTTTCTATGAATGTTCACATATGGGCACATGTTATACAGCACCGGGCTCAATTTTTCAATTTGTCTCTTATTTATTGATGTGAACAGACACTACCATACTTATTGGCTTAGGTAAAATGAAAATCTCTATAGATATTCATGCATATCTGGCTAGTTTGTAATGGAGATTTTTAATGTGGAGGTGGAGGAACTGATTTAGGAAACCATGAAGAGCCCACTTTAACAGACAAAGTGGTCTGTTTATATTACAAAAAAAAAAATCCACAGTGCAAATATCTTAAGTATTCTCATCACAAGTAATCACGATGACATATTCCACTGTAATTTGTGGTATATGTTAATTTCCTAAGATTGCAAGCTCCATCCTGTGGCCATAATGCAGTATTTTCCTGATTGAGGTATTTAAGGGAAATACTGCATTATGGCCACTAGATGGAGCTGATGATAATAGGAAATAATCATATTGGGCAAGTGTTGACACTTGCACAGCAAATCTTTTATAAGTAGACCCCATGGTTCATGCCTGCACTGCTCCATTACAGCAATCAAAGGATGGCCTAATGGACCTGCCTTTTATGTAACCATTTGACCTCCGTACAATTTACCCCCTACACCTTCATGACCAATCCATTTTTTGAGATACGGCACTGCGTTGCTTTAACTAACAATCGTGCAGTCACGCGACGCTGTACCCAAATAAAATATATATTTCCCAAATAAAATTATATCCCTTTTTTCCCCCACAAATAAAGCTGTATCTTGGTGGTACTTGATCAACTCTGCGTTTTATATTTTTTGCACTATAAAAATAGACCAACAATTTAAAAAAACTATATATATTTTTTTTTACGTACTGCTATAAAACATATCCAATAAGTAGTGAATTCACAGTAGTGAATATTAATTCGCTATTTTCTCACAACTGGGTGGGCTCAGGGTGCAGTGCTCTGAGCCCACCCTTTTTTTAAGCCAATTAATCACTCTAATCACACGCTTAAAAAAAAAAAAAAAACATTGGAATCATGCGTCTGGCACTCTGCATGTAGATTAGGGATCGGGCGCGTGGATTATGGATGGGCTGCCACTGGTCTGTTGACTGTTCTCTTCTGTATGCAAACCAAATTCTCAATAACAAGATTGTGAAAAAAATGGCAAAATCCATTTTCTCCACTCAGACAACCCAGAGCCCCTCAACCTACATAAGAGAGATCCCTGAGTAACATCTAACCCTTCTAATACTGTGACAGGTTGCATCACTGCCTATATATTTATATATAAGAAAATTGAATAGAATGGCTAGGTCTGGCTGAAAATTGTTGTGCCACATCCAGTAATGTTAGAAAAGAAAAAGGAGTTCCCCTGGTGGTGGATATTTTAGGCACGTACACAAAAGAATATATAGCAAAATACAAAATTTATTTAATAGGGTAAAATCATACCATGAAGAAAAAAACAGCTATATACAGAAAGTAAATTACCCATACATGTTATCCATATAATTAACCACAGTGTAAGTTCCCTACGCGTTTCGGAGCCTTGGGAATCTCCTTCTTCAGGGGAAGATCTACAGTATGGAATATAATTATAACAACAAATGATGCTATATGTAAACGATGATTAAAAACAAAAAGGATAGGTCAAAAAGTGCATGTAAATGGCTCCCGAGCTTCAGGAAACTCCATCAATATGTAGCATTCAGCAAAGGCCGTAAACACTGTGTAGCCATAGTTTTTTAAAGCCCCAGAAAGGAAGTGAGTCCGTCAAGCGCATACAGGAAAGGCACTGAGGTGGACAACTTGTTGCGCCCGACCTTGGACCGAATAAGTGGGAGCCTATTTTGACCGTCCGGTGTTCCACAGGCGCAGCTCAGCCTTTTTTCCACCTTTAATGTGACCTATAAACTGTACAACTCAGTTGAAAAACAAACTGAAATGTTTTAGGTGGAGGGAAGTAAAACATTTTAAAATTTAATACTATGGTTGCATAAGTGTGCACACCCTTATACTAATACTTTGTTGAAGCACCTTTTGATTTTATTACAGCACTCAGTCTTTTTGGGTATGAGTCTATCAGCATGGCACATGTCGATTTGGCAATATTTGCCCATTCTTCTTTGCAAAAACACTCCAAATTTGTCAGATTGGGCATCTCCTGTGCACAGCCCTCTTCAGATCACCCCGCAGATTTTCAATAGTATTCAGGTCAGGTCTGAAGCTTCTGGTGAAGACATTTCTTTGTTGATTTGGATGTATGTTTTGGGTCATTCTAATGCTGAAAGGTGAAGTTGCCCTTCATGTTCAGCTTTCTAGCAGAAACCTGAAGGTTTTGTGCCAATATTGACTGGTATTTGGAACGGCTCATAATTCCCTCTACCTTGACTAAGGCCCCTATTCCAGCTGAAGAAAAACAGCCCCAAAGTATGATTCTGCCACCACCATGCTTCACAGTGGTTATAGTGTTCTTTTGGTGATGTGCAGTGTTGTTTTTGCTCCAAACATATCTTTTGGAATTATAGCCCAAAATGTTCAACCTTGGTTTCATCAGACCATAACATATTTTCCCACATGCTTTTGGTATACTTCAGATGTGCTTTTGCAAAATTTAGCCTGGCTTGGATGTTTTTTGTCGTAAGAAAAGGCTTCCATCTTGCCACTCTACCCTATAGCCCAGACATATGACGAAAAAAGGGAGATTGTTGTCACATGTGCCACACAGCCAGTTCTTGCCAGATATTCCTGCAGCTCCTTTAATGTTGCTGTAGGCCTCTTGGCAGCCTCCCTGACCAGTTTTCTTCATGTCTTTTTTGTAACTTTTGGAGGTATGTCCAGTTCCTGGTAATGTCACTGGTGTGCCATATTTTCTCCACTTCATGATGAACATCTTCACTGTGATCCGTGGTGATTCTAATGCCTTGGAAATTCTTTTGTACCCTTCTGATTGATACAGTACCTTTTACTAATGATATCCATCTGATGATTTGGTCTCTGTGGACCATGGCTTTTGCTGTAGGATGCAACTAAGAAAATGTCAGGAAAGACCTACTAGAACAGCTGAACTTTATTTGGGGTTAATCAGAGACACTTTAAATGATGGCAGGTGTGTACTGACTCCGATTTAACTTTAGTTTGAATGTGATTGCTTAATTCTGAACAAAGCTACATCCCCAGTTATAAGAGGGTGTGCACACTTATATAACCACATTATTTTATTTTTTATTTTTACTTCCCCTCCCTAAAAGATTTCAGTTTGTTTTTCAATTGAGTTGTACAGTTTATAGGTCACATTAAAGGTAGAAAAAGTTCTGGAATTATTCATCTTTGTCTCATTTTTTTACATCACAAAAACCTGACATTTTTACAGGCGTGTGTAGACTTTTTATATCCACTGTGTATATATATATATATATATATATATATATATATATATATATATATAATATACAATATCTCACAAAAGTGAGTACACCCTCACATTATTGTGAATATTTTATTATACCGTTTCGTGTGACAACACTGAAGAAATTACACTTTTCTACAATATAAAGTAGTGAGTGTACAGCTTGTATAATGGTGTAAATCTGCTGTCCCCTCAAAATAACTCAACACACAGTCATTAATGTCTAAACTGCTGGCAACAAAAGTGAGTACACCCCTAAGTGAAAATGTCCAAATTGGGCCCAAAAGTGTCAATATTTTGTGTGGTCACCATTATTTTCCAGCACTGTCTTAACCCTCTTGGGCATGGGGTTCACCAGAGCTTCAGAGGTTGCCACTGGAGTCTGGTGGATGCAGACTGCCACAGAACTGGTGAATGTTAGAGACCTTTCACTCCTCCACCTTCTGTCTGAGGATGCCCCACAGATGCTCAATAGGATTTAGTCTGAATTGGCCAGTCCATCACCTTTACCCTCAGCTTCTTTAGCAAGGCAGTGGTCGTCTTGGAGGTGTGTTTGGGGTCGTTATCATGTTGGAATACTGCCCTGTGGCCCAGTCTCCGAAGGGTTAGTAGGTCACAGTACATGTTGACATTCATGGTTCCCTCAGTGACTTGTAGCTCCCCAGTGCCGACAATACTCATGCAGCCCTAGACTATGACACCCCCACCACCATGCTTGACTGTAGGCAAGACACACTTATCTCTCTACTCCTCACCTGGTTGCCGCCACACATGCTTGACACAATCTTAACCAAATAAGTTTATCTTGGTCTAATCAGACCGCAGGATATGGTTCCAGTAATCCCTGTCCTTGGTCTGCTTGTCTTCAGCAAACTGCGGGCTTTCTTGTGCATCATCTTTAGAAAAGGCTTCCTTCTGGGACGATGGCCATGCAGACCAATTTGTTGCAGTTTGCGGCGTATAGGCTGATCCCTGACAGGCTGATCCCCCCACCCCTTCAACTTCTGCAGCAATTCTGGCAGCACTCATACATCTATTTCCCAAAGGCAACCTCTGGATATGACGCTGAGCACATGCACTCAACTTCTTTGGTCGACCATGGTGAGGCCTGTTCTGAGAGGAACCTGTTCTGTTAAATCACTGTATGGTCTTGGCCACCATGTTGCAGCTCAGTTTCAGTGTCTTGGCAATCTTCTTATAGCCCTAAACCATCCTTATGTAGCACAACAATTCTTTTTTTCAGCTCCTCTTTGCCAAGAGGTGCCATGTTGAACTTCCGGTGACCAGTACAAGAGCATGAGAGTAATAACACCAAATGTAACACACCTGCTCCCCATTCACACCTGAAACCTTGTAACACTAACGAGTCACATAACACCAGGGAGGGAAAATGGCTAATTGGGCCCAATTTGGACATTTTCTCTTAGGGGTGTACTCACTTTTGTTCCCAGTGGTTTAGACATTAATGACTGTGTGTTGAGATATTTTTAGGGGACAGAAAATTTACACTGTTATACAAGCTGTACACTCACTACTTTACATTGTAGCAAAGTGTCATTTCTTCAGTGTTGTCACATGAAAAGATAGAATAAAATATTTATAAAAATGTGAGGGGTGTACTCACTTTTGTGATATACTGTGTGGGTGTACAGGCATACCCCACTTTTAAGTACACAATGGGGTTTATTTACTAAAGCTGGAAAGTGCAAAATCAGGCTCATTTCTGCATAGAAACCAATGAGCTTCTAACCCCAGCTTGTTCAATTAACCGTTGGTAATAAAACCTGGAAGCTCATTGGTTTCTATGCAGAAGTGAGCCTGATTTTGCACTTTCCAGCTTTAGTAAATAAACCCCATTGTGTACTTAAAAGTGGGATGCCTGTGTGTGTGTGTATGTGTAATATATATATATATACATTTTTATTTTATTTTTTATTGTGCACACAATTTAAAAAGTGCACTTATTACCAATACACAAACATATCAACAAATAAGGATTTTTTTTTACTTAATCCCATCTTCAAATGTCAGCTGCACAGGATTATTGAACTAATCTTTAGATCATGTTTGCCCCCCAGCCATATCTACAGCTGAGCCACGTATATGACCATGCACCATGGCTTTTGTTTCTTCTTTGAACGCGTCCCGTCACCGTTCTGTTTCAGCAGTCTGCAGCTGAGTCTTTCATCTAAGTCATATATGAGCAGCTTGCAGAAGAGACAATAAATATGAATGTAAAGTAAAATTATTTTCCGTATTTCAGAATGGAGGAAAATCAAGTCTTTTCATGTGTCAATGTAATCAGCGAGCGGATGTCCAGATAACATGTGGCATTGGGTATTTAGCCCTCTTTTTATCTGCCAGACAAAAACACTGTGAAGATTCATACGTATACTCCGTCTTTTAATACCATCAAACCAGATAGATTATAGCGAAAAATACAGAAAATGTATAGACAACATGAAAGAATTGTATTCTAACAGAAAAAAAAAGAGTTGTCAAATGATTATTTCCAAAGGAGCGGCCTCGTTCTTTGTGGTACAGCTGATAAAAGACAAGTAATGAAATGTACTAATTCTAAGTGTCTCCAAAGGTAGCTGGAAATCCCCCTAAATAAGGACTGGAAATGCACAATTCTTTGTCATTCCCCACTACATTATCAGCGAACGCAGAATGCTTTTGTAAAGGAACCTTTAATTGCTGGAAAAAAATAACAGCCCCAATAATTATTCAATTCTAAAAATGAAACGTGCTTTCACCGAGAGACAAACAGCTATTGAAGGAGCTGCTCTATCTTTAAAAAACATAAATAAATCTCAGGGGTTTCAGGGATTGATGGGGAACAGACATACATGGGTGTTGCCTGATTAGCTGTGGCATATTGCAAGGGAACAAAGACTGTCCATCCACATCATGCCTCAGATGCTGTTAGAATGAATGAATTTCTTAAACAAGAAATAATCCGTTTTTATGCAACTGATTTAAAGGCTTATGCCGTGTACACACGATCGGAATTCTCGTCGGAAAAGCCTTGGATGGTTTTTCCGGCGGAATTCCGCTCAATCTTGTGTTGCCTACACACGGTCACACCAAGTTCTGACAGCCAAGAATTTGGTGACGTACAACACTACGACAAGCCGAGAAAATTAAGTTCATTGCTTCCGAGCATGCGTCGGAATTGCCACAGACGATCGGAATTTATAGAAACTTTTTCCTTTTGGAAAAATTTAGAAAATGCTCTTAATCTTTTGCTGGCTGAAATTCTGCCAGCAAAAGTCCGATGGAGCGTACACACGGTCGCACGTTCTGATGAAAAACTCTCATCGGTCTTTTGCTGGCCGAATTTCCGAATCGTGTGTACGCGGCATAAGTTCTCCTTTTCGAACAAAAAAAGTAGCCTATGCAGTAGAGCTGCACGATTCTGGCCAAAATGAGAATCACAATTCTTTTTCTTAGAATAAAAAGATCACGATTCTCTCATGATTCTTGCTACATAAAATCTTTCACATTATACAAAAAAGGGCTAACTTTACTGGTTAGTGTGTTTTTTTTTTTTTTTAATTGCATTGCAAATACAGTGTGACATAAAATATTGCAACAACCACCATTTTATTCTCTAGGGTGTCTACTATATATATAATATAATATATATATATATAATATTTGGGGGTTCCAAGTAATTTTCTAGCAAAAAAAAATGATTTTAACTTGAAATCAACAAATATCAGAAACAGGTTTAGTGTTTAAACTTTTTTCACTTACACAGTCTATTCCATTGACAAATTGTTACAATGTTTATACTTAAGTTCAACTGATAAAGAATGTTTTGATTCTTGGCAGACTGCCCAGTTTTTCTCTCTCTTTCTTTTGATGGCTGTGGCTTCAGAAGAGCAGAGAATTCTTTGCATATAAAGAATTGTGAAACACTTTAGTCAAGATTGCAATAATGATTCTTGACGGTTAATTGTGCAGCTCTACTGTGCAGTCAGGAGGTGTTAAAAACCTAGAAAAGCAAGAAAAATTACAGCACACTTGCTTTGCCCATTACCTTTGTAATCCATTTATTAATAAAAAAAAAAGATAGTTGTATACTCACAAACAACTGTATATCCTAACCTCGTCAAAATCATACAAAGACAATGTTCCCTGCACATGCTCCTTGACTCGGGAAGATAACGTCGGGATCTATTCACTGTACACGTTTCAAGGGGTTTCCCCTCTTCATCAGAGCCCAAATGTTATTAAAAACTGTGCAGCTTTGTAAAATGTTTATTAATTTAGTTGTACTAGTAGGCATTTTGTAGCCACCCCCACCCCAATCCAGAAGCATGACCAGAAAATGCCTAGTTGGCCATCCCCATGGCCCACCTTGATTGTTTCTAGAATGTGAAAACCATTGGTTGTTACTTCTGTAATGCTGGGAGTGAGCACTTTCATGTTATAGCAACAATGCAGGATGTAGGGATTGCTAACTGCAAATTTTTTTGGCCAGATTGGCCTACAGGTATGGCAATAAAATTAATGAACATTTTACAATAATGCACAGTTTGTTTGTTTTTTACTACAGTGCCTTGCGAAAGTATTCGGCCCCCTTGAACTTTTCAACCTTTTGCCACATTTCAGGCTTCAAACATAAAGATATAAAATTTTAATTTTTTGGGAAGAATCACCAACAAGTGGGACACAATTGTGAAGTGGAACGAAATCTATTGGATATTTTAAACTTTTTTAGCAAATAAAAAACTGAAAAGTGGTGCATGCAAAATTATTCGGCCCCTTTTACTTTCAGTGCAGCAAACTCACTCCAGAAGTTCAGCGAGGATCTCTCAATGATCCAATGTTGTCCTAAATGACTGATGGTGATAAATAGAATCCACCTGTGTGTAATCAAGTCTCTGTATAAATGCACCTGCTCTGTGATAGTCTCAGGGTTCTGTTGAAAGCGCAGAGAGCATCATGAAGACCAAGGAACACACCAGGCAGGTCCATAATACTGTTGTGGAGAAGTTTAAAGCCGGATTTGGATACAAAAAGATTTCCCAAGCTTTAAACATCCCAAGGAGCACTGTGCAAGCGATCATTTTGAAATGGAAGGAGTATCAGACCACTGAAAATCTACTAAGACCTGGCCGTCCCTCTATACTTTCAGCTCAGACAAGGAGAAGACTGATCAGAGATGCAGCCAAGAGGCCCATGATCACTCTGGATGAACTGCAGAGAACTACAGCTGAGGTGGGAGAGTCTGTCCATAGGACAACAATCAGTCGTACACTGCACAAATCTGGCCTTTATGGAAGAGTGGCAAGAAGAAAGCCATTTCTCAAAGATATCCATAAAAAGTCTCGTCTAAAGTTTGCCACAAGCCACCTGGGAGACACACCAAACATGTGGAAGAAGGTGCTCTGGTCAGATGAAACCAAAATCAAACGTTTTGCCCACAATGCAAAACGATATGTTTGGCGTAAAAGCAACACAGCTCATCACCCTCAACACACCATCCCCACTGTCAAACATGGTGGTGGCAGCATCATGGTTTGGGCCTGCTTTTCTTCAGCAGGGACAGGGAAGATGGTTAAAATTGAGGGGAAGATGGATGCAGCCAAATACAGGACCATTCTGGATTAAAACCTGTTGGAGTCTGCAAAAGACCTGAAACTGGGACGGAGATTTATCTTCCAACAAGACAATGATCCCAAACATACAGCAAAACCTACAAAGGAATGGTTCACAAATAAATGTATCCAGGTGTTAGAATGGCCAAGTCAAAGTCCAGACCTGAATCCAATCGAGAATCTGTGGAAAGAGCTGAAAACTGCTGTTCACAAACGCTCTCCATCCAACCTCACTGAGCTCGAGCTGTTTTGCAAGGAAGAATGGGCAAGAATTTCAGTTTCTCGATGTGCAAAACAGATAGAGACATACCCCAAGCGACTTGCAGCTGTAATCGCAGCAAAAGGTGGCTCTACAAAGTATTAACGCAAGGGGGCCGAATAATTTTGCACGCCCCACTTTTCATTTTTTTATTAGTTAACCACTTAATAACCGCCCTATAGCCGAATGACGGCTTTAGGGCGGTTTATTAACTGTGGGAGGCCGTCATATGACGTCCTCCCAGAATTCCGCTCTCGCGCGCCCCCTGGGGCGCGCACTCGAGAGCGTCCGTGACCGCCGGGTCCACAGGACCCGGCGCATCACGGATCGCGGTAAACGGCCGCTCGTCGCGGCCGTTTACCACGTGATCGCTCCGTCAAATGACGGAGTGATCACTTGTAAACAAACCGGCGTCATGTTATGACGCCGGTTCCTCCCTCCCCCTCTCTGTACCGATCGGAACAGCGGAGGGGGAGGAGATCGGTGTCAGCAGCGATGTGGGCTGCATCTGCAGTGCCCACATCGCTGCTCACCGAAAATTAACCCCTCAATTCCCTGCAAATACTCTGCAATACCCTGCCATTACTCTGCATTACTCTGCAATACCCTGCATTACTCTGCAATACCCTGCATTACTCTGCATTACTCTGCAATACCCTGCATTACTCTGCAATACCCTGCATTACTCTGCAATACCCTGCAATACCCTGCATTAGTCTGCATTACTCTGCATTACTCTGCAATACCCTGCAACACCCTGCATTACTCTGCAATACCCTGCATTACTCTGCAATACCCTGCATTACTCTGCAATACCCTGCATTACTCTGCAATAGTCTGCATTACACTGCAATACTCTGCAATACCCTGCCATTACTCTGCATTACCCTGCAATACCCTGCAATACCCTGCAACACTCTGCAATGCTCTGCAACACCCACCAATACCCTGCAACACTCTGCAATGCTCTGCAACACCCGCCAATACCGTGCAACACTCTGCAATGCTCTGCAACACCCTCCAATATCCTGCAATGCTCTGCAACGCTCTGCAACACCCGCCAATGCCCTGCAACACTCTGCAATGCTCTGCAACACTCTGCAATGCTCTGTAACACCCACCAATACCCTGCAACACTCTGCAATGCTCTGCAACACCCGCCAATACCCTGCAACACTCTGCAACACCCGCCAATACCGTGCAACACTCTGCAATGCTCTGCAACACCCTCCAATATCCTGCAATGCTCTGCAACGCCATACTCTGAGATACCCAGCCATACTCTGATATACCCAGCCATACCCAGCCATAGTCGGTGATACCCTGCAATACCCAGCCATAGACCCCCCCCCCCCCCCTCCCGCCGCCCTCCGGTGCTTCTACCGACTCGCCAATACTATCAAATCCAGAATCTTTTTTTTTTTTTTTCAGGCTTCCCAGCTTAGAGGTGAGATGCGGGGTCTTATTGACCCCACATCTCACTGTAAAGAGGACCTGTCATGCCATATTCCTATTACAAGGGATGTTTACATTCCTTGTAATAGGAATAAAAGTGATCAAAAAATTTATTTTTGGGGAAAAAAAATGTCAAACTAAAATAAATAAAGTAAAATGAACAATACAATTTTTTTTTTTTTTTTTTAAGCGCCCCTGTCCCCATGTGCTCGCATGCAGAAGCGAACGCATACGTAAGTCCCGCCCACATATGAAAACGGTGTTCAAACCACACATGTGAGGTATCACTGCGTACGTTAGAGCGAGAGCAATAATTCTAGCCCTAGACCTCCTCTGTAACTCAAAACATATAACCAGTAAAAAAAAAATTAAATCATCGCCTATGGGGATTTTTAAGTAGCGACGTTTGGCGCCATTCCACGAGCCTGTGCAATTTTGAAGAGTGACATGTTAGGTATCGATTTACTCGAAGTAACTTCATCTTTCACATTATGCAAAAATTGGGCTAACTTTACTGTGTTTTTTTTTTTTTTTTAAGCACAAAACAGTTTTTTTTTCAAAAAAAAGCATTCGAAAAATTGCTGCGCAAATACCGTGCGAGATAAAAAGTTGCAACGACCACCATTGTATTCTCCAGGGTGTTTGCTAAAAAAACATATATAATGTTTTGGGATTCGATGTAATTTTCTAGCAAATAAATGATGATTTTTACATGTAGGAGAGAAATGTCAGAATTGTCCTGGGTGCTCCAGAACGCCTGATGGCGCTCCCTGCATGTTGGGCCTCTGTATGTGGCCGCACTGTGTAAAAGCCTCACACATGTGGTATCGCCGTACTCGGGAGTAATAGCAGAATGTGTTTTGGGTGTAATTTGTGGTATGCATATGCTGTGTGAGAAATAAACTGATAATATGACAATTTTGTGAAAAAAAAAAAAAAAAGTAAAAAAAATCTTGATTTTGCAAAGAATTGTGGGAAAAAATGACAACTTCAAAAAACTCATCATGCCTCTTACTAAATACCTTGGAATGTCTTCTTTCCAAAAAGGGGTCATTTGGGGGGTATTTGTACTTTTCTGGCATGTTAGGGTCTCAAGAATTGAAATAGGCCGTCAGTACTTCAGGTGTGATCAATTTTCAGATATTGGCACCATAGCTTGTGGACTCTATAACTTTCACAAAGACCAAATAATATCCACCAATTTGTACTTATTTTTACCAAAGATATGTAGTAGTATAAATTTTGGCCAAAATTTATGAAGAAAAAATTACTAATCTGCTAAATTTTATAACAGAAATGAAGAAAAATTCATTTTTTTACAGAATTTTCTGTATTTTTTCTTTTATAGCACAAAAAATAAAAAACCCAGCGGTGATTAAATACCACCAAAAGAAAGCTCCATTTGTGTGAAAAAAAGGACAAAAATTTCATATAGGTCCAGTGTTGCATGACTGAGTAATTGTCATTCAAAATGTGAGAGCACCGAAAGCTGAAAATTGGTCTGGTTATTAAGGGTGTTTAAGTGCCCAGTGGTCAAGTGGTTAAAAAAGTTTCAAAAATCCAATAGATTTTGTTCCACTTCACAATTGTGTCCCACTTGTTGGTGATTCTTCACAAAAAATACAAATTTTATATCTTTATGTTTGAAGCCTGAAATGTGGCAAAAGGTTGAAAAGTTCAAGGGGGCCGAATACTTTTGCAAGGCACTGTATTTACTGGGGTCCTTAGAAGCCCAACAAGAAAATGCACAACTCAAAGTCTTGTAAAACTGCTCCTCAGGTTCTGTTAATGCATCAGGTGCCCACTCTCCAGAGCTCATCTTGGTTAGCATACAGTATGAGGCAGAAGGTAAAGGATTATTCAGTGTAGCATTATTCCAAACACAGTCCTTGCCTTAAGCCACACCCCTATAACGCATTTTACCCCAATTGGGCTTATTTATAGAAGTAAGAATAAGCCCAATCAGAGTGATATGCGTTATGGGGTGTGGCTTGAGGCAGGGACTGTTTTTGGAAGCATGCTACACTCAATAAAGCCTATGGTGTGATTTACACAGAGCAGCTCTGCCTTCACCTTCTACTGGGGCCCTTAACAGCATAGGCAATTTTCTGGAAAAAAGTGAATTTAGCCTTGAACGTAAAATTAGTATTCAGCCATCACTGGTCCATGCAGCTAAATCCTGCAGCTGACTGATGTTGCAAAGTGTCCCTTACACTAAATCACCCCATAACACTTGGTTTACCTTTCTTAAACCCATAACACTTCACCTTCTCCCTACATTTAACCCCCTAGTGCCGGTTCACACCGGGGCGAACTGTCAGCCTGAAAAGTCACACTCCATTCAGTACAATGGAACCGTTCTAATAGAAGCAACTCAAGTCGCTCTGACCTCCTAAAAAGGTTGCTGTACTACTTTGGGGCGTCTGCGGAGCTGCTTGCATTGACTTCACTTAAAAAAGTCATTTGTAAGCTGAGATGAGGTCGCGCTGTGTAAAGTGGCTTCAGAGCCGGATGACTTTGAAGCCGCCCCTGTGAGAACCGACACTTACTCTATGTCTTACCATCAAACTCTTAACCCGTAACACTGAACATAAAGCCCTTAAAGTGGTATTAAACCCAAAAACAAACATGTTGGCATTATGTATCGGCTTACCAATCATTAAATGTGGTAGCTGCATTGGTTTTCTTTTAATTTTTTTTGTCCCTTTTTATTTTTCACCTGCTCATCCAGCCAGTAATTCTGTTATTTTTCAACTTTAACCACCTCAGACCCGGAAGATTTGGCTGCTCAATGACCAGAGCATTTTTTGCAATATGGCACTACGTCATTTTAACTGACAATTGCGCGGTCGTGCGACGTTGTACCCAAACAAAATTAATTCCTTTTTTCCCACAAATATAGCTTTCTTTTGATGCTATTTTATCACCTCTGCGTTTTTGTTTTTTTTTTGTTTGTTTTTTGCTTTATAAACAAAAAAAGAGTGACAATTATTTAAGTAAACACAATATTTTGTACTTTTTGCTATAATAAATATCCCCAATTTTTTTTTTTCTTAAAGCACATTTTTTTCTCAGTTTAGGCCGATATGTATTCTTCTACATATTTTTGGTAAATCGCAATAAGTGTATATTGATTGGTTTGCGCAAAAGTTATAGCGTCTGCAAAATAGGGGATAGATTTATGCCATATTTTATTTTTTTACTAGTAATGGCAGCGATCTGCGATTTTTATTATGACTGCGACATTATGGCGGACATATCAGACACTTTTGACACATTTTTGGGATGATTGACAATTATACAGCGATCAGTGCTA
This sequence comes from Lithobates pipiens, assembly GCF_037356315.1. NCBI lineage: Eukaryota > Metazoa > Chordata > Amphibia > Anura > Ranidae > Lithobates > Lithobates pipiens. The sequence goes on along the minus strand of NW_027507903.1, from coordinate 57,442,255 downwards.
TAAAAATGCACTGATTACTGTATAAAAGTCACTGGCAGAGAAGGGGTTAACACTGGGTGGCGAGTTAACAATGTTCCCTGATTGTGTGTTATAACTGTAGGGGGGGGGGGGGGTGGGCTTGACTAGAGGGGATGACAGATTGTGGTTCCTAGCTAATAGGAACTCATGATCTGTCTCTTCTCACAGAACAGGAATTTGTGTGTTTACACACACACGTCTCATGCCTGCGATCGCTCGTGGCCTGTGGTCATCACGACCGTCGGCCACGAGCATCAGCACCCCCGCAGTGCAACCGCACTTTGAATAACAATTGCGTGATCATGCAACACGTACCCAAACAGAATTTGTATCATTTTTTTCACACAAATACAGCTTTCTTTTGGTATTTAATCGCTACTAGGTGATTAAATACCAAAGATAAAACATTTAAAAAAAATATTATTTTTTTCCTTTGTTATAAAATTTTAATTTTTCTCCGACACTGATGAGGCGACACTGATGAAGCTGCCCTGGTGGGCACTGATGAGACCGCACTGGTGGGCACTGATGAGACAGCACTGTTAGGCACTGATGAGACAGCACTGATAGGTGACACTGATGGGCAACACTGATGGGCAATAGCAGCCAGCACTGCTAAGCCACACTGACAGGTGACACTGATGGTGAGGCACTGATTGGTGGACACTGATTGGTGCCACTGGTGGACACTGATACCACTGGTGGACACTGATTGGTGGTACTGGTTGGCACTGATTGGCAGCACTGGTGGGCATTGATAGGTGGCACTGGCGGGCACTGATAGGGTACTGATGTCCCTGTAACAGAAACAGGTTATCGGCTTTCTGCTTCTCTGCTGTTCGTGAGGAGACAAAAAGCCAATAACCGGCTTTACTTCTGTGATCAGCTATTATTGGCTGACAGCTGATCACGTGGTAAAGGGCCGGCTGTGATTGGCCCTTTACCCTGTTCTGTGATCAGCCATGTCAGAAAGACTCAGTGATCACAGAGCGCACCAACAGCACGATCATGGGAGGACGTCTATTGATGCCCTCCCGGCACTGGAAGCTGTAACCATCATTCGGCTATAGCGCGGGTGGAAAGTGATAAATCTTAAAAGAAAAAAATGAATGTTTTCTGTAACTGCTTAGAGGTGTTAGGCGGAGTTTGACTTTAAGTTGTTAGTCAACTCAATCAAAATCCACTAGTGCATTTACCATTAGCCTCTCCCCAGATTGACAATGCTGCTGCACAAGTGTGTCTCTATTGCTCCTACATCCAGAGCGGAGACACCTTAAGACAGGAAGTGTTACTGGCCAGATCACCAAGTGAAAAGAAAATGAATGCTGGCATTACATTTAACGATTTGTAAGCAGTAATATATTAAATTTGTATGTTTGGATTTAATACTGCTTTAAAGCAGAACTATAGTTAAAGGATACGGTCACCTTTTGGAACATGTTACGTGTTCCTCCTGTATTTAGGGTGGAACATGTAACATGTTCCAGCAGCTGCAGCCGACCCCCTCCCACTCTTCCCTTCCCAGTGACATCGGGTTGGCATCTTCTCTTGACGCCCGCTGTCACTATTTGGAAAAAACGTAGCCGTGAGGGGCTCCACCTGCCCAGCAAACTCATTCATTCTCAGTCCTCTGTGAATGGGAAAATACAAGTCCCAACAGCCTTTGCAGCTGTCTGCTTGTACCATGGTGCTGTCAGTGTGCATCTGTCTGCCCGTATGAGGTATGAGCAGGCACATACACTGAGAAGTCTGCAGGAGTCCTGCATGATACCTGCATGCTGCTGGTCCTGGATGCAATGCTTTCCAGGCTCTAAGTAAAAAATAAATGCACATATTTTTTTTTACCTGTAAAAGATGGGCATTTTATTTATTTTTTTAAGGTGAACTCGTCCTTTAACCACTAGCCGCACGCCCACTGTCATATGACGTGATCTCCTTCCCGGGCCACTAGGCGGCGTGTGCGCCGCGTCACTGGGGACCCGATGCCCAGTAACTGAGCAGTACCGTGGATCTGTGTGTGTAAACACACAGATACACGTCCTGTCAGAGGAGAGGAGACCAATGGTGTGTCCCTTGTACATAGGGACACCGATCGGTCACCTCCTCCAGTTAGTCCCCTCCCCCCACAGTTAGAATCACTCCCAGGAAACACATTTCACCCCTTGATCACCCCCTAGTGTTAAACCCTTCCCTACCAGTCACATTTACACAGTAATCAATGCTTTTTCATAGCACGGATCGCTGTATCAATGTGAATGATCCCAAAAATGTCAAAAAGTGTCCGATATGTCTGCCGCAATGTTGCAGTCACGATAAAAATCGCAGGTCGCCACCATTACTAGTAAAAAAATAAAAATAATAAAAATGCCATAAATCTATCCCCTATTTTGTAGACGCTATAACTTTTGCGCAAACCAATCAATATACGCTTATTGCGATTTATTTTTATTTTTTTTACCAAAAATATGCAGAAGAATACATATCGGCCTAAACTGAGGAGAAAATTTGTTTAAAATAATTGGATATTTATTATAGCAAAAAGTAAAAAAAATAGTTTTTTTTTTCAAACCTGTCCCTCTTCTTTTGTTTATAGCGCAAGAAATAAAAACCGCAGAGGTGATCAAATACCACCAAAAGAAAGCACTATTTGTGGGGAAAAAATTATAACGATTTCATTTGGCTTTGCATGACCGCGCAATTGTCATTCAAAGTGCGACAGCACTGAAAGCTGAAAAATGGCCTGGGCAGGAAGGGGGTGTTCATGCCTGGTAGGCAAGTGGTTAAAAGACCTAGCATCTGCCATGTGCCAGGAGGAATTTGGCCTATTGCGAAATTTTGAACCTGGGGATAATCTGATAAGAGAAGGTGGATACATTCCTACATACATACTGAACAGGTGTTCTGCTCCAATCGACAGAACGCTCATATGTGAATAGCGGCCATTGAAGTGAGTTGGATTTTGCTCTTTGAGCGTTTTTGAGCTACAAATTGCTCAAATGTAAACGGGGCCATTGGCTTCTTACACACATTTTTTACTGATTTGAACACAGGTGCATTGTTGTCTATGGAACAGTGCACACAGCTGCGTAAAGATCAGTAGAACACCAGTTGAGAAACCCCAGTCTGTGCAATATGTTATATAGTGGAACCTTGGTTTACGAGTAATACAGTTAAGAAGTGTCTTGTTCATTCAAATCTTTATTCAGAAGTGTGCAGTTTTTTTTTTTTTTTGTAGTGCGCTTGTTATCTTTGTAATCTTGCTGTTGCACTTGGACCTGTATGTTTTTTCTTATATATAGACCACCCAGTACTGCCTTGGTTATTATAATCAGTGTCCTTTCTGCTCCGCACTTCAGCCAGACAAAGGATCATTGTGGTTGTGGCCAGTGCCTCTGCCCCGACCCAGACAGACAAGCCTGTGATTACAAATGGTTAAAGATGGTGGCGGTGTCTGGGGAATGTTTGCAGTAGTAGACACGGACTGCTGCTTTACCTATGCTTGTGCTGTATCATGTATCAGCAGCAGATGCAATGTGACAGATTTCCCATTGGAAGAGCCTGGTGTTTTCACTCAGCAGAAAAAGATTTGGATAGATGTTTACTTACTGCTAAGATTCACTCCATCTGTCCTGCACTTAATGGTACCTGTCTGTCCACTAGAGACTTAGGGGCTCCTTGCCAACTTCCTAATTTAGCTCTGGGTAATTTGTCATTTTATGCTTTATATCACAGCCCTGTGTTTGAACACACAGATAAGGCCCAAAAGCTTTTCTCATCAATCAATCCCACTTTCAGAAAGAGAGCAGCATTGATTGCTCATTTAGCTTTTCTTTTTTTGGTAATTTGCCATTTGTGCTGTTTTTTTTTCCCGTGATGATGTTTATGAATACGAAAATAGGATTAACCTGTACGATTATACTGTGCATTTTTATACTGGGAGGTATGTACACATTACACTGGGCCCATACTATACTTTGCTTCTCTTCAACTACGTCATCTGCGTTTTATGTAGCCAAAGAGCCTGGCTGTATAATTACATAATGTATGTTCAGCGTGTGTTCAGTATAACCACAGAACGCATACTGTGGGATTGTAGAACATTTTAATCTGGCCACATTACATTGTACGACTTTCCTTTAAACGTGATAATCACACCTTTTTTCCTGTATTGTATATGAATGTGAAAACATGCTGCTCATTATGTGTTGTAGGAGTGCAATGATGTCATGTGTTATAATGGCTGAATAATCGCATCATAATTTCTATATTCTTTGCAAGAAACACAGTACGTCGAGTGTATATCGCATGAATAGACAGAAAACATTATATATACATTTATTACTTGAACTAAGCCTGGTTTAATGAAATAGGCTTAAAAGGCATTTGGCCACCAACTCACGATTATGCATATAAATCGTTATTTTCCTTTTATTGTTTGTATCTTATTCGCTCAGTTCAAAGGAAGGTTGCTTGTTTAAAGTGTATGGCTGGGCAAAATAAAAAAAATAAAAAAACGGTATACACAACTTTGTATTGCATGCAGGTTTCCCCAGTTGTATCTCTTCAAAGACCCTACATTTAAGGAAATACCTGTTGATCTGCCAGAAATGCACTACGCTCCTAAAGCCTAGCAGTGGCAGCTGATGCTCAGTATTTTTTTTGGGGGGGGGGCAACTCCACCCCCCCATCCCCGCGGGAGACGGATGGGAAGGCGCACCCAGCCCACCCTTTTTTGAAGTCAAGTAAAGCCTCAGGCTCTAATCGCATGCTTAAAAAAAAATTGATATGGGAAAATTCACCCCAAATGGGGTTTTTAAGCAGGTGAGTAATAAGGGATTCAAAAGTGAGTGTTTGATAAAAATTAATTTAAAAAAAAACTGTTGAAATCCATGTCCGGCACCTTGCATGTAGATTAGGGGCCAGGCACATGGATTAGTGGAGCTGTGTCCCTGTGCCTTATATTATAAGGCTGCCACTGAAGCCTACACACTACTGGGTTTTCAACCCGCTTGGTTGAATGGGAAAAAAAAAACCTCACAGCTCAGGTCGGAGCCGCTGCAATAACAATCTGTGCTATTGTGTTCTGAAAGGGGGGGCGGCCCACCGCCAGAACACTCTGGTCAGTGCTCTCAGCCATTGGCCGAGAGTGCTGACCGCAAGCCAGTCAGCAGACCGTTTTCATCATGAAGTTTGGCAGCTTCTGTCAGATCGTCTGTTATACACACGGGCCAAATGTCGTCCGACATTCGGTCTGTGTGTACGAGGCTTAAAAAAGTGGTTGTAAAGTCAGAATATGTTTTAGCTTAATGCATTGAGATGAAAAGCCTTCTGTGTGCAGCAGCCCCATTGGCACCCCTTAATACTTACCTAACACCCATCTCTGTCTAGCGATATTCAGGAGTGTCTTCACAGTCCCAGACTCTCCCTCCTGATTGGCACAGCAGGGGCGCCATTGACTCCCGCTGCTGTCAAAGTCAGTTAGCCAATCAGGAGAGAGAAGGGAGCGGGGCGTGGCTCTATGTCTGAATAGCTGTGACTTGGCACTTGACAGGAGGGAGGGGCCAAAAGCACAGAAGAGGGACCCGAGAAGAGGAGGATCCATGCTGTTGTGTGAAAATCCACTACCACAGAGCAGGTAAGTATAACATGTTAGTTATTTTTGACGGACAGCACACAGCATTTTTGTGGACTGAATGGTGTCAGCCTTCTCAGTCTTTTGCTATATTTCTGTAACCCTCCCACTCTCCTCATCTCTACAATGTACATCAGCCTTTCGTAACCTTTTCAACACAGAGGAACCCTTGAAATAAATTTCTCTTGCTAAAATGTACTATATCTGCAACTGATGATACATTAGCGTGATGGTCAGTCGAAAGAATGCTCCTTACACTTAAGGCCATTGGGAAGAGTTATCCATTTACGGATACAGAGAACTGCTCATTGCTCAAGGAACCCCTAGCAACCTCTGGAGGAACCCTAGTTGAGAAACTCCAACATATACACTAATTATTATCTCGTCCAGCCTTACGCAACTAGGGTTTTGTGGGACCACAGAGTTACCTCCGAAGTTGTGAGGGGTTCCTTGAACAATTTTAACCTATCAAATGTGTAACCACAGACCCCATTGTTCTTTTTAGCTCTCTGTAAGGGGGGGGGAAGGTTGAGAAAGCATGCTGTAGTCCAGATGAAGAACTAGGAGGGCTTATTAGACTTCTTGAGAAAACATGGGACAGCTCTGTATTTCGGAGAGGATCATTGGGTATTTATTTGTACGTATCAAACACTTGGGATAAAACTGTTTTAGTAGTATGTCTAACATACCAAAAAGTAGTAAACTGTTAAGGGCCGTACACACGGACTGAATATCTGGCAGTATTGGCCGGTTCAATAAAAACTGGCCCACGTTTGGCCCGTGTGTACAAGGTCACCCCCTGTCAGAACACAATAGCTCAGCGGAGGAGATTGCTCTTCTAACATTGGATTGTTAGTACAGGATCTCCTACCGATCACTTTCATTTTTTTTTTTTAGCCCATTGGGTTGAAAGAAAGAAAAACGAATAGTGTGTACTAGGCTTTTATGATACTTGCACCCGTGTTTGAAAATCAGTATTCCTGGCCAAAACGTCTTGCGTTTTATTATGTGTCTATTTGTGCTTATACAAGTAAAATAAATTCTATCTCTCAGAATGGAATTGCATTATTTTCAAATTAACATTTTACACATGTATTTGTGCACATATGTGCGTACAAGCCCACAACAATGCAGAATTCTTTATTTTTTTACTCATTTATACGCAGTGCGTGTTTACGTGTCTGTGTGTAAAGGCACATTGAAAACAATGGTCTGCACTTAGATCAGTAAAAAGAAAATGCATTCTACCATTATTGACCTCCACCTCTGAAATTCTAGTTACTTGGCTGTCATGATGAGGCTTTTTAACAGCTATGCAAATTAGGCGTTTTGTCTCTGGTATTTCTTTTTTTATTTGACTTTCACAGTTTTACATGCTTGCTCTTCATAATGTTTCATTATATTGAATATCTACTCAAACCAACAAAAATGAAACCTTGATATATATGCTTGTCTCATTTTTTTTTTATCCAGGCATGAGTGTAGTCTCAGTTCACTGCTCCCCTTTTGTCTATAATCTGGTGATCCTGGAACAGACTTGCTCTGATGCTCCGGCGAGTCACATTCCGGGTGCCGGAGTTAGAGGAGCCTGTCGCAGCTCAATGCACAACCATATGGAGGAAAGAGAGAGAACACTGCACTCCGAGCAAACAGCACAGGTGGAAAGGAAGTAAAGTAAGAGCGGCTTCAGCCTGGCTCCTCCCACGCTTGGCCTGCAGGCGCGTTTTGTCCTGTCTGCAAGGTTTAGTCATAGGTGTCCTTTGGGCAGGACAATATACATCAGAGGGCATGGCCTGGAAGGAGCAAGGCTGAAGCCATTTTTGCTTTGCTTTCTTTACACCTGGGCTGTTTTCTCGGAGTGTGGCACGCCTTTCCTTTTTGCTCTGTCACACAAAAATCTAATTATATAAAAAATGACAACCAGCAATCAGAGTTAAGTTTTGACTGCTGGTACTGGCAGTGGAGAGTGAAGGTAACACCAGGATGTTTTTTTGTGCTTTTATTTTGTGCAAAATTCATAAAAAAGTGTGTTTTTTCTTTTTTTTGTCATAGCAAATTACTTGAATGGGGAAAAGAAAAGCATGAAAAGAAGGCATTTATTCTTGTTTCTCCCATCTATTACATGGCTGACACACTAGAAAGGTCATTGTTAGAGATACTAAGAGCAAACATAGCCATCCAGTGGGAAAAAGAATTTACAGGGAATCGATCAAGTGACTGTAAGCTCCACCAGGGTATAGACTAATGTCATTGAATAGACATCATCTGTATAGCACTGTGGGATATCGTGGTCCTTTATCAGAGTTGTTTCGTGACAAAATAGCTCCCTAGTTGACGACTCGAAAATGCACCTGCACCCCTGAGAAACGTACACAATTGTGTGTTCATGCCATCTAATGCGTATCATCCAGTGTTCTAAAGATTAAATGGTTCTAGAATGCGTCTTATTCTCTATGATCGTCAAGTTCATAGCTTCCGTCTGCTAAAGTCATAAATAACAGCAAGAAAAAAAAAATTCATAATAATCTAATTTTGTTAAGCATATAAGCCAGTCTGCACTGTCTTGTATTGTCCTGCATTAAAAAAGGGTGACCTAGTCCTTTTCATAGGCTTCTTAGCCCTTGTACACACGGTCGGAGATTCCGACGGAATGTGTCCGATCGGACCGTTTTGTTGGATATTCCGACTGTGTGTGGTCTACATGGGACTGTTTCCATCGGAGTATCCGACGGACCAAGTTTTCCAACTTGTTGGTAAAATTTTCCGACAAAATGCTCCGATCGGACATACTCCGATCATGTCTAGAGAATTCCGATCGGACAAAGTGCCACACATGCTCAGATCAAATTCCTACACCAAAGCTATTGGCTACTAGCCTGAACGTAGTCCCGTCGTAACGAAATAGCGTAATCACGTTGGATTTTCTGACAACTTTGTCCGACCGTGTGTGTGCAACAGTTTCGGACAAAATCCAACGGATTTGGTTGTCGGAATCTCCGACCGTGTGTACAAGGGCTTACACACACAGAGCAGATGCAATTCTGCAAAATATATGACCCTCTACTAGGCCTATTATAGAAAACTTTGTAAATAATATTTTGTCAATTTTCTTTTCTTTTTTATTGTAAATTATTGCACTGCCTATTTAATAATAAAAAAAAACAAGATAAAGTTGCCTGTAGCAACCAGATATTGAGTCATATGATAATAAGAAGGGTTTGCATGCTTTACTGTATCACTTTTATGTTGATATTTTGGTTATCTGTAAATGCATGAAATGTGTCTTTGCTCATGAATTATTCTGGTTACTTTTGCTGATCTAAAATAGTGGAAAATTGACATGCTGTGGCAGGCAAGGGCATATTTGTGTTTAAAAAAAAAAAAAAAAAAAAAATGGGAGCAAATAATAATTTCTTCCTTCTGCGGCACAATATTGAGAGGCATGGTAGATCTTTGACGTTTTTAGGATTGGTTTCCATATCCACTATTAAAGGACAAAACCAAACAGGCCAAGAAAACAGGCTGATGCAGTGGGATCAATGTATGTACGTTATGAAAGTCATTGTATATTCCAGACCTGTGATCTGCCCCTTCAAGCTCTTGTTTTGGCCATCTTCTAGAACCTCTGACCTTTCTTGGGTGTCAGATTTCCCTCAAGACATCTGTGGGGCTGGCACTTGATAGAGAAGATCCAGGAACAGATTGGAGGCCTCACAAGTCATTGCTTAGTTTAAAGGAACACATTGGAGGACTCAAGAACACAGAGATGATTATAACACACTCAGCATTTCATATTTTTTTTTTTTGTGTCTTTTCCTTGAGTGTGTTGTTTAAATGGTATTCAGCCTTTGTGTATTTTCTATTATTTTTGTTGTATTTGCCCCTATGCAATAATACATATTCATCATTCCTTTTTTTTTTTTTTACACCTCTCATTTCTCAGGTTATTTCTAGTGACCCATTTTGGGTACCCACCACAGAGGAGGAATATTTACACTTCGGAGAGAAGGCAGACTCGGAAAACCAGGCCAGGAAATACATGAATTCTGTGAGGAAGCGTAAAGGCCTGTATGTGGAAGAGAAGATTGTAGAACATGCCGAGAAGCAGAGAACTCTGAGCAAGAACAAATAACTATTTTCAGCTTTATCTTTTGTTTCTAAAAATCATTATGGGAAATGTGCTGCCGGTTAGGTTTTCAGAGACATATGAAGTGGATTTTAATAAATGTAACTGATGAGAAAATTGACTCCTGGTGTTCTATTTCCCTAAATAACTCTTGTGAATACTTTGTGTAGGCTGCTTCTTGCTGCAGTATAAGGAGGCTTCTGAGACTACAAGACCAAAACACCATTCATTGAGCTAGGCTGCTGACAATATATGCCTATCATTATGCACCATGTTTATAACCACGCTCTTTGAGCTGGGCTACAGATAATATATGTCTATTATTACATACCGTATCTATAATGGCATTCTCTGAGCTGGGCTGCAGGCAATATATAGTAGGTGTATTATTTCATATTTGGGCATATTTGTATAGCACTGGGTCTTCCTGGCGCATGTGTTTTTAAAGTACAGTAACTGATTTACCTTCAGTGAATGTTCCCTTCACTGCTTTATAAATATACCCCATGTTGTCTCTAGTGGCATTCTATGAGCATGTGTAGTATTACGTTCTGAGGTTGATTTACTAAAACTGGAGAGTGCAAAATCTTTTGAAGCTGTGCATGGTAGCCAATCAGCTTCTAACTTAAAGTTGTTGTAAACCCTTAGGCCCTGTTTTCGGATGAAATACGGACATACATGCATCCCTATGGGATAGTGGGTGTCAGTGGATGACTATCCGCTGACACCTGATATTATCCGTCTGCGCTATGGTCCGATCCTACAGACGGAGGAAAATCCTATTTTTCTATCCGTCTGCAGAGCGGATTGGATGAACACGGACAGGCGGTCCGTGCCCATCGGATCCCCCATAGAGGAGAGCAGAGATTTGACAGGGCGGTCCCTGCACAGTGTGCAGGGACCACCCTGTCATCCGCCGGCTCAGCGGTGATAAATGGAGCGATTCCCGTGAGCAAGCGGATGTTCACAGAGCGGATCATCCCGTATCCGTCCCGTGTGAAAGGGGCCTTACAGACCACTTTTACCTACAGGTAAGCCTAGATTAAGGCTCCGGTTCTCCCTTGTGTGACATGCAGACGAGTGAGTGGAAGATGGCCCACGCCTGTCTCCATATCATTGCAGGACGGAAGCGAAGTCAAAACATCACTTCTGCCCATAGCGCTTAGGCTGGGTTCACACTGCTGCGGGGGGAGATCCGGATGTGATTCGCACCGCACTGCAGTGCAAATCACATCCGATCTCCGTAGCGATGCGAGTTCAGCCATACAGATAGTATGGCTGAATTCGCATCGCTCCCGCAGCAAACTCGCACGGGACCCTTTTTTTGGTCCGCAGCAGAATCGGATCGCATGGGTGTTCACACCATGCGATCCGATTCCCGTGCGAGTGTGCAGATCGCACTGCGATATGCGGACGGATCTGGGGGTGTCATTAACATTTCATTGACACTCCCAGCCGTTCGCATAGGGCAGTGTGAACTGCCGGCGGGAGGCATGCGATGCGGGAAAACGCAGCGGATTCGCGGCGTTCCCGCACCGCTGTGGTGTGAACCCGGCCTTAAAGGGCCTTTTTTTTTGACCCCAGATCTCATATTTAAGAGGTCCTGTTATGTTTTTTTTTCTATTACAAGGGATGTTTACAATCCTTGTAATAGGATTAAAAGTGACACGTTTTTTTTTTTTTTTTTTTAAAAGAACAGTGTAAAAATACAAGGTAAAATAAATAACAAAAATTTTGTTTTTAAACACGCCCAGTCCCGACAAGTGAACGCATACGTGAGAAGCGCCCTCATATGTAAACGGTGTTCAAACCACACAGGTGAGGTATCGCCACGATCGGTAGAGCAATAATTCTAGCCCTAGATCTTCTCTGTAACTCTAAACATGCAACCTGTAGAATTTTTTAAACGTCGCCTATGGAGATTTTTAAGGGTAAAAGTTTGTTGCCATTCCACGAGCAGGCACCATTTTGAAGCATGTTGGGTATCCATTTACTCAGCGTAACATTATCTTTCACAATATAAAAAAAAAATTTGGGCTAACTTTACTGTTGTCTTATTTTTTTATTCAAAAAAGTGTATTTTTTCCAAAAAAAGTGCGCTTGTAAGACCGCTGCACAAATACAGTGTGACAAAGTATTGCCATTTTATTCTCTAGGGTGTTATACAAAAAAAATGTATAATGTTTGGGGGTTCTAAGTAATTTTCTAGCAAAAACAAACTGTTTTTAACTTGTAAACAACAAATCTCAGAGGCTCGGCCCTTAATTGGTTACCTCTTCTAGGAAGACTGGCCACAAGGTTTAGGAGTGTGTCTATGGCAATGTTTGACCATGCTTCCAGAGATGCATTTGTGAGGTCAGGCACTGATGTTGGACGTAAAGGCCTGCCTCACAGTCTCCGCACTAATTCATCCAAAAGGTGTTCTATTGGTTTGAGGTCAGAACTCTGTGCAGACCAGTCTAGTTTCCCCACCCCAAACTTATTCATCCATGTCTTTATGGACCTTGTTTGTGCACTGTTGCGCAGTCATGTTGGAACAGGAAGGGTTCATCCCCAAACCGTTCCCACAAAGTTGAGAGCATGAAATTGTCCAAAATATCTTGGTATGCTGACGTCTTAAGAGTTCCCTTCACTGGAACTAAGAGGCCAAGTCCAACCAATGAAAAAACCTACACCATAACCCCCCCTCCACCAAATTATTTGGACCAGTGCACAAAGCAAGGTCCATAAAGACATGGATGAGCGAGTTTGGGATGGAGGAACATGACTGGCCTGCACAGAGTCCTGACCTCAACCAAGCAAAACACTTTTGGGATGAATTATAGCAGAGACTGTGAGTCAGGCCTTCTTCTCCAACATCAATGCTTGACCTCACAAATGCGCTTCTGGAAGAATGGTCAAACATTCCCATAGACACACTCCTAAACCATGTGGACAACCTTCCCAGAAGTGTTGAAGCTGTTATAGCTGGGGTGGGCTAACTCAATATTAAACCCTACGGACCAAGACTGGGGTGCCATTAAAGTTCATGTGCGTGTAAAAGCAGGCGTCACAATACAATATTTGTTTATATAGTGTATTTGAATAGGTTAACATTAGATCTTGATTCAAACCTTGCCTACAGATAAAGGTGATAAACTTCAACAAATTACACAATAAATTGACATATCACTTTCCTTCTTAGGATCGAGTTAACAGAAAGGCAGATGTGTCATATAACAAAAAAAAAAGAAACACAAACCTACATTTACCTCTACTTCAAATCCAAACTTCAAACTCAAATCTGGTCTTCCAAATGAGGTGCCTATGATTAGAACCTCCTTAGGGAGAAAGCATGTCAAACCTGTCTTATTTAAACCTCAGACATTTAAGGTCTCCGGTTCTCTATGCTATTGTGATGTGCGGGGTCATCATGACAAGATCAGGATCACGTGTACCGGGCATAAGGCCCTCAGAAAGAAGGTTGTGGATGCCTGGAAGTCTGGTAAGGGATTTAAAAAGATTACCAAAACATCTGAAACCATTAATTTCATTGTAAAGAAAATCTACAAGTTCAATATATTTCAAACATCTGGTTATTTTTCCAGGACTAGGAGGCCCAGCAAATTCAACCCAAGAGCTGACCATTTAATGCTAAAAGGTCTCCAAGAATGCCAAAATGGCACCGTGGGGTGTTCAGGTAATTCTTGCAATGACAGTGCATGCATCTACAATCAGAGAAAAAGATTGCACCAATTCAATTTGCATGATAGGTTTTCTAGGGAAAAGCCTTTGTTCTTCAAAAACAACAGTGGAAAAGATTGCATTTTGCCATTGAGCATGTAGGTGACAACCAAGCCTTCCGCAACAATGTACTGAAGACTAATCAATCAGAGTTGTTTGGTTGCAGTAACAGTAGACATGATTGTCGCAAAACCAAGACTGTATGTCAAGGGAAGGACCCCTCATCTGTATTGTCGCTGTACTGTCTGCCCTTATTTTGTAAACCGCTGTGCAAACGGTTGGTTCAAGATAAATCTTGTGTAATAATAACAACTGTAAAGCATGGTGATGAAAATGTTATGTTTTGGGGTTGCTCATCTTCTTCAGGCCCTAGGCAGCTCACAGTCAACACGCCAACTATTAATTGTGCATTACATCTACGTGTACTTGATGAGAATTTGAGGCCAGTTGTCCAAAAGTGGAAGTTGAACTGGAAATGGGTCTTTCAACACAATAATGTTCCAAAGCACACTACCAAATCAACCAATAGAAGTAGTGGGTTAGGAACTGCCCCACTGAAAGTTCTGATTTGATTCCCTTTGAAATTTTATGGGGGGGGGTTTTAAAATCGTTCATGCAAAGAAATCCAAAAACATCTTGTAACTAAAGGAATTTAGCTTAGAGCTATAAACAAAAAAAAGACAGACAATTAAAAAACAATATTTTTTTACTTTCTGATATAAAACATATCCAATAAAAAAATATATAACAAATCTAATTTCTGCATCAATTTAAGCCAATATGTATTCTGCTACATATTTTTGGTAAAAAATCCCGATAAGCGTGTATATATAAAGTTATAGCGTGGTGTTTCTCAACTCTAGTCCTCAAGGCACCCCAACAGGTCACGTTTTCAGGCTTGCCATTATTTTTCACAGGTGATTTGATTAGTAATAATCACAGCCATTTCATCTGAGGGAAATCCTGAAAACATGACCTGTTGGGGCGCCTTGAGGACTGGAGTTGAGAAACACTGTCATAGCGCTTACAAACTGTGGGATATTTTTATTTATTTATTTTTAGTCTTTTACTAGTAATGGTGGCGATCGGCAACTTAGAGTGGAACTGGAATATTGCAGCAGTCGGGACACTGAAGCCGCGTACACACGTAGCGGTATGTCCGACGTACTTAGTCTGGGGGACTTCCCGCCAGACTGTCCGTCGGACTTTCCGAACGGGCTACTTGTCCACACACGGCACTTTTTGAGCGGACTAATACGGCGTACTAAGTCCGCCGTACTATCCGCCCTACTTTTGAAATGAATGGACTCGCCCACACACGGCACTTTTTGAGCGGACTAATACGGCGTACTAAGTCCGCCGTACTATCCGCCCTACTTTTAAAAAGGAACGGACTCGCCCACACATGCGGAGGAAAGTCTGCTCATTTCGAGCGCGTCTCCGGGTAGGCGGGGCCCGCGAAGGAGACGTTGTCGGCCCCGCCGCCTGGTATGGGCTTAAAGGGGAACCCCCAACGCCGAAAAAAATTGGCGTGGGGGTCCCCCCAAAGTCCACAACAGACCCTTGTCCGAGCACGCTACCCGGCCGGCCAGGAAAGGGGGGGCGAGCGAGCGCCCCGCCTCCTGAGCCGTACCAGGCCGCGTGCCCTCAACATGGGGGGTGCCTTGGGGAAGGGGGGGCCGCGCGCCCCCCCACCCCAAAGCACCTTGTCCCCATGTTGATGAGGACAAGGGTCTCTTCCCGACAACCCTGGCCGTTGGTTGTCGGGGTCTGCGGGCGGACGGCTTTAATAAGGGGGGCCGCAATGCCAGGGACGCGCTGCGCTGCCACTTATATAGGGACAAGGGGCGGTGTCACATGGGTTATGTCACATGGGTTGGTGTCACATGGTGACCCCGCCCCCTTACGATGTCACAGTCCCGGAGGATGCTGGGACTGTCGCCATGTGACATCAACCCATGTGACCAACCCATGTGACATAAACCCATGTGACACCGCCCCTTGTCCCTATATAAGTGGCAGCGCGTCCCTGGCATTGCGGCCGGAGAGATCGTCGAGTCAACATCTCCTGGAGAAGAAGAAGAAGAACGGAAGGCGGCGGTGGCGACAGAAGACTGGGCCACTGCCTGTAAAAGAGCTATAAGAAGGCGCGGTGGCCCGGTAGAAGAACCGAAGAGGGGGACAAGACCCCCGAAGTCGGAAGAAGAGGCCGCGGCGACGAAGAAGAATGCCGGGCTCCTCCGCTAGTAAAAGAGCTACAAGAAGATAGCGGAGGAGTCCGGCGAGAAGACCCCCAAAGACGGAAGACCCCCGGAGCTGTGCAATAAATTATTTTATCTTGTGTGTTGTGTTTTTTTTTGTACTTTGTTTTACAGGTGAATGGGTAGGGGTACATTGTACCCCATACTCATTCACATAGGGTGGGGGGCCGGTATCCGGGGGCCCCCTTATTAAAGGGGGCTCCCGGATTCCGATAAGCCCCCCGCCCGCAGACCCCGACAACCAACGGCCAGGGTTGTCGGGAAGAGGCCCTTGTCCTCATTAACATGGGGACAAGGTGCTTTGGGGTGGGGGGGGCAGCGCGGCCCCCCCTTCCCCAAGGCACCCCCCATGTTGAGGGCACGCGGCCTGGTACGGCTCAGGAGGCGGGGGCGCTCGCCCCCCCTTTCCTGGCCGGCCGGGTAGCGTGCTCGGACAAGGGTCTGTTGTGGACTTGGGGGGGACCCCCACGCCGATTTTTTTCCCCTTTAAGTCCATACCAGGCGGCGGGGCCAGCGACGTCTCCTTCGCGGGCCCCGCCTACCTGGAGACGCGCTCGAAATGAGCGGACTTTCCTCCGCATGTGTGGGCGAGTCAGTTCATTTCAAAAGAAGGGCGGATAGTATGGCGGACATAGTACGCCGTATTAGTCCGCTCAAAAAGTGCCGTGTGTGGGCAAGTAGCCCGTTCGGAAAGTCCGACGGACAGTCTGGCGGGAAGTCCGCCAGACTAAGTACGTCGGACATACCGCTACGTGTGTACGCGGCTTTACCGATACCTGTCCCTAAGGGAACCTTTACCTTACCCAACCCCCTTTTCCTTCCCCCCCTCCTTCCTCTCCCCTTTTTTTTTCTTTTCTCTTTTGTCAATTTGCTTTGCTTGCCCTGTTCTCATTTCTCTTTGTGTACCCTGGGCTGTTGTACTCAGTCAGTTAGCACAGACCTGCGGCTCCAACTACTCGTGTAGTTCACCTTCTGTCATATTGCTTGCTGTTATGTTGTACAAGATCTCGCCTCCCCTTTTTTTTTATGTAAATGCTCATCACTAACCCCCTGTGTGGGTAAACAGTTGCTAAAAACTTTCAATAACAAATACTGTTGCAGAAGCTGAATACTCGTCTAACCAGAACTGAACATAAATTCATTTGAAGACTGTACATTCTAATAAGTGGAAGGTGGAAAAGAATATGTGGACTGCCACTGCTGACATCCTTTTCTGAAAATGCCAGCTGCATAGCAGTCATGAGGTGCTTTGGCCTAAGCACTTTTGCATTATTGCCCTGAAAGAAGCAATATTTGAGCCTGGATGGATGGGGATCTGCTTGTGTTTGGGGATAGGATCTGGAGTGGATGGAAGAGATTTAAATGGGTATAAAAAGAAATGCAAATTTTAAGTTAATGGGGCAATTAGATTAGATAGAAGAGGCCAGGCCCAAATAAATAGTAGAATATGTAAAAAGGAGTAATGTTCAAATTCAAATACAGTTAAAAATAATGCATGTCTGTGCACACTTTCATAACACACTTTAATTCCCGAACCCCAGAAACTTTGCACGCAAAGTTAGTGGTCAAGTTTGGTGCTCAAACAACATAAAGTAGCTGTAAAGCAGTGGTATGATATATAATTCTTATTGTACATCACAAAACACAGAGCAGCTATAGTAATTACTATCACACAGAGCAGCTATAGTAATTACTATCTGGGTTATACGCCACCTATAGGTGAATGGACACTCATAAGACAGAAAGCCCCCCTCTATATAACCCCTCCTATACAGGAAGTACCTCAGTTTTTTTGCCAGTGTCTGTAAGGTGGGGGTCACTGATGTGATACATGTGCTCTTGGAGCATACTTGAAAGTCTGGAAAGTTCTATTAAGAATCATGGACTTTAATTGGTTCCATTCGAAAAAGCTGTCCGATAAAATGGATGGTACCTGAACCTCATTGGAAGGAGATAAGATTCCTCAAGGTTTGCCTGTAATGCAGCCTTATGGCGCTGGACCCTGCATAATGGAACCCTGTGTAGTGTTTGTTCTGACCAAGTGCTTTCCTGCCCAGTGCTATACAGGTCCAGAGGAGTGAACCCCAGATTAAGGGGGGACCCAGTCTCTGAAGGTCTTTTATGACAAAGCTCACCATGATGGGTGAAGCTTGGACTCCTGTTATGTTCAGAGTCCTGCAGCAGGAATAGCAAGTCTGCATTTTCTGAATGAATTAAATACTTGTATAGCGCACAATGCGAACTGAATCGCCTCTAGGCGCTGTGGCGAGCTTTGATCATCTGCTAAAAGAGGAAGGTCTTGAGTTTTTTCCTAAAAGCCAGGTGATTTTCTTCCAGGCAGATGTTGATTGGTAGAGCATTCCATAGCTGAGGCCCTTGGACAGCGAATCTCCGATCCCCCTTGGATTTATACCGGGCTTTGGGCACGAGGAGGAGGTTTTTGTTGGCTGATCGAAGACTGCGGTTTGGTGTGTAATGATTTATTTTCTCCATTAGGTATTGCGGAGCTTCTCTATGCACGCATTTGTGGGTGAGGCAAAGGGTCTTGAACGTGATCTGATTTTTTACGGTTAGCCAATGTAAGCTCCTCAGCGAAGGAGAGATGGATTCCCAGGTTTTTTTTCCTGTTATCAGCCTTGCCGCCGTGTTTTGGATCAGTTGTAATTGCGCAAGTTGATATTGTGGTAATCCTATGTAAAGCGAGTTTGCGTAGTCCAGAATTAATGATTGTTCCAACTACCACTGCTTTGTCATTCTTTGGGATAAAAGGGATGAGTCTGCGAAGCATGCGCAGCAGAGGGTGAGATCCACTGTCTACTGCTCCTATTTGCGCATCCATTGACATTTGTGCATCTAAAATAACCCCGAGACTCTTGGCTTTGGTCTTTGGGGAGATAGTCTGCCCAAAGACGGTTGGTGGAGACCAGGAGGTTTTGGTTGCGGGCTTATGATTTGGGTGTAAGATAAGAAGCTCTGTCTTTGATTCATTCAGCTGGAGGGAGTTAGTGGTCATCCAGTCCTCTATTGATTTGAGGCAGTTTTCAAGTTGTTGGTGATCTTTTTTTTCATTGATCCGGAAATAAAGTTGCATGTCGTCAGCGTAAGAGTGGAAGCAGAGATCTGAGCATCTGATGATTTGAAGGAGTGGGCGAATGTAAATGTTGAAGAGAATGGGTGACAAAGGAGAGCCTTGAGGGACTCCGCAGGTGACTGCCCGAGTTTCGGAGAGGAATTTTCCTAGTTTCACTGTCTGTGACCGATTTCCTAGGAAGGACGCGAACCATTGGAGATCTATGTCTTGGACTCCGGCTACTTCTGTGAGGCGGATGAGTAGAGTATTGTGATCTACTGTATCAAACACTGCACTTAGGTCTAGCAGTGCGATGAGACACAGCTCTCCGTCATCTGCTGCTTCGAGGGCGTCGTCCCAAATCTTGAGGAGAGCTGTTTCTGTTCCATGACCCGGGCGGAAGCCTGATTGCAGCGGGTCCAGGAGTTTGTGAGTATCCAGGTGGAGTTGTAGCTGATGTATTACAGCTTTCTCCATGATCTTAGAAATGGTGTTGAGGCTCGTAATTGGCCTACGGTTGTTTGGATCCTGAGGGTCCAGGTTTGGTTTCTTGAGTAGAGGTTTGACGATGCCTTGTTTGAGGATGCTGGGAAGAATCCCTTTGTGGAATGATCGGTTTATGAGGTGGGTTATGGTTGGAGCCATGATGTCGGAGCATTCTTTCAGTAGTTTTGTAGGGATGATGTCAATAGGTGAGGTACTGTCATGCAGTTTATTAATGATGTTTTTTGCGGTGTCTACGGTAATTGGGGATAATTAAAATTTTGGCGGTTGCGGTATGTTGGTGCAGGAATCCTCTTTATGTATTTGCTGGCTGAGGTCGGATGTTTTCTTCTGACAAATTGTTTCCCTGATGGTTTTGACTTTATCGATGAAAAAATCCTATGGTTTGTCACAGTAATCCTGGGATTCACTTTCTGGGGGTTCTAGGCACACTGGATTCATTGACTGATTGACCAGTTTAAACGGTTCCCGTGGTTGGTTTGCGGCCATTGAGATTGTATATGAGAAGTGGTCCCTTTTGGCTTTGAAGATTGCTTTCCGATAATTCTCTGTGAGACCTTTGTAGTTAAAGTGGTTTTCCTTGGTGGGATTTCTTCTCCATGTTCTTTCCGCTCTTCTGCATTCTTGCTTTAGTACGGCGAGGGAGCTATTAAACCATCCAGAGTTTTTCTTCCTGATGAGTGCCCTGCGTTTTGGTGCTACTGAGTCTGCTGATTGCAGCAATGCCCTGTTCAGGGAGTTGAGTGTTTCCTCCGTAGAGTGGTTTAAGGTTATTGTAGTTAGTTGGACAGAGTGGATTTGAAGGATTCAGAGTACAGTTTTTTATGCGATCTGGTCCAGTGCGTTGTTGTTACAGGATTCCGTTTTTCGTTGGTGATGTTGGTAGCGATTTTGAATTTGATGGCATGGTGATCCGTCCATGGCAGTGTTATGTTGTCAAGTATGTTGACGTCAATGTTCTGTTTAAAAATGAGGTCCAGGGTATGTCCTGACCCATGCGTGGGAGTCTTTATCAGTTGCTGGAGACCCAGTTCTTCTAGTTGATTGATGCAGGCAGTCGCGATGGGGTCTTTGGGCTCATTTGCCCAAAGGTTGAAATCTCTGAGTGCCAGGAAATTTTTGAATTTTAGGGTGTGCATTGCGAAGGATTCCGTGAGGGGTGAAAGAAGATTGGACTTTGGTAGCACAGTAGAATATGAGTGGTGTCATGGGGTGTTGGTTGAAGATGTAGCGTCAGGGTTTCCATAAAAGGCATTGGGTTCTGAGATGATGGTTTAGTGAGATCCAGGTGACCTTTAAAGATCACTGCTAGGCCTCCTCCTTTTTTCCCTATCCGGTGTTCGGTTAGGATCCTGTAGTTTTCCGGCACCAATTCAGTGAGGATGGTGTTGCAGTCAGAGGTTAACCAGCTTTCGGTGATGAAGAGGCAGTCTACTTTGTTCTCGATGATGAAGTCGTGTACTTCCAGTCTGTTTGACTGCAGACAAAAAAAAAAAGTTATTACTGTTCTCCCGGTGGCCACTGGAAGCAGTGTGCTGTTTAATCATGCTATGTACTCTTACTCGTGTGGGCTGCTGTTTATCCTCCAGCCACTAGAGGGCACATGCTTGCTCAGTATGGCCTATTTTTATATAGGCAGGAAGGGCGGACATGCCATGTGGCAACAGGTTTAGTAGGCCTCTGGAGACATAGCAGCAGCCCATGGATACTAACAAAGTGTGAGTACTTCCTATGAGAGAACTGTTTGACAGACAAGTCATGATTACATGCTGCATATTTACTGCTTATCTGGGGGGGGCTGTACAAATGTAAACTGATACACCCCTGGATGGTTAGCAGTTCACATTAAAGTGTTGACTGTGCTGTAGGCAGGTGCAGCGTAGTATATATGCTTGAAAACTTGTTGCTTAAATGCATGTTTAAATATACACATTTGGAAAAACATGGGTGCTTTTTAAGGAGTTGTAGCACCAGCATAGTGCATTTGTGCTTGGCTAAATCCTGCAGGTCTAGTATGGGGTCAACTGCAGTTAAGCAGGTGCTTTCTTGCAAACTAGCTTAAACACATGGTTGCTGAAACGCATGGATGCTGAAGATACATGTTTTTACATATTGACATAAATATCCACTTACAGAACGGACCATTTTGCTGGTCAAAGACCAGACCACTTTTTGCGATTCTAGACTGCGTCGCTTTAACTGACATGGCTCCACATGCGACATGGCTCCCCAAAAAAATTGACGTCCTTTTTTTCCCACAAATAGAGCTTTCTTTTGGTGGTATTTGATCACCCCTGCGGTTTTTATTTTTTGCGCTATAAACAAAAATAGAGCGACAATTTTGAAAAAAAAAATGCATTATCTTTTACTTTTTGTTATAATAAATATCCCCCAAAAATATATAAAAAAACATTTTTTCCCCTCAGTTTAGGCCGATATGTATTCTTCTACATATTTTTGGTAAAAAAAATCGCAATAAGCGATTATTGATTGGTTTACACAAAAGTTATAGCGTTTACAAAATAGGGATAGTTTTATAGCATTTTTATTAATAATTTTTTATTATTATTTTTTTTTACTAGTAATGGTGGCGATCAGCGATTTTTATTGTGACTGCGACATTGTGGGGGACCCATCGGACATTTTTGACACATTTTTGGGACCATTGTCATTTATACAGTAATCACTGCTATATAAATGCAGTGATTCCTGTGTAAATGACACTGGCAGTGAAGGGGTTAACCAGTGGGTGGCAGTGTAGGGGTTAAGTGTTCCTAGGGGTGTGTTACTAACTGTGGGGGGGTTGGGCTTTCATTTAGTGAACACTGATCTCTGCTCCAATCACATGGACAGCGTCGTTGCTAGGCAGAATGGAGAAATGCTGTTTACACGGCATTTCCTCCATTCAGCCGTCCCGTGATACGATCGCGGGCATGCCCGCGGCGATCGAGTCCGCAGGTCCCGCGACCCGACTCACGGGGGTCCCGACCAGCGCGGGAGCGCGCCGCCAGCGGCGCGCTCCCGATGGCAGGGTGGCATTGAAGATTGGACGTACATGTACGCCAATATGCCTGCCCGTGCCATTCTGTCGACGTACATCGTCATGCGCTGGTCGGGAACCGGATATACATGGTTGCATGAAGATACAGGATCATGGTTGCACAAGGATGCATGGTTGCAGAAAGATGCATGTTTATTCATGTTTGCATAAATATACATGGTTATACATGATTGCATGAAGATACATGGTTGCATAAAGATGCATGTTTGGGCATGTTTGTATAAAGACATGGTTATTCATGATTGCATAAAGATGCATGTTTGCTTGGATATATATGGGTATACATGAGCGCATAAAGATACATGGTTGCATAAATATGCATGTTTAGACATGTTTGTGCTTACTTTTCAGGAATTTGGAAAATAACCACTGATGCCATTCTCTCTAAGTTGACTTGAGGCTGGCTAGAGTTCAGTGGGCTTGGTCTCCACAGGAGAGAATACTGTCCAATAGCTTGGAATTTTTGACCAGTATGCCTTGCTCTAGATTATAGAACAAACCTGTTTTGGGTTCAATCTGGAAATGCCTCTGCAGGCATATATCAACCACCAGGGAGCCACCAGAGGTCATGCGACTGAGAGGTGTACCATATTCTGTCTGGGGAAAGTACAAGTGCTGTCTCTATCACCAATACACATTCCAGGTATAGGATAGTGGCAAGGGGAACTCTGCAGAGCAATCTACTAGAGTCCAAGTTCTACAACAGTTTGGGACAAGAGTCCCACTGCCAATAAGGGTACATGTACTGGTGACACCTTAAGGTCTTTTTCTCTCTTATTTGATGTTTTTTTCCCCCGGTTCGGATTTTGCCACATCTTTTGTGAAGAATCTGTAAGGTGGTAACACTGATATTAGTGTTGGCTGAATTAGACCAGGGGGGCTTGGTACACAGGCATAGCAACTCTTGCGGGGCGTTGCTCCTTTGGACACTCCCAGTCCAGGACCTGATGGTCTTGAGTCCTGTATTTCAAGACCTGTATCTCCAGACCTTGTTGAGCCCCTGGAAGCCAGCTTCGGAGAACTTCAGTTAAAGAACTTGAAAATATTTTTTTGCCTGTGGTGAAGCCAAGAAGTGGCACCTGTAGAAATATGTGGGTGGGAGATATTATTTTTCTTTCTCCAATCGGTAGAGGAAAGGAGTTTGGCCTTAAGTACCGTTAAGGGCCAGAGATCGTCCCTATCCATTTTCTTCCAGGGGCCGTTGTTTCTCACCTCTTGCTTCATACCTCATACAGCATGTAACTTGGACAGTCCTGCCAGTCAGGCCATTCTAGTGTCCTTGGGACTTGAATTGATTTTGACTGTCCTTGCAGAGGCCACTTTTTGAACGGCTCTTTCATGCAAGGAGCCATTCTTGGTCTCGCATCATAAGGTGATGTTGCGTCGTCATCCATTTTTAAAGCTTAAAGGGATTTTAGTTTTTCACTTGAATCAGGACAGTGTCTTACCTTTTATTTTTCTCCTAATCCACAGTCGGCAGGAGAAAGAACGCGATCTACTCTAGAGGTAATTCAGATGCTCAGAGCCTACTTGAGTTGTCGGCACGAGTCGGGAGTCCTGGTTTGTGCTGCCAGAAGAGCCCAGGAAGGGCAGGCAGCATCCAGGTCGAATATTTAGCAGTGGATCTGCCAGTTTATCAATGATGCCTATGGTTTAAATGGCAAAAAAAAACATTTTTCTGGGGAAGGATTCTCTACCAGGTGTGGGAGTATCTTGGGCCATCCATCATCGGATTTCAGTGGCCCAGGTGTACAAGACCACTATTTGGTCTTTTGTTTATACATCTAGAGGGTTATTACCAGGTCCATGTCAATCACATAGAAGATACCGCCTTTGGCCTCAGCATATTACAAATAGCAGAGTAGGTCCTTCTTTGGTGGCAGTTTCTATGATGGTGCCTCCCTCCCCTCATTGGCATTGCTTTGGGACACCCCAGATAGTAATTACTATAGCTGCTCTGTGTCCCGCGATGTACAATAAAGAAAATGGGATTTTTCCTACTGCTTGACTGTAAAATCCTTTTCTTGGAGTACATCACAGGACACAGAGGCCCCTCCCCTCTTTTGGGAATCGCTTGCTACAAAGCTGAGGTACTTCCTGTATAGGAGGCGTTATATAGAGGGGGGACCTCCTGTCTTTTGGGTGTGCCAGTGTCCATTCACCTATAGGTGGCAGCTGCTCTGTGTCCCGTGATGTACTCCAAGAAAAGGATTATACAGGTAAGCTGTAGGAAAAATCCTATTATTTATTATTTTGAAAAAGAACAGAGATGTGGTCAGTATCTGCCAATTTCTGGACTCTGAAGCTGGCAGAGCACTGTAAAATCAATAGTGTACACAAATGTAAAAAGATGAAAGGAGAACCTGCTCATATGACCTGACAGTCTCGCGACCAACTCTCCTTTACCACAGAGTTAAACAGAGAGAATTCCGTTACTGCAGCCCATTTTTAATGAATGCGTAAATCACTGTATGTAGTTATACTGTGTAGTATAAGGAAGGGTGAATAAAAATAAGTGTTATAAAAATGATCCTTATGTTTGCAATAGTTCTATGGAAGCACTGTTTGATATTTATTGATTGGGCTGTATATTTTCTTGGTTATCCTGTCTTTTGGAAAGGTGGTGGAGTCTGTTTCTTTGTGAGACATAATCTGAAACAAGTCAATTTTTATGTCCTCACTAGTTCACATTAACAACAAGGAACTAATTACAAGTGTTCATACTATGGGGGGGAAAAATTTGTTCTTTGGGCCAGTCTTTAGCAGTTCATTGTAATGGGGCAATCTCTATAATAAGCAACATTTTCACTAGTCAAGTTTGCCCCTTGTTGGAGCAAATTGGATCTCACCTAATTGTGGTTTCCGGTGGGTCAAGTCGTTTTGAGGATGCAAAAGCTTTCATTTTTTAACTTTCTGCCATAGGCCATGAAATTAAAGACTTAAAAATAAACAAAAAAAAATGTTTTCATTACTAAGATACTAAGCGGTGCCTAGTGTATGGGGCCTCAGTGTAGCTTTTTTTTTTTTGGGTCAACAAAAATGTTTAGTCTAGTTATCTGCAGGTTTTTATGCTGAGGTCATGAAACCTTCAGTACACACACAATACCTGAACTATGGCTTAGCTGCTTTAAAGTTAAAAGCAAAATAACTTTTTTCAGTTATGTTATTTAATTGATGTGAAGTACCGTATTTATCAGCGTATAACACACAACGGCGTATAACGCGCACCCCAAGTTTTAAAGGGAAGCTTAAGGAAAAAAAACTTTTAGGAGGGACATTTAAGGGAAAAAACTTACATTTTAAATGCCCACCAATGCAGCTTTGTGCTGGTCACCAATAACCTTTTCTTTTGAAAGGTTATTGGTGACCAGCACAGCAGTTACCACCCCAGTAGGTAAAATGTTTGATGGTAGTGGAGGAATAAAGGGCATCAGCTTATCAAATATTTTCTTGTTCCTGTATGAATAGATATGTTTGCACAATAAGTCTAGTGAGTCTTATTCTCATATTGGTTGTAAACCTCTGACATGTAAAATGAACAAAGTACGGTATATGAAATACTTAGTAGAGATCACTCAGGAATGTAGGTTCTAGGTTAGAGCTTAGCTGAAGGAGCTGAAACACTGACCAAATGCTTGACCAGTTGAAATCTAATCTGCCATTATTAATGCCAGGTGCAGGCTACAACCAAGACAAATTTGGTGTCAAATGGTGAACTACCATGATGAGAGATGTGGTCACATTTGCCTCCATATATGGACCCCATATGACTGATTCTGTTGTTTCTCACACTGGTAGTTTAACTTGAGTGTCAAAAAGACCAGATATGTGGGATATATACTAGAAAAACACATATGTAAGAGTCAGAGGAGCTGCACACCCAAATAAATGAAAACATGGGAAAGTTCCCCACGGGGTTTTTAAGCAGCAAAATACAAGTATGTGTTTGTAAAAAATATGATTATTTTGTAGAAAAATTCAAATGTTACAAAGAGTTTAAAATATGAGCACTGGTTGATGACATAAGATTAAGGTAAACAAAATTGATGGTAACATTGTACATCATGGGAACAGTTATTGTAACACCCTTTCTGTGCATCCCATGATGTAATATAATTTGCAATAACTGTTCCCATGATGAACAATGTTACCATCAAATTTTTTTTTTCACCTTAATTTTATGTCATCAACCAGTGCTCATATTTTAAACTCTTTGTAACATTTGAATGTTTCTACAAAATAAAGTAATCTTTTTTTTTTTTTACATATACTTTGTGTGTTTTGCTGCTTAACCACTTCAGCCCCGGACCAATAAACACCTTAAGGACCAGAGGTCTTTTTCCAATTTCGCACTGCGCTGCTTTAACTGGTAATTGCGCGGTCATGCAATATTGCACCCAAACGAAATTTGCGTCCTTTTCTTCCCACAAATAGAGCTTTCTTTTGATGGTATTTGATTGCCTCTGCGATTTTTTTTTTTTGCGATATAAATGGAAAAAGAGCGAAAATTTTGAAAAAAAAATATATTTTCTTCTTTTTGTTATAAGAAAAATCGAATAAACTAAATTTTAGTCATACATTGAGGGCAAAATTTATTCAGCCACATGTCTTTAGTAAAAAAAATGTCAATAAGCGTATATTTTTTGGTTTGCGCAAAAGTTATAGCATCTACAAACTAGAGTACATTTTCTGGAATTTACACAGCTTTTAATTTATGACTGCCTATCTCATTTCT
Source organism: Lithobates pipiens (assembly GCF_037356315.1). NCBI lineage: Eukaryota > Metazoa > Chordata > Amphibia > Anura > Ranidae > Lithobates > Lithobates pipiens. The sequence continues at coordinate 57,415,125 of NW_027507903.1, read as the reverse complement.
TGAGGTGCTAAAATGGCAGGGCAGTACAAACCCCCCCCCCCCCCAAATGACCCCATTTTGGAAAGTAGACACCCCAAGGAAATTGCTGATGGGTATGTTGAGCCCATTGAATATTTTTTTTTTTGTCCTAAGGGATTGAATAATGACAAAAAAAAAATTTTTTTTACAAAAAGTTGTCACTAAATGATATATTGCTCACACATGCCATGGTTATATGTGGAATTGCACCCCAAAATATATTCCGCTACTTCTCCCGAGTATGGGGAATACCACATGTGTGGGGCTTTTTGGGAGTCTAGTTGCGCACGGCACCCCGAAAACCAATCACCACCTTCAGGATTTCTAAGGGTGCAAATTTTTGATTTAACTCCTCACTACCTATCACACTTTCGAAGGCCATAAAATGCCAAAATAGCACAAAACCCCCCAAAAGGACCCAATTTTGGAAAGTAGACACCCCAAGCTATTTACTGAGAGGCATGTTGAGTCCATGGAATATTTTATATTTTGCCAAAAGTTGCGGGAATATTACAAACTTTTTTTTTTTTTTTGCACAAAGTTGTCACTAAATGATATATTGCTCACACATGCTATGGGCATAAGTCAAATTACACCCCAAAATAAATTCTGCTGCTTCTCCCGAGTACGGGGATACCACATGTGGGGGACTTTTTGGGAGCCTAGCCACGTACGGGACCCCGAAAACCAAGCACTGCCTTCCGGATTTAAATATAAAATGCTACCAAAAAAACTGTTAACGATCGCAGGGATCAGGCCTGACTCTGCGATCGCTGCAGTTATGTGTTTAGTGTTTTGTAAGTGACAGTGATTGATCGATACTGCACTTGGGTGGGCTGGGCAGAGGGGCAAAACGCAGGTGCTAGCAGGTATCTGGGCTGATCCCGCTAACAATGCGTTTTTTTGGAACCCTGAACTGCTGGGGACGCTAGTATAGATCAGATCAGATATTGATCTGTTCAGATTCTATACCACTACCGGAGGTGTATGCTTTGCGCGTGGGTGTTAGCGGTACTGGCACTAACCTAGCGCTGCCTGGGGCGACGCAGACCCTGACCCTAAAACCTAATTGATATCACCCGCCGGGTGATAAGGGGGTTAAACCTTTATTGGGTAATAAATGGTGGGTGCCCTGATGCTATAAAAAGCAAACTAACCAGAGTCACCCGTAACACTTATACGGTGATCAGTGGTGAAAGGGTTAACTAGGGGCAATCAGGGGGTTCAAATTTTTATTAGGTAGTATATGGGGGTCCCTGGCGCTATATAAAAACCTGACGGGGAACCTAAATAACTAACTGGCTAACCAGCGTCACCAGTGACACTTATACTGTGATCGCTGGTGAAAGGGTTAACTAGGGGCAATCAGGGGGTTAAAACCATTATTGGGTAGTATATCGGGGTACCTAGCGCTATAAAAACCTGGCGGTGAACCTAAAAAAATAACTAGCTACCTAGCGACAGTAGCGACACTAATGCAGCGATCAGAAAAATGATCGCTTAGTGACACTGGCAAAAGGGGGTGAAAGGGTTAACTAGGGGCAATCAGGGGGTTAAAACCATTATTGGGTAGTATATCGGGGTACCTAGCGCTATAAAAACCTGGCGGTGAACCTAAAAAAATAACTAGCTACCTAGCGACAGTAGCGACACTGTTGCAGCGATCAGAAAAATGATCGCTTAGTGGCACTGGCAAAAGGGGGTGAAAGGGTTAACTAGGGGCAATCAGGATGTTAAAACTATTATTGGGTAGTATACCGGGGTACCTAGCGATATAAAAACCTGGCGGTGAACCTAAAAAAATAACTAGCTACCTAGCGACAGTAGCGACACTAATGCAGCGATCAGAAAAATGATCGCTTAGTGACAGTGGCAAAAGGGGGTGAAAGGGTTAACTAGGGGCAATCAGGGGGTTAAAACCATTATTGGGTAGTAAATCGGGGTACCTAGCGCTATAAAAACCTGGCGGTGAACCTAAAAAAATAACTAGCTACCTAGCGACAGTAGCGACACTGATGCAGCAATCAGAAAAATGATCGCTTAGTGACACTGGCAAAAGGGGGTGAAAGGGTTAACTAGGGGCAATCAGGATGTTAAAACCATTATTGGGTAGTATATCGGGGTACCTAGCACTATAAAAACCTGGCGGTGAACCTAAAAAAATAACTAGCTACCTAGCGACAGTAGCGACACTGATGCAGCGATCAGAAAAATGATCGCTTAGTGACACTGGCAAAAGGGGGTGAAAGGGTTAACTAGGGGCAATCAGGATGTTAAAACCATTATTGGGTAGTATATCGGGGTACCTAGCGATATAAAAACCTGGCGGTGAACCTAAAAAAATAACTAGCTACCTAGCGACAGTAGCGACACTGATGCAGCGATCAGTAAAATGATCGCTTAGTGACACTGGCAAAAGGGGGTGAAAGGGTTAACTCTAGGGGCAATCAGGGGGTTAAATCTTTATTGGGGGGTGATAGGGGGCTACCCTGGACCTAACACTAACTGCCCTGACAGTTTTTACTTTTACAACTGACACTGAATGCAGTGATCAGTAAAGAAATGATCACTGCAATCAGTGACACTGTGACTGGGGGGGGGGATCGGGGGGGGGGGGGTTTGTGTACCTATGTGTACCTACATGTCAGTGTAGTGTTTTGGTGCACTTACTTTTAGTCTTCTCCTCGTAGTCCGGTCAAAAAGACCGCCCCGAGGAGAATGACATCACTTCCTCCTTCCTGTGTAAACAATACACAGTGGGAGGAAGTTCGTCATTGGCCAGGAGCGATCCAGAGGGGGTGGCCAGAAACCAACGGCCATCCCCTCATCACGGAACGCTCCTGGAGGGAAACGGACCGCCGTTTCCAGCGGGAGGGGGTCCAATCGGACCCCCCACCCGCTGGAAGGCAGGCACGTAGATCTACGTGATTGTGCCTGCCTGTGCCATTGTGTTGACGTATAATGGCAATACGGCGGTCCTTAAGTGGTTAAAAACCCAGTGGGAAACTTTCCATGTTTTAGATATGTGAGATATTGCCAGTTGAGTCTGTCTAAGTATGTGTTGCATTGGGGTGACACATTTATATGTATACATTTGTACACACACAGTATCTCACAAAAGTGAGTACACCCCTCACATTTTTGTAAATATTTTATTATATCTTTTCATGTGCTGACACTTTGCTACAATATAAAGTAGTGAGTGTACAGCTTGTATAACAGTGTAAATGTGCTGTCCTCTTAAAATAACTCAACACACAGCCATTAATGTGTAAACTGCTGGCAACAAAAGTGAGTACACCCCTAAGTGAAAATGTCCAAATTGGGCCAAAGTGTCAATATTTTGTGTGGCCACCATTATTTTCCAGCACTGCCTTAACCATCTTGGGCATGGAGTTCACCAGAGCTTCACCGGTTGCCACTGGAGTCTCTTCCACTCCTCCATGATGACATCACAGAGCTGGTGGAGTCCATCACCTTTACCCTCAGCTTCTTTAGCAAGGCAGTGGTCATCTTGGAGGTGTGTTTGGGGTCATTATCATGTTGGAATACTGCCTTGTGGCCCAGTCTCCGAAGGGAGGGGGTCATGCTTTGCTTCAGTATGTAACAGCACATGTTGGCATTCATGGTTCCCTCAGTGACTTGTAGTTCCCCAGTGCCGACAATACTCATGCAGCCCCAGACCATGACACTCCCACCACCATGCTTGACTGTAGGAAAGACACACTTGTCTTTGTACTCCTCACCTGGTTGTCGCCACACATGCTTGACACAACCTGAATCAAATAAGTTTATCTTGTTCTCATCAGACCACCACAGGACATGGTTCGAGTAATCCATGTCCTTAGACTGCTTGTCTTCAGCAAGCTGTTTGTGGGCTTTCTTGTGCATCATCTTTTGAAGAGGCTTCCTTCTGGGGCGACAGCCGTGCAGACCAATTTGATGCAGTGTGCGGCGTATGGTCTGATCCCTGACAGGCTGACCCCCCCCCACTCCTTCAACCTCTGCAGCAATGCTTTCAGTAGACATGTGCACACAAATGTTTTGTTTTATTTTTCAGACAAAAACGAAATTCCGAATGTATTTAGTTACTCCCAAAATTTGTTTTTATTTATTTAGTTTCATTAAAAAATGCATTTGTCTGAAAATCCAAAATAATTGAGGTTGAATCTGTCATTGAAGGCTTATGGTGTCTGTCGAATGTACTAAGAAGATTCGACAGAGCAGCTAAACTACAATGCCGTAATCATACATTTCCGGTTGAATGTTCCTCCTACAAGCTATAGTAGAATTCTAATGTTGTATGACACTAGTAATAATTATATTTATTAATTATTATTGTTACTAGTCAACCAACATTAGAATTCTTCTATAGCCTATGGGCGGAGCATTTGGCCATAAATGTCCACTCGCGGCGACTGCTTCGTCGAATCTTCATGTCAAATCTTTTCCCTCGAATAATGATAATAATAATGTAGTATAATCTAGGACTAATAGAGTTAGGTTAGGCACATTCAAACTTTTTTGCTATTGTCTGTCGAATCTTTTCTCTCTATGTAGAATAATCTTGGATTAATAGAGTAAGGTTAGGCACATTGTTAAAACGATAACGAAAATACCCGAAATTCAGACAAAAATGCATTCGGATGAAAATGAATGCTCATGTCTAGCTTTCAGCACTCAAACGTCTATTTCCCAAAGACAACCTCTGGATATGACGCTGAGCACGTGCAATCAACTTCTTTGGTCGACCACGGCGAGGACTGTTCTGAGTGGAACCTGTCCTGTTAAACCGCTGTATGGTCTTGGCCACTGTGCTGCAGCTCAATTTCAGGGTCTTGGCAATCTTCTTATAGCCTAGGCCAGTGATGGCGAACCTTGGCACCCCAGATGTTTTGGAACTACATTCCCCATGATGCTCTACTATACTGCAGGGTGCATGAGCATCATGGGAAATGTAGTTCCAAAACATCTGGGGTGCCAAGGTTCGCCATCACTGGCCTAGGCCATCTTTATGTAAAGCAATAATGCCATTTCTTTTTTTTTTTTTTTTTTCAGATCCTCAGAGAGTTCTTTGCCATGAGGTGCCATGTTGAACTTCCAGTGACCAGTATGAGAGACTGGGAGCGATAACACCAAATTTAACACACCTGCTCCCCATTCACACCTGAGACCTTGTAACACTAACGAGTCACATGACACTGAGGCGGGAAAATGGTTAATTGGGCCCAATTTGGATTTTTTCACTTAGGGGTGTACTCACTTTTGTTTTAAGTTATTTTGAGGGGACAGCAAATTTGCACTGTTATACAAGCTGTACACTCACTACTTTACATTGTAGCAAAGTGTCATTGTTGTCACATGAAAAGATATAATAAAATATTTACAAAAATGTGAGATACTGTAATATACACAATAATGTCAACAGTATTGGAATGCCTGCCTTTAGACGCACATGAACTTTAATGGCATTCCAGTCTTAGTCCATAGGGTTAAATATTGAGTTGGCCCACCCTTTATAACAGCTTCAGCTCTTCTGGGAAGGCTGTCCACGAGGTTTAGGAGTGTGTGTGTATGGGAATGTATAACTATTCTTCGAGAAGCGCATTTGTGAGATCGGCACTGATGTTGGACAAGAAGGCCTGGCTCATAGTCTCCGCTCGAATTCATCCTAAAGGTGTTCAGTCGGGGTTGAGGTCAGGACTCTGTGCAGGCCAGTCAATTTCCTCCACCCCAAACTTGCTCATCCATGTCTTTATAGACCTTGCTTTGTGCACTGGTGTGCAGTCATGTTGGAACAGGAAGGGGTCATCCCTAAACTGTTCCCACAAACTTGGGTGCATAAAATTGTCCAAAATGTATTGGTATGCTGATGCCCTAAAAGTTCCCTTCACTGGAACTAAGGGGCCAAACCTAACCCCAGAAAAATAACCCACACCATAATTCCCCATCCATCAAAATATTTGGTCCAGTGCACAAAGCAAGGTCCATAAAGACATGGATGAGCATGTTGGGGGTGGAGAAACTTGATAGGCCTGCACAGAGTCCTGACCTCAACCCAATAGAACACCTTTGGGATGAATTAGAGTGGAGATTATGAGCCAGGCCTTCTTGTCCAACATCGGTGTCTGACCTCACTAATGCACTGCTCTGGAAGAATGGTCAAACATTCCCATAGACATACGCCTTAACCTTGTGGACAGCCTTCCTAAAAGAATTGATGCTGTTATAGCTGCAAAGGGTGGGCCAACTCAATATTGAACCCTACAGACTAAGACTGGGATACTATTAGAGTTAATGTGCATGTAAAGGCATGTGTCCCAATCCTTTTGACAATATTGTGTTATTATATAAATATATACAGTTGTGCTCATAAGTTTACATACCCTGGCAGAATTTATGATTTCCTGGTCATTTTTCTGAGAATATGATTGATAACACAAAAACTTTCCTTTCACTCATGGTTAGTGTTTGGCTGAAGCCATTTATTATCAATCAACTGTGTTTACTCTTTTTAAATCATAATGACAACAGAAACTACCCAAATGACCCTGATCAAAAGTTTACATACCCCAGTTCTTAATACTGTGTATTTCCCCCTTTAACATCAATAACAGCTTGAAGTCTTTTATGGTATTTGTGGATGAGGCTCTTTATCTTCTCAGATGGTAAAACTGCCCTTTCTTCTTGGCAGAAAGCCTCCAGTTCCTGTAAATTCTTGGCTGTCCTGCATGAACTGCAGGTTTGAGTCCTCCCCAGAGGGGCTCAATGATATTGAGGTCAGGAGACTGAGATGGCCACTCCAGAACCTTCACTTTATTCTGCTGTAGCCAATGACAGGTGAACTTGGTCTTGTGTTTTGGATCATTGTCATGTTGGAATGTTCAAGTACATCCCATACGCAGCTTTCTGGCTGATGAATGCAAATGTTCCTCCAGTAATTTTTGATAACATACTGCATTCATCTTGCCATCAATTTTGCCCAAACTTCCTGTGCCTTTGTAGCTCACACATCCCCAAAATATCAGCGATCCACCTCCGTGTTTCACAGTAGGAATGGTGTACCTTTCATCATAGACCTTGTTGACTCCTCTCCAAATGTAGTTTTTATGGTTGTGGCCAAAAAGCTCAATTTTGGTCTCATCACTCCAAATGACTTTGTGCCAGAAGATTGGGGCTTGTCTCTGTGCTGTTTGGCATATTGTAAGTGGGATACTTTGTGGCGTTTGCGTAGTAATGGCTTTCTTCTGGCGACTCGACCATGCATCCCATCGTTCTTCAAGTGCCTCCTTATTGTGCATCTTAAAACAGCCACACCACGGGGGGCGTGGCTTGGATGGCCTCCGGAGCGGACGTGTTCTCCTAAAGCTCCCGCAAGGCCTGCCTGCACATCGCGGACTAACACAGCTCCTACCTCTCACTATGGGCAAACCCCGCAAGGACAAGTCGGCGGGATCCCGGGGACACTCCGCCAGGGTCTCCTCCGCTCCGCCGCCGCTTATCACGGAGTATTTTAACTCCGACCCGCCGGCAGGCTCTCATGCGGCCAACATCACCATCGCCACCACGGGACCGCCCGCCGGACGTCTCCTCGCCTCCACCGCGGGATGCATCGGCCCACAGGTACGCCCCACAGGGGGATTTTACTGCAGGACATGCCTCGCTCTCCCCCCCCGGCCCCCCGGATGGATTCTCTGCCACTGTTGCTGGATGTGGGGTGGGGGGTTTGTCACAGCCGTTCCCCCCCCCCCCCTGATGGACTCCCTGTCACCCCTCCAGACGCCCGGGGGTAAGCCGTCCTCCCCCTCTCCCTCCTGGGACTCATCCATCCCTGATTGGGATCCCTCCTCTCTGCCACAAAGGCCTCTGGCTGGGAGGGACAGGCCCCCCCCCTCCTTCCCCCTCCAGGAGAGCTTATTCACAGGCCCTGGTCCATCCCTCGGCTCCACAGTCCACGGAGCCTCTGGAGACCTCTCTCTTACCTACTAGAGCTCAGGGTACCTCCAAGGAAGCCATGCATCCAGCTGGCACCCCCTCCCGTGCGCCCCAGGCTGGTCACCCCCTCCCAACCATCCCCCCGGCTCCCATCCGGGATTCCAACCCTCAGGCTGTACTGGACTCTGATCCTGAACCCGAGGCGTGCTCATCTTGGTGAGATTATGTTCGTTGCATGCCGACGAAACAGGACTTCCGTATGCTTATCCAAGAAGTCCGCGAGACCTGCAGATCCGAGATTAGTATCCTCCGTACTGACCTCCACCACCTATCCGCTAAAGTCACATCTTTGGAAGAGGAGGTGGATGATACCAAGACCGAAATCTCGCAAATACACGAGCGCCTGACCGCACAGGCCGCCACCCTCAGGGACTTCCAACGCCACCTTGAAGACCTTGATAACCGGGGCAGGCGAAACAACATTAGGATCCGAGGCCTCCCGGAGGCCACCCAGGATGAGGACCTCCCCGTGACCCTGCAAGCCATCTTTAACAATATTCTGGGCCGCCCGGAACATTTTAAAGTTAAACTGGATCGTGCCCATCGGGCCCTTCGCCCTCGCGGCCCCGGGACCAGACCAAGGGATGTGATCTGCAGGGTCCACAACTACACCCTCAAGGAGGATATTATGAGGAAAGCCCGCAACATGCGCACCATTGACTTTGATGGAGCCCCTCTCCAACTTTTCCCGGACTTGTCCTGGCTAACCCTTCAGCAGCGACGATCCCTGCAACCGCTCCTTACCTCCCTGAGAGAACGTGATTTCCGGTACCGCTGGGGCTTCCCCTTTAGCCTTACTGCAAAGCGGGACGGCCGATCTACCACATTGCGATACCCTGAAGACCTCCAGTCCTTCTGCAAAGCCCTGGATATCCCAGTTCCGCCTACTCCAGGCTGGGATCCTCTACCGGCCCCCCCTCCTCGTCCGGAACCCTGGATCCAGGTGCCGGGGAGAAGACGCCCGAGGGGCCCCCCCCAGCGGGCACTCTCCCTCCATTGCACACCCAGAGATGACTTCCTGCCCATCCGGGAGCCCCCTCTATATGAGTCAGCTTGTTTATTTCGGGCCCAGTTCATGCACTTTGTTTCATGGCCCCTTTGCCAGTGTTTGCTGCCCTCCCTCCACCCTACAGCTTGGACTTTGCTGCTGAGACTTTCCTGGGGAGACGACCCGCTATGGACTATATCTAGCATGGGACTGGTGGGCTGACTGCTTTAACCCCCCCCCCCCTCGCCTACCCTTCCCCACCCCTCTTCTCTTCCCCTTTCTCCCCCCCCCCCCTTTTTTCCTTTTTTTTTTTTTTTTTTTATTTTATTTTATTTTTATTATTTTTTATTTTTTTTGTTTTATTTTCTCTCTCCCGCCCTCCTCCTCCCTTTGTCGCCCACCCTCCCCCCCCCCTGGGTTCATGATCTCGTCGGCTGGTTTCCTCTTATGCTGGATTTTACTCTTGTTGTTTTTCTTCCTACAGGTTCCTCAGTTTTTGTTTTTCTACTCTAGCTCTTTCCGAGCCCTACTCTGGCTCTGGATGCAGACTCCCCATGTGATATGTGCGGGTTTCTACCCCTTTCTTTGTGTTGTTTTTATAGATAGGCTTGTGATGCAGGCAGGCCTTGGAGCGGATCGCCTCCGCCCTGAGTCTACCTTCCTCCCCCCCCGGGGGCTCTCCGGACGGTTCCCCGCTCTGGTCTCTTTCGTGGGGACTTTTTCGCCCCTCCTGTTGGGGGGGGCCCTCCGGAGATCCCCAACCCGCCGCCTTTTTTAGGCGGGTTATATTGCATTGGTATTATTGTTATTGTGATGTTGTTAATGTTTTTCTTTTTGTGCCTCCTTTCTTTCTCTTCTCCCTCCTCTCCTCTTCTTACTCTTTTCGTCCCCCCCCAAACGGACGCCTCCTGCCTCTGGAGCTCAGGTTCCAATTCCATCTCTTCGACCTCTGCTTGTGCCGAGGGTGCATTCATCGGCCCCTGGGAGCGCTTGGACCTCCCTGAGTCCGTCAGGTAAGCTACCTCCTCCCCCCGCAACGCACCCACCATGATTGACATACTATCACTTAATGTGAAGGGCCTAAATTCCAATGTTAAACGGAGCCTGGCGCTGCGAGAGTTTAAGCGCTCTGCAGCTGACATTATTTTTCTTCAAGAGACGCATCTGGCCAAGACAGGCACAATGGCTTTTGCCCTCAAGTCTTACCCGCAAATATACCTGGCCTCTAATCCTCGCAGGCGGGCGGGGGTGGCCATTCTCTTTAAACAGGGCACCCCCTTCCGGTTGCAATCCCTAATCTCGGACCCGCTCGGGCACTACCTTATCCTTAGAGGCGTTTGGAACGGCGCGGATGTCACGCTTTGTAACGTCTACGCTCCGAATGTTAACCAGATCCCTTTTCTGACTAAGGTGTACAAACGGCTGTTTGAAGCGCCCCACCAGTATCTGATTATTGGAGGGGACTTCAACATGGCTTACTCCCCCGGTCTAGACAAACACTCCCTGGGAGGCGGGAATCCACCCCGGACTGTTGCTAGAAACTCTACCCTTTTTCGCCAACTGACCAGGAAACACGCCCTCTTTGACGCCTGGCGCACCAGGTATCCATCAGCGAAACAATTCACCTTCTATTCCCACCCCCATAAGTCCCACTCGCGACTGGACTATTTCTTTGTTAATGCCCCAACCTTGAGGGCCTGTACGGACTCACACATTCAAGCCATTTCATGGTCGGACCATGCTCCCATCAAACTCTCCCTTGCACTTTCCCCGGGCACTTTTCGTACATGTAACTGGCGCTTGAATTACTTTTTGCTTAAATACGGCCCGACCAGAGTGGAACTGGAGCGAACATTGGAATTATATTTTGCTGAGAATGGCTCCTCTGGGGTTTCCACTTCTTCTCTCTGGGAGGCCCACAAGGCAGTCCTTCGGGGCCAGTGCATATCCCTCTCCTCCGCCTTGAAGAGAAACGCCAATGCCGCCCGTAGAGCGCTCCTGGATAGACTCTCAAGTCTGGAAGCAAGGCTGCTCACCTCCCCATCACTAGCAACTCTTAGGGAGCTTATCAGCGTTCGGGCTGGGCTGAGGGACATAGACATCGGTAAGGTGGAGAAGGCCCTCCTTCGGCTTCGGCAAACGTATTATGACAAGGCCAACAAGCCGCACACACTCTTAGCCCGACAACTTCGCGAGCGGGCGGCGACTTCGTCGCCTGCCCTCCTTAAAGACGCCAAAGGCATCCTCCAGTCCCATCCCGCTAACATCGCCCAAATATTTCATGACTATTACTCCGTTCTCTACAACGACCCGAGTGTCCCACATACCCCTCCCTCATCTGATCTTTCCCGCGATATCGACTCCTACCTGAGAGACTGTGATCTCCCTGTCCTCACCCCTGCGGCTCTTGAGACCCTTAACTCCCCAATCACGGCAGAGGAGATCGGGGACGTGGTGAAATCTCTACCCAATGACAAAGCCCCGGGCCCGGACGGCTTTCCGTACCGGTACTACAAGACTTTTCTCCCACATTAACTGCCCCATATGACGACCTTGTTCAACTCGTTCCTCTCATCCACACCTGTCCCAAGGGACATGCAGGCCTCCTATCTTACGCTCATTCCTAAGGTGGGCAAGGACCACACCCTCCCGTCTAATTACAGACCGATAGCACTCCTCAATACTGATCTAAAGATATTTACGAAAACGCTAGCAGGCAGATTAAATACTCTTCTGCCGTCCCTCATACACAGGGATCAAGTGGGCTTTGTTCCCCTTCGCCAAGCTGGGGATAACACAAGGAGGGTCATCGATCTAGTGGATGTTGCGGACAAGGCCAAGATGCAGGCTTTACTGCTCAGTTTGGATGCGGAAAAGGCCTTCGATAGGCTGAGCTGGCCTTTCTTGTTCGCAACGCTCCGACGGGTGGGCATAGAGGGCCCCTTCCTCAGAGCCATTCTGCACTTGTACTCATCCCCCTCGGCCAGTGTACGCACCCAATTTGCCACATCATCGGCCTTCCGGATCTCTAACGGGACCCGGCAGGGCTGCCCGCTCTCCCCCCTCCTCTATGCTCTGTGTATTGAACCCCTGGCGGCCCACATCAGACAAAACCCGAACATCCATGGGATTCCGGTACGTATTCACGATTTCAAGATCTCTCTCTTCGCTGATGACGTTCTCCTGACTCTTACGCAGCCCCATATCTCTCTCCCGAACTTATCTCGAACTGGATAGATATAGTGCTCTTTCGGGGTACAAAATCAATAGCTCTAAAAACGGAAGCCCTCCCCCTTAATATCCCCCCCTATACTATATCGGTACTGTCACAATCATTCGATTATACGTGGAGGACGTCCTCTCTAAAATACCTGGGGGTCCACCTAACTCCTTCCTACGACTCTCTCTATGCAGCCAACTTTCCCCAACTGCTTGTATCTATCAAAACATCCTTAGCCAAGTGGAGATCTCTGCGGCTGTCGTTGTTTGGTCGTCTCGCAACACTAAAAATGACCGTTTTACCCAAACTTTTGTACCTCTTTGAGACTTTGCCCATCCCTATCCCTGCCTCACTTTTTAAAAAACTCCAGAGTGACCTTTTAAATTTTTTCTGGAACTATAAGAGACACCGGATCAGCAAATCAGTTCTGTACGCCCCCCGTACCCAGGGCGGCCTAGCATTCCCCAATATAGCCAAATACTACCTGGCTGCCCAATTGCGTCCTGTGGCCTCCTGGTGTACTCTCCACTCTTTTAATCGCTGGACGCAGATTGAGAAGCTGTGGTTAGCCCCCATTCACCCGAACTCCATGCTTTGGAGCTCGGATATTACACATGGGGGGGCACACCTCCTGGGCCCCATGGCGCTGCTGCGCTCGCTTTGGCGGCGTGCGAAATTGTCGTATCCGCTTACTACTGACTCCTCACCGGTGACCTCATTCCTGTTCACGCCAAATATCCCGGACAGCCTGACCTCGCAGATGTCCCATTTTTGGATGAACAGAGACTTATTCCATTATGGCCACCTGATAGACCCCAGTTATCTGCAACTACGGCACTATGCCCATTCATTTGTGGCCAACCTTTGTTTTTCCCCTTTAACTGAATTTGAAAAAATATGTTTGGAGGGCTCTTCCCCACAGGGTATGATATCCCGCACCTACCAGCTTCTGATCACGTCCCCCTCACCGGACGGGCCAAGACATGCCTATATGGGCAAGTGGGAGCAGGCCCTGGGTGAAACTATACCCCTAAACACGTGGCAGCGTATCTGGTCGCAGGTTTCCAGAAGCTCCATTTGCACACTCTACAAGGAGAACCAATACAAGATCATATTCCATTGGTATCAGACCCCGGACCTGCTCCACTCCATATACCCACTGACTGACTCCCGTTGCTGGCGCTGCCATAAAGATAGGGGAACGTTACTCCATATCTATTGGACGTGCCCCCTACTTCACCCATACTGGCTGATGGTGCAGTCCTTGCTCCGATCTATCTTTGGCGCTGAGGTGCCCTTGGATCCCAAAATTTATCTGCTGGGTCTACCACCCGTCTCCTTCACTAAAAGGTCACAGAAACTATTGTCGCATGTATTAACCGCAGCCCGCTGCCTGGTGGCCCTAAAATGGAAGCAGACGGACCCCCCCCTCCTTATCTGAGCTCCACGCCAGGATCAGAGATGTTAAGAGGATGGAATACCTGACGGCCTCCCTGAATGACACCCTTGATAAGCACGACGGAATCTGGGGGCCTTGGGTCCTATTCGAGACTCCCCCAGCCTACTGATGCATGGTTTTTTTTTCTCATGGGGCTACTGCTGCCTGAGGTGGCTGTTTTTTTGGGACAGCCCTGGGCTCTGGGGGCGGGAGGCTGCCTTAACCCTTTTGCACCCTATTTCTATTCCTTCTTTTCTCTTCCTGACTTAGCTTTTCCCTTCTCGGATGCTCCTATTGCTATATGTTGAAGTGACCTGTCACAGGAGACCCGCTATTGCGGCCCTTTTACTCTATAGTAGTTTATTAGGATCTCAGGGGTCATAAACTTTACGAACCGCCACCTACTCTTACCCCTACTCGGGATGCTGGTTTAACTGACAATCTGATGTTGTGATTATTACTGTACTACGCATCATCCTGTGCTCTTTATTGGGAATGCTCTGTTCTCCTTTTTATGCTTTTTCCCTTTTTCCTGTTCGCACGATTCTTTGTGTTCTTGTTCACCTTTCCTATATTTCCTTCTTTCTCTTTAAGCTCCCTTCCTTTTTCTATTTTTGGTCACAGAAAGGTTTGTTAAATTGACCGGGAGCAGGCTGCAGGAATCTAACTCTCCCGGTAACTGAGTGTCATTGTACTGTAATGCATGAGTTGATGCAATGTTGTATTCTTTGCCTTTGCTTACTGTGGTCTGTGACCGCTTACTTTTATTGCCGGTGCCTTATTGTTCCTTCTTTGATTTCTTTGTTTCACCTGAAATTTCAATAGAATGTCAGTTTTCAAAAAAAAACAGCCACACCACATGCTTTCAGAGAGTCCTGTATTTCACCTGAAGCTATTTGTGGTTCTTTCTTTGTATCCCGAACAATTTTACTGGCAGTTTTGGCTAAAATTTTAGTTCGTCTACCTGACCGTAGTTTGGTTTCAACAGAACCCCTCATTTTCCACTTCTTGATTAGAGTTTGAACATTGCTGATTGGCATTCTCAATTCCTTGGATATGTTTTTATATCCTTTTCCTGCAGATCCTTTGACAATTATTTTGCTTTCCTCATGGCTCAGAATCCAGAAAAGTCAATGCAGCACTGGATGGAAGATGCAAGGGTCTGTCAGGAGTCCAGAAACTCATTGACCTTTTATACACACACACTAATTACAAGCAAACAGATCACAGGTCAGGATGGTTACCTTTTAATAGCCATTCAAACCCCTTTGTGTCAACTTGTGTTCATGTTTTCATGCCAAAATCACCAGGGTATGTAAACTTTTGATCAGGGTAATTTGGGTAGTTTTTGTTGTGATTATGATTTAAAAAAAGTAAACACGGTTGATTGATAATAAATGGCTTCAGCCAAACACTAACCACGAGTGAAAGAAAAAGTTTTTGTGTTATCATTCATATTGTCTGAAAAATGGCCAAGGAAACATAAATTCTGTAAACTTATGAGCACAACTATATATACACTCACCGGCTACTTTATTAGGTACACCTTGCTAGTACCGGGTTGGACCCTTTTTGCCTTCAGAACTGCCTTAATTCTTTGTGGCATAAATTCAACAAGGTTTTGATAACATCCCTTTAGAGATTTTGGTCCATAGTGATATGATAGCATCACGCAATTGCTGCAGAATTGTCAGCTGCACATCCATAATGTGAAACTCCTTGGAGTACAGTGACCTCATTGTCATGTTCAAGAAACCAGTGGTGAGATGATTTGAGCTTTGTGACATGGTGCATTATCTTGCTGGAAGGAGCCATCACAAGATGGGTACACTGTAGTCATAAAGGGATGGACATGATCAGCAACAATACTCAGGGAGGCTGTGATGTTCATTGGTACTAGGGCCCAAAGTTTCCTGGAAAATATCCCCCACACCATTATACCTCCACCACCAGCCTGAACCGTTGATACACGGCATGATGGATCCATGCTTTCATGTTGTTTACCCAAAATTCTGATCCTACCATTTGATCTGTGCAGCTGAAATTGAGGCTCATCAGACCAGGCAACCTTTTTCCAGTCTTTTATTGTACAATTTGGTGAGCATGTGCAAATTGTAGCCTCAGTTTCCTGTTCTTAGCTGACAGGAGTGGCACCTGGTGTGGTCTTCTGCTGTAGCCCATCTGCTTCAAGGTTCAATGTCTTGTGTGTTCAGAGATGGTACTCTGCACAACTTGCTTGTAACAAGTGGTTATTTGAGTTACTGTTATCTTTCTATCATCTCAAACCAGTCTGCCCATTCTCCTTTGTCTTCTGACATCAACAAGGCATTTTCCTCCACACAACTGCCGCTTACTGGATATTTTCTCTTTTTTTGGGACCATTCTCTGTAAACCCTAGAGATAGTTGTGTGCGAATATCCCAGTAGATCGGCAGTTTTTTAAATACTCAGACCAGCCCACCTGGCATCAGCAACCATGCCACCTTTACACGTACATGAACTTTAATGGCATCTTTGTTTTATTTCCTTAGGGTTCAATATTGAGTTGGCCCACCCTTTGCAGCTATAACAGCTTCAACTCTTCTGGGAAGTCTGTCCACAAGGTTTTTTTTCTTTAAATCAGATTATTTTTATTGAAAAAACGAACAAAACCCAAAAAAACAACTTTTTATCCATCTTACAGAACAAAATGACCTGTCCACAAGGTTTATGAGAGTGTGTATGGGAATGTTTTACCATTTTTCCAGAAGCGCATTTGGGAGGTCAGGCACCGATGTGGACAAGAAGGTCTGACTCGCAGTGTGTGCTCTAATTCATCCCAAAGGTTGAGATCAGGACTGTGCAGGTCAATCAACTTCTTTCACCCCAAACTCACTCATCCATGTCTTTGTGGACCTTGTTTTGTGCACTGGTCCAAATCATTTGGTGGAGGGGGGGGGTTATGGTGTGGGTTTTTTTTTTTCCAGGGTTGGGCTTGGTCCCTTATGCCCCATACACACTATCAGTTTTTCTGCTGAGTTTTTCCTTCAGATTTACCAAAACCATGTAATGCAAGGGCCTGCCTGATTGCATACAAATTGAAACTCCTAAGGTTTGACCTCATATTATATGGTTTTGATAAATCTGAAGGAAAAACTCAGCAGAAAAACGTATAGTGTGTATGGGGATTAAGTTCCAGTGAAGGGAACTTTTAAGGCGTCAGCATACAAAGACACTTTGGACAATTTCATGCTCCCAACTTTGTGGGAAGAGTTTGGGGATGACCCCTTCCTGTTCCAACTTGACTGCACACCAGGTCACCAGGACATATAGGGTAAATTTTCGCTGAAAGAACCTAGTGGGTAATAAAAATATGGCAAGGGTTTGAACTCTTTACTACTCTATCCAAAACAAAAAAAAAGTATTTTCCTAGGCTATGCCCACCATCCTTGGTTGCCACTGTCATTGGGCAGGATAATGGCAAATAGACATGACTTAGCTCTGTAGATAGGAGGAGGTCACGTTTCTAAAGGATTTTTTATTTTTATTTTGTAAAGTCAAAGCTGTGATTCAATCGCCCCCTGTACTGCCAGAGGGTTGATGCACATTTCTAATTAAACAATTTATCTTCCTGGTTCACCAGTTCAGTTTCCCATGACATCTATTCAGCCTCCTCGGTGGACAGCGAATCCAAATCATAACTTCAATCCATTGAAGGAGGGAGCTGACCCGTGAAATAGCACAGTGAACTTACTGATTAGTAAGGTGTATGTATTACAGGACCTGACTAGCCAAATTTACAAAACCTTTGGTGGGTAAAATGGTAAACAAATATGTAACTCGTATTTTAGCTTCGTATTTAGCTATTACCTGGGGTTCACTGTTGACCTGACAAGTTTGATGAATATGTATTAGTAAATGGGAGTCAGTACATAGATGATTTGGCTAAGCCTGCACAAATGAAAAAAAATAGTTTTACTTCATCCAGATCTCTATATTATGAGAAGTTGTGATAGCTAATTAGTACACTCGACTGGATATCTGACGTTCACTATTTGAAAATGTTGGGATGACTGATCTACAGAATTCATCTAGGGAGCCTGGAAGGGAGCTGCTTTCCTTCTACAACAAAATCGTAACCCTCGTAGGAATTCTCTTTTCAGTTGCTCTGATTCAACTCTGCTAAAACACAGAACTTTGATGGACCTTTGTCTTTGTTCTTCAGGATTACTAAACATGCATCAGCCTGTTTTGAACAGTTGCTACAGCCTTAAACGTCTCTAAGACATCCTGGAGGTGATTTGCAAGTATTGTTGTGCTGCAGTATTTAAAGTTCCTACATGGTAATTGTAGCATGCCTCCGATAAGATCAATAAAAATCAGAAAGACCCTATTCACCTGTTCTGCACATCACCACAGTGATATTTTAAAAATTGTTTTAAAATAGGTCAGCAGTTACAATAATTATTCCCACTGCTGTTGTTGGATTACCCTTGCTCTATGTCACAAACCAAGATGTGGACCCTTCTCTGTGTTACGGCTTTCCTTACCAGTGGAGTCTAATGCCCTGTACACACAGTCGGACATTCCAACCGCAAAATCCATCTGATTTTTTTCCGGCAGAATCTGTCCGAAACTGGTATTGCATACACACGGTCGGACAAAGTTGTTGGAAAATCCAATCGTTCGGAACGAGATGTTCATTGCGTACGACGGGACTACGTAGAGGCTAGTAGCCAATAGCTTTGGTCTCGTAATTTGATCTGAGCATGTGTGGCACTTTGTCCTTTGGAATACTCTACAAAGGTTCGGAAAAAGTGGGATCTGATTTTTTGGTGGGAAAATTTTAGATCATGCTCTCAAATTTTTTCCATCGGAATTTCCGAAGGAAATTTTGTTTGAAAAAAAATTAAAAAAATCTTAATATTGCAAAGAATTGTGGGAAAAAATGACAACACCAAAAACCTCACTATGCCTCTTACTAAATACCTTGGAATGTCTACTTTCCAAAAAAGGGTCATTTGGGGGGTATTTGTACTTTCCTGGCTTGTTCGGGTCGCAAGAAATTAGATAGGCCACCAGTACATCAGATCAATTTTGTATGATTCGCACCACAGCTTATAGACTCTCTAACTTTCACAAAGACCAAATAATTTCCACCAATTTGGGTTATTTTTACTAAAGATATGTAGCAGTATAAATTATGGCCAAAATTTATGAAGAAAAATTAATAATTTGCATAATTTTATCACAGAAACAGAAAATGTGTTTTTTTTCAAAATTTTCGGTCTTTTTTCATTTATAGCGCAAAAAATAAAACACCCAGAGGTGATCAAATACCACCAAAAGAAAGCTCTATTTGTGGGAAAAAAAGGACAAAAAATTCATTTGGGTACAGTGCTGCATGACTGAGTAATTGTCATTCAAAGTGTGAGAGCACCAAAAGCTGAAAATAGGTCTGGGGAGGAGGGGTGTTTAAGTGCCCAGTAGGCAAGTGGTTAAATAAGAAGAGAATGTGAACTGCATTTCAAGATTTCATAATTTGCCACATCACGAATGTTAATTCTCCATCACACACACTAGTTTACAAGACCGACCACTTCTGCTTCTGAGCATGCGTGTTTGTACTTTGGACTTTGTGTCCAACGGACTTGTGTACACACGATTGGAAAATCCGACAACAGAAGACATTTGTTGGCAGAAAATTTGAAAACATGCTAGCCAACATTTGATCATATGTACGGGGCTTTAGAGATTAGCACTTCTGCCTTGCAGTACTGGGCTCCTTGGTTCGAATCCCAGTCAGGACATTATCTGCATGGAGTTTGCATGTTCTCCCTGTGCTTGTGTGGTTTTCCTCCAGGTACTCTGGTTTCCTCCTCTTCTCCCAAGACATACTGGTAGGTTAGTTGGATACTGTATAAATTGGCTCTAGTATATGAATGTAATTACTAAGTGGGTTATAGGCCACCTTCAGGTGATGGCACACCCTAAACAGGAAGTTGCCTCCCTATATAACCCCTTCCACTATTGGGAGAATGTCAGTTTTTTTGCCAGCGTCTAAGGTGTTGGTCATGAGTAAAGATGTGCTGTGCTGAGCTCCACTGGAGCAATCCTTGCTGGGGCTAGCTATGCAGCTGGATCCATTCAAAGTGTCTTTTCAGGCCGAACTGAATGGTACCCAGGCTTTGTGGTGGAAGAAGCAAGGTTTAACCTGTCTCTTTTTAGAGAGCTGGACCCCGGGATCCAGTGCTTTGGTGTTTTCAGCCATAAAGTTTTTACTGGCGGGGTGCTTTACGGGTCCAGGAGTGTGGGTTCCCTGATAGTCCCTGGTTCCTGAAGGTTTTGTAATGGAGCCCACCGTGAGGGGTGAAGATTGGGTTTGTTGGTTTTACTACAGAAATCCCTGCGGTGGGAAAGGTAAGTGGAGGTTTCTAAGGAATTTTTACATTTTCCTATGTCTCCTTTAAAAAAAGTAAACGTTGTCATGCCTAAGCCCTTGTACACACGGACATTCTGACAACCAAATCCGTTGGATTTTGTCCGACGGATTTTGTCCGAAACTGTTGCATACACACGATCTGACAAAGTTGTCGGAAAATCCGATTGTACATAACGTGATGACGTTATTTCATTATGACGGGACTACGTTCAGGCTAGTAGCCAATAGCTTTGGTCTAGGAATTTGATCTGAGCATGTGTGGCACTTTGTCCGTCGGAGTATGTCCGATCGGAGCATTTTGTCGGAAAATTTTACGGACAAGTTGGAAAACTTGGTCCGTCAGATACTCAGACGGAAACAGTCCGATGGAGACCACACACAGTCGGATTATCCGACAAAATGGTCCGATAGGACACATTCCATCGGACTCTCCGACCGTGTGTACAAGGGCTTAGTCACCACTGGGGGCTGTATAGAGCACGTACCTTGTCATGCTTTCCTCAAAGATCACGCTGTGTCAGCAGAAGCAGCAGGCTTCCCTCCGGCGAGTAGCTCAGACTTCCGGTAAGATTGGGGGGGGGGGATTTTTTCCTCTAAAAATCCCCCACCTGGCCAAAACTCTCCTCCTCTCCCTGGATAGGGGGAAGCCAAAACAATTGCCGATGCCGCTCCTTTTTTTCACCGCCCCTGCACGGCAGCTTGTCACAAGTCTCCTCACCACCCCCGCCCACACACACACACGCCTATCCCGGCGTATCGGAGGCCCGCGTTCATGCGGGAAAATCCTCTTTTGAAAATAGAGGGGGGCACGTTGTGACGGAAGGGGTGTGGCCTAGCCAGCGTTTGCGTGCAGCAACGTCCAACGCGTATATTTAAAAGCTCAATTTTTGCTGGCTGCAGAAGTTGGAGGGACATGAGCAAAAAGGGGCATGTATGAGGTTGATGACACAGGCATTCCCTTGGCACATTTACTAAAAGCATCAGGCTGAGCATTAATAGCAGCGGCAGTTGCTGGACTATTTTCTTAAGCAGTGGATGCGATTTCTTCTGGTAGTACCTCTGCATTTGTGCATTGGGCTATGGTCAGAAGGGGGTATTGATACCCCCCCGAAAAAAGGGCTAAAAAGGTCTCCCTCAAGCGCTGGAAAGCCTACTCATCTCTACAATGGCATCCTCCCCTGAGAGGGGGTGGCTGGTCAGAGTGAGCATCGGGTCATGAAATGTTTGCAACTCTTTTCAACACTGCAGCCCCTGTCTATATTACTAAAGAGGTATTTTTCTTCAGCCATGATAGGACTGGAAAAGGTTAGCGGCTTTAATCGCATCCCATTGTGGGACAAAATACGACAGGTTACCTTCCATTACCCAGGACCCTCAACCTGAAGAGCTGGGGGCGGAGAAGATTTCCTTCAGGGGACCATGGTGAGGCTGATGACTCCTCTTCCGAGGGGAAAAATGCGGTGGGATTGGCTTCACAATCTGTAAGATTGATGGTGCAATTTCTTACTGAATGGTCCGCTCCACATTTATGCTACACTTAACTGAGTGTTTGGGTTCACTAAAGCCTCCTCAAGCTGTGCATGCCTCTCCTGTTCATTTATTGCTGGGAAAGCTTTTTGTATCTGAGTGGGATCACCCAGATAAGCATTTTTTCCCTCCTAAAAAGTTTTTTCACAGTTTATCCTGTGAGGGAAAAAATTCACTAAAGGTGGGGAAAAAGCATGGTGTCCACATTCAATTATCTGGAATACAGGTACATTTTCAAGGAAATACAGGGAAAACTTGCTTAATACCTAGGTTGGGGAGCAGTCCTGGAAGAGGCAACTGTCCAAGAGAAGTGGTCCAGAACAGAAATGACCTTGCTCATTAACCAACTCTAGAGATTCGGGCAGAGCACTTGGCCCTGAGGGCCTGAACATTTTGTTTATGGAATTGTCCTGTCAGGATCCAATCCGTAAATGCCACAGCAATGGCCTATATCAATCACCAAAAGGGCACAAGAAGTTGTGCAGCCTAGAGAGAGGTGAATAATATCCTATCTTGGGCAGTCTTCATTCTAGGAATAGAAAATTGGCAGGTATACTACTTGAGTCACCAGCAGTTGTTCCCAGGAGAATGGTTACTTCACCCCGATATCTTCCTGTCAATATATCAAAGATGGGGGATCCCAGACGTAGATCTATTTGCGCCCAGGTTCAACAGAGAAATTGACAACTTTGTGTCAAGAACAAAGGATTTGCTAGCACGTGGAACAGATGCCTTGGTGTTCCCGTGGAATCAGTTTTCACTAATTTCTGCATTCCCTCCTCTTATGTCTGTGTCCACGACTTCTTCACAGGATGTTGCCTGAAGGTCCTAAAAAAGGACAGGCAGCATCAAAATCTACTATTTCTAAATGGATTTGAGAAGTAATCATTCTAACTTATGGTTTAAAGAGGAAGATTCCACCCTCTCTAATCAAAGCACACTCCTCCAGGACTGTTAGTGCTTCGTGGGCAGTGCATCACCAAGCCTCCATGGCTCAAATCTGCAAGGCCACAACTTGGTCTTCAGTCCATACATTTACTAGATTCTATCAGGTGGATGTAAAAAGAAATGATGATGTCACCTTTGGGTGCAGTGTTCTGCAGGCAGCAGTATAAGTCCTCTGATCTCATGTTGCCCTACTTTGGTTGTGTCTCTCTCCCCTCAGTTGGCATTGCTCTGGGAAATCCCACATAGTAATTACTATGGCTCTGTGTCCCGTGATGTACAATTAAGAAAATCAGATTTTTATAACAACTTACCTGTAAAATCCTTTTCTTTGAAGTACATTACGGGACACAGAGGTCCCTCCCCTCTTTCTGGTATACACGTTTGTTGCTTTTCTACAAAAATGGTGGTACTCCCAGTAGTGGTAGGGGTTATATAGGGAGGCAACTTCCTGTTTAGGGTGTGCTAGTGTCCATCACCTGAAGGTGGATAACCCACATAGTAATTACTATTGCTCTGTGTCCTGTGATGTACTTCAAAGAAAAGGACTTTACAGGTAAGCTGTTATAAAAATCCTATTTTCCTACCTAATTCCAGCATGTAACTTTCTGGATACCTTGTAGGGCTCATCGACACAACCATAAATAAAATTGCATTTTCATCAGCTTTGTTATTTTTTATTTTCTTAATGCAATTAAAAAAACGCACAAAGATCTGTATTAGGTCCAGTTCTATTTATTCTATATGTAAGTGATATAACTAAAGATTTGCCGGGTAAGGTACTGTAGATCTTTTTGCTGATGACACAGAAGTGTGTAATAGAGTTGATATCCCTGGATGTGTTTGTAACATGGAGCATAATTTGGCAATTCTGGAAGATTGGTTAAAGCAGTGGAGACTGCATTTCATTGTTTCTAAATGTAAAATGATGCACCTAGGGAAAAAAATCCCTTGATATAGTACAACATTTGGGTACAGTGTTGGCCAGCACTACAGAGGAAAACATTTTAGGAGTACTTATTTCAGAAAAATTGAAGATTACAAAGAGTGTGACCTGACAGTGGGAAAGGCGAATATAATTCTAGGATGCATTACTGGAGGGATCTACAGCATGATTCCCCTATATAGATCTTTAGTTATCTCTCGGGGGGTCACCAGAAAGAGGAAGGGGGTCCTGAATCAGATTGCATTAGTGCATGACCATCTTAAGTGCCAAATTTGGAATGTAGATGTGCCATGACCCACTTGTATTTTCCTAACAATATTTCTTGGGCATTATACAAGGCACATGAAAAAACACCTTTTTTTCAAGACATGGCAGATGAGCCATGATTCAGAGCTTTTCTGCACTCCTTCAATGTTCCATTTCCTAACAGGATGGACACATTGTGAGTAGTGTGTAGTGTGGTTGCATGACCCAGGGTGAATGATGTAGCCATCTCCACAACCATCACACAGGATGCTAAAGCTCAGAGACATGCCAGCATGCCCTGTATCGGCATAGGCACAACCCTTGAGAAAAAATGCAATAGGGCAGAGTTTTCCCCCATGCTCCTGCGCTAGGACTCCCATCATGGTTTTACAGTTGTCCCTGGCAAATAAGTGAAACATCTTGCCATATTTGGGTAATCAAAGACCAGGAGCTGTGACCATTGCAGTTTTAGGATATACAAAAGCATTACACATTTTATCATTTCATTTTACACAATCTGGCATATTGATATCTATTGCTTGTCTCAAGAGTTTATCTTAATAGGAACAATCAGGTATTCATTGGCAGCAGTAACCAATTATACCAAGAAAAGACAGCATATCTTTCTTAGTAAGTGGGTGGAGCAGACCCTCGAGAGCAGCAAATCTATTGTGACTGATTTTCCTTTCTCCTTTAGAATGCACAAAACCAAGGTATTGAACAGTTTCCTGACACCATTGTAGCCTTTTTCTAGAAATCTTGTGACCATTATCTGCTAACCAATGTAACAGATCTAAAGGCCCATACACATGATCAGACTTTTTGACAACAAACATGCAAATTAGCTGGTTTGGAGCAACATCCGACCGTGTGTACGCTCCATCGGACAAACTTTTTTGGTTTTCATCAGACTTTTGTTGGCTGTGCGAACGGACAAACTTTCTGGCAACAAAAGTCTGATGGAGCAAAGTCTGATCGTGCGTACAGAAAACCATAGGACTTTTGTACAAAGTACAAACAGGCATGCTCAGAACCAATGCAAAAGATCAGACAACAATACAGAAGTTGACCAAAGGTGGCGGTAAAGAGCAGAAAAACCACGTGATTTGGTGAAAGTTGGCTGAAAAAGTCCTGCTGTGTGTATGCAATACAAGTTCAGGGCCGACTCCCTTTGTACAAAAATCCAAGGGAAGGTTTGTACAAAGTCCTATCGTGTGTATGAGGCTTAAGCCATCCTCTTTGCATGCAACCTGGCTTGGACTACACAGCAATAAATCATCAACATATTGGAGTAGGACATAACAATGACGGGGAGTCCAGGACCGCAAGGTTGCCTGGAGGGCCACTGAGTAGACTACAAGGGAGTCCACATAGCCCTGGGGCATTCTACATCATGTCATCTGGCGTTTTCTATAACAAAATGCATGTATTGGCTGTGTATTCTCATCCACAGGGAAGAAAAAATATGTTTAAATCAATCACAGAGAAATATTCAGCACTGGATGGAATGGAGGTGAGGAGTGTTGTTTATGGCCCTTAAGTCCTGCATAAACGTA
This sequence comes from Lithobates pipiens, assembly GCF_037356315.1. Lineage (NCBI taxonomy): Eukaryota > Metazoa > Chordata > Amphibia > Anura > Ranidae > Lithobates > Lithobates pipiens. The sequence continues at coordinate 57,389,826 of NW_027507903.1, read as the reverse complement.
TAACTGCCATCCAGATTTTTTTTTTTTCAAAGACTTTTTATGTTTTATCTGATCATTATGAATATTGCATTGTCTCAATAACTTATTACATTGGTGCATTTAAAGCGTTTTCTGGCACAGTGTTAAAATTAACACAGGCATGTCTTTTAAGAAAACCTTCAATGACCTCCATTGATATACTAATTAGTCTACACTGAATCTTGTTTAACCAGTCTATACACAGCAGCACAAGGCAGAGTGCGCTTTCTGACCATACTTTCTCAAGGTCGAGTGGAGTGGCGAAGGCAGGCATGTGAGAAGATGCATCTCTCACAGCTCCCGACTTTAATCTGGTACCGATCCTCCCCTAGCCGCCCGATTGAGAATCTACCAGTATATACTGCACACCTGTGCCCAAAAGACCCCTGTGGAACCACCACCGGCTCTCTGCGCCAGAGGGATGACCCATAAAGGACAGGTAGAAGCCGCGGGTCTGGAGATCCAAGATGGCGCCACCATGCTCCCTGTGAAAGGAACAGCACGAGTCCAGTACAAGCAAAACCTTAAAGCAAGTAAGCAACCCAAATCCCTCAAAAAGGAACCCCCTAAGGACATGGTATACTATGCCCAAAATCTATCTGGGGCCATGGAATCGGAGCAGCCACCCCGCTCAGGGGGCACTCAACACAGGCCGCATACCATGCAGACAGCGCCGGTCCCTGATCACTGGGGTGAGGAAGAGGGAGAGCAAGCAGAAGCCACGCTAATGGAAACCCAGGCCCCAGATGAACAAGACACAGCTCAACCCACACTGGCAGATATCTTTAAAGCTGTACACAACTGCACTGCGTCTGTTAACACATTAAAGGAGCAGTTTGGGGGCCTCAGAGAAGATGTGTCACTATTAAGGCAAGATATGCAGAAAATCTGCGAACGTACCACGGCTAGAAGATGGACAACTAAGCTCTTCGCAGCGCCTTTAGGCGATTCAGTTCGCATTGTGCGTTATACAAATATTTCACTCACTCACTCACTCGCTCAGAGTCAGCGAGGTGGAGGACCATATGCAACCCATGGCCCAAGACTCCAGAGCTGCGCTACAGATGGCGTGAGATGCAAATGATCGTGCAGAGGATCTGGAAAATCGTCTGTGATGAAACAATGTACGTATAGTGGGACTGCCAGAGATGGTGGAGGGCAGAGACCCTACTGCATACGTGGAGAACTGGTTGATAGAAATATTCGATAAAATCGCATTCTCACCCCTCTTTGTGGTGGAGCGCGCGCACAGGGTGCCATCTCATCCGCCTCAGCAGGGAGGCCCCTCTAGATCTATACTGGCAAGGATACTTCACTACCTGGATAGAGAGGCAGTGTTGCGCCAGGCAAGAGAGGGCGCAAATATCCAACATAACGGAATCAGGGTGTCCTACCCAGACTTTTGTCAGAAGTCCAGAGACGCAGAGCCAAATTTACTGATTCAAACTCCAGTTGCGGCTCCTGAAACTATCCTATGCCATGCTATACCCAGCAAAACTCCAGATAGCAGTGAGGGGCCAAGCCCAATTCTTTGTGTCAGCTAAAGAGGCCGCAACGTGGCTAGACCACAATGAACAAACACTGCAAAGAAGAGCACAAGAGGATGAGGACTGACACTTGCACCGTGAGTTGACTGGCGGACATGTACAACAACATGGCAGAAGGTGCTTTATGTTTATCTTATTCAGGGGAGACCCCCTGCATATTGTTAAAGAAGACACTCCCTGGCTAGGGGACAAAATATTTTACAATACAATGAGAGCCAAATGGATGACACATCACTAATTCAAAGGTTGTCATTAGACAGAGAGTGGTGACGGAAGGTCGCCAACAAAGTTACAGCTGCCCTGTTGGTAGCTAGCAAAGTTCATAGACCAGTTTGGTCTGCAGTTCCAACTTAAGGTTTCTTCCCTGGCAGTTGTTGGCCAAAAAAGTACACTACAAAAGACATGGGCTCCGAGCCTGCTCGAACACTGACAATTGTACAAAGATCAACCATATGGAGATGAAAAGGACCGTACGTATATCTGCACCCACAACTATCCTGTCAAATGATTCTTATTAATGGCATAAATGGCTAAAGTCCCCATAGTGTCCTGGAATGTCAGAGGCCTGCACTCCCCCTTAAAATGCACTATGATCTTTATGTGCCTAAAGAAATTCCTCCCTGGGGTAATATGTCTACAGGAGACTCACTTAACAGTAGAGACAGAATGTTTTTTGCGATACAGTTCGGTACAATTGTCGAACGATCTTTCTGAAAGAAACCAGTTTCTGCTAAAATTCTGTGCATGTATGGCCAGCATTAAACCCCATTGATAATCTATGGAATGACTTGAAGACTGCAGTCCAAAAAATGGTCACCATCAAATTTAACTGAACTTGAGCAGTTCTGCAAAGAAGAGTGGGCAAATATTGCAAAGTTAGTAGGGACATATCCCAACAGACTAAAGGCCGTAATTAAAGCAAAAGGTGGTTCAACAAAATACTGACACAAGGGGGTGATCCTTTTTTCAACTCAGTGATTCTGTTTCTGAATTTTTTTTTTTTTTAAATGTTGATGTTATATCTTTCACTTGGATGTTATAAGTTGCACTAGTATACAGAGCAGGAAAAAACAAAAAATGTGTCTGTCTTCATTTTAGGCTGCAAAGCAATAAAATTTGATGCATTTAAAGGGGGTGATTATTTTCTTTACCCACTGTGTGTATATATATATATATATATATATATATATATATACAGTAATACATATATATATTTATACAGTATATATTACAAATAAAATAGAGCACAATCGATTAACTACTTTTTTCTACTATCATTCTTCTATGTTTCTGTACGTCCATGCCTTTGTCTTTTTTCTGTTATCCTTCTATGTTTCTATAGGCCCATGCACATGGTGCTTAAAGATCAGTAAATCTGTGCTGCGTTCAGATCCATGAATTCTGAATAGAAAAAAATCTGCTTCTGAGATTAGTAATTTATGTGATTAAGTGTATAAACACATATGTGCTTCAATGCAAAATGTATTCTTAAAAAAAAAAAATATTGTGCGTGTTTACAAGCCTTTTTTTATGCAGGATCTTTCTAGCAGGGAGATCCTATGCTTAAAAGACAAAAACAGAACAATCCATAGCTCAACTCACCAACCAGTCCGCTGACCAACCAAATTAACCTGTCCAACAGTCTGCGTTAAAAACAGGCTTTTAGTTAGCATGCATTTGCAAACACATGCACAAGTTGCAAGATCTCTTCACGGCACCCTGTGTATGCTTGCAGTCCTAAACGCTACTGAATTTATGAGCGTCTCCACGGTGAGAGGACATGCATTCAATGGATAGATGAGGGGCAGGTGGTCCTGGAGGCAGCCCATTCCCCCTTAAAGGAACAGGAGCACACTGGACACCCAGCACATAGCACAGTGGCAGCAAAGGTGCCCAGTGTTTCCCCGGACCATATTTACACCAGTAACAAACAAATGGCCCCTGTCCCCACCTATAACTGGCCTTCACAGCAAGGAGCACATGGAAGGGCTTATGCATACGTTTGCAAATGGGTGTTAACTAAACCCCTGTTTTTAACGTAGACTGTTGGACAGGTTAATTTAGTTGGTCAGCAGACTGGTTGGTGAGTTGAGCTATGGAAGTTCTGTTTTTGTCTTTTATGTGTTTGCCCTTCCATGTGCTCCTTACTGTGAAGGCCATTTATAGGTGGGGGCAGGGGCCATTTGTTTGTTACTGGTGTAAATATGGTGCAGGGACACACTGGGCACCTTTGCTGCCACTGTGCTATGTGCTGGGTGTCCAGTGTGCTCCGGTTCCTTTAAGGGGGATTGGGCTGCCTCCAGGCCCCCTTGCCCCTCATCTATCCATTGAATACATGTGCTCCCACTGTGGAGATGCTCATAAATTCAGTGGTGTTTAGGCCTGCAAGCATACGCAGGGTGCCGTGAAGGGACCTTGCAGCTTACACATGCGTTTGCAAATGCATGCTAACTAAACCCCTGTTTTTATTGCAGACTGTTGGACAGATTAATTTGGTTGGTCAGCAGACTATTTGGTGAGTTGAGCTATGGAACGTTCTGTTTTTGTCTTTTATGCGTTTGCCCTTCCATGTGCTCCTTGCTGTGAAGGCCAGTTATAGGTGAAGGCAGGGGCCATATGTTTGTTACAGATCCTAAGCTTAGGTTCAGAATATTAATATGGCCATGTGCATGAAACCTTAAATCTCGACTCTAGACCATTTTTATTATCTTGGACACAGTGGGGATGGGTTACTACATCCGTCCAAGATGTGGAGGTAACTGTTCCCTGTGCCCATACTGGGAAGATTTCCTTCATTTTCTATCTATGATGTCACTTAAGTGTGAAATAAAGACAATTGCTTTAACACAGGCATATTTGCAATAAAAAACACTTTTTGTTTTAGAAGGGATTTGGGTGTTAAAACCTCTATAATTATCTTGCTTTCCTTCCATGTTCCAAAACAAACTGCAACAAGTCTTCAGATGCACACAGCTATATCTGTCATAGTAAAAATGGTTCTTATCCTATAGTAATGTAACATGGAAATGAGAAGAAATATAGTGTTTTGCTTACCTGTAGCCAGGCTGACTGAGGGTCATTACACAACATTAGACTGCACTGTTTTCATACAAAGCAGCAGCTTATCAGCGGCATCATTCACTCAGCAATGTCTGGAAGATTATCTGTGGTATGTGAAATGTATTGACATCAGCTTAAGAAGAATTATCTTTTAACTCCACAATTACCTTTTTTTTCATGACTTGTACTATAGATCAGTTTTTGATCTTGATGACCCCTTATAGTTGGGTCCCTCAGCAACCCTGCAGTGTATAAGAAGGCTAGCTCTGCATGGGTACATGTACTATCTTCTGGACATTCCTCCGCACTATGGCATGGTCTTACAGCAAGCTCTACACCTGGTTCTAATCATCAGATTTTAAAGTGAGGCCTTGCATTCAGCTTGCTACTGAACTACTAGTACAACGATTTGGAAACTCATGGATTGTACATCTGCCTGTTGCCCATCCTGACCTACAGCTTGCCTTTAAATTAGCCTTAATTTACATTTGCCTACCCCGATCTCTAGTCTCTCTGTGTCTGATTTCCTCTCACAAATTTGTGCCATGTCTGTTTTCACCTGCAAGTTGGCTATTGCTGTCCAGGTTTTCCCAAGTGCTGTGCTTCGACATTTCAGCAGAGTAATATTCACTCCATCACTGGCTCTACTGAGGACCTCACACACTGGGGTTACACCTCTAAGAAAGTTCAATGTGCCCTGCTAGTGACACAAAGGGTTTAATATACCCCCAACACAATTTGTACATTGTCAGGTCTACTCACCTGCAGTGCTGTATGTTATGATCTATTGGAAATTTGGGGTGGAGGGGTCTTCAGTGTACCATGGAGAGGACATGAACGATAATCATATTGTTGCCCTGCTCCTCTACAGCCTTCCAGAGACATATACTGCTCTCATTAATGCTTTAGAAACCAGACCTGAGCAGGAGCTGACACTGGAATACATCGAATAATATATTAAAATATTAATCGATGAATATGAAAAGAGAATATATGCACCATAATGACAAAGCTCTTAAGATGTACAAAGTCACAAAGCACAACATAGAAAGCTGAGCCAGTTTTTGCTGTAAAAGGACTGGTCACTTAAAAAAGGTCTGTTCTATCTGGAAAGCCGAGCAGTAAAAGCTAGAGCTATCCACAAAAAGAGTCAAAAGCATTCACAAAGGAAACGGCAGATACATAATGGACTGGCACCTTTAAAGTGACACAAAGCGGCAAGCCCTGCGGCTGGTGCATAGACTCAGGTGCGGCAAGCCACATGACTAGCCATGAGACCTTTTTCACAAACATTGATTACAGTGCAAAAGACAAAATTTTCCTAGCAAACGGGAAAAGCATCACATCCGAAGCTACCCACCCCCTGCAGCTCCTGTGACATATGCGGTCCAATGAAAACTCCCACGCCAGACGGGAACAGATATCTACTGACCTTCATTGATGATTATTCCAGGTAAACAACTACTTATCTGATGAAACATCAGAGAAACGTCAAGAGTTTGTTGATATGTCTAGCAACAAATTCCAATGCAAACTAGGAATAATATGTACTGACAATGGAGGAGAATACACAAGCAAATAACTGGTTTCATATCTTAAAAGACAAGGAATAGTACACCAGATATCCACACCATACACTCCTGAACAAAACGGTGTAGCAGAAAGGAAAAAATCACACTCCTATAGAAATGGCCAGGTGCATGTTATCGGATGCCAACCTACCTCACAAGTACTGGGGAGAAGCTGTCATGACTGCAACCTACCTACAGAACAGACTACCTTCAAGGGCCATGAAAAGTACTCCATTCGAAATGTGGCATGGATTTTGAATGGAGTACTTTTAATGCCTCTTGAGGGTAGTCTGTAGCATAGGGCACATCCGAGTGTTTGGATGTAAAAAATATGCCTATATTCCAAGTGAAAAGTGATCCAAGCTGGAAAACAGAGCCATAGAGGGCAGTCTAGTAGGCTACAGGCTACTCACTGAGTTACTCCCAGAAATTTGGTAAAGATTATGATGAAATATTCGCTCCCATCGTAAAACACTCCACCATCACAGCGCTTCTTAGCGTTGCAGCCGGGAGGGACATGCAAGTTAAACACCTAGATGTTAAAACTGCTTTCCTATATGGAGACTTTAAGGAAGACCTCTACATGGAGCAACCACCATGGTTCAAGCAAGGAGACAACCTTGTGTGTAAACTTCAGAAGAGCATCTATGGTCTTAAGCAATCTGCAAGGATGTGGAATGAGAAAGTAAACAAAGTATTTACCAGAGAGGGATTCTCAAGAAGTAAAGCAGACCCCTGTCTCTACTCCAGAAATCAAGAAGAAGGATATACATCCTTATCTATGTCGATGATATTGTAGCCTGTTTTGAACAAGAAGGGGATTACAGGCAGAGAGTTCACAAGCTGAAAGAACATTTTGAAATCAAAGAACTTGGGAATATTAGCTACTATCTAGGAATAGAGAGAAAAGAATATTATGAAAGTTACCTTTTTAACAGATCTTGGAAATCTTGGAACAATTTCATATGCAAGAAGGAAAGGAAGTGAAAACTCCAATGGAACCAGGCTATCAAAAGATCAATGAAGCTGAAAACTTGCTACCCACCAATGACATGTAACATAGAGCAATTGGTAAGCTGCTATATGTTGCCTTTGTAACAAGACCAGACCATAGTATGCCGCAGCAGTGGGCATACTATGCAGGGAACTCTCAGCTCCCTGTCATTGTGACTGGAACACAGTTAAGCCCCATACATTTTCTGCTGAGTTTTTCCTTTAGATTTACCAAAACCATATAATATGAGGTCAAACCTTAGGATTTTCAAAGTGTATGCAATCAGGCAGGCCCTTGCACTACATGGTTTTGGTAAACCTGAAGGAAAAACTCAGCAGAAAAACTGATAGTGAGTATGGGGCTTAAAAAGAGTGATGCAGTACCTCAAAGGAACAATTCAGATGAAGTTACAGTTACCAGCAACATCAAATCCAAAACTGGTCAGATATGTGGATGCTGATTGGGCTGGGCACTGCACAGAACGCAAATCTACAAGTGGATTCAACTTCCAGTATGGGGAAGGAACCATAAGTTGGTCTAGTCGAAAGCAAGTAACTGTCACTCTATCTTCAACTGAAGCAGAGTACATTTCAGCAGCACATGTATGTCAAGTGATATGGATTCATCAACTTTTTGTGGACATTGGGATAGACATGTCAAAACCAATTCCCATTTTTGAAGACAACCAGCAATGTATAAAGCTTCCAAAATCAGAAAGGGTCAATCCTAGGACCAAACACAATACTGCTGAGAGAGTACTGCAGTGCTGATGCACTCACCAAGCCTTTATTGAAGGAACATCATAATTATATCCAGAAGAAGCTAAATATAATTTGACAAAACACATGCTGCTGAGAAGGGGTGTTGGAAGAGCAACAGCATGTAATGTAAAGTTGCTTATATAAAATGACTATATACTGCATATGCATTATGCCTATCTAAGCAGCAGGTGGCGCTGTAGTATTATAGTGTATAGTTATGTTTTCTATGATATAACAGGATATATTATCTATCCTATTCATGTTTCTCCATGCTGTAAGACATGTAATATATTTCTCTATGAAAGTAAAGCTGTATTATTGCATCCAAAAAGCTTCCATTGCTTATTGCAATACTCTGCATATTACTGTTGTCCGTTTTCTTTCTTTTTTTTGCATGCTAGTCTCATATCAAAAATGGAGAGTTTACTAAAGTTAAGAAAATTCTCATACGACAGCATAAAAATTCAGAAGTTATAAAGTTTGTTGTAGTGCACTCTTATTGAATTTTTGAACAACAACTGTACTGATTAAACGAAAATCATACGATCTGGTATCTTATGAAAAAAAAAGTTGTGCTTGTCGCATCTAACAATTTTGTATAAATTGTTGCAATTGGCTCTCGAAAGCTGTGTATTAATGATCAGATTATTGATTCGAAAGCGGTATTTTTCATACGATTTTCTGATCATGTGTATGGGCCTTAAGTCTAGTAGTGCTCTTATAGTGGCTTGACTTGCCAGTCAGTTGGTTGTATCCTTTGCCATTTTAAGTTATGATCCAGTGTTGTGGATGTTAACAGTTTGTCTAATGCCGCATACACACGACCGGACTTTCCAGCAGACTAGGTCCGAAGGGATTAGTCCGTCAGACAATCCGATCGTGTGTGGGTTATTCCGATAGTTTTTCAAAAATAAATCAGACAGACCTAGAAATAGAACATGTTTCAAATCTATCCGATGGACTCAATTCCGACTGACTAAAATCTGGAAAACTGTTCCTCTGTGTGCTGGTCCGGTGGACCAAATACGACGCAAGGGAAGCTATTGGCTACTGGCTATTGAATTTCCTTGTTTAGTCCCATTTACAACATCACGTTCAAAACAAACGGACTTTTGAACTGACTTAGTCCGTTCATTGGGAAAGTCCATCAGAACTCAGCCAAAAGTCCGTCTGGAAGCCCGTCGGACCTAGTCTGCCAGAAAGTCCAGTCATGTGAACGCGGCATAAGATAAATGAGCTGATTATTTTGGAATAATGGCAGTGGTCATTCTGTAAATAGTCATTGTGCGATAGTAATTGAATCGTTTTTGTCCTTAGATGAGGTCATAATTATCAAAGGCTAGCCTAAGGCTCCATACACACTGGCTTAAAAATCGCTGCTTCTACAGGAGGTTTGTGTTCTGCATTAAGAAGCAGCTCAATGTTATAATGATATCCTATGTGTCCATGTACAGTAGGACGATTAGAGTCATATTTTAAGCTCTGCGATTAAAGGTAAGAAAAAAAACCTGGTTTGCATTCCCGATTGGAGCTTTCTGGCAGAAAAAAAAAACTTGCCTAAACTATGTACAAAAGTGCTCTATATGAGCGTTTTTTTTTTCTGCCAAGGGAACTGCTTTTTTTTTTTTTAATCCCAGTGTGCATGGAACCTAATAAGTCAACGTATTTGGAATAAAAATAAATTGCTATAAATGTGCCTAACATCCTTTTAATGTCTACACTTGACTTTTTCCCGATACGAATGGTGATTCATACCATGTTTATGGGTTTACTTTCATGGATGTGTTAAGAAACGTACAACTTTCTAGACTTTTTCTGTACCGGGTGCTTCCTCTCTACAGCTGTGGGGTCGGTCTTTCTATTCAGAAAGGACAGATGTATTTTGGTGTAAACTTGTGTTTTGATGTACTGTCCAACAGTTTATTTGTATTACCCACATCCAGGAAACTGGGTAACCCTCTGAAAAAAGAAAACACTATACGGATGCCATATTGACTAGTCAACTCATGTCTCAGATTAAACTTCAAAGATTTGTGATTTGAATCCGTCCTGCTATTATGACACTTAGGTTTATTCATCTGAGTTTTCACTTTGCTGTGTTTAACCATTACACTTGCAAATTAAATACAGTCATCAATTAAAGACTGCTATACCTAAAACTGAAATGTTGCAACATTGTCATACGAAGCGGCGATAGCTCCTAGTCTTGACAGATCCTTTGAAGGGATAGTGTTACTTTAGGAGTCAGGAACATTTTGTGAAAACATTTACTTTTTCGTTTTCAGTGCCAAAAGCCTTGCACCAAGTATGACCAGAACTACTGAAGTATAACATTAAAGTATAACTGAAGGGAAAACTATTTTTTTTTTCAGTTTTAGATTGAGTGGAGAGGGATTAGAACACCAGTCAGATTTTGTATTGCTGTCTGTGCCCTCGTTAAGGAGATTCACCCTCTCTGTGCCGGTGACCGTTATCAACAAAAGTGAAAGAAAAGATTAAATTGTAAGCAAGAATAGAAGGGAAATCTCCCAATGGGGACACTAGTTCTAGTGACTCTGGCTAACTACCAGGGATTTCTCTCACTTTGGAGGCATATCTTCTTCCTATTGTGGCTACAGGACAGAAAGTGAATGGAAAACTCTGTAATACACAAGCACAAGGCCCTCAGGCCGAATCCGGCCCTCAAAGGCCATTTAATGTGGCCCCCGCACCTCTTCTGCAGATGCGAAACCCCCTTATCTCTGCCCCTACAATGCGGTCGACAGCAAAGAGGAGAGCAAAACTCCTCCTGCAGATCCTGTGCCTCTCTGTGCAGCTGCACCAACCCCTCGTCTCCGCTTCCCCTGGTCTCAGCATTCAGCAGACTCCAGAACCTGACTCCTGCCCTCTTCTGGTCCTCCTCCTGATCCTGCACTTTCTGCTTCCCAGCTCCACCCCTGGGACACAGATGGCAAACGATTTGACAAAAAACACTTACACCAATGTTTCTCAACTCCAGTCCTCAAGGGGCCCCAACAGGTCATGTTTTCAGGTTTTCAATTATTTTGCACAAGTGATTTGATCAGTTTCACTGCTTTAGTAATTACCACAGCCATTTTATCTGCGGGAAATCTTGAAAACATGACCTGTTGGGGCCCCTTGAGGACTGGAGTTGAGAAACACTGCCTTAGACCCCATACACACTATTAGATTTTCTTCAGATTTTTGTCTTCAGATTTACCAAAACCATATAATATGAAGTCAAACCTTAAGGCTTAATGTACACGGGACGTTTTTACAACCTCTCCTGAACGATTTAACTTGGCAGATAGTAACACAAACGTTTAAAACGTCAGTTTGCCATGTTTACATGCCACGTTTAGCCGCATTTGCGATTAGAAATGTTTAAAAAAAAAAATTTTTTTTTTCAAAATACCCAAACATGAAAAACGCCTGTAAACGAAACGCGGCTAAAAGCAAGTTACCGCATTTAGCCGTGTTTGGCATCTGAAACGTTGGAAACTTCGGTGCCTTCAAAGAAAAGCCTATAAACGCAACTGCGTAAAAAAATGACATTAAACAAACCTGTGTACATGTACACATAAGATAACGGATGAATTCAGAGGCAGTTGAAAAAGCATCCAACTGCCTCTGAACGTCCGTTTACCAGCAGCAGTGTACATGAGACCTAAGAGTTTCAATGTGTATGCCATCAGGCAGACCCTTGCACTACATGGTTTTGGTAAATCTGAAGACAAAAATCTGCAGAAAATCGAATAGTGTGCATGGGGCTTTACACTATTCGAAATGAAAAAATAAAGTTTTTGCCTTTTGTTATGCTTTAACTTTTTAAAGCTATTGTTCGATTATTTAATTTTAAACAATACAAAACATCTCTGATGGCCACACTTGCTTGAGGCTTAGATGGTCAAGAGGTGGTAAAACCACAGCTCTACCATCTGTTTTTACTGCCCATTGGCCACGCCAATGAAAATGAGCTCTTACAGCTTATTATTTTGCACGTTTTGTGATTTGCCAGATGTTATTTTTTAATAACCTTATTTTGAAATCTGCATGGAAAAAAGACTCAAGATGTTGAACATTACATTTCATTTTTGTTGTTCAACAAAGTTTCCGCATTTAGGCTAAGACTGGCCATACACTGCGTCATAGTCTCCTGTGATGCTGCTGCATGGAGCTTCAGTAGTAATAATTAGGAAGTATGAGTGGTTGACCTACGACCAATACTAAGTGTACCATCTGTTGAAGGAGCTTCCAGCATGCCTGAACATATGTGCTATCAGAAGGTGTACAATTGCTCTGAGAAATAGAATGTTTTTTTTTTCTGATAAGCTTAGAGTTTTGTGTTGTTCAGGATTGGAGTTCAAATTTCATTTGAAGCAGAGCAAAGACTGGGCACATGTCATTCAATGGTCATATAATGGGCACTGTATAGAAGTGTAACAAATGGTAGTTAGCAGGACATATTCATAGTCCTCTTTGTGCAGAGGTATACCCCCACGCAACATAATGTTTACCTTAAAATGCAACTGAGCACAGACTATGCACATTACATGATTTACATATTAATAGAAGAGCTTTAAACAAGCCATCCCTGACCTCTCCAGCTGTTTTTAATGTTAAGTTATTCATTCTGAAAAATCTTGAACTCCTTAACAGCGGGTCACTCACTTGGCACTGCCACAATTCACAGAAAGCCATGTATTTTTTTTGGAATGAATACAAGGTGTAGCTCTTTTATGGGGATGATATAACAAATGGCCACCCCCAAGCAGAATATTGCACTAAGCCTGCAGATAAATAAGAGAATCAGACCCCCTCACCAAGTGGAAGAGTGGCTAAGATAATAAAGTCGCCAGTGCCTCCACTATGAACAGAGGGGGTTCATCTCCTGGGAAATGACCATTAATGTATCCAAAGTAATTGGGAGAAGAGGAACTACTGCATCCCACACATGCCATTAACCATAAGTATTAAGATGCACACAGGTATGCAAATAACACAGATATAATAAAAGATTAATAATAGTACATAGAGTACATCTAGTGTACAAACAGGTATTATCAGCCAAGGCCAACAAGAGTCCTGGTGAAATTGTGCACAATTACCCAGTTATATATACTGTATATAGTTCTAACAGATACCTCCAGGTGAATGTTGCAGCAAAGTTCAGTTGCAGGGACCCCTGAGGATGATTGCGATGCAGCAATTGTCTTTGTGTTGGAGACCTGAAGACAAGATCAGTGGTAATGGGGAGATCCTTCAACTGTTGTCCAACCATCCTTCAACACAGCTTCTCCCTGGTGGGACATTGCAGTTACCTTTCTACTCTGCTCTTTCTTGCCTCACTAGTAGTTTCCAATCTGACATGCAACCAGTCCTCTAATGACCAGAAGTGGGCTTTCTAATGACTAACCTGGCTCTAGCCTATGCTGGTTATCAAGCCCTAAACTAAAACTAGCTATAGAATCCCAGACCAGAGGGGACATGGGTAACCAGAATAGCAGGAGCTGTATATAAACTCTACCAAGCTATTTGGCACTGTGCATGTGAGATAATAACAAGAGGACAGAAATAGTTTGTCACAAGAATTTAGATATATACTCAAGAAGCTATGGGCAGCTGAAGTTAAACTATTAGAACAAGAATACTTGCATACCGTACTTGCTTCTGATCTGGGTGAATATACAGCAGCAATATAAGGCCATATTGCTTAGTTCTTTGTCTCTCCACTTCCTCCTCCTGGGGTTTTCAAAGCCCCTTCCACAGACAGGAATTGTTAATACATAATTATACATAACACTGTGATATTGGCAGCTAACAGTGGATGGCAGCAGAGCACTAAAATGTATCTCCTGGCTGCTTTGTTTACATAGCAGTAGGGATTGCCCTCAACATCCACGCTAGACCCTTATAATGAAGGTCTGGTATGGTTTGGAAGAGGTGACCCCATGACAAGAGAAGCAAAAGTAAAACGGTGTGGGAGTGATGATGGTCTGTTATGGATTTTACCAACTTGCGTTCTTTTGACGTGTTTGGTTTATGCAGGATCTAAAAAACAAGCTCACGGCCACAGCAACTTTGACCTGTTGTCTCTTTTGTACAGCTGTCTTCTGGCTTTCACTGGACTCACATGGTGACCCCCCAACAAATTGCGTCAGCATGGAGAGTGGAAGGTCATAGATGAACTTCAATTGCCTGATGTCTTCTGTAGAAGTGTGAACCAATTCAGAGCTGTCAATATCCTAGTAAGGTAACTGGGGAATAGCTGACCACTTGGAACAAAGGGCAGGGGACACAGTTAGGGACTAATAAACAGTTTATTTGTCACCTGTCCAATGCTATCACATAGTAGGATTATTATAACCCTTGTGACAGCAATAAAATGAAGTAAAACATGTAAATATAAAAAAAAATAAAAAATTAGATAAATAATAATAAAAAAATTATTTAAAAGCAGCCCTGTTGCCTCACGCATACACATACAAAGGAAAACACACACATAGAGCAATTTTTGGTAGCGTAATTTTTCATAATTTTGCCAGCAGACACAGTTTTGAGAATTTACATATTTTAAGAATCTATTTGCTTGACACAAACTCATCTTTTATTTAAAAATATGGAGATTATGGGGTTGATTTACTAAAAGCAAATCCACTTTGCACTGAAAGTGCACTTGGCAGTGCAGTCACTATAGATCTGAAGGGAAGATCTGAAATGGGGGGAAACTCTGCTGATTTTATCATCCAATCTTGTGCAAACTAAAATGCTGTTTTTGTCATTTTCCTTGCATGTCTCCCTCAGATCTACAGCGACTTCACTTCCAAGTGCACTTGCAGTGCAAAGTGGATTTGCCTTTAGTAAATAAACCCCTATATGTTGCTTGTTTGCAGTACAATTCATTTTAGTGTATTTGTTACCGAAGATGTAGATTTGATGAACAATTGCTCAAATGTCACGCAACACAAAAAATTGCAATTACCATCCTTTTTTTTCTATAGTACCTTTGCTTTCAGAAAATAGATAACCATTTCAGGGTTTTATATAACTGTGTTTCCAAAAAATGCTGACTTTAACATATACTATATGTAGAAAAATGTGAAAAAGGGGTAATGGTTAAGGGGGCCTACAAAACAATAAAAGCGACACGGCCCCCCCCCCCAAGTCCTTACCCTTTGGGCCAGTTTCTCAAGTGATATTTGTTTTTGTACAGATAGGAAAAGATCACATAGCAAGTAGGTTTTGAATTGGCTGCAACTAGCCTTATTGTTCTCCCAGTATTAGAAAAAATTGGCATAATCAGCAGTTCTAGCTTTCAATAACTTAGGCAATCCATACCAATAAAACATACCTAAAATATTTTCGCTTGTCTGGCACAAGGTATCGCTCTCTAGAACTAATGCTTTAATGGGAAAAATGAGTAAAACTGTAGTTACACAAATGTCTGTCAGATTGGGGCCTCTCCCTTTATTTATTTCATATTTTTCTATTTTTATTTTTTTGTTGCTAAAACCCTGTTGTGCTGTGTATTTTATCCTAGGGGTACAATTATTTAAAGGCAGACAACATTTTTCCATCATCATCATCATCACATCTGTTATATGGTCCCCCATCGTTGTTAGTGTTGTAGTGATTGTGGCGTTGTAATGAGAATTATATATCATAAAACTGCTGTAAGAATACAGCTGTTTGTTCCACTAGATGCCAAAATAATCCAACGAGCGATATGTGATGGATTGAGACGCACAAAGGACACCGTTGTTTTGTCCTTGAAATGAGCAAACTGCATTGATTTAGCAATAATGTAACATGTCTAGCCACCACCAATTTCCTCCTTCTATCTGTGACAGACTCTTTGTAGTAGAAGGTATTGCCAGTGGCAGATTTAATTTAGTCATTTTTTTCTTTATTGTTGATATTTGGAGGCTACGCTGTATGAAGTGCAGTCTGAATGCTAGAGCTCTGTTGGCTGTTATTGTGCAATCAGTTGATGTTTTCTCATCGCTTTAGTGAAACACAGATATCGGTGCCCTCTCCCGGAGTTGTGTAACCATCCGTAATTTATATTTGTCTCTGGTGAAGTCTGCGAAGTCTGAAAATGTATTTTCTCAGTAATATATGTTTGAAGAGTCCGACCAGAACTGATATTAATGTTACCGATGCACCCTGAGGGCCTCAATTACTCACTAGCTGTTTGGTACTTGAGGACTTCATATGTGAAAAATCCCCTTTGAAACTTCAGATTCCCTTCTTTTGCTTCTGCAGAACTCACTCAATCTGCCTAAATTTCTTTTAATTTTAACGGAAAATTGCCTAAATTTTAACACAATAAAATAAAATCAATTAGGACTAATTAGACGCTATGGAATGACTATGGCAGCTTAGATGACTGGAGAACTCAAGGGCAGACATGGAGTTCCTGGGAGACAGAAGAAACCAATGTAGATATTTTATTGGATAGCAGTTTTGAAGGGATTTTCATTGGGAATTTACATTCACATACTGTAATAGTCCCATGTTTAAATATGGAGGGACTGGAGGAAATGATTAGTGGAAACAATCAGGGTAATTAAATAAACCACCTTCTAATTCAGGGAAGCATTGCAACAGTTTCGAGAGTTCTGACATGTCTGAAAGATTCACATAGATGTTTTTTGCACCATTTTAAATAAGAACTAAAGGCAAAACTCATGGAATGGCACTATTCTAGGTCATCAAGGCACTTCAATAACATAAAATGACAAATAATTATTATTGATATACACAGAAAAAAGCCAAAAGGTCTAAAAGTAGAAACATCAGAGATTTTTAGACCTTTTGGCCTTTTTATGTGCATATCAATAAGAATTGTTTGTCATTTTATACATCATTGTAGTGTAATTTGGATGCCTTAGAAAAGTCCCATTCCATATGTTTTGTGTTTTGTGTCAAGTATTAGGGATGTGGGACCATTGTAATAATTTTGTATACACCCACTACCCAAACTATAAAATATGGAAAAATATAATAAAATAATAAATATTGAATATGCTTCAAAACTTATAAAAAAATGGTGACAGTCAATATGAATCCATAATTAATGAGTTCATGAGAAAAAGTCCATAGATGATCAACACTTGCAATCCTATGTAAGAACACCACGGTGATTACACACACTTGAAAATGCGCACACGTGCCCGTCACCTTACAGTGAGTGCGCTTACCAGATTAAAGCTTAATGAGAGCGTTGTAAATATATCCTTAATCGCCTCAGGGTACTCCTCCTCTTAGTGGATCAGCACACCGCAATTATAAGTAGTATTCATATGCACACATCTTAGTCCAAGATCCCATAACTTGCTATCAATGGCTCAAAAGAAGAAGAGGGAACCAACATAGTGTAATACTGATAGGAAGTTTAATAAGAGCAAAGAAAAGGTAGCACACTTACAAAAACATCGAGTCAGTACAGCATATACGATAGAGCATAAAAAAGGTTCCCCATTGACAACGTCAACTTATGACGAAACGTGTCTGGGAAGGCACGCAGTGACGCCATCACGTTGTAGGAGAGGAGGACGGGCTCCCGAATGCTGGCCGGCTTTTTTATGCTCTATCGTATATGCTGTACTGACTCAATGTTTTTGTAAGTGTGTTACCTTTTTTTTGCTCTTATTAAACTTCCTATCAGTATTACACTATGTTGGTTCCCTCTTCTTCTTTTGAGCTATTGATAGCAAGTTATGGGATCTTGGACTAAGATGTGTGCATATGAATACTACTTATAATTGCGGTGTGCTGATCCATTAAGAGGAGGAGTACCCTGAGGCGATTAAGGATATATTTACAACGCTCTCATTAAGCTTTAATCTGGTAAGCGCACTCACTGTAAGGTGACGGGCACGTGTGCGCATTTTCAAGTGTGTGTAATCACCGTAGTGTTCTTACATAGGATTGCAAGTGTTGATTATCTATGGACTTTTTCTCATGAACTCATTAATTATGGATTCATATTGACTGTCACCATTTTTTTATAAGTTTTGAAGCATATTCAATATTTATTATTTTATTATATTTTTCCATATTTTATAGTTTGGGTAGTGGGTGTATACAATATTTTTTGTATGTTGGCGCAGCTTTCTGTATTTCTTTATTGTTGTTAGGTGTGTGTATCCCACTTATTGCTGCTGCCTTCTTTATAGAATAATGTTGGTTTTTGGCTAGCGCAATTTATTTTTTCTTCATTGTAATAATTTGGTCTGTTAAAGGCAAGGAGATATGCCTTTAACAGGATAGAGAAAGGTATGGACAGAATGCCTGTAAGTTTAATATTTGACATCTGTGTCCCATTGGGGAGATTTTCCTTCACTTCCAGTCCCATATCTAACACACGAAGTTAGAGAAAATCCTCTAAGTAAGGAAATACCTGGGTGTCGCTAGGTCACCAAACTAGGGTCCCAAGTGAAAGATGTCCCCAGAACAGTAATTGAGGGGATAACTCAAAATTTTGGAGTTTTTTTTTAACTTACACTCTCAGCGATAATTGTAAACAGGACTAATTAAGAGAGCAAATTTTCCTAATGGGGTACAGACAGCAATAAAAGCTGACAGGTGTTCTAATGCCTCTCCATTTTCTCTAAAACTTTAAAATAATTCATTTTTGTCTTTAATCTTACTTTAGCCTGTTCCCGCCTGGCCTATGGCAAGATGACACCGGCGGGAGCCTCTCATCCTTCCAGGTGGATGTCATATGCTGCGGCGCGATCTATCACCGGCTGCGTCGCCCAGCCAATAACTGATCACTTTACCAGCCTGTTGCTACTGTAACCAATCACAGCAGGTCACATCACAGTTGTTAACAATGAATGACTTCCTTTCAAGCCATTAATTGTATACGATTGTGTTGCTAGCTGTGATTGCTCACAGTGATCACATGGTACAGACTGAGCCAATCACAGCTAATCACAACAAAACAAATGGAATTAATTAATTTCATTCAGTAAAATGCTTGCTTATAGCAATGAAATTCATTGCTAAAGGCAAACATAATGTGTAAAAGTAAAAAAATAGATCACTTTTTACATTACTATGGAAACATTATATTGCTCTGGCAAAAGTGTGTTAAAAAAAATCTTAAAAAAAAAAATAAAAAAAAAATATATATATATATATATATATATTAGGGCTGTGGAAATTAAAGATGACTTCCTCGATAAATCAATTCATTTTTTTGTCCAATCAAAATTGAAATTGAAAATGATCGATCAAAAGAGTTCCGTCAGAGATCCCGTGACATCACGGACATCAATGTCATTGGACTCCTTCCCCCTTCTCCAAGTGCCTCTGTCTGCTAACGAAGGGAAGAGGGAACTTCTGATTGAACATAATGTGTATGGGGGAGGAGCTACGCATGACATCACCCGCTGCTGCCATACAAAACTAACACGATTGTCAGTTTCACATGCTGTGTTTTTATCATCTTTATGTGAGTAGTTTGTGTTTGAACACACAAAATACTTATACTTAAGCAGTGAGCACTTAGATCTTTTCTTTCTACCCATGACCTGGCGTCCTTGCTGAGATCTAAGGAGACGTGAGAGAAGTTTATGATCCGTGTTAACCCTTTTGATACCCGCTTACATGACCACCTGTTTGCACAGGGGTCCATGCCATAAGGTGAGAGTGATTAGTTAGACCGATGGTGGAGGGATTGTCACACTACTGTGGAAAAAAAATTACTTTCTTCAGTGGTACAGTTTTAATTTAAAACATATTTGTGTGAACTGTGAAGTTAAGTCATGGATTGTGGAAACTAACTAGTGTCGGGTGATTGTATATAGTGTATACCACATTTACCACTGACTAATACAGAGTTGCACTGTCTGCAAGGAGATCAGTTAAAAGTAGTTGGATCTGTATGTGTGTTATAATTAATCAAAAGTAGTCGATTAATCGATTAAAAAAAAATTGATTAATCAAACACGAACATTTTAATCAGTAACAGCCCTAATATATATATATATATATATATTTTTTTTTTTTTTCCTGTACTATCACCAATCAGTGTCCCTGATCACCGCCACACCAGTTATATGATGACTGTACTGCACTGGTGACATTATGTAGGAAAAAAAAATACATTTTGGGATCAAGCCTACACTAGTGTCCTAGGGTCCCCTTAAGTAAGCAGCTTGCAATGGGGGCACTCAGAGAGGAGGAGAAGACAAGATCGCCAGCAGGGGACCCCAGAAGAAATGGGGTACAGGGCCACCAAATTGTTGCACAGAACAAGTATTTATAGCATGTTTATTATTTTTAGAAAAAAAAAAAAAAGCTTTACAATCACTTGAACTTTTTGTTCACTACACGAATCTAAATATAGCTCATCCATTCTCATTCCAGATTTTTTTTATACCTTCTTAGTATATCATCATTGATTTATCTAATTGTATATATTTAATATACCAGTATTACAGTATAAATGATTGTTTACAAAGAATGGTAAAGTAAAACTCAAGGCAAATTGTTGAAATTCATATACGATTTGTGTTTTACCTTCAAGTAAATTTGACACTAGAGGCCAGAGAATTCTTTACAAGCGCCACCTCCCCTAAATATATTCAAAAAGTACCAAGAAACAAAAACTGTGAGTTTTGAGGTGCAAAAAAATCAAATCAAATTAATATTACAAAATTTCATAATTTTATTTAACCACTTTCAGACCGGACCATTTTGCTGGTCAAAGACCAGACCACTTTTTGCGATTCGGCACTGCGTCACTTTAACTGACAATTGCGCGGTCGTGCGACGTGGCTCCCAAACAAAATTGACGTCCTTTTTTTCCCACAAGTAGAGCTTTCTTTTGGTGGTATTTGATCACCCCTGCGGTTTTTATTTTTTGTGCTATAAACAAAAATAGAGCGACAATTTTGAAAAAAACGCATTATTTTTTACTTTTTGTTATAATAAATATCCCCCAAAAATATATAAAAAAAACATTTTTTTCCCTCAGTTTAGGCCGATACGTATTCTTCTACATATTTTTGGCAAAAAAATAGCAATAAGCGATTATTGATTGGTTTGCGCAAAAGTTATAGCGTTTACAAAATAGGGATAGTTTTATAGCATTTTTATTAATAATTTTTTATTATTTTTTTTACTAGCAATGGCGGCGATCGGCGATTTTTATTGTGACTGCGACATTGTGGGGGACCCATCGGACATTTTTGACACATTTTTGGGACCATTGTCATTTATACAGTAATCACTGCTATATAAATGCAGTGATTCATGTGTAAATGATACTGGCAGTGAAAGGGTTAACCAGGGCGTGGCAGTGTAGGGGTTAAGTGTTCCTAGGGGTGTGTTACTAACTGTGGGGGGGTTGGGCTTTCATTTAGTGAACACTGATCTCTGCTCCAATCACATGGAGCAGAGATCAGCGTCACTAGTTGCTAGGCAAAATGGAGAAATGCTGTTTACACTGCATTTCCTCCATTCAGCCGTCCCGTGAGACGATCGTGGGGATGCCCGCGGCGATCGAGTCCGCAGGTCCCATGACCGGACTCACGGGGGACCCGACCAGCGCGGGAGCGCGCCGCCGGCGGCGCGCTCCCGATGGCAGGGCGGCATTGAAGATTGGACGTACATGTACGCCAATATGCCTGCCCGTGCCATTCTGTCAACGTACATCGTCGTGCGCTGGTCGGAAAGTGGTTAAATGGTCATGGTTAAAAAAAGACAATAATATTTAAAACTAGAGCATGAAAGAATCATGTGGTCACAATACAAAAGTTGGTTGCCTCAACATGTTTCACAACAATCGTGACTTCTTCTGGACCTTAATACAATGTCACCCAAAAGTGATCAAGGTTCCAAATGGTCTTCAGGGCCCACCAAGAGGTCCAATGAGGTGTCAGTGTGCCATATAAAGGGGAACTATAGCCCTATGTTCATACCCTGTTGTGATAGAAAGTCAAGGAATTTACAGGTTGATGATATCACTCCCCAAACGTATACGTCATATACTTATGGTAAGCTTCAAGGGGCTGTGCCATCCAAACATTTCCTTCCTTGAAGATAACCATATTCCTTTCCTTAGTATCAATATGATACCATTAATCCAGGGAAGATCAAAGATTGATTAATCTATCCCAGGGGAGCATCCCTTTTCTCCTTGGATAAAAAAACCTGCAGGAACCATGCAGGGTGATCGGCCTGTATGGTACCTGCAGGATTTTTTATCCAAGGAGAAAAGGGATGCTCCCCTGGGATAGATTAATCAATCTTTGATCTTCCCTGGATTAGTGTTTTACCTTCCTAAGGCTTTGTAATTCTGTACAGTCAACCTTGACGTTTACACCCATTGCTGCTCATTCTCTTTAGTCAGACTGGCAGCACGCTTGGTTCTGAGCAATTCCCCTCATGTTGTAAAGTGCTGAGAAAACTGTTGGCGCTATATAAAACCTGTATAATAATAATAATAATAATTCACTTTCCCAGTTCACCTTTGTTGATTACCATCAGCTTGTGTCACCTCATCATCAATGCTCACCTAGGAAGCGTTAAAACTTCTCAAAGGTAGATGTGTGATCTTACTGACTTAAAGTGGTATTAAACCCAAAACCAGAAAAATACTTTATTGTGGCTTACCAATCCTGAGATGTGCTAACTGCATTTGCTTTATTTTTTAGGCTGGATAAGCGAGTTTGGGGTGGAAGAACTTGACTGGCCTGCACAGAGTCCTGACCTCAACCCGACAGAACACCTTTGGGGTAAATTAGAGTGGAGACTGTAAGCCAGACCTTCTTGTCCACATCAGTGCCTGACCTCACAAATGCGCTTCTGGAAGAATGGTCAAATATTCCCATAGACACATTCCTAAACCTTGTGGACAGCCTTCCCAGAAGAGTTGAAGCTGTTATAGTTGCAATCGATGGGCCAACTCAATATTAAACCCTACGGACTAAGACTGGGAAGCCATTAAAGTTCATGTTCATGTGCATGTAAAGGCAGGTGTCACAATACTTTTCGTAATATAGTGTATAGATCACAAAAATCTTTTGTCACATAAAACAATAAACATGCCTGAAATGTGTCATACGTTAGTGCTACATTTTGAGAAAAACAGTAAGCCAATCACATAATCAGGAAATACATTTTCTGTATATCGGCTGTGTACATAACAGCCTGACACTGTGGGTTGTGACCATTACATTTTTGACAGTGTAGGGATCCTTCTACTGTCAGCATCTAGTATTGCACTGTAATGTAAAATTATGTTTGTCACTTCCTGACTCTGGGGTTGTTGGGAAAAGATCCTGGAAGGTGGAAATGGAGAGAGAGAGGTCTGAAGGACTCAGCTATGTCCTGTTCTTGCTACTAATACTAGATCAGAAGAGACGATTATGCAAGTATTTCTATGTTCTAATAGGTTAACTACAGCTGCCCATGGCTTCTTGAGTGTATTGCTGAATCCTTGTGAAAAATAGAGTATCTGTTTCCTTTTACTATCTCACATGAACAATGCCAAACAGCTAGGACTGCATTCCAGGCTGGTTAGGTAACAGCCGGAGCGTCTCTTCGTCACAGTTGACCTTGTCTTCAACACCAAGACAGACACCACATCATCCTCAGGAGCCCCTGCAATGGGACTTTGCTGCAACATTAATTTGGAGCTATCTCTATAAATTATATTTATTATATTTATATTTTATTTTATTTATATTTTATATTTTATTTATATTATATTATTATATTTATATAACTATGTATACCTGGGTATATGTGCACCCATCACCAGGACTACTATCTATAATACTTGTTTGCACATTGGATTTATGTACTGTTATAAATCTCTTCTTATATAAAGCTTGCATTATTTCTATACTGGTGTGCATCTATATACTTATGGTTAATTTTATATGCTGGTTGCAGTAGTTCCTCTGCTCCCAATTACTTTGTTTAGGTAATTTCTAAGGAAGGCAACCCCTCTATTCATAGAGGCCCTGTCCTGGGTGGAGGCACTGCCAACTTTACTATCAAGCTCATTCTTCCACTTAGGCCGGCCATACGCAGTTCGAATCTCCGCTGGTTCAGCAGGAACCAGTAGAGATTCGAACAATTAACCACTTCAGCTCCAGAAGGTTTTACCCCCTTCCTGACCAGGCCATTTTTTGTGATTGCTTGCTTTAAATGAGAATTGCGCTGTCGTGCAACGTTATACCCAAGTACAATTGATGTCCTTTTTTTTCCACAAATAGAGCTTTCTTTTGATGGTATTTGATCACCTCTGCGGGTTTTTATTTTTATAAACAATAAAATCAACAATTTAAAAAAATAATAATAATTTTTTACATTCTGCTATAAATCATTTCCAATAAAAAATGTAAACAATCAAATTTTTTCATAAATTTAGGCCAATATGTACTCTGCTACATATTTATGGTAAAAAATCCCAATAAGTGTATATTGATTGGTTTGCGCAAAAGTTATAGCGTCTACAAACTATGGGATAGATTTATTTTCTTTTTTTTTTTTTTTACTAGTAATGACGGCAATTAGCGATTTTTAGTGGGACTGTAACATTGCGATGGACAAATTGGACACTAAGGGGGTTATTTACGAAAGGCAAATGCACTTTGCACTGAAAGTGCACTTGGAAGTAAAGTCGCTGTAGATCCGAGGGGGACATGCAAGGAAAATAAAAAACAGCATTTTAGCTTGCACATGATTGGATGATAAAATCAGCAGAGCTTCCACTCATTTCAGATCTACCCCTTAGATTTAGAGAGACTGCACTTCCAAGTGCACTTGTAGTGCAAAGTGGATTTGCCTTTTGTAAATAACCCCCTAAGTGACACTTTTTGGGGATCAGTGACACCAATACAGTTATCAGTGCTAAAAAAAAATGCACCGACACTGTATAAATGACACTGGCAAGGAAGGAGTTAACATCAGGGGCAATGAAAGGGTTAAATGTGTTCCCTATGTGTGCTTTCTAACTGTAGGGGAAGTGCTTTGACTAAAGGAAAACAGAGATCCTTGTTTCTTAGCAGAAACATGAGATCTCCATTTTGCTTTCTGGCATAACAGTGGTCTGCCTTGTTTATGAATGATTTCTGGGCTCCCAGTGGCCATTGTGGCCGCCGGACCCAATGATTGGCTCCCGCTCTGTCCAGTCACAGGGGGAGCAGGGAACTGGCGGTGTGCGTGCAAGACGACAGTCACATACAGGTATGCGATTTTGAGCTAAAGGGCCACTCTGCTGCAGTATATGTATGTGGGGAGGTCCTTAAAGTGGAGTTCCACCCTCCAAAAAAATAAATAAAAAAAAATTAATGTGCATAAGAAAATAAAATAAAAACACTCACCTCTTAATGCCTGTTGCTAGGGAGTCCCTCGTAGTCTGCCTCCTTCAGCGCCTGGGCTCCTGATGTCACTTCCCTCAGCGCAGGAAAGGAGATTAGCTCTGCCCCCTCCCTCTAGGCAATCATCTGGGACATGTCACAGGTCCCAGATGATTGCATGGCCAGTCACGGTGCATGGCTTGCGCATGCGCAGTGGGTGCCCAGCTGTAAAGCCACAGCCGGATGCCCACAGTTACAATGCCGGTGCCCCCGAGTGGAGGGGGAGACGAGCAGGGCTTCGTTCCCTCCGCATCGCTGGACCCTGGGACGGGTAAGTGTCTGATTATTAAAAGTCACCAGCTGCAGTATTTGTAGCTGCTGACTTTTATTTTATTTTTTTAAAGCGGTTACTGGACAGGTTGAATGTACCAAGTTCATCGATAAATCAACTTGGGTACAACTAGCCTGCCGGATCCTCTTGGGATTATTGCTAGCGGCTTCTATAGCTGCTAGCGATAATCACTGTGTTCTCCCAGAGGGGATAGCCTCCCCCCCCATGGGAGAACACAATTTCTGATTCCCCTGTCAGCACTGACTGTGTTGTTGGGGGGAATCATGCAAATTTCTTTCCTGCAACCCGTGGTTGCAGGAAAGAAATTCGCACCATGTATGGCCAGCCTTAGCGAAGGCTCTGGCTCTCTTATTCACCTACAGGTTTAGCGCAATATTCTGTTTGGGGAGGGCCATTTCTCATAGCCCCACCCCCAAAGAGGGCTACAACAGTTTCAGAAAATCATAACAGCTGCAGATAGAAATGCGAAAGTAATTGTTAATGACCTGAAATTACAAAAGAGCTTGCCTTGCAATTATATATGTTGTATTGTTTTTTCCGGGAAAGTGTAGTCTTCCTTTAAGTCATTAAGCCGTCTAATGAGTCATTCTAGAGCATGCACCTGTGCTGCTGTAAAGTGATCCTGGCAGCTCTCTAGTAAAGCTGTAGGGGAAGAAAGGGCAGCCCTTTGTTGTCGGGTGATATCAGACTCCTGCCTCATGCTGAATGGGTTGAGATGAAATTGTCATCGTTTAAAAAAAAAAAAAAAAGGCAACTTTTCTCTGTTGTCACAGAACCTGTTGTGACTTGTCATTCGTTTGATTTGTATATGCAGCACAGATTTTCATAAGTGTCATTAGGGAGCTTTTTGCTGGTTCATAGCTAGAGTCTCTTACTTGATTTATAATAAACAGAGTAAAGATGGAACGGAATACTAGAGCAGCCAATTCATTTTATAGATTTCATTCTCTGAAAAATGAAACCAAGAATCTTATGGATTGCTATATCTCCATTTCCATTTTTGAGGTGTATAGCCAAAAAATTATTTTTTAGTTTAAGATAGAGTAGGGAAGAGTACCCATTCATTGGCAGAGACATTTTTGCATTTTTTTAAAGTGCACATTTTAAGTTTGAGGATTAGTTAAATCCAGGAAACATTATATATTTTCTGAAAGCAAAGACCCTGCAGAATAAAATGGTAGTAATTGCAATTTTGTTTTATGTCGCAGGAAGTTAGCACAACTGTTCATTAAATCCATATTATCAGTAAAAAAACACCACACCAAAGTTAGTTTCAGTGCACTCAAAAACAATATATTACCCCATTTTTGGTAAGATATTAAAGATGAGGTTCCATTGAGTAAATAGATACCAAACATGTCAAGTCTTATGTAGCACTACCCGGTAGGAGTTGCAAATGTCAGGGTTCCCCACTGCAGCACAGCCAGTCACAGAGCATTTTCTTCTTGCATCCAGACACAGAAATCAGTCCTTTGGTTTGTTTTTGTTGTTTTATTTAGGGCATAATAAGTTGGATAGGTTAGGGATTTTGAGATGCCCAATTTAACAATAACAACAAAACCAGGGACAACTGGCTCCCTATTTACAGCTTCCACTTCTTCCTCCTGCACAATATCTTGATCCTTTGCATAGCTCTGCTGGGTCCACTCTTTTAGGAACTAACAATCTTTTTGTTAGCTCAGCAACAGCCCCATACAGGCTAGGAACTCTCAGTCCCTTAGAAAGTAGCACATGTGAACTGCATCCTGCAACTCCTACTTCCCTGTAGACACTGATCCCAGTGCTAATTCTGCATGCAATGCTAGCCCACATGGCTGCCACTTCACCAGCCCACCTAGCCATTTCTTCTTCTCAGTCTACCCAACTGACACACTGGAGACTTCCCAGGGCAAGGTTGGATAAAGACTTAAGCACACCACTGTCTTCAAGAGAGACCTGCTACGTGTGGCAGTCTCTCCCTGCACCGTGCTGATCTACTCACTCTGCCTCTCTTTGCTCCTGCTGCCTCTCCAGAAAGCTTCCTTCCAACTGTCTCCAGTTATAGGATACATCCAGGCCAGCCTCCTGGGCTCCACCCCGAGGTAAAACCCCTCCCCACCAGGGATCCCTCAAGAGCCACCAGCAGACCCCCCCTCCCCCCAGCACGGCTTCTACATCTTCCACCCAACTCCCTGGTTGGCGTGGCTCATGTCTATTTCATTTATTTATTTATTTTAGGGCTCCTTAATCCCCTGCCAGGCCCACTTCCTGGGGATTGGCGAAGGGCCCCAAAATATGCAAGACAACCCTCCTAGCCTCCGCCTACTAATTTCCATAACATTCTCCAATATTCTAGAAACAGGAGGAGGCACCAGAGAGCTGCTTGGATGAGTCATCCAGCCCTGAACTCTAATGAATCCTGACCCAGGTTTAGCCCCGAGCCAGAATATAATTTGCCTGTACGAGGGTGCTATACTTATAATTGTGCATGTCTGTGAAATGAGTGGTACCCAAACGTGTCCATAGGTGATTCTTTAAAGGCCTTTACAGGTCTTCAGTTTAGAGTTTACTATGAATGATGGCTCCAAAAATCATTGCTTACTCCTGAGTGTACAGCACTGGCTAATGTGTGTAATGCAATTGTAATGAAATATGTAGATGCAACTGATGGGCACCTTTATGTACATATGAATAGGAGGCTTAAACACTTTGAATTTTTTAAATCTTTAAAAAATGTTTACCTTGAACACTATCACATAGAGGGCCTCGGGAAGCCTGGCGGACAAATTACCAGAGATGGCATCCTCCCATCTTACCTTGCCATTACTGCTCTGCTCCATCATCAGAGATCTCAAACCCCCTCCCATGTGTAGCTCACTATCTCCTCCATCGCAGTATCACTGAACTCAGAGCTACTGCGTCATGGGAGAGAGAACGCGTGCAAGGGGGCTTAAATCAGGTGGGAGTGTCTTAGCAATGTCCTTACATCAGGGCAGGATGGGATGATGTGATCTCTGGGAGCTTTTCAGTCAGGCATCGGAAGTTATGTAAATGGCCTACACCTATAGCAACTCATCTGCAAATACTGAGATTGAGCTGTTTTTCCTATCCTCTATATCGTTTACAAATAAATTAAACAGAATTGGTCCCAGACTCCCAGGACAGATCCTTGGGGGACCCTACTTACCACACTGGACAATTCCGAGTACTTGCTATTTATCACTACCCTTTGGACCCGCTCCGGTAGCTAGTTTTCAATCCAGATACACACTCTATGGTCTATGCCGACAGACCTCGGTTTGTAAAGTAAACAGGGGAACTGTATCAAATGCCTTTTGCAAAATCCACCACATCCACCACATCCACCACATCCACAGGCCTTCCTTTATCTAGATAGCAAAAGAAAGGGCACTATTTACATAGGCCTTCCTTTTATATAAATAGCAATAGAAAGGACACTATTTACACAGGGCTTCCTTTATCTAAATAGCAATAGAAAGGGCACTATTTAGCTGTGGTCAAAGTTGCAATTTTTTTTTTTTTTTATCTGCAGGTGTCCCTTACCTGCATAAGCAGTTTTTTTGGTACAGGTGAACTAACCTTTTAAGTGCTTCAGTATTTATAAATTCTTTATCCAGTACATGTTGAAATATACAATTTACTACCTGTTGAATAAGGCCAAGGATAGTAACGCAAGAAAGCTAGTTAAAAATATTTTTTATTAATCCTCCTTGATATTTTAGATCTGGTTGGTTTCTCAGAGGCATTTGATATGACCTCTTATGCCGCGTACACATGACCGGACTTTCCGGCAGACTAAGTCCGACTGTCTTCTCGGCAGACTAAGACTTCCCGACTGACTTTCGGCGGAGTTCCGACAGACTTTCCGAGCGAACGGACTAAGTCCGTTCGTAAGTCAGTTCGTTTTGAACATGACGAGGTAAACGGGAATAAACAAGGAAGTTCAATAGCCAGTAGCCAATAGCTTCCCTTGCATCGTATTTGGTCCGTCGGACCAGCACACAGATGAACGGTTTTCCCAATTTTAGTCCGTCGGAATTGAGTCCGTTGGATAGATTTGAAACATGTTCTATTTCTAGGTCCGTCGGATTTTTCTTTCAAAAAACAATCAGACTAACCCACACACGATCGGATTGTCCAACAGACTAATCCCTTCAGACCTAGTCTGCTGGAAGGTCCAGTTGTGTGTACGCGACATTATTTGGCCCAATTGCCATTCTAGTTGTTAAATTGGGCTATTAAAAAATAAATAAATCGGGCAGTGTATGACTGCACTTAGATATAAATGAGCTACTCTGAAGTGTACAATGGTGTTTTTCTGCAGCTAGTCACAGATAAGTATACAGGATGATCTCATCCTATTGTAGGAGAAATGTCTTCAGGGAGTCTGACCTTTGTTCGGTAAGATGACATCATCTACTGCTAGAGACAGTAAATCATAATGTTGACATCCTAGCACACAGTATGGGAAATGAATAAAGAGATGGACTTAGTGTATCCTTTAAAAGGTTTACAATGGATTTCCTTGACTTCTGTTAACCCCTGCACTTCTCATAAGATGAAGAACATGTGAATAGACGAGATCATTTTCTTTTAAAAGGAAAGGTTCACTCTACAAGGAGGCTTATTTGGATGTATTTGAGGACAAGAAAACAGAAGATGACTGTTAGATATATAGGGGCTGCCATTCATGGGCATTACTAGAACCCGCCACCCAGTACACGTGCTCCAGGTCTTCTACTGGGTGACCTGGTCTCCAATGAGATGAGGTTATGATGCATTCTATGCGTTATACAGTTCTGAATCCATGCATCATTTATATACTTCACTCCATCTTTTAATTTTTTTTCATGATAATGTGGCATTTCAGTTTTTAGACCAATTTATTTTTGTTCACTTGAAAATAATTATGTAAGTCTTAGGTTTGATCCAAAGTGGTCATCATGGTATCCTATCAGCCTCTTAACATTTTATTCTGTGTGCCCTTGGTCTACTGGGACCTTAGAAACACCCCTACTGTCATTACTGACTTGCATCTAAGAATACCAGTTCCCTGGCTGTCCCGACCTTCAAGCAGACCTTCAATACATCTAAGCACCACAAACTAAAAACACTATTTTATTCATTTTTAATATTCAAAGCAAATTCCCCCCATGTCTTTATGCTTTATTTGAAAAACACCCCCTAGCATTTCTGGCCGAGGCCACGTTAAGTACAGGCAAGTGATTTATGTAGCATTTACTTCCTGGAATCCATCTGCCCTATTCTTAAAGTGTAATTATTGATAATAATAAAGTATATATTATCATAATAATAATAATAATAGAGTGTAATAATAATAATAAAGTGTATATTATTAATATCAACATATTCTTAAAGTGTACCTAACAATGAATCCCCAAAGCTAGGTCTACATAAGTGCGGCTACATTATAACCATGCGCTTCTCGGTGTGCTTTTGCAGTACATTTTTTATGTGTTTTTATGTGTGTTTCTTATTTTAGAGGGAGACTGGTTGTTGAGCCCAAAAATACACTAAAAATACATGCACGTGCATTTTTCATACACTCCCCCATTGAAATCTATGGGGCCAAGAGTGGAGTAGGCTGCACAAAGGAAACACATGTGTCTTATCAAAAATTGAACTGCACTATGTTGTATTGATGAGAACAGGGACCACAGAGAATAATGTGATTTCCAAAACCATACATTGCAATGTGACAGCAGACGCAGGAGAAATCGTACTATTGTAAACAGGACCTTAAAGTGATTGTAAAGGCTCCTTTTTAAAAAAAAAAAGAGCAGAGCAGCCTGGATCCTCCTCTTCTTGGGTCCCTCTTTGCTGCTCCTGGCCTCTCCCTTCTTTGAGTGCCCCTCAGCCAGCAGCTTGCTACAGGGGGCACCCAAACTGAGTCATAGCTCTGTGTATCCATTCAGACATGGAGCCCCGACCTGCCACCATCCCCTGATTGGCTGACTGACTTTGATTAACAGCCGTGTTAGCCAATGGCTCCACTGCACTGTCTCAGCCAATCAGGAGGAGTGTCCTGGATGACTGAGGGGATTGTGGACATTGCTGGAGAGAGATGGGGCTCAGGTAAGTAATTGGGGGGTGCTGGGGGGGGGGGACTTGCTACATACAGAAGGTTTTCTATCTTAATGCATAGAATGCATTAAGATAAAAACCCTTCCTTACATAGTTACATAGTTACA
Source organism: Lithobates pipiens (assembly GCF_037356315.1). Classification (NCBI taxonomy): domain Eukaryota; kingdom Metazoa; phylum Chordata; class Amphibia; order Anura; family Ranidae; genus Lithobates; species Lithobates pipiens. The sequence continues at coordinate 57,357,984 of NW_027507903.1, read as the reverse complement.
TAGTTACATAGTAGGTGAGGTTGAAAAAAAGACCATCAAGTCCAACCTATGTGTGTGATTATATGTCAGTATTACATTGTATATCCCTGTATGTTGTAGTCGTTCGGGTGCTTTTCTAATAGTTTCTTGAAACTATCGATGCCCCCCGCTAAGATCATCGCTTGAGGAAGGGAATTCGACATCCTTGCCGCTCTTACAGTAAAGAACCCGCTACGTAGTTTAATGTTAAACCTCTTTTCTTCTAATTTTAATGAATGGTCACGTATCTTGTTAAACTCCCTTCTGTGAAAAAGTCGTATCCCTATTGTGGGGTCACAGGCCTTCTACGACTCTTTCAACCACTTCAGCCCCAGAAGGATTTGCCCCCTTCCTGACCAGGCCATTCTTTGCGATACAGCCCTGCGTCGCTTTAACTGACCACTGTGCGGTCGTGCGGCGTTGTACCCAAAAAAAAACGATGTCCTCTTTCTCCCACAAATAGACTTTCTTTTGGTGGCATTTGATCCCCACTGCAGTTTTAATTTTTTGCACTATAAACAAAAAAAGAGCGACAATTTTGAAAAAAACACAATAGTTTATACTTTTTTCTAAAATAAATATCCAAAATAATAATAATAATAATTTCTTCATAAGTTTAGGCCCATATATATTCTTCTACATATTTTTGGTAAAAAATAAAAAATAAATCGCAATAAGCGTATATTGATTGGTTTGCGCAATTGCTAAGGAGAGTTCTTTGAAGCCAGAACCCCTGATCTGCATACTCGTTCCTGGTCATTGACTCAGAAAGTAGTGAAGCCAATGTGATAAACAGGAAGCAAGCATTCTTTTATATGAGGAGATCTGAACTGGCAGCCTTTATACTTCCTCACTACTGTTTTTTTAACAAGCAATTAGAACCAATAAAGTTATCCTAAAAGTGAGCTTCCTGATCTAATGGAAGGAAGATCAGCTCTCGTTACCTATAATTACCAGTATCATTCACCCTTTCATGTTTCGCTCTGAAAGGGTAAGGTTGTATTGTATTCCTTAAAGTGAAATTTCACTCATTTTCTTAAAAAATCTAAGTTAGAAGCTACAAATACTGAACAAACCCCAAGGAACTATATGAAGGAAACTTCAAAGTTGTACAAGTATCATTTGTTTGACCATTGTTGAGTTTTGCCAGGCTATAATTTTAGTAGCCTCTCTGACAGATAAGAATGTGTTGTGGTAGTTGTTTTACTATGAGATAGGATGACCACCTCAGGCCAATTGAGATCAAAGGTCATAGCTACACTTGGGACATTAATATTCATATTACTGTTCAACACAATGGTGTCACCAAACCAAAAAGCTTTTACGCATCACTGGCTGGTTGAAGGCTGTTCTCCTTATGACCTTCCTTAACCACTTAAGTACTGGAAGATTTGCCCCCTTAATGACCAGGCAATTTTTTGAGATACAGCATTGCGTCGTTTTAACTGACTATTGCGTGGTCGTGCGACGCTGTACCTAAACAAGGAAGAGAGATAGATCTCTCTCTACTCCCCTGTCATAAGGGGGATCTTTGGTTTGTTTACATTGACAGATCCCTGTCTTGGCTCTCTGTGGAGCGATTGCGGGTGGCCGGCGGACATTGCGGCACATCGGTTCCCCCTGCCGTGCAGCGGGCATGCCTGCTATAGCTCTTAAAGTGGTTGTACACCCTGTACAACCACTTTTACCTACAGGTAAGCCTATATTAAGGCGTACCTGTAGGTTACATAGTTACATAGTTAGTCAGGCTGAAGAAAGACACAAGTCCATCCAGGTCAACCACAAAAAAAAAAAATATATATATATATATATACATATATATATAATAATTTCATACCAGCCCATATACCCAATTCTATACCCACAGTTGATCCAGAGGAAGGCAAAAAACCCCAGCAGAGCATGATCCAATTTGCTAAAGCAGGGGAAAAAATTCCTTCCTAATCCCCCGAGAGGCAATCGGATTTTCCCCGGATCAACTTTCCCTATAAATGTCAGTACCCAGTTATATTATGTACACTTAGGAAATAATCCAGGCCTTTCTTATTGCAATCCACTGAGCTGGCCATAACCACCTCTGCAGGGAGTCTATTCCACATTTTTACAGCTCTTACTGTGAAGAAACCTTTCTGTATTTGGAGATGAAATCTCTTTTCCTCTAGATGTAAAGAGTGCCCCCGTGTCCTCTTTGTTGACTGTAAAGTGAATAACTCGACACCAAGTTCACTATATGGACCCCTTATATATTTGTACATGTTGATCATATGCCCCCTTAATCTCACCTTATCAAGAGTGAATAAATTCAGTTCCTCTAATCTTTCCTCATAGCTGAGCTCCTCCATGCCTCTTATCAGTTTGGTTGCCCTTCTCTGCACTTTCTCCAGTTCCCCGATATCCTTTTTGAGAACTGGTGCCCAAAACTGAACGGCATATTCCAGATGTGGTCTTACTAATGATTTGAACAGGGTTCCCCCAGTTGTGCTCCCCCTAAAATGTATGATGCATGCATATTCTTAGCCCCCAAGTGCATAACTTTACATTTCTCAAATTAAACCTCATCTGCCACATAGTCGCCCAATTAGACAGAGCATTGAGGTTGGCTTGTAAATAGGAGACATCATGTAAGGACGTTATTCCACTGCATAGCTTGGTCTCATCTGAAAAGACGGAAATGTTACTTTTGATCCCAGACCCAATATTATTTATAAAGATATTAAAAAGTAAAGGTCCCAGCACTGAACCTTGGGGTACACCACTGATAACCTTAGACCATTCAGAGTAAGAATCATTAACCACTACTCTCTGAATTCTGTCTTTTAGACAGTTTTCTATCCATTTACAAACTGATATTTCCAAACCTGTAGACTTTACCTTACACATGAGCCGTGTGTGCGGAACTGTATCGAAACGCTTTTGCAAAATCCAAGTATATCATGTCCACCGCCACCCCTCTGTCCAAGGTTTTACTTACCACCTCATAAAAAGAAATCAGGTTTGTCTGACAACTTCTGTCTTTCATGAATCCATGCTGTCTGTTGCTTAAAATATTTTTTTCCTGCAAGAACTCATCTATGTGGTCTTTTATTAATCTCTCCAGTATCTTCCCAACTATAGAAATTAAACTAACAGGTCTATAGTTACTTGGTAAAGACTTTGTTCCCTTTTTAAATATAGGCACCACATTGGCCCTGCGCCAATCCAGTGGTACTATTCCTGTCATTAATGAGTCCCTAAAAATTAGATACAATGGCTTTGAAATTACAGAGCTCAATTCTTTTAGGATCCGTGGGTGGATGCCATCAGGTCCAGGTGCTTTATCCACCTTTATTCTGTCCAAATATTTCTGGACCATATCACTTTTGAGCCATTGTGGATTTGGGGCTGTGTCACTACCACCCCCATTATAGACATGAGCTCCCCCATGCTCCTTTGTATACACAGAGCTGAAGAAAGTATTTAATAAGTTAGCCTTCTCTTTGTCCCCAGTCACCCACTCCAGATTATTTTGTAAAGGGCCTACATGCTCAAACTTAACCTTTTTACTATTAATATATTTGAATAATTTTTTGGGGTTTGTCCTACTATCTTTTGCAATCTGTCTTTCATTTAGAATTTTTGCATCCTTGATTTCCTTTTTACATATTCTGTTATATTCTTTGTAACATTTAAATGACACTAGCGTTCCTTCATTTTTATATTTTTTAAAAGCTCTTTTTTATAGTTTATAGCTTTTTTAACTTTGGCCGTGAGCCACATCGGTTTTATTTTTAGCCTTTTAAACGTATTGCCCATGGGAATATACTTTGCCGTGAGATCACAAACAGTCTTTTTTTGAAGAATTCCCATTTCTGTTCTGTGCCCATTGATGCCAATATTCTCTCCCAGTCTAAGTCCTGGAGAGCAGCCCTCATCCTTGGAAAATTGTCTCTCTTGAAATGAAGTGTTTTTATCTTTCCCGTATGTGATTTTTGCTTACAGCTAACATCAAATTAAATCATGTTATAGTCACTGCTACCCATATGTTCCTTTATCTGAACATTAGTAATATGTTCTGCATGGTTTGAGATTACCAGGTCCAACAGAGCATCATTCCTAGTTGAGGCCTCAATAAACTGGACCATAAAATTGTCCTGTAATAGGTTTATAATTTTTTGCCCTTTAACTGTCCCAGCAGTGCCATTACCCCAGACAATTTCTGGGTAGTTAAAATCCCACATTATTATCACTGTCCCAGCCCTTGCAGCCCTTTCTTTCTGTGCAAGGAGCTGAGTCTCCACCTCCTCATTAACATTGGGTGGTCTATAACAAACTCCAATGATTAACTTTGAACTACCCACATCTGTATGCAGTTCCACCCATAATGCTTCGGACTCATCACACTCTCCATCCACCAGGTCCTCTTTCTCACTCGCTTTGAGATCACTTCTCACATACAGACAGACCCCTCCACCTTTCCACTTTTACCTACAGGTAAGCCTATATTAAGGCATACCTGTAGGTGCTTGAAATATCTCTTAATTGTCCACGATTTAGGAGATATTTAGTAAAAAGCCAAGCGTTGTTGACTATGGTGCATGCGCTATGTCTATGGCGCATGTGCACTTTCGTGACGTTTCTAATAGGGGTCATGTCGTGACGTCACACAACTCCGGCCAGTCACAGAGTCAGAGTTTGCGGCCCCCGGAAGGAAGAGGGATGAAGATGGACTTCCTGTTAGGAGGCAGGTGTATGCTTCCATTAGGAGACAGGTGTGCTCCACTCAAGAGACATCACTCCATGGTGGAGGAAAGATTCCTTGTTTATAGCACTATATGAGTCAAGGCAGCTAAGTGAGTCTGGGAGACTGAGAGGGCTGAGATGACTAGGTAAGTCCAGGAAACTGAAGGAATCTAGAAATTCTCTAAGGAGTGAGAGAGCCAGGGGTGTCAGGAGAACACCTATCGAGAGGCCGCAAGCTTGCTGGGGACAGCAAATGAGTACAAAGGCCCAGGGGTGGACTGACAACTCATGGGGTTCCCGGGCAATAGGAGATTATGGGCCCCCCAGGCAATCAGAGATTATGGGGCGACACAGTAGACACATACATGTACACACAGTATACATGTTTCTATTGGCTGAGAAGGTACTGGAGAGGTGGGCCAGCTATAATCTCAGGATTTTTAGACCAAAAGGATGTTGGTAAGGGACAGATGTAAAAAAAAACACAGATTATTCCATACTGCCCCTGGTTTTACTGAGGCTGGCAACCCTGATGGGGCCCCCTAGTGGCCCAGGGCCCTCGGGCAGTGCCCGAGTGGCCAAATGGTCAGTCTGCCCCTGCAAAGGCCTGGTGAAGCACAGTGGAGGATGTCACTGCGGAGCCGTGCGATTCAAAGTTTGGGCATCAGCTGACATTCACGTCTCTGACTGCAATTGCAGCATATGTGCAAAGGCATTTCATCATACCTGCATCCCGTTTTAAGTTTCTGAAGAGTTACCAATAGTGCAAATATCTGTTTTGGATTGCTGACCTTGGGAGATCTAAGTGACGTTGTAGATTCCTGTGGACGGCTGATCCATAAGTTTTGGTGTACGAGTAATGACACGGATGGTTCACATTTAAAGCCTCATTTGCTTTACTGTCTGGTAAGCGCATTCACTTTTCGGTGACAGGCACTTGCTTGCCGCTTTGTGTGGAATCACCGTGGTGTCCTGATAAGAACTAATATAAAGGACTTATTCTTGCAAGCTGTTTTCCTCTTTCCTGTGGATGAACTGTTGCCTTAAAGTCACTTTTAAGCAAAATAATTTTCGATCGATGGGAATATTTTGATGATTCAGAGTTATTGATCACATTTTTCTAGTCTATTTAAATTCATTTTTTTATGTAATTTATTTTATGAATATATGAATTAATATTAATTCAGTCATTTTGTATGTGGCGCAGCTCTCTGGTCTTTTCCTTTATGAAGATGGACGCTCACTGCTAGTGGGGACAGCAGTGACATTGCATGCTTCGGTTTCAGGTAAGTGACACATAATGGGCTACTATGTGATGCATAGTAGCCCATTATGCTTTACCTTTGCAGGGAAATAAAGAGAAAGTGAAACGCACCAGGGTTTACTTCCTCTTTAAAGGAACCAACAGACACCTATGGCGATTTTTGCAGGAACGAGCCAAGCTGCCATAGTATAATGACAGTGGCTGATCGGCAAGTGGTTAGAGTGTAACTTTTAAATTAAATTTCCTCTCATTCGTCCCCTCCCCCCAGCCTAAAACTGAAATGCATCCTTTGTTTCTGAAGGGAGGGACCTTTTTTCTGACAGCCCATAGAGTCCAATGATGTCTTCCCTGGAGCCGATTCTTTGCCAGACTTCGGATCCCTGGCACTGCCATTTGGATGTGGGAACCAACTGTGACTTCTGATGTCTCACAGCTGATTCCCCACTGCTCATACCAGAGATTTCCTGGCATGATGAGATGGTTGGGGCAGGCTCCTGGGATGTGCAACATGTCCCAAGAGGCTGCAGGTGGCGGATGCAGTGTCGACTCCCTAAGGAGGTGGCATTATTTTTATCTAGAGGAGGATTAAGTAAGTGAGAGCAGATTCCTGTCAAAAAAGGTACCCTCATCCCCTTAAAAAAGGCTGCATTTCAGTTATCGGCTGGGGGGGGGGGGGGGGGGGGGGGCTCAGGAGTGAAACAAAATAAGGGACTTTAAAATTTAAAGTTCCACTTTAACCACTTAGCGACTGCCTACTGACTGGCCGCTCTAGGCATAGGAATGTACCCGTACATCTCTGCCTACTTCCGGGTTTACCCCTGCCAGCACCCGCTGTGATTGTAGGCAGCGGGAGCCTGTCAGCAAGTCCTGGCCAATGATTCACAGCCAGAACCTGCAGATCAGTTGCACAGCCCAGAGCTCTGTGTTGACAATCAACATAGAGCTCTTTAAACAGGGAACGATTTTCAGGAATGAGAAACTTAGAGATCAATTAGTAAAAAGCAGCACACTTTACAAACATTACACATAGTTAGGAATACATTGAGCTCCTTGATTGACCTAGATGTTAACCCCTTCCCAGTCAGTGTCATTAGTACAAAGGGGGGAGGGGGGGTGGCTGGTGTTAGCAAAATTAAATAGTTCAACTCATCATAATGTCGAATCAGTGTGAGCCCTGAGTGTGTCACTTGCCCCCGCTTGTCACTATTCTTCCCCCAGATGCAGCTTCCCTCTGTAGCTGCCACCTCAAACACCAGATGCAGCTTGTCACTTTTTAAGGTCAGTTTGTAAAGAACACTCGATTCTGGATAAAATGAGAATAACGTTTATTTTGCTTAGAATAAAGATCACAATTCTTGCAGCATAACATCATCTTTTTCGATTATACAAAAAAATTGTGCTAACTTTACTGTTCAGATTTTTATTTAATCGAAGTGTATTTTTTTCCACAAAAAAATGCGTTTGAAAGCCCGCTGCGCAAATACAGTGTGACATAAAATATTGCAATGACTGCCCTTTTATTTTCTAGGGTCTCTGCTAAAAAAATAAAAAAAAGTGTGTATATATGTATGTATGTATGTATGTGTGTGTGTATGTATATATATATATATATATATATATATATATATATATATATATATATATATATATATATATATATATATATAATGTTTGGGGGTTCTAAATAATTTTCCACCAACAAAATACTGATTTTAACTTGTAAGCAGCAAGTGTTAGGAAAAGGCTTAATCTTTAAGTGGTTAAACTGACCTAGTTTAGCCCGGGTTCACACTGGTGCGAACACAGACATTGCATGTGATCCTCATCCGCACTGCCGTGCCAATCACATGCAATGTCTGTGCAATGCGAATTCAGCCACACAGTTTGTATGGCTGAACTCGCATTGGATTCACACAAAAAAGGTGCAAGTACTTTTTTTTCCCCCCTGCACTGGAATCGGATCGCATGGGTGTTCTCTCCCATGCGATCTGATTCCTGTCCGAATCCACAGTTTAATCTGTGAACCGATCTGGGTGTGTCATTAGCATTGTATTGACGGTTCACAGAAGGCAATGTGAACTGTGGTGATCAAATACTACCAAAAGAAAAAAAAAATTATATAGATTATACAGGCGTACCCCACTTTTAAGTACACAATGGGGTTTATTTACTAAAGCCGGAAAGTGCAAAATCAGGCTCACTTTTGCATAGAAACCAATGAGCTTCCAGGTTTTATTACAAAAACTTAATTGAACAAGCTGGGGTTAGAAGCTCATTGGTTTCTATGCAGAAGTGAGCCTGATTTTGCACTTTCCGGCTTTAGTAAATAAACCCCATTGTGTACTTAAAAGAGGGGTATGCCTGTATTTGGGTACAGCTTTGAATGCCCATGCGATTGCCAGTTAAAGTAGCACAGTTTCTAAATAGCAAAAAATGGTTCAGGTCATGAAGGGGTAAAAGCTTCTGGAGCTGAAGTGGTTATGGAAGGTCATAAGAAGAACACCCTGCAACTAGCTATTTAATGAAGCTAAAAAGCTAAGAAGCTAAAAAGCCCATTTGATTTGGTGATAACATTGTATTGAACACCATAATATAATTAATAATTTCCCAATTGTAGCTATGGCCTTTGATCTCCACTGACCTGAGGTGGCCATCTTATCCCATGGTAGAACACCTACCTCAACATACGATCATTTGTCAGAGAGAATATTAAAACTGTAGCCTGGTAAAACACAATACTGGTCAAACAAATACTATTTATTAAACTTTAAAGTGTCCTTTATTTAGTGCCCTGGGGTCTTTATGTATGCAGAACCACCTGAGATCCGGAGGCAAGCAGGCGAAGTTCCTTCTGTAGTCTGCACACTGTCCTTGGCTGAACTTTTATGGGACTCTTTTATGTCCGTTCTATTAAAAATGACTGTGTCCTTAGATATGGAGGACGCCGTTTTCAATAATATGTCAGACGTACCGGACATCTGAAGAAGTAGAAGGTCTGTTTGGATGATTTTGTGTAGGATTACGTCTCCACTCTGTAATTTCTGCTGGTTTTATTGCTGCCTACTGTCATCTCTTGTGAATATTAAAGGGAATAAAAGATCAGTGACAAAATGGAGGTGGGGAAGCTAAATGTATTGCTTGCTTCTACGAAATGAAATCCACTAATCTGGTTTCCATATTCCCCAAATACCTTTTCCCTTGTGTACGAGAGCTGTCTCATTAACTGCATCAAGAAAATAATGTATCAATGTTCATGCTTCATTTTAATAAGAGGGTGAACAAGAAGCCCAGAGGAGCGCTTTAAAAAATGAAAGTATTCCATAAAATTAATTGAAGTTGTCTTGTAAAGTAGATGTACAGAAACCTCATGCTGTTCATGGGTTACCTAAGTTGGTCCATGATCACACCAAGATAGTCTTTTTATGACTATTAGCAACATGCTAAGGCCCTCTTCAGACCTATGCGTTATGGTAACGCGCAGTAAAATGTTCACATGAGGGCACATTACCACGACCCCTGCCGATGCATGACAGTTTTTGTGATGCATTTGGTGCCGTTCATTTAGAATAGCACTCCAGTGCACAACTACAGGAGCAGGCAATGCATTCCAATGCACATGCCATGTGTTCTGGTGTGCTATGTTACAAAAAAGATTGTGCACTTTTTTGTTTTTTGCAAAATGTTTATTGTTATTTCCCAAAAAATACAGGGAAATTATATATAAAAAGAACAACAAAAATTGCAGTGTTACCTCATTTATGTTTAACCTCCCTGGCGGTATGATTATTTCAGATTTTAGGTGTTGAAAGCGGTACAAATATTTTGCATGGAAATTTGGCGTTTTATATTGTAGGTCTGTCCGAACCAGAGTCTAGCAGACATCCCGGGTATAATGAAGTTTGAAAAATGAAATCATAAATTATAATATAATAAATAACTATAAATAATTATACCAAATAATAATATAACAATAATAACAATTATTCAATAATGTAATCAAATCAAAAACATTGAAATTTGCTCAGTTGCAGAATTGTCACTGTCATTACTTTTCAGTATTTGATGACGGATCTCCCCACAAATCGATATCCCTCAATTCTGCGAGTGATTCCAATTTATTATCGCTGCTTTCTAGCTGGTCTAAAACAATTTTTGATGTAAAGGGACCGTTTTGGTTGCTATGGACAATCTCCAGTTTCCAGGCAGAAAGAACAGTTTTTATATTATAAAACTGCATGCAGAGCACTGGGCAGACCACTAGGAACAAAGGGGATATGAAATAATTACACACAGCAATGTAATCTGTAAGATTACATTATACTGTATGTAATGTGTGTGTTTCACTTTTTGAATTTGGCGCCGTTCTCCGTCCCCATGCATCGCAACACTTGCAGGTAACGGAGATCGGCTCTGTGATAGATCGAGCAGAGCACGACTCGCTCGTACAGCGGGGGGACATCGCTGGATCCAGGGGAGAAGGTAAGTAAACTCTCCCTGCATTCAGTGATGCAACCCCGGCTCGGGATTACCGCTTTTGGTATAAAATCTCCACCCCGAGCCAGACTCTGGAATACCACCAGGGGGGTTAAGCTGAAGTTTAGGTAAGGCAGTTTTACAGATAGTTACATTGGTCCAGTTTAGACCAATGTAACCCAAGGGAGGATCCAGACTTTAGTCTCAAGAGGGGCACTGCCAGAAAATAAGGTGTTGCTTACAGAACTGTATTTCACGTGTCATACAGTCCTAACCGTTTAAAACAGTGACAACTTTATAATTCCACATTCGATTATTACATTACAAACAGACAGGATACGGCTTGTGTCACCTTCCCCTTCATTACTGTCCCCCACTTGTGTCACCTTCTTCTTCATTACTGCCCCCTCCCCCACTTGTGTCACCTTCCTCTTCATTACTGTCCCCCACTTGTGTCACTTTCTTCTTCATTACTGCCCCCTCCCCCACTTGTGTCACCTTCTCCTTCATTACTGCCCCCACTTGTGTCACCTTCTCCTTCATTACTGCCCCCTCCCCCCCACTTGTGTCACCTTCCTTTTCATTACTGTCCCCCACTTCATTACTGTCCCCCTCCCCCCCCTTGTGTCACCTTCTTCTTCATAACCATCCCCCCACTCGTGTCACCTTCTCCGTTACTGTCCCCCACTTGTGTCACCTTCTCCTTCATTACTGTCCCCACTTGTTCCACCTTCTCCTTCTTTACTGCCCCCCTCCCCCACTTGTTTCACCTTCTCCTTTGTTACTGTCCCCCACTCCTTAATTTCTGTCCCCCTCCCCCACTTGTGCCACCTTCTACTTCATTACTGTCCCCCACTTGTGTCATCTTCTTCTTCATTACTGTCCCCCTCCCCCACTTGTGTCACCTTCTCCTTCATTACTGTCCTCTCCCCCACTTGTGTCACCTTCTTCTTCATTATTGTCCCCCAATTGTGTCACTCACCTTCTCCTTCATTATGGTATACTATTATTCCATCCAATCCTCACCTTATCCCCTCTCTGGGGCTGGACTCTGGTGAGTTGTCCACTCTGGTCCCTGACAGTCGCTCAGGTGGGAGGAGGAGAACTCAGGCAGCCATGGATCTGAGCCAGCCCAGCCAGCAGTGCAGCACACAGACAGAAAAGGTTTAGCCGGCTGCTACAAGTCACTCCCTCTACATGCAATGGTGGCGGGCGGTGGTGGGCCATGGGCAACAGAGAGAGAACAGTGCAGACACTGGCAAGAAGAAGATCATCAACACACTGACCAGTCCCTCCTGACTGCCAAGTCGATCCCTCTCTTCCTGCTGGGCACCGGAGAAGGAGGAAGTGGGTGGGTGGGTGGAGACAGCTGTGCAGTGCAGCACTAGGTGCAGGCCTCTCTCCACTTGGCCTATCTCTGAGTGAGACTGTGACGTGCCTGGTTACTAGACACAAGGCAGAGTGGCCCTAGTTGCCAATTCTGGCAATCTAGTTTAGAAAGGTGGCTGTGTCTCTGAGTCTCCATCACCCCCCTGGATCCGCCCCTGATATAACCATATTTAGTACCATACCTGTTGGATCTCCTGGAAGCTGGAAATCACTGTAGTGAGCATCACTTCCGGGTCCCGTGCTGGCTGCCTTACTCTTTACAGAACACAGGAGGTTGCTCATTCGGCACGGGTGCCATTTAGAGATTTTCAACTCATGCAAAGTGTTCTCTGATTGGAAAAGGTGGAGATCATGACCCCACTGCCCGGCCTTTTCACCTCATCCAGTCAGAGAGCATGCAAAGTGTTCTATAAATGGTGACCATGCCTAGTGGGTGACCTCCTCTGTTTAGTAAAATGCAGGAAAGCTGTTCAGCAATTATCACAGAAGTGATGTCTACTACAGTGATTTCCAGCTTCAACATGGATCCTGTATATATTACATTATACATTTATTTTATGGGCTTCACTTATTAATATGCACTTTTATCATGTCAGCTTTATAGTTATTGCATAATTATATTTTAACATTGCTGTTTATGGTACACTGTATTAGCATGGAAAGTGTTTAATATTTAGGGTGGTAGTAGTGCTGGAACACATTTATTTGGTATATATAGTATATACATATTTACAGCTGGTGGCTGGTGGGTGGTTCTTTTTTTTTAAATTAATGAATGCTCAAGTATTAATGATCCTAAACACGTTACACACTTTTTTCTGCCAAAACGCTGCTACCAGGTGGAGTCTAGAAGGGTTAGCAAAATGTCCAGTGTGCATGAGGCCTAAAGTGGGATGAACTTTAGAATAAAATATTTTTTATAGAAAATTGTCATACATGATGGATAGCATGTAATCATCCCATGTTCTAAATGACCAATCGCACTAATAACATTTCTAAAAAAAGATAAGCAGAGAACTATTTTCTATAAAACTTGGACATCAGCAATTTTTTTCTTGCTAGAAATTCATCAAATATTTTATACACTTTTTTATAAAATCTTCTAAAAAAAAAAAAAAAAAAAAAAAAAAAAAAAAGAGCTATGTCTCCATAAGGATTTAGCACAAAGCACAGACTGCTTTTCTAAAAAACTTAAATATTCCATAAAACAAATTCCAATTTCTCTTCTCTTGTAGCTGTAACATTAGAAGCCAGGGATTTTCTTTTTGAATGATTGACTTTAAATGTCCCCTGGGGCACTTTGCAAAGAAAGATCATTTTACCTGCCAAGGGTTTGTGCTCACTCATCAAAGGTGGGGGGAGAACACATATGAGCAGCTGGGGCTTGTGCAAGTTCCTAAGTAAATGTCCATTGAATTTAACTATCAAACGCTGAAACATAAAGTAGCCAGCTGAGTGTGGATATGACAATGCTAATTGCTGAGAGCATAAAAGAGACAAGCGTGCTATGCTAAAAGCCTAAAACCAAGTGTATGACAACCAATCAGATTTTAGGTTTCCTCATTTAAGACTGCATGCACAGGGGAAGAAAAAACGCAACTGCTAAAGGCAACTGATTCTATTTTTTTTTATGCCTCTGAAACCAGCTCTAGGTTATAAAATGTGTATATGCAAAGGAAGGTTGATTTACTAAAGGCAAATATGCTGTGCACAGCAAGTGCAGTTGCACTAGATCTGGGGAGAAGCTCTGAAATGAGGGAAAGCTCTGCTGATTTCTATCATCCAATCACATGCAAGCAAAAATTCATTTTTTTTTCATTTTCCTTGCATGTTCCCCTCAGATCTACAGCAACTGCACTTGCGGGTGCACTTGCAATGCCCAGACTTTTTGCATTTAGTAAATCAACCCAATTGTGTCATTTACCAGCACATTGCAGAGAAGTATTCAGTGGGTGTAAAAAAAATTTAAAAAAAATAAAAATGTTCCTCGCCTGTGTTCAGAGTGCAGTTTATCAACACGATTTATGCCCATGTGCGCATATGCGTGCGTATGAGCTTACATTTTTTTCAAAGGCCAGAAAAAGTTATTATTATAGCAGGTAGAATGTGTTTTCTGGCAAAAAAAACTGCATATTTGATAATAAATTCATAAACCGGAACGCACAAGGCCTTATATAGGTATGTTCTTTTGCTAAATGTTCTAATAGGCAACAATTGAAATGCCACCGTTGCCACCAATGTAAATCCCCAATTAATGTGGTGGATTTGTTGCAAATATGCTGTTCACTTTGCGAGGGAATCTTCCTCTTAGCTTAGTGAATGTAGTAAAATTCACTTGCAAAAATTATGTACAAGGAAAATAAAAAAAAGTGGCATATTTGCTTGCACATATTTTTACTTGCACGAAAGTCAGCACCTAGAAAATCCGTTCCAAAGTGAACAGCCTATCTGCCTTTAGTAAGTGAAGTTCAATAAGGCTACATTCACATGGTAATGTAGCACCAACCAGGGCGGCCACTGGCAAGAAGCTGTAGATTCTTGCCATTTGTGGTAAATGGTGCCCGCACACACTGGGGTGGATTCACTACAGGGAAATAAGCTGTTCACTTTGCAAGGGGATTTTCCTGCAGAGCTTAGTGAATGTGGTGAAAATTTACTTTTGAAGAATACCTAATCACATTCAAAGAAAATGAGAAAAAAACAACGGAATTTTTGCTTGGACATGACTGGATGATGGAGGTCAGCAGAGCTTCACCTCATTCACTAAGCTCTGGGACAAATTCCTATGGAAAGTGCAACTTCTCCTGCAAAGTGAACAGTTTATTTGTCTTTGGCAAATCAACCCCATTATGTGCGAACAGCTGCAGCTGCGCGATTTATACTCTGTATAAATCAAAGGTCGGCACCGCTGCTGTTTGCATGGAACTGCTCATCGGAGAATAGAGCCTCTGGTCCTGATCTCAGAACGTGTGCATTCAGTGTCTGCAGTTCTGACCGCAGCTAATGGGCCAGTTTAACCACTTGCTGACCGCGCTATATAGCCGAATGATGACTACAGGACAGCCGGCTAGTTCTCGGACGCCATCATATGATGAAGGACACTGCTGGTCACAGATTGAGGTAAAGAGCCAAGTGGCGACTCTTTACTATGTGATCAGCTGTGTCCAATCACAGCTAATCAAGGATGTAAACAGAAGGCAGTTATCGGCACGCTTTTCCTCATGCTAACAGCATGAGAAGAGGAGAAGAGAGCCGATAATTGGCTTCTCTAAAAGGACATGTACACTGATAATTAGGGCAATGATTTTCAGTGCAGTCCCAACAGTGCCAACCAGGGCTGCCAATCACTGCCTCCTCATCAGTGTCACCTATCAGTGCCCATCAGTGTGGCCTATCAGCGTCCATCAGTGCAGCCTCATCAATGCCCTTCAGTGCCACCTCATCAGTGCCACTTATCAGTGCAGCCTCATCAGTGTCCCTCAGTGCAGACATAGCCATAGGCGTGAGCCCAGGGTGTGCCGGGGGTGCCTAGGCACACCCTAATCACACTGTGCAATGCAGATTCCCCTTGTTGAACCCTTGTGACAGCTGAGGCTACAGAGAAAGGAACTGGGGAATCTCTATCCTCAGTTCCTTTCTCTGCTATTACACCAAAGCCCCTCAATGGGGCTTCTAACAAATTGTAAAACAATAAAATAATAATTATAAGAAATAATATTATACAAAAATAATTTAAAAAAATTATATTGTAATAAAAAATAAAAATAATAAAATAAAAAAATCCACTGACACCAATCCCTACTGACATCACCCACTGCTCTACTGTGCATGTGTGTTTGAACTTTGGGGTGCACACACTAATGCAATAGGCTGCACTCATAGGTGTGCTCATCTTATCAGTGCTACCTATCAGTGCCGTCTATCAGTGCCGCATCAGTGCAGCCTATCAGCGTCCACCAGTGCAGCCTCATCAGTGAAGGAGAAAAATTACCTGTTTGCAACATTTTCTAACAAACTATGAAAAAGTTTTTTTTTTCTCAAAAGTTCAGTCTTTATTTGTTTATTTAGCAAAAAAGAAAACCCCAGTGGTAAATAAATACCACACTATTTGTGTGAAAAAAAATGATAAAAAGTTCATATGGGTACAGTGTTGCATGACCGCGCAATTGTCAATCAAAGTGTGACAGCGCTGAAAGCTGAAAATTGGCCTGGGCAGGAAGGGGGTATAAGTGCCCAGCTGGCAAGTGGGTAAATACAGCCATAGCACAAAGTGTTGCTGCATCCAAAGGTGCTGTTTAGCCGTCTCTGAGCACGGCAAACTATCTGCTGCTAAACTGTGGTGTGAAGTAGTCTAACCCTGAGCCTGACACAGCTGTTGTGCCTCCTACACCGGCCCCTCAGGGTACACAGCGACAGGAGGCACCTAAGTAGCCATGAAATGATGTAAAAGTCCTGTCCCTTGTTGTTAGTAGAAGGCACGACCTTAGATAAGGTCAACAATCCTCTGTGAACAATGAAAAATGATTGCTAATTGATTCCTATGGAGTAATCATAGATTACACTTATGGCCCTTTGCCTTAATAAACAAGTTCAATAGAGCAGTATCTATTAGTGTGTAAAACTGCTTTAGCTATAGATATGTGGAAGATAGTTTGGCTGGTATATACATGGTATATACATGGGTAGAGAGGGGATTCAACCAATCATAATATAGGGGTTTATTTATTAAAGCTGGAGAGTGGAAAATCATGGCGCACTTCTGCCTAGAAACCAATCAGGTTCCAGGTTTTATTGCCAAAGCTTAATTGAACAATCTGATGTTAGAAGCTGATTGGTTTCTATGCAGAAGTGAGCCTCATTTTTCACTCTCTAGCTTTAGTAAATAAACTCTATGGAGTTGACTTACAAAATTCAAAGAGGCTGTTCACTTTGCAAGACGGAGCCTAGTGAATGCAGTAAAATTTTGCAAAACATACCCAATCACATGCAAGGCAAATAAAATATTAAAAAAAATAAAACTTTGTTTGCACATGGTTGGGTGATTTATATCAGCAGAGCTTCTGCTCATTTACTAAGCTCTGAGAAAAATTCCCTTGCAAAGTGAACAGTCTATTTCCCTTTAGTAAATCAAAGCTTTTATCTCAGGTAACCCTACATCTGGCAAAGCAGCATGGTGTGTGCCATGCATGGACACTATACACTGTATTTTTACTACATTTTTCCACCCTATCAAACCTTGCTTGGGATTGCCAAAGGGTCAGATGCACAATAACCCAATTAATTTAAATTAATTTGGCCTATACTAATATTTACCTTTCAGGTTCCAGCGGAGTCTGAAAATGTCCCATAGAAGTATGAACACTGAAGATTCATCGGTTCATCTGTCCCCCCTGCTCTAACGTGCTTGAGCCATAAGAAGTTATAAGGAGCAATAAGGGAACTCTAAAGGAACTTGCAAGGTGAAAATTTGTTTAAAAAAAAAAAACGTATTAAAGTATACATACAGTCAGGGGCGTTGCTAGGTCTACCAAAGATCTGGGGCTAGAGCCCATAGCAGCATAGTAAACAAAGTCATACGTTTTGGCAGGCATACCCGTGTATATACAGTAATATATGTGTCTGTGAGTATCTCAAGAGAGCCCCCCACTTACCTCAGGGTCCCCAGAGAGACCCCCTTACATCAGTGTCCTCAGAGAACCCCTTCTTACATCAGTGTCCTCAGAGAGCCCCTCCTTACATCAGGGTCCCCAGAGAGCCCCCCTTACATCAGTGTCCTCAGAGAACCCCTTCTTACATCAGTGTCCTCAGAGAGCCCCTCCTTACATCAGGGCCCCCAGAAAGCCCCCCTTACATCAGGGTCCCCAGAGAGCCTCCTCCTTACAGCAGAGTCCCCAGAGAGCCTCCTCCTTACAGCAGAGTCCCCAGAGAGCCTCCCCTTGCATCAGGGTCCCCAGAGAGCCCCCCATTTACATCAGGGTTCCCAGAGAGCCCCCTTACATTAGGGTCCCCAGAGAGCCCCCCACTTATATTAGGGTCCCCAGAGAACCTCCCCTCCCCTTGGGGACCCCTGCAGAGACTCTGGGCTATAGCCCCAAAAGCCACCCCCTAGCGACACCACTGTGTACAGTAAATCTATACAATGCATGCACACATAGCCTGAAGTTTAGGTTAAACCCTAAAACAGTATACTGTATATTTTCTGAAGGCAGAGACTCTGGGAACTTTAATGTGTGTAGTTGCAATTATTTTATTTATCAAACCCATATTTTTGGTAAAAAAATACAGTAAAACCTTGGATTACGAGCATAAATTGTTCCAGAAACATGTTTATAATCCAAATCACTAATATCATAGCAAATTGTCTCATAAGAAATAATGGAAACTCAAATGATTCCATTTATTCATAAGTCCTTCAGTTTATAGTCCAGATAAAAAAAGATTATAGCAATGCGGTAGGTTGTGTAACCATAAAATATCCATCCACAAATGGAAGCCTCCCCAAGGGGATTAGAAGCAAAATCCAGCAGGAGCTACAGGGTATAAAAGAGAAGAGAGGCGCCTCTAAGTGTAGCGATATGGTAATATTTAATGAAGGTACAACATTTAGCAACTCACATGGTTGATGATTAAAAGAGGCTCATCTAAGTATGCATCCGGGGTAAAGCTGTCCACATAGACAGTCTTTCACCGCTGTTAGTCTGAAATCGTGACCAGGAAGACTACCCTGCAGTAGACTGAAAGCGAGGCTTGAACCGCTTGTGGAGTGCAGTGTGGAAGGGATGACGTTGATGGCGGGGAGGAGGATGGTCTATGTGGGTCTATGTGGGTCTTTACCCTGGATGCCTGCATACTTAGATGTGTCCGTTTTAATCATCAACCATGTGAGTTGCTAAATGTTATACCTTCATTAAATGTAACCATATTGCTACACTTAGAGGCGCCTCTCTTCTCTTTTATACTCAGTTGTGATATGACGCTACTAGTATATCAAGACATCGCTTGTATATCAAGTAAAAATGTTGCTTGTCTTGCAAAACGCTCTCAAACCAACGTTTTACTGTGTTCACAAAAACACAAAGCGGTTGAGTTACTAAAACTGGAGAGTGCAAAATCTGGTGCAGTTCTGCACAGAAACCAATCAGCTTCTGTTTTTTTTTTTTTAATCACAGCTTAACTGAACATATTTAGGGTGGAGCATGTAACATGTTCCAGTAGCTACAGCCTCTCCCCTGCCCAGTGACAGCGAGCTGAGATCTGCTGGCACTATTTGAAATTAACACAGCCTTGCAGGGCTTCTCCCACATGGCCGCGTCATTCAGTCTCAGTTTTCTGTGAATGACTTGAACTACAAGTACCATCAGCCTTTGAGGCTGACTGTTCGTAGTTCTAATTGGACTGCGAGGTCACTGATGAGCGGCCTCATAGTTCATTCACAAGCCGTGCAGCTTGTAAACAGCCAGCCTGTATGCGGGGCTTGTCTGTAGGAGTCTGCCATTGCACCTCTAATCCACTGATCACAGGTGCAATGATTTCCAAGTTCCTTAGGCAAAAAATAATGAATGCACATTTACTTTCCTGCAATAATATATCCATTTGTTTCTTTTTCCCAGAATGTAAACTTATCCTAAAAAAATTGCATGCGCTAGTGAAATAGTACTAAGGAAGCCCACCACTAGACGGATTATCCTCTTACATGTATGCATGCATGACATGTTCTCATGGATCTTCACATCAGCACTGCAAAAAGTGACAGTTTGGTGGGTCTGGACATGCTTACAGGATGGGGATTTCATTAACATGCTGTTGCTCCTTTACTGTCCAATCACAGGCTGGGTTTTGGACCAGGCTACACTGCTTAACACCAAAAGGCTTTTGGCACAGGTGTAAAAGTCACAACAGAACTTGAATTTGACAAGTTAAAGCGGCAGTCCGCAGTTTTTTTTAAGCCAGCAGCTACAAATACTGCAGCTGCTGACTTTTAAAATAATGACACTTACCCGCCCAGCGCGCCCGCGATGTCGGTACCCGAAGCCCATCTCTCGATCGTCTCTTGGGTGCTGCCGCCGCCATCTTGGGTATGGGAATCAGGAAGTGGAGCCTTGCGGCTTCATTTCCCGGTTCCCTACTGCGCATGCGCAATAAGGATGGTCCCCACTGTCTCTGGGATCAATGTGTTTCCCAGCAGGCAGCGGGGGACCTTCGGAAAGGGGCGTAGATTCTGCGGAAAGGGGTACCCCCCTCCCCCCTGAAAGGTGCCAATTGTGGCGCCGGAGGGGGGGAGGGTTGCAATGAGCGGAAGCTCCACTTTAGGGTGGAGCTCCGCTTTAAAGGGTAAGTTCACCTTTACAGAAAATCTATAAGGGGAGAGGGTCCAGTGTAAGTTCACCTTACAGATTTTCTTACACTTTAAGGTGTTAGAAATTCTGTATATAGCACTACAGAACAGACAGTGCAGAGTCCACATGTAGTTTATCTCTTACTTAACTGCAGACAATAAACAGAAACTTTATTCTACAGAGAAAATCGAATGGGAAATGTGTGAATCCGACTGCTTGTATGCTCCATCGGACAACTGTTGTCAGATTTTCTGTGGACAAATGTTGGATGGCAGGTTTTAAATTTTTTGCCGGATTTTGCGAGCATGTGTACACAAGTCCATCAGACAAAAGTCCAAAGTACAAACACGCATGCTCAGAAGCAAGGACGAGCCAGAAGCAGTCGGTCTTGTAAACTAGTGTTCGTAATGGAGAATTAACATTTGTGATGCAAAAAATTATGAAATCTCCAAATGCAGCGCACATTCTCTTCTTCTTTAATGGGATAATAATGAAGCTGCTTTGCTGGTGATACTGATGGAGTTATTGCAAACACATTTTTAAAGGCTTTTTTTTCTAGTGATATCAAGAATAATATTATTATGTTTTTTTTATATTATTTGGGTAAGTTACCACAACACCATTATCCCGTAGTTTTTAAGATCAAAGATACAACAGGTGTCCTTTGTTAATTTTACATTGTATTTTTTTAATGTAACTGCCTACTCCCAAACTGTCATTTGAAGTAAAACACATAGCCAAGTATTATTCTACACATTTTTTTTATTTCGCATTAAAAAAAGAAAACAAATAAAATTAGACATGCTATCTGCCAATAGAATTTAACCAAAAAGTGCATTCTATGCATTCAAAAATATAGAAAATATACCAAATCAAATTATTATTCAACCAAAAAATGATGTCAAAGCAATAACTCCAAGGCCAATAATAAACAACACGTTATCTCCTCCGATTCTGCAACATGGCTGGTTGACGAAAGGCTGTTCAGAAAAACAATGAAAAGCACAAAACGAAAAGCACGAAATGAAAAAGCGTGAAATGAAAAGCACAAAACTAAAAAGCGTGAAATGAAAAGCACGAAATGAAAAGCGTGACTCAACACTCACCAAACTTCTAGTAACACGCAATTAGCAGGAGGATCCCAAAGGGTTGTGCTAAAGAGCTGAAAAAACACAGGACATTACTACGTTCGTGATTGCTCCCCAACAATTGTGTGGCCATATGCATGCAAGACAAGTTTGGGCTAACGCCCTTCGGACAAAATTTCACGGTTTTGTTGGCGCACAATCCGATCGTTTATAGGAGGCTATAGGGCAGTGATGGCGAACCTTGGCACCCCAGATGTTTTGAAACTACATTTCCCATGATGCTGATGCTCTCTGCAGTGTAGCTGAGCATCATGGGAAATGTAGTTCCAAAACATCTGGGGTGCCAAGGTTTGCCATCACTGCTATAGGGTTTACGATAGAGCAGCTACAAACTTATAAACACTGCCATCTACTGGTTGATATAGTTGTTGCACAAAATGCATGAACAATGTAAACGGTTCACCAGGAAGGGTGAGTTCACATTACCAAGGACATAATGCTTCCCTTGGCGGTGCAGACATTTTAACTTGGCATGTAGGGTTTAACAAGAAGCGCGGCCTATCAAAAGTACCAATTGATGTAAAAGAAAGTGTGCTGTCAAACATGGATATGTCTTGTTTGGCCATCAGCTTTACAGGCTAGTATTATTATGTAAACCAGTGGTCATCAACCCTGTCCTGAATGCCCACTAACAGGACAGGTTTTATGTATTACCTTGGGGAGATGCAGACTAGAATACTGCAATCACTGAGCAGCAAATGAGATCACCTGTGATGTATTTCAGTTATCTTGCAAACCTGGCCTGTTAGTGGGCCCTGAGGACAGGGTTGATGACCACTGATGTAAACCATTACATAAACTAATGATCCTATAATACTTTTGAGGTTGGTAAAATGTTAACTTTTATGACTTTTCTAGATAACTAATACTGGAGATATTCCCACAACATTCTGAACTATATCAATTAATGGAGACTGTAATTACAAAAGACTGTTATCAATTATTATTCACAGAACTCTACATGGTCGCTGATCTAGGGCGTTGCACTTTATTTTGCTCCATTGTCAGATTTCTGTATCTCAGTTTACAAACTTTTCATGGTGTGTTTTGCTGCAGACTTGCCAAATGTGGATTTAATTTCCATGAACGATATTGCCTTAAATTACCTTTCCATAGCAGACTACAAGAACCCCGTGATACTTCTATAGACATCTGTAAAATGTAACGGTGCCATTGTGAATTAATGATTTTTAAAGGCTAGAAATTGACTTCCCTGACCACAAGCCATTACTTGGTTGGAACAGCAAATAGTTTCCTTGTTACTCACTGGTGTGTTTGTATCCTGATTCCTGAATATTATGTTGCATATTCATACTGTGTGAATTAGTAGGCATTAACCTCTTCTGCATTGTGTGCTGGTCCTTAATGGATGCTTATAGCACCACGCAAAGCTGGTTTTGTTTAACGTGTCTAAATCATGAAAGGCAAGAATCTGATTGCAGATGTCAACTGTTTGGCTCACGTAACTTCTGACTGTTCTCTGGCTATTTTCCTGTCTGCAGTGCTAAAGCTCTGATTACCATATTGATCTGAAAGAAAAATTTGGTTGTAGTCGCTGATCAATAAAAACGCATCAGTTAAAGAAATGGCAAAACCCTTTATCGTATAGGCTAGCCGAAAAAGAATAGAAATATATATTTCACAAAGATGTCTCCTAAAGGGGTCTTTGAAGAAATCCAACACCTTCAGTGAAAAAAGCTCCTTCAGTGAAAACCACCACCTCTGAGAGTAGGGGCGCTTACCAGATCCTATTGACCCTCTATCCCTAGAAAAGTCAAACAGGCAGTAGTCATAACCATCTATGGAACTTTCCAGACACAGAAGGAATGAGCCACTGCTCATCTCCTGACCAGCCACGACAAAAATTGTGGGAAAAGATGCTCCACTAGTGTAAAATCATCAAATAGTTTATTAAAAATAGATAAAAGTTGCACTTACATATGTAAATATAAAACACGCCAAAGTCTGTTGGGAAAAAAAACCTGCGCTTTCGGGGATCTGTATGGATGCGATGACATCAGCACGCTGCACCACCCTACATGTTTCTTCATAAGTGACGTCTTCCGGGGGCGCTGAGAGGCTGAGCCGGGTGACAGTACAGGCATGTGGGCGGATCCCGACTCCATTGTCGCAATCTTGATTGAGCCTGGACCGACTCTGTGATGTCATCAGACAGCAGACTTCAGCCCACTGTCTGCTGAAAACCGTTCACAGGAGGGCAGAACGATCTGCACCCCTGTGATTCACAGGAGAAGTACAGCCAAATTAACTTTGTGTCAGGGCTGGGCTCAGCCCTTCCTTCTCTGAGATGGCCGCTCAGCTGTCAGCTAATTCCCAGCTCCCATTTCTCTCCACAGGTACTCAGCTGTTGATGATATCCTGCTCGTCAGTTCTGCCTACTTAAGTCGTCCAGCCAAGAGGATCTCTGCCTTCGCCTTAGTCAACATCACAGAGACGCTCGCCTGCATTCTTGTTAAAAGGCTTGCTTGGCTGAAATCCCTTCTGGCTGCAGATCCTGCTTGCTGTTTTGCTACACTCATCTCTGGCTCCCTGACGTTTGGCTTGTCTGACTATCCTTTCCAGTTCCTGAACTGGCTATGTTTTGACTACGTTTGTTCTATTTACTTTTATTATTAAACAAGTGTGATTTAACTGTACTTCTGTCTTGGTTTGATTTCATGGTTTCTGACACTAATGCCCCATACACATGATCGGAAATTCAGCCAGCAAAAGTCAGATGAGAGCTTTTGGCTGGAAAATGCGATTGTGTGTATGCTCCATCGCACTTTTGCTGGTGGAATTTCGGGCAGAAAAAGATTGAGAGCATGTTCTCAATTTTTCGGTTGGACAAAGTTCGTCTGTATAAAATCCAATGCGCAAAATTCTTACGCATGCTCAGAAACAATTTAACACATGCTCGGAAGCACTGAACTTAATTTTCTCGGCTCGTCGTAGTGTTGTATGTCACTGTGTTCTTGATGGTCGAAAGTTCAGAGAACTTTTGTGTGACCGTGTGTATGCATGGAACTCCGTCAGAAAAACCATTAGAGCTTTTTCTGACCAAAAATTCTGATCGTGTGTACGCGCCATTTGGCTGTACGTCTCTTTTAATAATAATAATAACAAGCCAGGTCATTCTCACCCTGCAGCTTACCTAAACAAAAAAGGTAGACGATGGGTTAGAAATGACCCGGCACGCAGCTCATGAGTGAAAAAAGAGCTCATGTTTGGAGTTTAGCTAAGGACGAGTGCAGAGGATGCCTGAGCTCATCTCTACATAATAACAGATTGAATGGAGTGTGGGAGGGTGGGCTGCGCTAAAATGAGGTGCAGGTCGCACAGTTGCCAGGAAGTTGCATTTTTGGTATGTTTTTTTTTTTTTTTTTTTATCAAAAAGCACTTGCAGGGTGGCTTAGCTGTTAAATCAGTTGTCAAATGAAAGAACCATAAATCATATTTTAAAAAAAGGTCAGAATAGGGTCCCTGCCACTAAAAAGAGTGTGAAGACGTTTTAGATGAAGTGTATCCGATTTTCAGAAGGGAAACTCATATTGTTTTTATTAATGTGAAGTCAGGAAGAACAGAGCTATTTTCTTGGTTGTTGAACAGTCAAATGCCAGCAGCTGGTAATATTTTCTTTTTTCCCCTCCCAGTAAAGCTCAGGAAATGTGCAAAGGGTTGTCATATTCAAAGGAAATTCATACATCCATCCATTACCCTAAATACCCTGTGGTTTGTGTATCGAGTAGACGGGCTGGCAGCCTGGGTATAAGACTGGCACTGAAACTGTTATTTAAAATAGTGATTGATGTACCAGATTTTAGGTTTTGTTTTATTTTTTTACATTCACATCTAGAGAATTGATACAGAGTCATAAGAGACAAGCTTTTTACCTTGAACCCAACTGAGAAATGAGCTTGTGCCAAAGTTATTTGAGCCAGCTGACAATGATTTAAAGAGCTACATAATTTGAAACACAAACTTCCTTATATAAATGAGGCATTAGTAACATTTGTATTTGGATATGTAAATGGTCCCATGCTTCGCCAGAACTTGACTTCCTTCATATCGTTTTACCATCTGACATGAAAGTAATTGCATGCCTTACTTAAAGAAGAACGTCAATCCCTCCAACCTCCCTGACCCCGTGTTTTTTCTCCACTCTTACCTTTATCTCCAGGTTATCCACAGACAAGATGCATGGCCAACAAATCCAGTGGTGTCCTGCAGGGGATTCGTCACATACCTGGTCCTGTGCTGCCATTTTGTTGTCCGATGTCTTCTGTGTTCTTCCAGACAGCCCTTGATAAAGTGCCTTGGCTCATGTGCTGTGGAGTACACTGAGGCCTCCTGAGATCCATGGCATAAGTATACCTGGAGTTTGCGGGTAGCTGAATACATCGTGCTAGCCTAGCCAAATTCCATAGTGCATAGTACTTAGTCCATCTCAGGAGTGAGAAAGGCGGATGGTTATGTTCCTATATCCATTGGGACTATGAAGAACAAATGTAGCCACCTTCTACCAGGAAGCTATTTGCAAGATTAATTTGGAGATTTGGAGAACGCTGAGAGCAATAGAAGGTATTTTTCCAATTAACCACTTCAGCCCCGGAAGAATTTACCCCCTTCCTGACCAGGCCATTTTTTGTGATACGGCACTGCGTCGCTTAAACTGACAATTGTGCGGATGTGCGACGCTGAACCCAAACAAAATTTACATCCTTTTTTTTCCCCACAAATAGAGCTTTCTTTTGGTGCTATTTGATCACCTCTGTGGTTTTTATTTTTTGCACTATAAACAAAAGAATAACACTAAATTTGAAAAACAAAAACAATATCTTTTACTTTTTGCTATAATAAATATCCCAAATAAAAAAAATAAAAAATGTTTTTCCTCAGTTACATATTTTTGGTAAAACAAAAATTGCAATAAGCGCATATTCATTGGTTTTCGCAAAAGTTATAGCAAAAGTTATAGCGTCTACAAAAAATAGGGGATAGATTTATGTCATTTTTATTATTATTATTTTTATATTTTACTAGTAATGGCAGCGATCAGTGATTATTATCGGACAAATCCGACACTTTTGACTCATTTTTGGGACCAGTGCAATCAGTTGCACTGATTACTGTATACATGTCCCTGGTAGGGAAGGGGTCAAGACTAGGGGGTGATCAAGGGGTTAACTGTGTTCCCTGGGTGTGTTCTAACTGGGGTGGGACTGACTAGGGGCGGAGACCGTTCAGTGTTTATACTTATTACAGAACACCGGTAAAATGCCGGGACATGTGATGTGTATCCTATGAGCCGTCCAGGAGGTGGGACTGTGTCTGACTGAGTGCCGAGTAAACAGGAGATCTTGGCTATGTGTAATGCGGCATTGCTCGCCACTCAAGCACTGTATGATGATATCAGCTATGTCTCATATAAAGTTATCTGAAATGTAGTCTTGGAGTACTGACTTTTTGGGGGAGATAATATAAGGCAGTTTTTTGATAGGTACACTGGTCTTTCATTCATACTGGGATTACGTCTATATCAGGTTATTCTTATGGCTTATCACATATGCATATCTCAAAATCTGTTACGCTATTGGGGTTATTATGTAAGAAAATCATTTGGTGGAGGGGGGATTATGGTGTGGGGTTGTTTTTCAGGGGGTTTTCAGGGGCTTAAGGCGTCAGCTGACAAAGACATTTTGGACAATTTCATGCTCCCAACTTTGTGGGAACAGTTTGGGGATGACCCCTTCCTGTTCCAACATGACTGCGCACCAGTGCACTAAGCAAGGTCCATAAAGACATGGATGAGCAAGTTGGGGTGGAGGAACTTGATGGCCTGCACAGAGTCCTGACCTTGACCCGATAGAACACATTTAGGATGAATTTGAGTGGAGACTGTGAGCCAGGCTTTCTTGTACAATATCACTGCCTGACCTCACATATGCGCTTCTGGAAGAATGGTCAAATATTCCCATAGACACTCCTAAACCTTGTGGACAGCCTTCCCAGAAGAGTTTAAGCTGTTATAGTTGCAAAGGGTGGGCCAACTCAATATTAAACCCTATGGACTAAGACTGAGATGCCATTAAAGTTCATGTGTGTGTAAAGGCAGGTGTCCCAATATTTTTGACACCGTAGTGTATATAAACATTGATAATGAAAGTGACAGATGGTGTCATGTATGTCATTGTTATTTTACCCATAGTTATGCTTTAACTGAGAGATCGGGGATGTTAAATGCAACTTTCTAAAAATAAAAAAATTAATATAATGCTTTTTTCATTCAATACATTTTATTATTATTTTTTGTTTCAAAACATGACAACGGTTCAATACAGGCATAGGTAAGATATGCTGGATGTATCTTATCTAAAGCAGTTACAGCATTGACCCAACCGAGGACAGATGAGAGCGGTGAGAAAAAACTCTGCTGCATCAAACGTTCCCATATGCACAACAGGTTAACATCACTGAAAACACCCCGAGTCATAATATCTTAAACAGGGGTTCCCATTAAAAAAAATAAAAAATTAAAGCTACAAATACTGCAGCTGCTGACTTTTAATAATCGGACATTTACCTGTCCCAGGGTCCAGCGATGCGGGGGAAGCCCCGCTCGTTTCCCCCTCCGTTCAGTGGCGCCGGCATTGTAACTGTGGACACCCGGCTGTGG
This sequence comes from Lithobates pipiens, assembly GCF_037356315.1. Taxonomy (NCBI): domain Eukaryota; kingdom Metazoa; phylum Chordata; class Amphibia; order Anura; family Ranidae; genus Lithobates; species Lithobates pipiens. The sequence continues at coordinate 57,329,961 of NW_027507903.1, read as the reverse complement.
CTTCACAGCTGGGCACCGTTTCGCATGCGCGAGCGGCGCTGCACGCCGCGTTTGGCCGTGCAATCATCTGGGACCTGTCATGTGTCCCAGAGGGAGGGACCAGAGCTGAGCCCTTCCTGTGCCGAGGGGAAGTCACGTCAGGAGCCCAGGCACTGAAGGAGGCAGATTACGAGAGACCCCCTAGCAACAGCCATTTAGAGGTGAGTAAAAAAAATATGTTTTCCAAATGTTTTTATTTTATTTATTTTTTAGGCACATTAATGCTTTTTTTTTGGTGGAACACCACTTTAAGGTCTACCAAAAACTGTGACAAAAAAAGAGGGCATTTGCAAGGTTAAGGGGAAGAATAGGCAGGATGGGATGGGAGGAAGGAGAAAAGGGAGAGGAATAGGCTCTAGTTAGAACCCTTTTAGCTTTAGTCAAAGGAAATTTCTGAATGTTGGTGGAAAAGAAAAAACAACCTACGAGCGTCTATACAAATATTAATGGCTGCTAACAAAAACCTGTGTAAAAGTGAGTGACCTGTAACCTTGACTGAAATCCTTTGATCGCTCTGTTTTACAATCAGTGTATATACAGTATGTCCCATTGTAGTGCCCCCCCCAAATGAGCTCTGTGACAGCACTAGTGTCCCACCCCTCTTAGTAGATGAGTGTTCTTTCATCTCTTTCTTTTATCTGAGTGGGTTTATCTCCTAAGTGTGCTCTCACACTTGGCATGGCCACTTGTAGCACCAGCTGCCATTTCTACCACACTAAAAAGCTGTCTTTAGTTTTTGTTCCCCCAGACTTACTGAAAGATTTCTGGATAAACTGTGACCTTCATTCATTCCAGAGAGATCCTTTGTCTGGGAATAGTACTGGGGAAAAAACACCGAGGTTGGGTTACCATGACTGCAAAGGCAAAGATTCTTTGCAGGTACTTTGGAGAAAGCACTGTGAACAGAGACTAGACAGGTCCTTTGGAAAGAAACAGAGAAACGTCATCTTCATGACATCTGACAAGCAAAAGTCATTCAAAATTCCTTTTTACGATCAATTCCTTACAGATCCCCAAGATGTACTATATAGAGAAAATACGTTTAGCTCAGTGGTGCAGAGAGCTGTGCCGGGTGAATCTATTAGGCCTCGTTCACATGCAATTTCTCCTGCTCCTGCCAATGTGCTGCAATGCTGGACAATGAAAATCACATTATTCTCTATGGTGCCCATTCACATCAATGCAACATGGTGCTGTGCAATATTTTAAAAGGTGCAGTTGCCTCTTTTGGTCTGTTGTATGGAGCCATGTTGCATTTCAGCCCCATTGACTTTATTGGAGGCCATGAAACATGCATTTACATGTGTTTTTTGGTGTGGTTTGGCAGGGTTTGGTGTTTACCAACCAGTCTCCTTCTACAAAAAAAAACATGAAAACACATCAGAAATGTACAAATGTGCAAAGATGCACTATAAAAATGCATTGATGTATGACTATGAACCCAGTTACATAGGTTGAAAAAAATACCTAAATAGTAAATCAACTAGTAATAGTAAAACAAAAAAGTTCTCTCACTCTTGAGTGTTAGGCCGCGCACACACGCGGGGACTGTTCGCCCAACTTTGTCCGTCAAACAGTTTCGGCAAACAGTCCGCTCAAAATTAGCATGGACGGACATGGCCACACACGACGGACGAACAGTTTGCTGAAACCGTGCGCGATGACGTGAACGGCACGTACGACGGGACGAAAAATACGACGTCCTATACACTGCATTATAACTTTCGGCGTGTAAATCCTTTCTGAGCATGCGCGGAACTTAGTTTGACGAACAAGCCTACACACGAGGGGACTGTTCGCTGAAACAAGGTTTCAGCGGACAGTTTTTCGGAATTTCCGAAAAACCTTGTTCAGCGGACTGTTCGCTGAAACTGTCCGCTGAAAGCCCACACACGAGCGGACTGTTTGCCGAAACACTGTTCAGCGGACAAAGTTGGGCGAACAGTCCCCGCGTGTGTACGCGGCCTTAGAGTGAGATCTTGTTTATAAAATGAATTGGAAAGGGTTAATAGAGAGGAAGACAAACAATAAATTACAGTTTCATGTGGAATTTCAAAGGAAATACAAAGTTGTTAATTATATCTAACCAGGGCTTTTTTTCCTCAGATAATAGGTTTGAGTGCTCCCCCCTTCCACCCCTTGTCTCCACCCCCTACCCACCTCCGAGCACCGTACTTGATCCCCTTCAGCAAGCCAAAATAGATCCGGCCCATCAACAATAGATAACCCCAACAACATTAGACCCCACAGAAAAAAGACCCCTCATGTAGAAAAAGATCCATCTCAGCAACAATAGACCTCGCCAGCATCAAAAGACCTCTCAGCAGCCAGTATCAATAGACCCTCCAGCAGCCAGCAATGATAGACCCCTACCTCAGCAGTAAGTCCCCACAGCAACAAGAGGCCCCCACCAGCAACTTAAGACCCCCCAACAACAATAGACCCCCTACCAGCAACAATAGACTGCCCTAGCAATGATAGCTGCCCCAGCAACAATCGATCCCCCAGGGGTCAGCAACAATAGACCCCCCAGAACACTCCAACATCCCTTGCCATTACATACACTCAGTTGAAGGTGCCGGAATTGTGCCCCCCCGCGTTTCCGATGAAAAAATGGACCAATTTTGACACTGGGTCTTTTTTTCGCAAGTTAAGATCTTGCAGCTGCAGAGTGTAGTGATGTAGTTAGCAGCTTGACCATGAAGACCTCCGTCTGCTTACCGCTGGAGGAGCCGCTGATGTATGTGTTCCTCGATTCTGAATGGCAATGACGCCTTCTGGCAATGGCACATCCTCAAACACACCAAGACCGAAGAAGGAATATTTATTAGGGCAACATAACTAAGGAGGCAACAACAATAAAACAGTTACAAAGTAAAACAAATTTGTCAAAAAAACAAAGACAATGCAAAGACCAAGTATTATTTCTGAACCCAATCCCCTCTGGATAACCTGAATCCTAAATCTAGGGGGAATTATTTGGCCAGGGATAGTGCCAAATCCAGTATTATAGAAAAAAGGAAAGGATCCCCTAGGCGGTGGACTTTTAAGGCACAATTATATTGTGCCTTAAAAGTCCACCACCTAGGGGATCCTTTCCTTTTTTTCTAAGTCTAGGGGATTCTTAACTAGAGGAAATACTAGCCTAGAGAGTGAAAGATCCTAGAGTCTCTCCAAAACCCCTCCCACTTGCCAGTAGACAGTGGGGCTCAGGGTCCTGTGTTGGAGCACTCAGTTAAATTTGTCTCCCATGGTAAGGGGTGCAATTCCCCAAAATAAATTTCAAGTTAAGGTCGACCGTTGGTTCGAAGGGTACAGTCCTTAAAAGCTGGCCAGGGGTCTTTGGCATTGCTTGGATTGTCCACTGGAAAAGAAAAGAGGGAGGCACAAGAGCCCTTTATAGTGTAGTAAAAGGATATCCTTCAAATAGGATAAATTGCTTAAAAAAAGGTAGATGGCTAGGAGAGATTCCACTGTGGGAAGAAAGTGAGCGTGGATCTCAGGAAGCAATATGGCCTCCAAATGAATGTGGCAACACAGTCCCACTCTGACACTACAGTAAGTTCTGGCAACACGCTTCTTCTACAACTCAGCAGCACACTCCAACGATTATCTCTTACTCCTCAGGTGAGACTTCCCCAAACCTTGGCTTATAATTTCTTTTCCATCTCTTCAGTGCTCGGCTTCTGGGCCTTGCACCCTCACACATTTCCACAACACTAAATCCAATCTCCCTTCCTGGGTACTACCTCCCTCACAAGTCTTTGCACCTCCCAAGAGTCCTCAGACAAGTTAATTTGGCTGTTCCTCCCCAGGCTGTTGCCTGCAGCCAGTCACGGCTCTCCCACTCTCCTCTCCAAGCAGTGACAGTGGGCACAGCCTCGGCCATAGTTCTAGCTGCAGCTTGTGGTTGCCTTTCTCTCTCCTTTTCTGCTCTCCCCCAGCCCACTTCTCAGTCCCTTTACTTGCAACAGGGGAGAGGTGACAGCTGCTGTGTATGGGCAGCTACGAGAACTGTCCCAGCCTAGTTTATGTGGTTGTGACTTGGGAGGCTTAACAGACTGGAAAGTCTCAACTTAGGTAAACTTGAACTTGTTGCCCAACTTTAACACTGACAATCTAGAAAAAATCCAGTAGTCTTACTTCCTACTGTCCCCAATGGACTTTCATCCTGGCAGAAACAGTCCATTCCATGGCTTACCAATAATATCTAACCTGCTTGTCCTCTTTTTTCACAGTGGTGACACTGTACACAATATCTCAGTGCCCATGCCTGTGCATAATGATTTTGTCTGAGTAAATGTGCCAACCATAACCCTATGTGATCAGACAGCTGTTATACTTGCTGTCATAGGTGATTGAGTAGCTTTTCTTCCTGTAGGGACCTGGCACTCCATGGTAGACCCATATAGCAGTTTTACACTCCTGTTTAAGTTCTATTTTCTGTGTCAGCTCTTTGGGAACATATGGGTAATGTACCGCCACTCCTGGTTTTACAGTACAGAGTGATGACTCCTTCCACACCCCTCCCCTGTCATGTAGTTTCCAATCACATAGGGACAAGGCTCTTCCTACCACAGACCACACTGCCAATCCTTTAGAGTCTGCTTTCAACTCCCTAACCATTGGTGAAGTAACAAAGCCCGGTGATCTATTTCTCTAAAAATGTTCTTCCCTATGATGAACAGCAGCAGTACATGCAAAAGCCCTTTATACCTTTTCCAGACAGACCCAGCACACAGTCCCTACATTACTAAGATGAAAATCTAAGTACTTGCGGACTATTACCACATCACAAATTTCGCCAGGGGGCAAAATGTAGCACCCCTTACCTCTGAAGGTGGTTAGGGACCCCCAGGCAGCTGGGAGACTAGCATTTCAAACCTCAGTGTGGAATCCTTGATTCTTTATGAGTGAAAGAGATGGGGCATCAGTCACCTTAGAAAGTTTAAGAGAGAGTTTCTTGAGCACAATAAATTCAGAAAGGGTTAGGGTGCAGGATACTGAAGATCGACCAAAAATGCAGACTCCATACCTCTAGAGAAGCTTCATATAGCACATGTACCTTCTGGAGATCTAGATGGGAACCCCCCTGCAACAACCACTGGTGGAAGCTTCTATCCAGCTCTCTAGGAAACTCTTCAGCAGGACACTTTATTCCTGAGATGCTCCAGCAAGGAAGCACACCTTCTTCCAGCACACAAACCTTGGCCTCTTATCCAGCCTTGGGCCTCACCTCAGGCAGCAGGCCTAGGAGGCGCCGACCTCCAACACTCAGCCTCCTCTCCTGGCAAGGTCACCGCAAATATTTACACTCCTCCCCAGCATGCACCACGGTCAACAAATCTCTTATTAGTTGGCCAGGGAGACATAAATATTCATGAATCAGAATTAGTTCATATTATTGCCTTATTGCCAGGGACACTCCCCAACAGTAGGCATTGGCAAACAATAAAAATAAGCTTTAGATGAAATCTAGTAAATGCAATACTATAACAATTCATGCTCAGGCTATCAACACTAAATTTAGCCTAGTAGGGACACTACTGCTTAGTAGGCAGAACTCTTACATTTGTATTACCCAAGAAGGCAACGAAGGTATAAATATTAATAATATATATCAACATTTTAAAGCAGTTGTAAAGGTAAACAGTATTTTACCTTAGTGCATTCTCTGCAATAAGGTAAAAAACGTTTCAATGCCAGCTTCCCCAAGCCCCCCCTGAGCTCGATCTTGATCCAGCGCTGTGCATGCACTGCTCTTCTCTCCACTCTCTCACAAGAGGCTCGGCAACAGTGGAAGCCATTGGCTCCTGCGTCTGTCATTCAAATTCTGTGTGTGTCGATAGAACTGCTTGCTACAGGGGCACTTGGAGAAGAGTAGGAGCCAAGACCAATGGCGGGAGACCCCAAAAGACTATTGCACGGAGCAGGTAAGTATGATATGTTTGTTCCTTTGAAAAAGAAAAATATAAACCTTTACAATCATTTAAGTTTGGACTTAGGTCTGCTTAAACATACTGATATATTACTGTCAACGGGGCATAACTCTCACATACATGAACCATATAGTAAACTGTATGCCCCAATAGAGACATCCTTCGATGATAATGTCTATATTTGGAAAGTGTCTGTATCAAAATTAAAGTAAAAAAGACCAAAGAGATAAGGCATTTAAAAAAATGTATTGATATTTAATGTCTCATCTAGATTTCAGAAGATGTATATAATAAATGTTCATCATAGCTTAGCTTCTGGTTTCTGAATTGGCTAAATCTTGGATAGCATTCTTTTATAGCCACATTGTTACATGTATCCAAATTATTTGTATTTTTACCCCAGACAAAGCAAAGCCATGCAGATTCCTTATTTTCCAAGCTGTTTGACATAAACACAATCACATTAAATGTACAAAATAAGGAAGATGTGAATTCTATAGATTAGTCATGACTATTCTTCGATTGTGCTGGGGTGTTGCATCTAGGTGACTCATATGCTCAGTCCTCCTGTACTTGGTGGCTGTGTAGTTTATGTGCACTGTCATGTTTCAGGCACTGGATTGTATTGTCTATTCTATGGCTTGGAGTTCATACATCAAACGGAATTTGCATAAAAGTACCATCTGCTTGTACTCTGGCACAGGATCTATTTGGTAAGTTCATTGTTTGCGTAATCTTTCTAATCGCTAACCGACACTTATGTATAAAGAGACAGGTTTGTCTTAAAATATTTTCTTATATGACTGGTCTCTATTGATAACCCTTTGTGTACAGTATGTTTAGCTTCTGGAATAGAGAATCAAAAAACTGATGCAATATTAAATAACTGACTTCTGTGGCCAAGGCAATGTTTTACCAATATACATTAGAACAGGGAAATCTGGGGTATAAATCACACCATGCTACAACACATCTGCACCGCTATGCATTAAACATGCAAATCCCACCTGCAAATTGTTTTCTGCCAATCACCCCAGCTTTATGTGAAGAGTAGTCAAGCTCCTCCCTCTTATGTGACATCATACTTTTGAAAAGCATGGTCTATGATGCAATGCAGGTGATGCAAGTCTCCTATATGAAGCATTGAAAGGAAAACAAAATGCAATTTTTTTGTGGTATAAAAGTTTTTTATTCACTATCAAGCTTTTATAATAAATTAAAGGAAAGTTTAATATAGAGCAGTTTAAATTTGCTATCATGTTTTTCTGATAAAAGATGGTCATTTTTAATAACCAATGTAGCAAGTGAAGATTTATTATCAAGCTTTTATAATAAAAAGAAAGCACAGCTGAATAATGTATAGAGCAGGTGAAGCTTTTTTAATACAATAATGCCCTGAACACACGGTCAGACACTCCGACAACAAAATCCATCGGATTTTTTCCGACGGATTTCGTGCCCAACTTGTCTTGCATACACACGGTTGGACAAAGTTGTAGGAAAATCCAATCTTTCTTAACGAGGTGATGTACAACACATACGTCGGGACTATAAACAGGCCAGTAGCCAATAGCTGTGGTCTCTTAATTTATTCGAAGCATGCCGTGACACTTTGTCCGTCGGAATTGTCTACACACGATCAGATTTTGTTGTCGGAAAATTTTTAGATCCTGCTCTCAAACTTTGTGTGTCAGAAAAAGTCCCACATATGATCGGATTTTACGACAACACAATCCGATCGCACATTTTCCCTTGGAAATTCCGACCGTGTGTACAGGGCATATGGCAAAGTTTAATAACCGACAGAGCAGGTAGATATTCAGTATCAAGCTTTTATAATAAAATATGGCAATTTTATTTACCCATAGCAACCAATAAGCATCCACGTGGCTTTGGAAAACTGCAATCTATTGGTTGGTATAGGTTACTGCATGCACTATGTCATCGCCCTTTGTACTGCCTTATTAAAGAAGCCCATATGAACTTGGCACAATATGTGTGCTCAAGAAGAATATAGCTGAAAGGCATATTGTAATAATTGTTTAGCAATTAGATTGAAAAGGGTGTCCTCGAAGTGCAATTCTTTGTTGCTCACATAAAATAAAAACAGATTAAGGGTGGAGAAAATCCATCAATTGAGTCTATATTGATGAATAGCCGGTGCACATGCTGCTTTCCCTACTGTATATCTGTCTTTTCTGTTCCAAGTAGCTACCATATGGGCTGGGCTTCGCTGTCTAACTACTAAATTACAAACCTTCTTTTGACTGTGAATTGAATAGGCAAAGATGTCGGTTATTGCTTCCCTCCTGTGGTCACACTACAAGTGCACCTGCAGCAAGAAGCTGGCATAATCCCATGAAAGGCACCACATGCTCCTATTGTTCTGCAAAGCAGAATGCTAACCTTGGCTCTGCTTCCCTAACTCCCATCGCCGCCGAGAGATTACAGAGATAAGAAGCCCTCTCATATGCATATTAGTTACTTACACACACGCTTTTTTTTTTAGGCACTTATCCACAGTTGGAGGTTTTTCTTTTTTTCTTTCCTGCATTCGTTAAAATCCCGTCCTTATGTAGAATTTTTGCAGCACGGATGCCCCGTGATAGGGTCCCTTTTTTATATTTCGACTTCTGTGGCAGTCGCTGCAGATTCCCCCTTGCGATATTATACGTCTCCTCTGAAATCTCACTTGTGACCGGACTGTAATCTGTTAATAATAATCTTCTCGGATTGTTCGCCCGTGTAAAAGGAGGCATGGCCGGGACAATGCCATTTTTGTGACTATTTTATGCAGAAAGAGGTATTCAACTTGACCGTTTTCTTCACCCCCTCTAGGCAGGCTGGAATTAGAAGCCACACTGAAGTGTGCAAAGCGGATTTGAGCGCTGAAAAAAAAAAATATGATGGTGTCTGGAAGCAATGAACTGGGCAATCCATTAAAGAAGACAGCTGTTCAGCTAGCAGAGGTTTCTTGTCTCCCAGTATGTAATGTGACAGCTGAGCTGGGGATCAGGCTGGGTACTTGCCTACAGCTTCTGCTGTCACAGGCCCTCCATCCCCTGGATTGTAACGAGGGAGCAAAGCGCACACACACTCGACTGTTAGCTCAATTAACTGTTAGCTTCCTAGAGATCTCTCTCTGGTGGGCAACCAACCCATGACGATAAAAGTGTGCCGAGTTATGATTTGTTATTTTTGTGCCAGTGTGATGACTCTGCTTTTATTGTATTGTGTACTTGCTCTGTGTTGACAGTTCACATAAATGAGTTGTAATAGATAAGGATCGTTATACGGATAATTCACATTTTAAAGAGTCTAAACCCCAAAAACATATAAGTATATATTGCAATTTACCTTAGTCTATAGATGGGGTAGTTGTATTATTTTTCTTTTTTTTTCCCCACTTTATTTTCACCCAGGGATCCGGTCAAGGTGGTTATACTCCCCCCCCCTCCACTGTATCTATGGAAGAGAAGAGTAGCCAACCTTGGACAACAGCATTGTCAACATATGGAGAGGGCAGTGTTAGTTGGTTTAGTAAATTTAGATTTTAGTCTAGTACACGCCACTATTTATTTTTTTATTATTCAACCCATGAACGAAAAAAAAAATGATAGCTCAGGTCGGAGATGCTGTACTAAGAATCCTATATTAGTACAGCGACCTCCCCTGCTGTTCTTTTATGTTCTGACAAAGGGACAGCCCCTCCGCCAGAACACTCCGGTTAGCTGACAGAAAGCCAGTCAGCATACATTTATCGGTCACGAGTCTTTGACAAAAGCTGGACCCGCTGCTATAAACATGGGCCGAGTGTTGTCCAGCAGAAGTGGTCCATCCATTAGGGTCCCATGGGCGCTGCCTCCACTATCCATGCATCTACCCCCCCTAATCTACATTCGGGGGACCGGATGCATGGATTCCAGTGAGGGGAGGGGGGTTTTGAAGCACGTGATTAGAGCCAGAGGCTCTAATATGCTGCAAAACAGGGTGGAATATTCGCTATTCTCGCACTGATCCTCCTCCTGGCCAATCAGGAAGCAGGATTACATTACATGTGTGCAGTCCAGTTTTTCTTCTCCTTTTTCTCAAAGTTTTAAGAACAGTTTGCGCAGCACTTTAAAACATGAGGGCAGACAGTATAGTTACAATACAATTCAATACAGGAGGAATCAGAGGGCCCTGCTTGTTAGAGCTTACAATCTAGAAATGGGTTTAGGGACACTGGATGGTATTTATATAATTTGTGTAGCGCCGGCTCCTGAAGAGCATGCGCTATGTGTTTTTCTCTATTTAAAGTTCCTAGAACCGCAGTTTGGTTTTGGGTTTATTTATACCAAATTATGGTTTCAGTACCAGTCTAGCTGGATTGCACTGTGTTCTGCTTGGCCACAGGTGGCACTGTCATCACTGGCAGGTGTGAGAACGCAGTTCAGCTGGGCGCATTGAGGGCCACTTTTTCTCGGAAACAGATCCGTGGGAGTGTCATCCTGCTGTGCACTCTGGGAGAGGGTACTTAAGGTACTGACATCACGTGCTTCTGGGTTCTGGTCCAGAAGATCTTTCTGTCTGTCCTCCTGACCAGCCCCAATGGCCCTCATGGCCTGGGGTGCGGATCCATCCAGTTCAGAGTCTTGGGGCTGGCTAGCCTGAGGCAAAAGTAACAGGAAGCAACTGAGGAAGCAACCAGGGGAGGACTCTTCGGGAGAAGGCCACGCTGAAGGCTGGCTTCTCAGAAAGAGCCTGGAGGCTCAGTTGAAAGACACCAAGGGAATCTACACTCGTACGGTATCGCCGGACCGCTGCAAGATACTGGTACCGTATGATCGCTCTCTAAATTTGTCTACATCCTTCAGTTACTACAAGTATTCTACAACAAGTCTGTGGCAGAGACTTTATTCAATCAATCTATATGCAAGTCTGTGGCAGAGGCTTTGTTTTATCTGAACACTCTATCGGCTGCTAGGCCTAGTCAGAGGAGGTCTATCCGGTAGCTGTGAAAATCCAGTTGCGAGTGGCTATTCTCTGGATTTCTATAGTGAGAGGCTTTCTATTTTGAGCAGTTCCAAGAGTACTTGAACTTTCTACCTAAACCTTCTAACCCTCATCGAGAGACTGTGTTTTGTCTAATCTTTTTTGCAAATAAAAATCCCAAAAGTAGATTCAGTGTCAGTTTCTGCAGTTCTTTGGGCCATCTACCTCGGGAAACCCCTAGACGTACACGAGGTCAAGAAGGTAACGGTAAGCCCAACAAAATCAGCCGCTCCTTCGTGGGTCAGTGCTACATTTGTTTTATTTTTTGTTTGTGAATATTAGTAGTTATACTGTACAAGCACATTTTTTAAAGTGTAACTAATGCAAAATTAGTTTTTTTTGGGATAGAATAAGGGAGGAAGATAGGGTGAATCTCCCTAACAAGGGCACAGATGGCAATAAGAACTGAGAGGTGTCAGGTCTCCAATCTATCCAAAACTAAAAAAAGTTTTTCTTCTTTAAATCTTTAAGAATTCTTGTATTTTAATTAACGCTGCACTTTTTTGTTAAAAGTGGTTGTAAAGGTTGAAGATCTTTTACCTTCCTGCATCCTAAAAAACTTTCAGTATGCAGCTGCCCCACAGCCCCCCCTAGTACTCACCTGAGCCTGATCTTGATCAAGCTATATGCATGAGAGAGGCTGCTCTTCTAGGTCTCTACCTCCTCATTGGCTGAGACACAGTAGCAGTAGACATTGGCTTCCACTGCTGCCAATCACAGTCAGTGAACCAATGAGGAGAAAGCAGGGGTGGATTCTGAGCCCCATTCTGTGTGTCTCAGGAGCAAGCACACACAAGTGCCCTCATAGCAAGTGGCTTGCTATGGGAGCACTCGGAGAAGAGGAGGAGCCAGGAGCACCATCAGGGGACCTGAAAAGAGGAGGATCAGGGCTGCTCTGTGCAAAACCATTGCACAGAGCAGGTAGGGATAACACGTTTGCTTTTTTAAACATAATTTACCTTTAACACCTTTCTGTCTGCACTATAGTCAAAAGACAGCTACAGCACATGATTACTTTGCTGAGAGGACGTACATGAACGTCCTCCCAGATCACGCTTGCCGTGTGCCCCACAATTGTGATTCAAGTGCAACAGCACTAAAAGCTGGAAATTGGCCTGGGCAAGAAGGGGGTAAAAGTGCCCAGTAGACAAGTGGTTGGAAAACCATTCTCTTATAGAAGGAATTTGTTTTTAGTGTCAGTGTATAAACATAACCTAGCTGCACAAATCATGTGCATTGCTATAGGCTTGCAGTACAACCAGGCAGGCAGAGAAGAAATTTGGAGAAGATACTGAGCTGGGGTGTAATCTACGGAAATATAAAGACGTCTATAACAATAGGATGGACTGCATGCCAGAAGCATTGGAGCTCCAGGAAAGCCCACCATATGTAGAGCATAGTCTTTATTGCACCTCCGAAAATTGTGTTCTTGAATGGTAGTACTTCACTGCAACCGAGAGACAAGCATTTGGTAACCCGGCCCTATTTATTGAATGGGCCGTGTTCGGCAGTGGTACTGCCTGCTGAATGCAACAACATCTTGCCTGTACAACCCCTTTTGATCACTGTGTTAGGTTATGGGATCAGCTCCACAGCCTACTTGTACTGCCCCCCGACCACAAGTGTAAACAAGCCCAAAGATTGCAGAAAGAGCTTTTGAATTTTTATATTTACTTCATCTTAGTAGCTCAGCTCCTCCTTTCAATGCAGCTAACCTCTGACAGCTTTGACCCGGATGTGCTTATAGCTACATATTTCCAATCTCCCCTTGCTTTCCATCCTGCTCCAAAGAAGAGCCTGCTGGGCCTAGAGGTAGGTGTAAGCCATTGGGTGGCAATACACCTAATGCTAAACATACAGTAGGATAGCTGTCGTCTGTCTTTTCTATGTTTTTAGGCCCCCAGACATCCACCAGGCCAAGCCTAGGTCATCCTGGGGTGATCCGTCTAAGCCTCGGTAGACACTCGACACAGTAAATAAGATATAGAAAGACTCCTTGCTGGCCATGTACATTCTTGAGGACAAAAAATAATGAGGTTTTCTCTTACCTCCTGACATTAGAAATTGCAAAAAAACGGACACGTTCACACAGCGGCACGCAGTTATGTAAAAGTAGGCTTGGTTACAGTGCGCTCCATACTGGGTGTGGCATAAAGAGTTTCTTATTGAAAAAAAAATCAATGTCTCTAGAGCAATAACCTCACATTTTTCCATTCCTAATGGTATCGGCACATTGTTAAAATGGAATGCCCAAATAAACGTACAAATTATGCCAGAAGGTGCCTTTGCTTCTGGGTAGGTTACCCCAGCTGTACACGTCTTAAAATAGTAGGCCATACTAACAGTGATACCCCAGAAAACCAGCAGCCGACTGATTCCCAATGGCAGAGAGCGCTTATTTGAAGTGTTCTAGCAGGGGGTTGTCCTCCTGTCAGAACACAATAGCTCAGAGGGGGAGATTTCTGGACTAACCTTGCATGTTAGTACAGTTTCTCCGACCGAAGCTGTGTTGCATGAAAAAAATAACTGTTCCTGTGTACCTGGCTTCAAATGGCAGACCATTCATCAACTCCATTCCATGACTGGTATTGTCCCAGTAGCTCTTGGAAGCTTCACTTCACCAAAATCTTTCCTGATTGTTCCTACTCAGTTTCGTCTTTAAAGTCCTCACCGTTGGGTCCTGCAAAACCTGATCTCTATTCATTACAATAGAAAGTCTGTCGTCCGCTCTTCCCTTTCCATTGGAGTATGGATATTCTGTTGGAATCAATGGAGATCACAGTGGTGAGTTTGCAACACCTAGAGCAGTTCCATGGAACCCTAGGGTTCTTCTAGAGGTTGTTAGGGGTTCCGTAGAGCAATAAGAAATGTCTACCTCTCACATAAGTTCCCACTGACCTCATTGATCCTTTTAGCTATTTGTAAGGGGGAATTCTTCCCAATGACCACAAGTATAAAGACCACTATTCCCAGTGACCATCACACTAATGTATTAAGCGTAGAAGCTATAGTAATTTTTAGAAGGGGTTCCCTGAGAGTGGAAAGTTATTTATAGGGTTCCTCTGTGTTGAAAAGGTTGAGAAAGGCTGACCTAGAGCATTACACAAAATAGTGAAGGGTATCCAATCTATACTAGTTTGTTGGGAAGAAAGCCTAGTTTGACACTTCTCTGGTCAAACGTGACTATTATATCTGGTCATTCTTGACAGATGCTGGCCATACACACATATACATATTGATTTTTCATTCAGTCAGCCATTTGTGCCAATAATTTAATTGGCAAGATGTGGAAAACGTTTATGTGATTTGACACCAACAGAAAATCTGTATCCATTTGATTGCTTTTAATGACAAAGATTGATCAGAAGTCATTAACTGTAGCTGTGAAAACCATTATATTGTGCTTCGATTGATTGTTTTTTCAACAAGAAATGCCACAAATTGCACATCCTTGGTTAAAACGATCTTGTGTGAAACAATCTCTTAAGCATTTATTCACCCAAGTGAATAGATTCAATAAAAATATTAAAACCAGTGGTTCAAGGAATAATCAGATTGATATGTGTATGACTAATATTAAAGACATACACAACTGTTTTTTATAACTGGGCCTAATGAAGCTTTTAAGCTGATGTTACCAATATGATATTTTCTTTTATTGTTGCACCCACTGTGTTTTTTTTACCATGTGATTATAAGTAGAAGCATATTTTGTGTAGGTAATGCCTTCCACCATCGATCTTAAAGACTAACCACACTTTTGTTGAGAAATAAACAATCTCCTCTAGGTGATCAAGGATTTTAACAACTTTGTTGCAGATTCTGAGTTGCTTCTGCTCTGAACAAAAAACTTTAGCTTATGTCATATGCAGAAGTGATACACAAAGGAATGGGAGTGAATTTTTCATTACTAATCAGCTGATGCACTTGCAGTGTTCTAATGAGGAAAGTTGCAGGGTCTGCATCATTTTATAAGTGATAACCCCTGGTTGAAATATTTGGTTGCAGAGGATGGCTAAAAATCTGACTTGTATCTTAGTGCAGACTTCTGGGAAAATCAGTAAGCCAATCACACAAGCATCAGAAGACAATTTTGGGGAAGTTCTTTGTACCGGCGGTGTACAGAACATCTCCATGTTGGAATATTGCACTGAATTTTACAGAAAATGAGAGAGCTGCAGATTGAAATAGAAAGGTCATTTTGATAAAATTCAATTACAACTGGAAAGTGTATACGCAATATTATTTTTTTATTTGCTATTTTTTTCCTCAAGAAAGAGGAGCTTCCCTTTAAAGCACCCCATTGCCATTGCTAAAACAAGTGTGTGTGATTTTTTTTTTTTTGGGGATAACATTTAACTAATGTTTAAATTTCCATGTCAAGCTTTTGGGGCGTTTTTTCTTTCTTGTCAGTCCAGTCCAAGCAGTAGAGATGAATAAAGCTTTAGCAAAATGTTAGGTAGGGCAAGTAATCTCTTAAGACCTGTACACACTATCAGATTGTCTGCTGAGTTTTTCCTTCAGATTTACCAAAACCATATAATATGAGGTCAAACCTTAGGAGTTTCAATGTGTATGTAATCAGGCAGGCCCTTCTACTACATGGTTTTGGTAAATCTGAAGGAAAAACTCAGCAGACAATCTGATAGTGTGTACGGGGCTTTAAAAAACATAAAAAAAAACCTGACATACATATACAGCAATGTTAATTAATGTTAATTAAACTGGGATAGTTGTTAAAGGGGTTGTAAACCCTTGTGGTTTTTCACCTTAATGCATTCTATGCATTCTATGCATTAAGTTGAAAAAAGGGGGGAAAGGGGTTTGGGACTTTGAATGAAGCACGTAGGTATAAAGAATTCAGTTTATTGTATAAATGAACAGATGATGTCCAATAGGACGAAACGCGTTGGGAGGACTACTGATGCCACTGTTACTGCCAACCTTTATTCTAAAGCGCTTGTTTTGTCATCATCAAATGTGAATGTTATTCCTTCATTTAATAAATATGGAATTACGCTATGTGCCCTCCTGTCTTCTTCTTTTTTTTGATTAATATCCGTTTAGGTCCATTAACCCATATAAACATCATTGGAAGTTTATTTATTGCACCCTGGATTGCCTGGTTGTGGAGATAAACTGTGCACAGGTTTAATACCTTCCAAGCTTGATTGATTCAGTGAGTGTGTGCCCATCTGGGTCCAGTCGTTCTTGTAAGCCTTTAAGAACCTGTGGTGGCAGATCATTTGTCTACTTTTTTCACTTAAAGTCACAAACTGCATATATTATTTCACCGTTTGGATCATCATCACCAATTTATTGGATTTTTAATAATAGGATTGGAACTTATATTTCTCCTATTTCTAAGGACAATTTTTGTATCAAATTGTTTCTTTATATCACTTTGGTTATTTTTAACATTCTTTTTTGTATCTCAGAATCAGTGTTAGGAGTTTTTTGCACTTATTATTATTTTGTGAGCGCTGCACTTTTTCACTTTAAGTATAAATTAACATACAAACACACTGTCAGAAAAAAAATGTTTTGTTAACCTCAGTTAAAAGAACAAGTGAGAAAGGGTCCCCCAAGGAGGATTGGGATTTTAATGGTACAAAACCAAGTATTGATTTATAACAAATTGTAATTTATTAAATATTTATTAAATATTATAAAAGCCAATATCTGCATAGAAATTGCGATTTGACTTGACTTTATCTATGTTTTATTATAGATGTACATTGTCTTCCACAAGGAACTGCCCCTGAGGAAAGGACAAGTTCCTGAAACGCGTCAGTCGCAATTTCCATCTAGGAGACAATAATTATTTGTATTTGTTGTACATTCTGATGCTGTTCTTAACCACTTGCCGACCGCCGCACGACGATGTACGTCGACAGAATGGCACGGGCAGGCATATGGGCGTACATGTACGTCCCTGCCTTCCCGCGGGTGGGGGGCCCAATCGGGCCCCCCCCCCCGGTGCCAGCGGCGGTCGGTATCCATTCAGGAGCGATCCGGGATGAGGGGGCGGCCATTCGTTCATGGCCACCCCCTCGCGATCGCTCCTGACGAATGGAAGTGAAGCGTGACATCACTTCCTCTCCTGTAATGTAAACACAGGCAGAGGAAGTGATGTAATCTCTCCTCCGTGTCGGTATTTTTCGTTCCGGCACCGAGGAGAGAGGATCGGTGAGTTGCACCAACACTACACAATAGAGTAGAACATGCCAGGCACACTCTTACCCCCCCTTCACCCCCCGATCACCCCCCAATCACCCCTGCACCCCCAGTCACAGTGACACCAATTGCATTTTTTTTTTTGCATTGGTGTCATTTGTGACTGTAATAACTGTTAGGGCAGTTAGGGTTAGCCCCCTTTAGTTCTAGGGTACCCCCCTAACCCCCCCAATAAAGGTTTAACCCCGTGATCACCCCCCGTCGCCAGTGTCACTAATGCTGGGTTCACATTGCAGCGGTTTATGAGAACGGATGTGATTTTGCACCGCACTGCAGTGCAAATCACATCCGATCTCTGTGCGATTCGAGTTTAGCAATACAGATAGTATGGCTGAATTCGCATTGCACCCGCCGCACCCGCCGCAAACTCGCACGGGACCCTTTTTTTGGTCCGCAGCAGAATCGGATCGCATGGGTGTTCACACCATGTGATCCGATTCCTGTCCGAGTTTGCAGATCGCACTGCGATATGCGAACTGATCTGGGGGTGTCATTAACATTTCACTGACACTCCCAGCAGTTCACATAGGGCAGTGTGATGCGGGAACCCGCCGCGGATTCGTGGCGTTCCCGCATCACTCCAGTGTGAACCCAGCCTAATAAGCGATCGTTTTTCTGATCGCTGTATTAGTGTCACAGGTGACGCTAGTTAGGCAGGTAGGTATTTAGGTTCGCCACAGCTTTTTATAGCGCTAGGGACCCCCATATACTACCGCATAAAGCCCCCTGATTGCCCCCTAGTTAACCCTTTCACCAGTGATCACCATATAACTGTTACAGGTGACGCTGGTTGGTTAGTTATTTTTTTATAGTTTCAGGGCACCCGCCATTTATTACCTAATAAAGGTTTAACCCCCTGATCACCCGGCGGGTGATATAAGTTTGAGGGTCAGATAAGGTCTGCGTCGCCCCAGGCAGCGTCAGGTTAGTGCCAGTACCGCTAACACCCACGCGCAAAGCATACACCTCCCTTAGTAATATAGTATCTGATCAGATCTATATTAGCGTCGCCAGCAGTTTAGGTTTCCCAAAACGCATTGTTAGCGGGATCAGCCCAGATACCTGCTAGCACCTGCGTTTAGCCCCTCCGCCAAGCCCAGCCCACCCAAGTGCAGTATCGATCGATCACTGTCACGTACAAAACACAACACACATAACTGCAGCGTTTGCAGAGTCAGGCCTGATCCCTGCGATCGCTAACAGTTTTTTTTGTAGCGTTTTGATACAGTCGCTGACAGCCTAGGTGCTTTTTTACCTGTGAGTCTCACTAGTGTACCCCTAAATTTAGTGGTGTCTACTTTCCAAAATGGGGTCATTTGGGGGGGGGGGGTTGTGCCATCTTGGCATTTTATGGCCTTCAAAACTGTAATAGGTAGTGAGAAGTGAAGTCAAAAATTTACGCCCTTAGAAAGCCTGAAGGCAGTGCTTGGTTTTCGGGGCCCCGTACGCGGCTAGGCTCCCAAAAAGTCCCACATATGTGGTATCCCCGTACTCAGGAGAAGCAGCAGAATTTATTTTGGGGTGTCATTTCACATATGCCCATGGCATGTGTGAGCAATATATCATTTAGTGACAACTTTGTGAAAAAAAAAAAAGTTTGTAATATTCCCGCAACTTGTGGCAAAATATAAAATATTCCTTGGACTCAACATGCCTCTCAGCAAATAGCTTGGGGTGTCTACTTTCTAAAATGGGGTAATTTGTGGGGGTTTTGTGCCATCTTGGCATTTTATGGCCTTCAAAACTGTAATAGGTAGTGAGGAGTGAAGTCAAAAATTTACGCCCTTAGAAAGCCTGAAGGCGGTGCTTGGTTTTCGGGGCCCCGTACGCGGCTAGGCTCCCAAAAAGTCCCACATATGTGGTATCCCCGTACTCAGGAGAAGCATCAGAATTTATTTTGGGGTGTCATTTCACATATGCCCATAGCATGTGTGAGCAATATATCATTTAGTGACAACTTTGTGAAAAAAATAAATAAAAGTTTGTAATTTTCCCGCAACTTGTGGCAAAATATAAAATATTTCATGGACTTAACATACCTCTCAGCAAATAGCTTGGGGTGTCTACTTTCTAAAATGGGGTCATTTGTGGGGGTTTTGTGCCATCTTGGCATTTTATGGCCTTCAAAACTGTAATAGGTAGTGAGGAGTGAAGTCAAAAATTTACGCCCTTAGAAAGCCTGAAGGCGGTGCTTGGTTTTCGGGGCCCCGTACGCGGCTAGGCTCCCAAAAAGTCCCACATATGTGGTATCCCCGTACTCAGGAGAAGCAGCAGAATTTATTTTGGGGTGTCATTTCACATATGCCCATAGCATGTGTGAGCAATATATCATTTAGTGACAACTTTGTGAAAAAAAATAAAAAATAAATAAAAGTTTGTAATTTTCCCGCAACTTGTGGCAAAATATAAAATATTCCATGGACTCAACATGCCTCTCAGCAAATAGCTTGGGGTGTCTACTTTCTAAAATGGGGTCATTTGTGGGTGTTTTGTGCCATCTTGGCATTTTATGGCCTTCAAAACTGTGATAGGTAGTGAGGAGTGAAATTACAAATGTATGCCCTTAGAAATCCTGAAGGCGGTGCTTGGTTTTCAGGGCCCCGTACGCGGCTAGGCTTCCAAAAAGTCGACCACATGTGGTATCCCCGTACTCAGGAGAAGCAGCAGAATGTATTTTGGGGTACAATTCCACATATAACCATGGCATGTGTGAGCAATATATCATTTAGTGACAACTTTGTGTAAAAAAAATAATAATTTTTTTTTGTCATTATTCAATCGCTTGAGGCAAAAAAATTAAATATTCAATGGGCTCAACATGCCTCTTATCAATTTCCTTAGGGTGTCTACTTTCCAAAATGGGGTCATTTGGGGGGGTTTTGTACTGCCCTGCCATTTTAGCACCTCAAGAAATGAGATAGGCAGTCATAAACTAAAAGCTGCGTAAATTCCAGAAAACGTACCTTAGTTTGTAGATGTGACAACTTTTGCGTAAACCAATAAATATACAGTTATTGACTTTTTTTTTACCAAAGACATGTGGCTGAATACATTTTGGCCTAAATGTATGACTAAAATTGAGTTTATTGGATTTTTCTAATAACAAAAAGTAGAAAATATCATTTTTTTTTCAAAATTTGCGGTCTTTTTACGTTTATATCGCAAAAAATAAAAATCGCAGAGTCAGTCAAATACCTTTAAAAGAAAGCTCTATTTGTGGGAAAAAAAGGACGCAAATTTTGTTTGGGTACAACATTGCATGACCGCGCAATTACCAGTTAAAGCAGCGCAGTGCCAAATTGTAAAAAGACCTCTGGGCATTGACCAGCAAAATGGTCCGGTCTGAAAGTGGTTAAATAGTCGAATCGCAATTTTTATGCAGATATTAGCTTTTTATAATATTTAATAAATTACAATTTGTTATAAATTACATACTTAGTTTTGTACCATCACTTAGTTGCCCTTAAAATCCTCACATATTATTGTATGGGATGGTGTCAACAAATTAGTCTGCTTATGGTGAAATATATTCTTTTGCAGTTAAAAGAACAAGGGCAGAAGATTTAATAGATCAGGGGTCTTCAAACTATGGCCCCCCAGTTGTTCAGGAACTACAATTCCCATCATGTCTAGTCATGTCTGTGAATGTCAGAGTTTTACAATGCCTCATGGGATGTGTAGTTTCGCAACAGCTGGAGGGCCGTAGTTTGGGGATCCCTGTAAAACATGGAAAGATTAAAAAATGACTGAAGGTCCGCTTTAAATACATAGAAAACACAGACAAGCGAACATAGGCATGTACACTGATCGAGTACAAAAACAGGCAAAAGTGCGACTCATTCTGAGATACTGAATAATGAAATTGAGTGTCCATGTAGGATTTAGCCAGGCCACTGTATGGAAAATGTTAAAACTGTATTAAACCCAAAAGCAAACATTTTTTATATTGTAGCTTAAAGTGGTTGTAAACCCTTACAGAGCACTTTTTGCTACAGGTAAGCCTATAATAAGGCCTACCTGTAGCTACCCCGGATATCCCCCTGTATTTGCATGTGCCGACGTTATTGGCACATGCACACTGAAGCAAAGGCAAATACGTGCCGTTTGCTTCAGTGAGTGTGCCGCTACCAGAGCCGCGATATCCGGAAGTAACCCCCGGGAGTAACGTCGCCGGCCGGTGCTATGTATGGGCACTGCAGCGAGGGCTTTGATCTTAGGTGAGTGTTATATAATGAACTAGTATGCTATGCATAATAGCTCATTATGCCTCTGTCTTGCAGGTGTTAATTTTTTTTTTTTTTCAAAGTGGGTTTACAACCACTTTTACAATTCTTAGATGTGATGGCTGCATTCATTTTCTTTTTTTAGGCTTTCCTTCTTTTGTTTTTACCTGGTGATCCTGACAATAAGTCTGTTGTTTTTCAACAGGCCGAGCTGTAGATGTAGCAGTTAGAAGGTTGAAACAAACCATTTACCACTGAAAGATGTGCTGGCAATAGTCAGCTTTTATTTATTTAGTAAAATCTTAACCCCAAAAAGGAGAAAACCTGTTTGCTGTAACTGCCTAAAAAGTTTTGGTTGGAGTTTGATTCCAATTTGTTAGTGTATCTAAATCTTCTAGTACATCTAACACTCTCCTTACACCAGTTTAACCGCTTGCTGACCCTGCTATATCCAAATGACGGCTGCTACCTTTTTTTCCCTATAAAAAAGGCCGACAATTTTGGAAAAAAAAAACAATATTTTTTACTTTCTGTTGTAAAACATATCCAATATAAAAATGTAAGCAATCAAATTTCTCAAATTTAGGCCAATATGTATTCTGCTACATGTTTTTGGTGAAAAAAAAAAAAAAATCCCATTAAGTGTATTTTGATTGGTTTGCGCAAAAGTTATAGCTTCTATAAACTATGGAATATATACTGGCCCCCTACCGGGAAGTGTCAGATCATGTCCTAGTATGTGATCTGGCACAGCCAAACCGCCTTGTTGCCATATATTTGTTATCTGGTCGGTAAGCAGTTAAAAAGAACTTTAAAATTATTTGGGAGAGGAAAACTTTTGAATAACGAATGATAACTATTTTTGACACAAGAGATAATGGACTAAATGCTGACCTTGATTTTCCAAAACACAACAGTTTTATGACCATTCTCACCTCTGTGACTCCCCTGCCCACCCCCCTTTCCATAGCTTACTCCTTTCCTTATCTTAAATGTAGCACTAACCCCTGAAGGAGCAGCTGGTTTGATTGGGCTTACCATTACCTTATTTTCCTCAATTCATGTCTAGGGGTGTCCCGTGGTAGATGGCCAAGTAACTTGAGAGACTGACGATAGATACACATAGAGGGATTTTATTTACAAAAATGTAAACAATGAACAGTCTCTTATCCACTTAAGCCCCGGACCAATTTGCAGCCAAAGGACCAGGCCCCTTTTTGCGATTAGGCACTGTGTCGCTTTAACTGACAATTGCGCGGTCGTGCAACGTGGCTCCCAAACAAAATTGGCGTCCTTTTTTTCCCACAAATAGAGCTTTCTTCTGGTGGTATTTGATCACCTCTGTGGTTTTTATTTTTTGCGCTATAAACAAAAATAGTGCGACAATTTTGAAAAAAATTCAATATTTTTTACTTTTTGCTATAATAAATATCCCCAAAAAATATATAAAAAAATTTTTTTTCCTCAGTTTAGGCCAATACGCATTCTTCTACATATTTTTGGTAAAAAAAATTGCAATTAGCGATTATTGATTGGTTTGTGCAAAAGTTATAGCGTTTGCAAAATAGGGGATAGTTTTATAGCATTTTTATTAATATTTTTTTTACTAGTAATGGCGGCGATCAGCGATTTTTATTGTGACTGCGACATTATGGCGGACACATCGGACATTTCTGACACATTTTTGGAACCATTGTCATTTATACAGCAATCAGTGCTATTTAAATGCACTGATTCCTGTGTAAATTACACTGGCAGTGAATGAGTTATTCACTAGGGGGCAGTGTAGGTGTTATGTATGACGTTATGTGTTTTTTTTTATTGTAGGGGGCGTGGCCTGGCATGTGACCTCACTGATCACAGACCTCTCCTCATTCTTCAGCTCTGTGACCCGATCTAACTCTATCAAAAATAGAGTACCTGAACTTTGGGATAGGGATGGGGAAAGGGAAAGAACAGTAAACTTTAAGTATTATGAAAAGACATTGTTTAGTGACACAGAATTATTATACATAAAGATTACCACCCAAACCTGTCTACCTAAACCACCCATTCTCCAGCAGCTTGATAGATGCTCTTTGGTGAATTCTAAAAGGGAAGAAAAACATACAAACAATAAGTTGCACACAGACTCATTAGAAGGAAGGGTTCCATCCCAATCTCAATGGAGCTCTCTCCCCTAAACCTTAAAACTTTTAAAACCCTTTTTTTTTCTTGTAAAACAATGTTATTTGCGCCGACTCACGCCACCTAGTTCATGTGGTAAACCCAAGGTAATTCGGTAGGCTGCTCCACTTTGAAGGCGTATTCTCCACACATTCCGCACCTTGCGAACGGCCAAGGACTGGCAATCAGGCCGTCACACTTCCCACAAAACATGCCGAGGGCCTCAATGTCTCCTGCGGTATATAGCACAAACTGCCCCTGCAGCAGCAGGCGAATGCCCATGTCTGTAAGCACGGTACCGGGTATCTGCATGCCTGTCGGACCCCTCTCAGTAGGCACCCTGGGTCCTGGTACAGACTGCCCACCCAGAACACGGTACATTCTCTGGAAAGTTTTGACTTTCCTCCAACACTGTAAAAACTGAAACAACTTCTTCTCCTTCCGCAACACACTCTCACGCGGTGCCTCGTGCAGGAAAAGAACAGTGCAGACTCCTCCCACTGGTGGCTTGGGCTGCGTAACTTCGTGGGATTTTTCGGCAAGAGCTCCTCCAACGCTTACGCACCTCAGTGAAAGTCTCTGCCTAAGTAAAGATGGCGCTAATGACACAGTTCAAAAACACAACCCTCTGTCCTATATTTCACCATGTATACAGTTCTTATGAGAGGTAACGGTAAATCCCGGACTGTGAGCCCCCACATGTAGCACTAACCCCCGAAGGAGCTGCTGGTTTGATTGGGTTTACCATTACCTTCTTTTGCTCAATTCAGGTCTAGGGGTGTCCCATGGTAGATGGCCCAGTAACTTGAGAGACTGACGATAGAATCGGGAACTTTCTTCCTAACCCTCTGATCCCGGAAATTGGGATCAGTTTGTTAGGAAAAAAGTTCAGGTACTCTTGGTGTCAAAGTCAATAATGAAGAACTCGCTTACTTTGACTGAATCCAGAGAATAGCCATTCACAGCTGGATGTTCACTCAGGTTAGATAGTCCCTCTCTCACAAGGTCTAGCAGCCAACAAATTGCTTTACTCAGGAACAAGTCTCTGCCACATATGTTGTTGTAGAACATACAAGAATAAGTCTCTGCCACAAACGTTGTTGTAGAATACGTAGGAAAATTAAACTTGTAGAACACTTGTGTGATACCTGGATCTTTCAGCCAGCTTGGGGATATCCACGAGACCAGATTCACTTTGGTACTTCAGCAACGTGCTGAATGACATGTGCAAGGTGTCCTGTGCTCCATAAAGAACAGGGGGTTGAAGTACTAAAAAGTATTGATGGTAGCCAAGGTGTAAGAAATGAAAAGTAATGAGGATATAAACACATCACCAGAGGAGGTTGAAGAGAAAGGTGGAAGAAATGATGAGGAGATAAACACATCACCAAGAAAGGTTAAATAGAAAGGTGTAAAAAGTAGAAAAGTGATAAGGATAAAAAACCATCACCATGAAAGGACCCTATGAACTGATCACTGTCTAATTGGTAATTAGAATTCACCTCTAGTTGCAGTGCACTGTTAGATTGTTTTATTCAACCTCTCTTGGTGACTTGTCAGGATCACCAGGTAAATACAATAGAAGGAAAGCCTAAAAAAGCAAACAAATGCAGCCATCACATCTACTGCATGTACACACGGTCGGACCTTTCATTGTCAGAAAATCCGATCGTATGTGGGCTCAATCTGACTTTTTCTGTCGGGATTTCTGACATACAAAGTTTGAGAGCAGGATCTTACATTTGCCAACAACAAAATCGGATCGATTAAATTCCGGTCGTGTGTGGACAATTCCGACGGACAAAGTGCCACGCATGCTCAGAATAAATTATGAGATGAAAGCTATTGGCTACTGCCCTCTTTATAGTCCCGTCGTACGTGTTCTACGTCACTGCGTTCTGAACGATTGGTTTTTCCAACAACTTTGTACGACCGTGTGCATGCAAGATAAGTTTGGGCCAAAATCCGTCTGAAAAAATGCGATGGATTTTGTAGTCGGAATGTCCGACCGTATGTACAGGGTAGGGATGAGCTTCGAGTTCGAGTCGAACTCATGTTCAACTCGAACATTGCCTGTTCAGCGAACAGTGAACAATTTGGGCTGTTCGCAGCAAATTCGAAAAGCTGGAACACCCTATACAAGTCTATGGGGGAAATCTAAAGTGCTCATTTTAAAGGGTAATATGCAGGTTACTGTCCTAAAAAGTGTTTGGGGACCTGGGTCCTGCCCCAGGGGACATGGATCAATGCAAAAAAAAGTTTTAAAAACGGCCGTTTTTTTCAGGAGCAGTGATTTTAATAATGATTAAAGTGAAACAATAAAAGTGTAATATTCCTTTAAATTTTGTAGCTGGGGGGTATCTATAGTATGCCTGTGAAGGGGCGCATGTTTCTGGTGCTTAGAACTGTCCCTGCACAAAGTGTCATTTGTGCAGGAAAAAAAGTCTTTTAAAATCACTTGCGGCTAAATTGTCGGCTCCCCGTAATACAGAGAACACTCAATGAGTGTTCTCTGTATTAGCCGACAATTCATTCATTCATTCATTAAAAAAAAAAAAGCGTGGGGGTTCCCCTAAATTCAATTACCAGGCCCTTCAGGTCTGATATGGATATTAAGGGGAACCCCGTGTCAAAAAAAAAAAAAAAAATTGACGTGGGGGTCCCCCTAAAAATCCATACCAGACCCTTTATCCGAGCACGCAACCTGGCAGGCCGCAGGAAAAGAGGGGGGGACGAGAGAGCGCCCCCCCTCCCTCCTGAACCGTACCAGGCCACATACCCTCAACATTGGGAGGATGCTTGAGAGGCCATGTTGATGAGGACAAGGGCCTCATCCTCACAACCCTGGCCGGTGGTTGTGAGGGTCTGCGGGCGGGGGGCTTATCAGAATCTGGAAGTCCCCTTTAACAAGGGGACCCCCAGATCCCGCCCCCCCCGTTTGAAATGGTAAGGGGGTACAAAAGTACCCCTACCATTTCACAAAGAAAGTGGTTAAATAAGACAAACACACTTTTGAAAAATTCCTTTATTAAAAATAAAAAAAATAAAAAAAAGATTCCAGCGGTGCTAATCCACTCTTGCTATCCAGCGACGAATCTCCAGGGTCCAGCGATGGATGATCATATCCAGCGACAGGGGAGCTCTCAGTCCAGCGCTGTCCATACATCCGTCTTCTGTCTCCAGTGCGGAGACACTGCGGGGATCCCAGCACTGACATTTCTTATATTAGGAGGGCGGGGCCACCCGTCACCTGACCCCGCCCCCTCTGACGCTGGTGAAGGGAGCCAGGGGTTCCCCAGTGACGTATGGGTGACCCCGCCCCCTCTGATGTAACGGAAACCTGCGTTACATCAGAGGGGACGGGGTCACCCACACATCACTGGGGAACCCCTGGCTTCCCTCTCCAGCGTCAGAGGGGCGGGATCAGGTGACGGGTGGCCCCGCCCTCCTAATATAAGAAACGTCAGCGCTGGGATCTCCACAGTGTCTCCGCACTGGAGACAGAAGACGGATGTATGGACAGCGCTGGACTGAGAGATCCCCCGTCGCTGGATATGATCATCCATCGCTGGACCCCGGAGATTCGTCGCTGGATAACAAGAGTGGATTAGCACCGCTGGAATCTTTTTTTTATTTTTAATAAAGGAATTTTTCAAAAGTGTGTTTGTCTTATTTAACCATTTTCCATTTTTACACTTTCTTTGTGAAATGGTAGGGGTACTTTTGTACCCCCTTACCATTTCAAACAGGGGGGGGCGGGATCTGGGGGTTCCCTTGTTAAAGGGGGCTTCCAGATTCTGATAAGCCCCCCGCCCGCAGACCCTCACAACCACCGGCCAGGGTTGTGAGGATGAGGCCCTTGTCCTCATCAACATGGGGACAAGGTGCTTTGAGGGGTCACAGACCCCCAAAGCATCCTCCCAATGTTGAGGGTATGTGGCCTGGTACGGTTCAGGAGGGAGAGGGGGCCGCTCTCTCGTCCCCCCCTCTTTTCCTGCGGCCTGCCAGATTGCGTGCTTGGATAAAGGGTCTGGTATGGATATTTAGGGGGACCCCCACGTCAATTTTTTTTAAAATTTGACACGGGGTTCCCCTTAATATCCATGTCAGACCTGAAGGGCCTGGTAATTGAATTTAGGGGAACCCCCACGCTTTTTTTTTTTTTTTTAATCAATGAATGAATGAATTGTCGGCTAATACAGAGAAGACTCATTGAATGTTCTCTGTATTACGGGGAGCCGACAATTTAGCCGCAAGGGATTTTAAAAGACTTTTTTTCCTGCACAAATGACACTTTGTGCAGGGACAGTTCTAAGCACCAGAAACATGCGCCCCTTTTTGTATTTGATTGGTATACATGTTAGCTTGTCTGTGTTTTCTACGTATTTAACCACATCAATACCGGGCACTTTCACCCCCTTCCTTCCCAGGCCAATTTTCAGCTTTCGGCGCTCTCGCATTTTCAATGACAATTGCACGGTCATGCAACACTGTACCCAAATGAAATTTTTATCATTTTGTTCACACAAATAGAGCTTTCTTTTCGTGGTATTTATTCATGACTCCGTTTACATTTTTTTGCAATATAAACGAAAAAAGAGCGGAAATTTGGAAAAAAATTTATTCTATTTTAAAAGAAATCCATTAAAAGCAAATTTCGCCATACATTTAAGCCAATATGTATTCTGCTACATGACTTAATCCCGCTAAGTGTATAATAATTGTTTTTTATGATCACAGACAGATGTACGCAAATGATCATGTACAGATATGCGCAGGTAATCACGGACATATGTGTGCAAATAATCATTGGGACATGTGATTTGACTAGGACATATGTAGGGGACAGTTGTTTTTACTATGTGGGGACCTGTTTTGGGGACATGTGTTTTTGGACATTGTGCTTTACACTGTGTGTTACTATGCTGGTGATCAGTGTGTAAAAATCTGTAAAAAACAGCTCATACACACTGATCACCAGCCGGCTGCAACGATCTGCTCTCCTCTCCTCACGACAACTAATGTGTGAGGAGAGGAGAGCCGATTGTCTAGCAACTGGCTAGCTGTTTACATCACATGACAGCTGTGATTGGACACGGCCGTCATATGATCAGGAAGGTCAATCACAGAGCCCCCCTGCTGATCTGAGTTGCGCCGTTTCCGGATGACATGAGTGCATCATGATCGTGCCGCTGCCTGGGGCCACGCACACGCGATCCCCTTCCTTCTGAGGTACTTTCCTGAACGTCCACTCAGAAGGAGAGAGTGCCCACCCGGTCGTAGTGGTTAAAGCAGACCTTCAGTCGTTTTTTAAACTTTCCATCTATTAAATCTCCTGCCAGTAAATAACTTATACAGCCCACTTCCTCTTTCTTGTCTGGTACAAAACCCAGGCTTATGACATCATGCACAGCTCTCTCTCTCACTCTCGTGAGGTTTGCCAGAAGGGGGGGGAGTCATAAGAGGGCCAATGAGAGCTGCAGAGCTGCATACCTCCCAACATTTTGAGATGAGAATGAGGGACACCTACTAACAAACATATGTAGGCATAGGACACGCCCACTGCCACACCCCCTTAAAGGAAAATTAACCAAAAAAAAGGTTAATTAAATCAAGGACTTTTTTTTACCACTACTATTCCTTTATATTGGCTCTTAAAATGTAAAAATGCAGCAATTTATATATTGGGTGAAAGGTTTAATACTGGGAAACACTTATTGAAAGATAAAAAGTATATTTTAGATACAACTATGAGGATCAGACCAAAATGAGGGACAAATAGGAGTAAAGAGGGACAGAGGGACATTGCTCCAAATCAGGGACAGTTGGGAGCTATGGCTGGAGGTGTGCCTATGTTTGTCTGTGTAAATCCAGTAAGTGAACAGGCAGCTGCCCACAGTTAAAATGGCTGCAGCCAGACTCAGTGGAGGGAGATTTCTGCAGCATATTTGGCAAGTACGGACTCACAGTATATATAAAATAATATACAAAGTGGTTGGAGGGAAGCTTCAGAATGGCAAAGATATTTTTATTACAAATTAAATGAGCAGACTGCAGTTCCTCTTTAACGCTCTGAGTTTATTTGTACATAGATATTGTCCTAATTCACCGTCTGAGTTTATCTGTACATTGGCATTGTCCCTTTTCACCTTCTCTGTGCTTCTTTTGTGACATTATTTTTCTTCCCGTGTATTTATTATATTTCATTATTTGCAGAACATACTTATAGCACCTTGAAAAAATTGCTAATATGCAAATTATAGGAGATTATCTAGCCACATGCCGATGATCTCCTCTCACTCACTGATAACATAAGATCGGCCTCGCAAGTCAAAACATAACGTGTGCAGACCTCTGACTATGTAATTTACCGCAAATCAAATTGAAATACTTGCGAATTAATGAGCTGCCCATATGTGGTCTCAGGAGTGCTTCTACTCCTACTTGTCAGTCACGCAGCTTCACTGCTGAAATTTTGCCTATTGTCAGCATGACAAATGATTATCTTCCTGCATATTCTAGACTTGCGTCTCATCTTTTATTCTCTCACATGTGTGCTGTTATCCTATGTCTGCATCTGATGCCATGGCCGGGGTGGTCTGATCCTTTTGCGTGAAAACACACATACAGATGTACAGAACAAATTCCCTAGCGCTCCATTTGATATTTGGAAAAGAATCACCTAAATTTAAAATGTTGTTCTGTGTAAAAGTTGAAATATTGGTAGCACACATTTGCAAAACATACGAGGACAAAGGAAAAAGGTGCTTATTAGTAAGCTTAGAAATAGCTTGTATTTTGGTTTAAAAAAAAAAGTATTAAAGTATAACTAAAGGCAACATTTAAATTTTTTGATTACTGTTATCAGCAAGAATAAAAGTAAAAAAAAAAAAAAAAAATCCTACAGACATTAATAGATGGAAAATCTTCCAATGGGGGGCACTAGATCTGGTGACAACTGGGGATTGGAGGGGTTTACTCTCACTTCCGGGACATAGATGGCAGAAAAAAACCTCAGAGAAGTTATAATAACCTACCTTTACTCTATCCAAAATGAAAAAAACAAACAGTTTTTCCTTTATCCCTTTTCCTGGAACCAGCTTCCTGAAAATGTCTGGTGAATGACGAAATGCGTAGAGATGGGACTTCCAGTTTGATGTCTTATCCGCCTTTTGGCTCCAGGAAGGGAGTGGAGCAGGGGAGCAATAGTGAGATACATTCAGCTGTCTGGTTTACTTAGTGAATGAATGAATGACTTGTATAGCGATACCTATACGAACTGAATCGCCTCAGGGCGCTTTTCTTGCCACCGGTGTCCATCTTCAGCTATTTATGTGGTCCATGAACCTGTAGAGTCCCGACACACTTACAACATTGACTTAGTGACGCTAGGCACAAATAATGTAAATGCATTACTGTGTTTTTATGAGCTCATTTCAATAAAGTGGGGTGTGATGGTAGGATCTCTGGTCTGTGTTTCCTATATTTCCTGAGTAAATTAAGGTGTACTGCATAGCCTACTGGGGGCCATACAAATATGTTTCCTGTTGCAGCTGAAGGAGAATTTTTGTAGAGGCCTGTTTTGCTATAGGTCCAGTGGTGGTTGGTGGATTCTTTTGGGGGGTGGAAAACAAACAACACCCCTGGCGGCGTGGCACAGCACTGAAACAGAAACCCCCCCGCAGCCGGTCCAGCACTTACATGCTCGTGTGGTGAGGCTGTGGTGTCCTCTCCTAGAGTGCGGACAGTGGCCACGGCGGCTCCGGTGTCTGCTCCTCCAGCTTCCCCCGCCATGTGTCTCCTCTTCAGCCAAAGCGCTAGGCATCCAATAGGATCACCTGACGCTTTGGCCAATTGAGAAACGGGTCTCACAGACCTGCCTCCTAATTGGCAGGGAGGAACTTTAGTGTGATAATAGTGAACATTTATTTGCTATGGTCACACAACTGGGCTCTGAGCCCACACTTTTTTTGAAGCCTATTTGAGCCTCTGGCTCTAATCAGGTGCTTCAAAAAAACATCCACCCCGCATTGGAATCCATTGTCTGGCGCCACTGATATGTAGATCAGGGGGTCGGATGTATGGATAGGGGTGTGCTCTCTATGGACGGTCTGCCATTGTATAGGCTCCTTTGGAGGGACCAACAAAAATGCACAGTTGAGCCATGTTTTTGTCACCCACCAACCCATCACCCTTAAACTGCATTAGGCAGTGGACAGGGGTGTTTACATGCTCTGGTCTCAGTGCTTTGCTTTGTCAAAAATGGAATCGACTTGCAACGATCAGTGGGCAGCAAGCCCGCCTAATGATACACATTCAAGTCAATGGGGAATCCCCTCAAATATCCAGCAACCGTGTTTGTTTCCATTAGAGGGCTGGAAAACTGCCAAAATTCTGTTGCAATGTTAAGTAATTGGGAAAAAAAATCAAGATTTCTCTATTTCTCTATTGTGGAATTTGAAGCCTTATTTTCCACAATACCTAGAGCCACAGAGATGAATGAGGGCTTGTTGTAGTTCTTTTACTGCTTTTTCATATTACGTAAATACTTAAAGTGGACTTTCAATCATTTTTTCAACTTTCCATCTGTTAAATCTTCTGCCCTTGTTGTTTTAACTTAACTGGATAGTAAAACATTATTTTTTCTGCTAGTAAATACCTTATATAGCCCACTTTCTACTTTTTATGTGATCATTAGCCTAGGTTTATGACATCATGCACAGCTCCCTCTCGCGAGAGTTTGCCAGGAAAGGAGGGGGGGTGAGTCTTAAGAGGGCCAATGAGAACTGCAGGGCTGGAGGTGTGCCTCTGTGTGTCTGTATAAATCCAGGAAGTAAACAGGATATAAACAAAAAAGTCAGTGCTACTACCCATACATCACATAGAAAGCAGAGCTCTGAGGTGCTCGATCCACAGTCACCGGCTGATCAGGGAAATGAGGAAAAGATGATATGCACCCCCGGTGATTGCTCTTAAAAAAAATGTAGTATTTATTAACAAGCCACAGTGACCAAATGCAAATAAGAAAGGTTGACAAGTTTCAGCCTATAAGGCCTTAGTCATAACCGCAGGAAGTAAACAGGCAGCAGCTTCAGCTGCCCACAGTTAAAATGGATGCAGCCAGACTCAGTGGAGGGAGATTTCTGCAGCATATTTGCCAAGTACAGAATCACAATATACAGTATATAAAATAATATGCAAAGTGTTTGGAGGGAAGCTTCAGAATTGCAAAGGTGTTTTTATTATAAATTATGAGAGCGATCTAAAGTTCCTCTTTATGTGTGCATTGTTTCATATAAGAATATGTTTGGTACCATTATACTAGAATTTTTCTATGAACTGCAACATTCTTGATAGTAACAGTCATTCTCTCATACTATCACAGCATAATGCAAAACAGAATCAGAGCAGGTAAAACAGCCTGAGATTGGATGACTGACTCATACGAATACATGTTCTCATCATTTTATAGGTTGTTTCATTTCTCCTTTGGCAGCAAGAAGGTTAAATGCTGCCAATTGCAATTTAAACTCTCCGATTCCTGTGTCTGGTATTCTTATTTCTTCAATTTGTTGAGCTGACAGTAATGATTTATTGTCCTGCTCACTGTAATATGTGTATCATTTTAGCCTTAGCTTCAGCAGATTCCGGCCTGCGCACACACTGTATTCTTTAATCCCCATTAATAGCCATTATTTTCTCTTAGCTTAATCTTTTTTGAAACTTTCAATGTCGCAGTCGCCTCTGAAGATTTCTACAAACCCCTGAAGAGCAAAGAGGATTGAAGGATAGTTCAGAAACCTTTGTTTGGATCAGCATACGAATGTATTCCTATTCCTTCACCCGTCAATAAAGGCAAAAATGAAATATTCTTCTGTGCACTCGGCAGAGGAAAAGCTTGCTTTCCTTTATCCTGAAGGGAAAAATATAAGATAGTTGTTTTTGTTAGTATGCTGTTTTTACAGACATAGGTGCAACAACCATTCTCATGGTGTAGTGGTAGTACCTGTTATGTCTATTGATTGCATAATGTTATGTTCTTCCTAGTGGAACTAAATGGTTATAAAGTGAGTCCCGGAGCTAGAACCTGCAAGCGGTGGGTGCAGGGATGGCATGACATGTGCTGGACCACACAGTCGCCGTCTTAAGGGGTCAGGTGGATGTGCCACTTTAAGGGGAGGAGTAGGCGGAGCCAGGGGCGGGGCCACGGCATAAATTGCGGGAAGCCGAGGGGGATGTGACGCAGTCTGAGAGCAGAGGAGGAAGTGATCCCCACCACCCTCCCTGGTTGTATTAGAGACTAGGGTTAAGGTCATGGGGGCTTGATTGAGGCAGTTTTTTGGGTCGATAGAAGGTGAAGAGAGGTACAGGTAGGAAACATGTTGTACCCATCCATGGGATGGGGGTGGTTTGATGGTACTTCCAGGTTACGAGGGGTTAACCTGGAAGGGTTAAAAGGGGTAGGTCACTGCGGAGGTTTGGGTACAGCCTCCGAGACAGGGGATTCCGTTTGGAGGTCAAAAGGTCAAAGTTATGGAAGTTGTTCACAGTGACCAGTATGTTTGTTATGCTATTTACCCATGACTAGGGAGGAGCTCAGGCGTGTTCGCATGGAACACGTGCAGAGCCCGCCAGGAAGTCGGCGCAGTGCTGCGCTAATCACAGACAATGAGACATTGCCCGATCTCTGCAGCCGCACATCGGGGCAATGTCTCACTGCCTGTGATTAGCGCAGCACCCTGCCGAATTCCTGGTGGGCTCTGCATGTGTTCCATGTGAACACGCCTGGGCTCATCCCTACCCATGACCCATTACAAATGTTTGGAATGTTTACAGTTATTAAAGTTATTTATGGAAATTTTATTAAAGTTATATTTTGTTAATAAAATAAGGCCGGTTGGCCATTTATTCCAAATCTAGTCAAGTCGTTTGTTTAAGGTTGGGGGGTTTGGAGAGAGTGTTTGGGTATGGGGGGAGGTTATAGTACACTGGGCCTAAGTCCTACAGATGTCATGGGGGTTATTTCCAAAAGGCAAATCCACTTTTCACTACAAGTGCAAACTACAAGTGCAAAGTGCACTTGAAATTGCACTGAAAGTGCAATTGGAAGTTCAGTCGCTGTAAATCCGAGGGGGACATGCAAGGAAAATAAAAAACAGCATTTTAGCTTACAAAAAGAAAATATTGAGCTAAAAATTATGAGTATAAAAAAAATGAATAAATAAATAAAAAGCAGCAGCAAAATAGTGCGATAACACAAAAGACAAAAATAAAATTGAAAAAGCTGCGCTAAACAAAGTCTCAATGAATGAGTCCAGAGAAACTGACACAAAAACAAGGAAATTGATTCAAAATCACTGGAAGACTTGATATCACTGCAGTGTGCACACACAAACAAGAAAAGTGCCCGACCACCGTAACTGTAGATTCTGCTTACCAGACAGCAAGCATAAAAGGCGATTGGCTATAGCCCAGCCTAGGCCTTTAACGTGCAGGTGGCCACAGTGAAAACGATAGACCAAATGAGTTCAGCTGGATTATCACTCCCTCTATCCCACTAGAACGTCCGTTTCCACTTGTAATTGACGAGGCAGAGGTTGCAAGAATGTTTGAGGTATTATCCACCTTCTGACTTCAGTGACTGTCACTTCTAACTGCCCATGTAAGTCTTTAATATGAATCTATAGCTGGTGATGAATGACCATAGTGGTACTACTCAGGCATTTTTAAGGACCCTCTGTTCTGAGTTTGTTGGTCAGCTTACCATACCAATTGATATCCCACTGGTATACTGTAATGCCCTGTACACACGGTCGGATATTCCGACGAAAAAATCCGTCTGATTTTTTCTGACGGATTTTGGCCCAAACTTGTCTTGCATACACACGGTCGCACAAAGTTGTCGGAAAATCAGATTTTTCAGAATACAGTGACGTAAACCACGTATAACGGGACTATAAACGGGCCAGTAGCCAATAGCTTTTGTCTCATAATTTATTCTGAGCATGCATGGCACCTTGTCCGTCGGAATTGTCTACACACGATCGGAATTTAAACGATCAGATTTTTTTGTTGGAAAATTTTAGATTCTGCTCTCAAACTTTGTGTGTCGGAAATTCCGATGGAAAAAGTCAGATGGAGCCCACACAGAATTGGATCGCACATTTTCCATCAGAAAGTCCGACCGTGTGTACATGCCATTTATTCCCTCTTTTCAGGACAGTGCTTGTAGGTTAAC
Source organism: Lithobates pipiens (assembly GCF_037356315.1). Taxonomy (NCBI): domain Eukaryota; kingdom Metazoa; phylum Chordata; class Amphibia; order Anura; family Ranidae; genus Lithobates; species Lithobates pipiens. The sequence goes on along the minus strand of NW_027507903.1, from coordinate 57,294,085 downwards.
AAAAGCCATTTTAGCTTGCACACGATTGGATGATAAAATCAGCAGAGCTTCCCCTCATTTCAGATTTACAGCGACTGCACTTCCAAGTGCACTTTCAGTGCAATTTCAAGCGCACGTTGCACTTGTAGTTTGCACTTGAAGTGCAAAGTGGATTTGCCTTTCGTAAATAACCCCCAATGCCATTTCTTTTTTCTCTGTTCCTGCTGTTTTCCAATAAAACAAGAAGGGTTCAGCAAAATCTTGACTGGTAAGAGTCATATCTACATCAGCTTCCAACAGGTTATAGGTCCAACTACAGCCAACGTACTTAGCATTGTTGCAAATAAAGATACAGCTCAAAGTTACTGCAAAACAGTCTCTGCAAAAGAAAGGACCAGAAAGCATATATGTGGGCTAGTAACAGTGTCTCATCAAAATATTCAGTGGCTAATAATATGTATAACAAAAGCTACAAGTCCTGGAAAACTTCAATCATATTGATACACAAAGAGAGGGTACATACAAGTGTATAAAAGAGCCCAGGTTAGGGTGACTAGATAGATGTTCCTGGTTACTGCAGACAGTCCCCAATTTAATGAGGCTGTCCCTAGGCAAACTGTGGCCTTCGTTGTAGCCCATGTGTGAACCTGTAGCCCTGCCTGATGGCCCCCTTAAAGTTCAGGAGCTGCTTATTGTCATATTGGATTCTCTGGATACCTCTCTACCTTGCTCCCTCTTCTCCCTGCACTTAATTTAGACAAGACCAGAACCCCCATAGGATTTGGGACTTTAGAGGGCAAATAGTACACCACAATCATATAATTAAAAAATATTCACTTATTGGAACAAATTAAAAGGATAACAACAATGACAAGAACGGAACACAAAATGTTAAAAATGATAAAATAAATATGATAAAATAAAATGTACAACCATCATATCCATTTATGCAAAAGTTATGGATTTTTTGCTGTCTCCACTCAACGCGATGCGTTTCAGGTCACTAGCCTTTCTTCAGGGGTATTTTAAAGGAGAAGCATTGTTACAAACATTTTCTATCAATAAAAACAACAACATTGTGATAGTAGCATAGGCAGAGTACATAATCGGAGCCTCATTATTGCTTAACTGCTTCAGATCCAAGACGGTTACACGCGGACCTACTTTGCTGGGAGTATGTCTATTGACGTCCTCCCGTGCCCGAGCGGACTGCCTGCCCCCTGCAGGGCACGGCTGCGCGCCCTGTGATCAGCGAGTCTATGAGATCCCGACGCCTTACCACGTGATCAGCTGTCAGCCAAAGACAGCTGATCATGTAATGTAAACAGAGCTGATAATCGGCTATTTTTTTCTCCTCGAGCTGAAAAAAAAAAGTTGATCACCGGTGGCTGTGAAAGGGACATTGGTCCCGATCAAGGAGAGCTGCCGCCAGCTCATCTGTGCCCAGCTGTGCCACCTGCCAGTGCCACCTAGCAGGACTACCAGTGCCCACCAGTGCCACCGTGCCCACAGTGCCACCCATCAGTGCCTACAGTGCCAACTATCAGTGCTCACAATCAGTGCCTCATCAACAGTGCTGACCATCAGTGTCACCTACCAGTGCCCATCAGTGCTACCTATCAGTGCCCATTAATTTCATCTATCAGTAACAACTATCAGTGCCCATCAGTGCCACCCATCAGTGCCCATCAGTGCCATCATATCAGTGGCCATCAGAGCCGCCTTAACTGTGCCGATCAGTACCACCTTATCTGTCCCCATCAGTGCCGCCTTATCAGTGCCTATCAGTGCCGCCTTAACTGTGCCTATCAGTGCCCATCAGTGCAGCCTATCAGTGCCCACCAGTGCCGCCTCATCAGCGCATATCAATAAAGGAGAAAAATTACCTGTTTGCAAAATGTTATAAAAACTATCAAACATGATTTTTTTTTTCAAATTTTTCCATCTTTTTTTGTTTGTTTAGTAAAAAATTAAAATCCCAGCTGTGATTAAATACCACCAAAAGAAAGCTCTACCACTGAGGCATCAACACCCCCGGGGCCCAGAGCTCACACAGAGGTCTCCACAAAGAAGCCACATTTATCCAGATGCCAGAGGTAGAAGGACAAACTAAAACAGGGATATGCAATTAGCGGACCTCCAGCTGTTGCAAAACTACAAGTCCCATCATGCCTCTTCCTCTGGGTGTCATGCTTGTGGTTGTCAGAGTCTTGCTATGCCTCATGGGACTTGTAGTTCTGCAACAGCTGGAGGTTCACTAATTGCATATCCCTGAAATAAACGATAGTAAGGTGCTATTCAGTACAAAAGAGAATAGGGGGGGGGGGGCATAATTATGTTGTACACACCCACACTTCTCAGGTGTTACCCCACTGTACATGAATTTCAAAATGACCTGTGCAGTTACATCAAATAAAAGAAATGGTACTGTCTGCCCTCATGGAAAAATATGCTTATAGTTGTTCATGGACCATCAAAGTGGATACATCCCTGTAATAAATGAGTATAAATCAATATGTGTGTAGTATCCATAAGAGCATTTGAAGTCATGTTCATGTCATAGTCCAAGGTTTAGCTTAAGTGTAATCTAAAGGCAATATACTCAATATACAGGGAGGGTGAGGGAAAGGAAAATAAAAAGACCCCACAAGAGCTGTGCGTATCGCATCCTCCCAGGCATAACATTAAATCCAGGCTTATCTTGACTCTCATTATGGTGCCGGATGCCCGTGCATGCACCTCGCGACATCGTCATCGCGCATTCGTGGGACAGCGGCCAATGGGACCAACTGTTCCTGGATCGCACGGTGCCCCTCTCACAACCACATTTTTCCATGAGGGCATGCAGTACCAGTTTGTCTATATGCTGAAACCACGAAGGTAATATTGAAATTCATGTATAGTGGAGTCACACCTGAGAAGTGTGAGTGTACACAACATAATTACGCAGCCCCCCCCCCCCATCCTTTTAATTGATAGAAAATGTTTGAATCAATGCTTCTCCTTTAAAATACCCCTGAAGAAAAGCTATTGGACCTGAAATGTGTCGGGTAAATGAAGACAGCAAAAAATCCATAATTTTTGCCTCAATGATTATGATGGTTGTACATTGAAGCTGTGTATTTTATCATTTGTATCATTTTGTGTTCTGTTCTTTTCATTGTGGAATTCCTTTTATTTATTTTTTACAATAAATTTATATTTTTTAATTGTATGATTGTGGTGTACTAGTTGCCCTCTGAAGTCCCAAATCCTATGGGGGTTCTGGTCTTGTCTATATTATTATGGGATGTTGGCAACTGACACCTGGTCTTGTAATAGGAGAAATTATGCCTGCACTTAATTGGACAGCGCCCTGGGAAAGGAGCAAGGGGAAGAAGCTGCAATGTATTTAACCCTGTATCCAGACCCACATAGACCATGGCAGGAGGGGGCTTCTCTCAACTGCTGAACAACCTGATTTCTGATCTATTACCAACTGCTGGGGGACCCTGAGCGTAAGGATGAGATGAGTGTGAGGGATCACACTAGGGAGAGAGCGCAATGTTGGGGGACATCAGAGATTTGGGGGGCAAGATTGAGCTTGGCACTTGTGTGTACTGCCTCCTCCTCTGCACTACATGTAACTCACCATCAACTGCCCCCCTCTCTACTGCCCATCCCCACCATCAGCTTCCCCATCTGTACTGCCTGTACCCACCATCAGCTCCCCCATCTCTACTGCCTGTACCCACCATCAGCTCCCCCATCTCTACTGCCTGTCCCCACCATCAGCTTCCCCCTCTGTACTGCCTGTCCCCACCATCAGTTGCACACCTCTGTACTGCCTGTCCCCACCATCAGCTTCCCCCTCTGTACTGCCTGTTCCCACCATAAGTTGCACACCTCTGTCCTGCCTGCCTGCACCATCATCTCCCACTCCCCCTATGAACTGCCCCTCTCTACAACCTGTCCTCACTATCAACTGCCCCTCTCTCTACTGCCTGTCCCACCATCAGCTCCCCCCTCTGTACTGCCGTCCCCAACATTAACTTCCCCCTCTGTACTACCTGTCCCCACCACCAGCTTCCCCCTCTGTACTGCCTGTTTCCACCATCAGTTGCACACCTCTGTCCTGCCTGCCTGCACCATCATCTCCCCTTCTGTACTTTTTGTCTATCCCATCAACTGCCCCCTCTGTACTGCCCATTTCCACCATCAGCTGCCCCCCTCTGTACTGCCCATTCCCACCATCCACTGCCCCCATCTGTACTGTCTGTTCCCACCATTGGCTCCCCCTCTGTACTGCCTGTTCCCCCCATCAGCTACCCCCTCTAACTTTTTGTCTCTCCCATCAATTACCCACTCTGTACTACCTGTCCCCACCATAAACTTCCCACTCCCCCTTTATACTGCTTGTTTTTCCCCTCCTACTGACACAGGAACAGTGACATTTTTTCTCCCAATAACATGGAGGCAGTAGAATGTTTCCCACCCACTGACATGAGGGCATTTTTTCCTCACGCTTTATTCCTTTTCAATTGTTAGCAATATTTTGTGGGCACAAAGACTCAGGCATATGTGTGCAATCTATAAAGAGAACCAGGTTCTATATAATCATACCCTTTAAACCGCTCTCACTGCCAGATGTAATATTGCAATACTCACCAATCGCCTTGGCGTGCTGTTGATCTTGTTTCTGGATTCTATCCCAGGGTACTCCAGGTTTTTCATAATCCTAGTAATGCTCACATGTTGTCACACTGGTCTGACTTTTCAGCTGTAAAGCCAGGGAAATTACCCTTATGGGTATAAATGGAAAAAACAGCAAGAAGAACACATAAGTGCTCAAGCGTTAAAGACCTTAGTGAAGGAACTTGACTGGAAGTTGAGAGCTTGACAGGCTAGTCTATGGGGTGCCAAGCATCCACTTGTGGCTTTGCAGTCCTTTTCAGATAGGCAAAATCTTTGTTTCTAAACAAAAATACAGCAAGAAAGGCCAGCCTAGTGCCTTATAAATGAATCATCCGATTGGGTCTCTCTGGGCCTTCAGGGCCTGGGCAACCAATGTGGAATGTGGAAGACCTCTGAAATACTACATTGCACAAAGCGATATTATAGTATTGGCAATATTGTATTACAAAGGTCTTTCATATTGGTTGTCCAGAGGCGCAGAGAGACCCAGTCTTATGATTCATTCATGCATGTGAATATACAATTTTATGGGTATATATATATTTTAGTTTTTTATAATTAAATGGTGTTTGAGGCAATGCACTAGCCTGATTTGCCCATTTTGCTGTATTTTTATTTAGAATCAAAGACTTTTCTTATCTGAGGACAGCTGCAAAGCTGCAAGTGGATCCATGGCACAGCAAAGTTTGACCAACCAAGAATCTTAATAACCTATCAACTTCTCAATTTCCAGCCAAGTTCCTTCATTATGGCCTTTAACACTGATGAGTTTACCCCACCAGTGCCGCCTCAGAGAGGGGGAGACAAGAGAATTGGAGAATGGAGCATGGAGTTGCCCTTTAAAAGCAAAAGCTAGCCCAAGGAAATCATATGCATTAAAGAGGGAAGGTTACGGTGGGGCGGTGCGGCTCTCATTCTGGGATGCCATCATATGCCCCACGGGGGTGCACAGCACGGCCATCGTGTTGCTAGGACACGGCGCGACCCCGATCTCTGTAAAGAGCCGTGTCCGCGGCTCTTTAACCATGTGATTGGCTGTGTCCAATCACAGCTGGTCACATGTAAACACTCAGATGCTGGCAATTGGCTCTCCTCACCTCACACTGAGAGTGTGTGGCAAGGAGAGCCGATCAGCGGCATCTCCACCCAGGGGGGCATCTAGGAATGTAATCAGGGCACTGATTATAATATAGAAATATAGTGTCACAAATTAGTGTCCACCAATGCCAGCAATCAGTGCCCACCAGTGGCAGCAGTCAGTGCCACCACTGCCCACAAGTGCCACCAATCAATGCCCATTAGTGATGGCAGTCAGTGCTGGCTATCAGTGCCGCCTATCAGTGCTGCCCATCACTGCTGTCAATCAATGCCCATTAGTGTCGCTCATCAGTGCCCATCAGGACAGCCTAACTATGCCCATCAGTGCCACCTAACAGTGCCCACCAGTGCCGCCTAACAGTGCTCATCAGTGCCGCCGATCAGTGTCACCTATCAGTGCCCATAAGCTCGGCATATTAGTGCCTCCACATCAGTGCCCATAAGTGCCATCTCATCAATGCCCACCAGTTCCTCCTATCGGCGCACATCAGTGAAGGCTAAAAATTACTTAGTTACAAAATCTACTGACAGCAAATAAGTAAAAAACTTTTTCTTTTCAAAATTTTTGGTCTTTTTTTGTAAAAAAATAAAAAACCCAGCAGTGAAGAAAATGATAAAAAAAATTAGTTTGGGTACAGTGTAGCATGACCGCACAATTGTCATTCAAAGTGCGACAGCACTGAAATCTGAAAAATGGCCTGGACAGGAGGGAGGGGGGGGGGGGGGTGCAAGTGCCCTGTAGGCTCTGTAGGAAAGTGGTTAAATACCCTTTTAGGAGGAGCTAGAGGAGCGAGAATCTTTTTACATAATTTTAACAAGTTGCAGGTCACATGTTGGCAACATACCTTGCTAACATGACCTGTGTTCAAATATCCTTAAAAAAATACATAAAGGTGAACCAGCCCATTCAGCCCACGCAATTGCATGTAGGTAGCATTACATTTAATAAGATTCTGGCCGCGCAGTGAACAAATGCATGTGAACGAGTGCAACAGCCACTTGGGCATGCACCCCTCTTTGGTTCTTCTTGCCGGGCCACCGCGCCTTCTTCTAGCTCTTTTACAAGTGGTGGCCCGGTCTTCTGTCGCCGATGTCGCTGTTGCCATCTTCTGTTCTTCTCTTCTGGAGATGTTGCCTCGTTGCTGTCTCCGGTCACAATGACAGGCACGCGGCATGCGATGACTTATATAGGGACATCGCCGGATGATGTCCCCGCCCATTATGATGCCACAGTCCCAGGGGACTAAGTCCGGCGGACTTAGTCTGCCGTACCTAGTCCACCGCAAAAGTACCGTGTGTGGGCAGGTTGCTCGTTCGGAAAGTCCGGCGGACAGTCCGCCAGACTAAGTCCGCCGGATAGTCTGATATGTGTGTACGCAGCATTACTTGAACAGTTGTTACTAAACTTCCTCACATCACCCCATAATATTGTCACCTCCATCTTCTGTCAATATTGAATTGGAGATGCTGTGCTCCATGTTCATAGTTGCACACAGATTGCATTTTCCCGTGCGCCGAGATCGCTATAGTAAATGGGCGATTTGCGTTCTGTTACCGACGCACCATTTCATAAATATGGAAATGTGCGTTGCACCTCTACTGATGGTGCCCGGCTTTCGTAAATCACCCCTAAGTGTGCCTTTCACTTCAAAGAGAAAAAGAAGGTGGGGTCCCCTGGGGGTGGACTTTTAAGGCACGTACAAATTATAATGATATACAAATTATTTTATTCCATAAAACAAACAAAAAGCAATTAAATATACAGTATGCTTTAAAAAGTACACCAACAGGTATATATACAACCAGTATTAATGCTATGTTTGATTACGTCGTATCATTCATTTGAACAGAAACTTCCTACGCGTTTCGGAGCTTGAAAAAGCATGTCCTTCTTCAGGGGTGTGTAGGTACAACGTTTTTGTAGAACAATACTGCTAACAGGTATGGCAATAGCCGCTGGGCACCATTTGATGAAAACAATTAATTATACAGGACCATATAGGTATATTTAACTCTGCCAGTGCTCGAGGTACATCCCCCAGTCTGTCTATACTCCAATAGAAATTGTAGAAATCCTGCAGAGGTAATGTGAAGAGAAATCTGCAGTCCCCTCTTGGGGAAGAAGTTCATATGAACTGGAACTTTTATAGTTGTTTTACCCAGAACTACACTTAGCCATATGAAGTTGTGGGAGAAGATAAGAGGTCCGTCCAGCCGGCGTCCTGAAAATGAAGTCTGACTTGGAGGGGAGGCCAGACTTACTGTTACCAATAGTAGGAGACTTTAACTGTTGGTTGAACCCCTATATGGATAAACACCCAGTCCCAAGGGCCTCAACCCCATCTAGGGGATCCCCCTTACTACAGTTGATAAACAAAGTAGGATGGGTGGACATCTGGAGACACAAAAACCCCTTGGACAAACAGTTTCCTGTTTTTCCAAAACATATGGTACTCCAGGATTGATTTGGCAGTGGGCAACTCGGCCATGCTCCCATCCTTCTCTGAGGTCTTGCATATACCCCACAGTGTGTCGGACCATTCACATGTAGTGGTACACCTTATAGTGCCCCCACTCTCTAAATTGTCTAGGGCACCTTGGAAATGTAAGGCCTTTTGGTTGAAATTTTTGTCCTCTCCTTATTCACCAAACCTGATGGCCTCTAGTGAGAAACAGTCCTCACCCGCGTACAGTTAGTTCCTGTTAGGGGTCCGTGTGGATGAGGCGTAATACCCAGTTCCACGGAATGACTTGCAGAACAACTTTCATATGGGTACATAGGAAGACCTTAGCCCCCATCTAATCGCCTAAAGGCATTCCACAGATCCAAGTGTTCTATAGGATTTTTGTATGTAACATTTTGGCCTATGTTTATGTTTTCTCTTTTACTTCATATTCCCTGGGAAAATATTACTATATATTATTGTTAATGATGTATTTCATGTGTGTATTGCCGCTTGGTTCCATGTCTTATTATATGTAACCTGCAGTTTCTTTAATAAAAAAATTTATGAAAAAAAAAGCGAAAAAAAAAATTGTCCTCTCAGGAGCAGATGGACATTAACCAAGATTCTGCTGATTCCAGGATTACTTTACTCAGATCCTTCGAAAGTTCATACGCCAGGAAAGAAAGTACTCACATTCATTAATGACTATGCAAAGTAGACTTTGCTCTACCCATTACACAGCAAAAATTAAGTTCCATATAAATCGATAAAATCACTAGAAAGAAAACAATGAGAACATGTGCGCACTCAAATATCAGAAAACTTTATTATCAAAAACATGGATACACCTTACCAATATAACAAACACCTTCTCTTCTATAATGATTAAAAAAAACAATTGTCCAAAAAGTCTCCCAGTTAGTGATACCATGAGGCATGTATCCCGGAGGGAATATACACATATATAACATATCTAATCTCTCAGTTAAAGTGTAACTATGGGCAAAATAACAATGACATACATGACACCATCTGTCACTTGCATTATCAATGTTTATATACACTATAGTGTCAATAAAATTGGGCCTTTACACACACATGAATTTTAATGGCATCCCAGCTTTAGTCCGTAGAGTTTAATATTGAGGTGGCCCACCCTTTACAGCTATAACAGCTTCAACTCTTCTGGGAAGGCTGTCCACAAGGCTTAGGAGTGTGTTTATGGGAACGTTTGACCATTCTTCTAGAAGTGCATTTGTGATGTCAGGCACTGACGTTAGACGAGAAGGCCTGGCTCGCAGTCTCCACTCTAATTCATACCAAAGGTGTTCTATCAGGTTGAGGCCAGGACTCTGTGCAGGCCAGTCAAGTTCCTCCACCCCAAACTCGCTCATCTATGTCTTTATGGACCTTGCTTTGTGCACTGGTGTGCAGTCATGTTGGAAGAGGAAGGGGTCATCCCCAAACTGTTCCCTCACAGTTGGGAGCATGAAATTGTTCAAAATGTCTTGGTATGCTGACGCCTTAAGAGTTCCCTTCACTGGAACTAAGGGGTCAAGTCCAACCCCTAAATAAAAAACAATCCCACACCTTAACCCATCCCCCCTCCACCAAATGATTTTGACCAGTGCACAAAGCAAGGTCCATAAAGACATAAATGAGCGAGTTTGGGGTGGAGGAACTTGACTAGCGTACACAGAGTCCTGACCTCAACCTGATTGAACACCTGTGGGATGAATTAAAGTGGAGACTGCGAGCCAGGCCTTCTCATCCACATCAGGGCCTGACCTCACAAATGCTCTTCTGAAAAAATGATGAAACGTTCCCATAGACACACTCCTAAACCTTGTAGACAGCCTCCCCAGAAGAGCTGAAGCTGTTATAACTGCAAAAGGGTAGGCCAACTCAATATTGAACCCTACGGACTAAGACTGGGATGCCATTAAAGTTCCTGTGCGTGTAAAGGCAGGTGTCCTAATACTGTTTGACAATATAGTGTATATGTACTGTATTTCAAGCCTCCATCCCCTGGTTTCGTGCAAAACTGGACACCTGTATGAGGGTTAAAGCTCAAAAAATGCCTGGATCCATGTAACAACACATAGTAGAAAGTTTGGCACATTTTCCCATTCGTCATGACAAAAAAGATTGTTTAACTAGATGTATCTCTTATCCTTTGAACTGTGAATGATTGCAACATTGTAATTATGAGGAAAGCACTCCATCTCAATACGCAGTAATGCTTGTACTACAATCATTCACCAGCAAAAGTTTTCCTTACAACTGTAAACATCGCTCAGGTCTGTAAGATCCACTAATATTTTATGTCTAATTAAACAGTCTACACAAAGAAACATTTTTTGAAAGTGCTCAAATATACAGATACACCTAAAGTGCTTCACCAAGTATGTGCAAATAATTTAGGTGCAGCAAAAAAATATAAGTATGGTGTTGTGTCTTTAAGAGTATAAACAAAGTGACCCAACACAATGGAGGTTATTTTCTAAAGGCAAATCCACTTTGCACTACTTTGCACTTGGAAGTGCAGTCGCTGTAGATCCGAGGGGGACATGCAAGGAAAATAAAAAACAGCATTTTTGCTTGTACATAATTGGATGATAAAATCAGCAGATTTTCCCCTCATTTCAGATCTTCCACTCAGATCTAAAGCGACTGCTTTTAGTAAATCAACCCCAATGTCCACAATATACAATATACATATTTAATTATTATTATTTTTTTTACTAGTAATGGCGATGATCAGCGATTTTTAGTGGGACTGCAACATTGTGGAAGACAGATAACACTATCATTACAGTGATCAGAGCTAAAAATAGCCACTGATTACTGTATAAATGACACTGGCAGGGAAGGGGTTGATACTAGGGGGTGATCAAGGAGTTAAGTGTTCCCTAGGGAGGTGTTTGTAACTGTGGGGGGAGTGGACTGACTGGGAGTACAGAGAGATCGCTGTTCCTGATCACTAGGAATAGACGATCTCACTGTACTCTCCTGTCAGAATGGGGGTCTGCTTTGTTTATAAAGGAAGATCCCCGTTGTGCCTCTCTGAGGAGCAGATGCCGGACGCGCTCATCGGCTCCCCCGCTGTGCAGCGCTCACACATACCTCCACAGTGACTCATGCACAAAACGACATACGGATATGTTGTTTAGCACAATAGGGCCACCCTGCTGCAGTATATATGCGGTGGGCGGTCCTTAAGTGGTTAAGCCAGCCAAGCCTGCAGTCTCATGCTTGTGATACTGTGGTAGAATTTCTACTATGGGTTGTTGCATATATCTTTTTTTTATTTTTAATGCATTTTTCAGATTTGCACTACAATCCATTTAATATGGTTTCCCATGGAACACGTTCTGTAGTGCAAATCTGCAAAATGCAAAAAGCACAAAAAAATGTATAGGTGGGAATCAGGCCTTATAGTGGCAAAGTGTTAAATTGCCTTGGTGATAGATTGGACCACATACATTATCTACCAATTTATCTTGTTTAATACAGGTGTCAAGTTTAGCATGAAGCCAGGGGATAGAGGCTTAAAATATATATGAATTCCCTTCTGGATACATGCATCATGATAACACTAACTGATTAGTCTTGCGGGAGAATTTTTAGACAATTGTCTGTTTTAATTATAATGGGGGGTGGGGGGGGGGGCTTTGTTATAGTAAGGAGTATCCATGCTTTTGATGATAAATGTTTTTGATATTTTAGTGGACATGTTCTCCTTTTTCTTTCTTTAGTGGTTTTTGCATTATGCTATTTAGGGGAACACTCCCCATTGTTCAAAAGTAGGGGATGTGGCAGATGAAATTTTATTTATTGTCTGGATGAAGTTTTAGATAAACTTGTATATTTTTCTCAAGTAAGCAACGAATTGGGCAAAATGCTTAAGGGCAGCTTCACACTTTGGCCGTAGCGCAGGTGCAGGGCAGTGTACCCGTGGTTTTCGAGTGGGTACACTGCATTATACCCTGCAGTTTTGGTGCTTTTTTAGAAAACGCACCAAAACTGAGGGACATAAAAGAAGTCTATGCGAATACACAGCTCACCTGCACGGGTACACTGCGCTGTGGCCAATTTGCACAAGATCGGTGTGAAGCCACCTTTGCTTTGAATCTACAAAGCCCACATTTATTTTATTCAAAAAATAACGTAATAATGTACTTCCTGACATATATTTTTCATAAACACCCTAATTAAGAGAACTTGTCATAAACATAAGCACAAATGCCTTGGGCCCCCTATATACAAGATAATAGGGCGCATTGCCCCGAGTTGTAATATTGTATTGCATTATCTGCAGGAAAATGTATTGCTTTCCAATATTTATACAACATTCATCATTTAAGGCTTCCAATTAGTGTCATACTGCAAAATTACTCATGTTGTGTCTCACTGATAATATTTATTGCTTAGAGCCTTCAGGTCGGATATGGATACAGCCCCGGGCATAAACTAGTTAGAAAATTTACAGACCAAGTGAATAGAGCTGGTGTATACAACTTTATAGCAACACTTTGTAACCATGGGATTTTTTATTTCTAATAAGAATTCTACTTGATTCCCACCCTTTTATTCTTGATCTGTGTTAAAAAAAGTGTTACTAATTGGAGCGGTGTTCCGTAGTGCAGGTACCAGGAAAGATAAGTATTTACTGTTTTTTTTACGTATAAATTTGGAAGAATTTATGTACAATTTTACACAAGTTGTGTCCTTCATTTCAATTAAGAATCAGTTTTTAATAATACATCACTTAAGCAGTATAAAAAAATACACTGTACATGGCCCAGGGACACACAAGTCTATTAGGCAGCACTGTTTAGAGTTTTCAGTGGATTCAAAGCTTTCCAGTAGCTCTCACCTGCTCAATCCATACACACCCAACAACATGTCAAGATCTCGAAGGGCACTCTCACACTTCCCTTCTGTGCTTTGGCCACAGTTTGGGTGCAGCTTGGTGTATCCACATTTTTTGTGTGGATTAGTTGATCCTTTGCATAGCCTTCTTTTATATCCTGTGGAGTTGGTGTGCTTTCTGAAAGAGCACTAAAAGTTCTGCATGCAGCGGGACAAAAATAGAAGTCTAATGCCGCATACACATGACCGGACTTTCCAGCAGACTAGGTCCGACGGGATCAGTCTGTCGGACAATCCAATTGTGTGTGGGCTAATCCGATCTTTTTTCGTTATACAAATCTGACGGACCTAGAAATAGAACATGTTTCAAATCTGTCCGATGGAAAACCATTCATCTGTATGCTGGTCCAACGGACCAAATACGACGCAAGGGAAGCTATTGACTACTGGCTATTGAACTTCCTTTTTCAGTCCTGTCTTACGTCATCACATTCAAAATGAATGGACTTTCGAACAGACTTAGTCCGTTCATGTGTGGCCAAGTCCATTCATTCAGAAGTCTGTTGGAACTCCGCTGAAAAGTCTGTCGGGAAGACCGTTGGACCTAGTCTGCCGCAAAGTCCGGTCGTGTGTATGCGGCATAAGGGAAAGTGTAGCTAACTTGTACGAAAACTGCAGGTACACTGCGCTGTGGTCAAAGCACAGAGGATCATTATAAAACCAACCTTACTAATACTTTCTTGTATTGAGAGGTATGAACTCCAGAGAGAGAGATATCATTTTGCCCCTGTACAAATCATTAGTAAGACCTCATCTGGAATATGCAGTTCAGTTTTTGGCACCAGTTCTCAAAAAGAATATCAGGGAACTGGAGAAAGTGCAGAGAAGGGCAACCAAACTGATAAGAGGCATGGAGGAGCTCAGCTATGAGGAAAGATTAGAGGAACCAAATTTATTCATTCTTGAGAAGGGGAGAATAAGAGGTAATATGATCAACATGTTCAAATATATAAGTGGTCTATATAGTGAACTTGGTGTTGAGTTATTCACTTTACGGTCAACACAGAGGACAAGGGGGCACTCTTTACGTCTAGAGGAAAAGAGATTTCATCTCCAAATACGGAAAAGTTTCTTCACAGTAAGAGCTGTGAAAATGTGGAATAGACTCCCTCCAGATGTGGGTCTGGCCAGCTCAGTAGATTGCTTTAAGACCCCTTTCACACTGGGGCGTTTTTCGGGCCTTTTCAGGCGCTTTAGCGTTAAAAAAAAATAGCCTGTAAAGCGTTTGAAAGAAGCTGCAACTGCAATCTCAATGTAAAAGCCCGAGTGCTTTCACACTGAGATCCCTTTCACACTGGGGTGTTTTTCAGGCGCTTTAGCGTTAAAAAAAGCGCCTGAAAGAAGCCGCAACTGCAATCCCAATGTAAAAGCCCGAGTGCTTTCACACTGAGGCGCTGCGCTGGCAGGGCGTCAAAAAAAGTCCTGCAAGCAGCTTCTTTGCAGCGCTTTTGGAGCGGTGAATACAACGCTCCTAAAGCGCCCCTTCCTATTGAAATCAATGGGAAGCGCATGTAAAACGCCTGAAAAGCGCTATTGGCAGCAGAGTTTCGTGGGCGCTTTTAACCCTTTATTTGGCCACTAGCAGGGGTTAAAAGTGCCCCAATAACTCTCGAAAAACACTGGTAAAGCGCTGCTAGTTTAAGCAATGCTTTACGAGCATTTTTCGGGTGCTGACATTGTGAAAGGGCTCTTAAAGCACTTGGGCTTTCACATTGGGACTGCAGATGAGGCTTCTTATAAGCGCTTTACAGGCGCTTTTTTAACGCTAAAGCGCCTGAAAAAACGCCTGAAAAACGCCCCAGTGTGAAAGGGGTCTAAGAAAGGCCTGGATACTTTCCTGAATGTACATAATATAACTGGGTACTAACATTTATAGGTAAAGTTAATCCAGGGAAAATCCGATTGCCTCTCTGGGATCAGGAAGGAATTTTTTCCCCTGCTGTAGCAAATTGGAGCATACTCTGCTGGGATTTTGTGCTTTCCTCTGGATCAACTGTGAATGGGGTATATTGGATTGTACGATATTTTTTATTTTATTTTATTTATTTAGTTTTATTTTTTTATGGTTGAACTAGATGGACTTGTGTCTTTTTTCAACCTGACTAACTATGTAACTATGTAGCTAAAACCTCTCCTGCTTCATAGAATCCACTGTGCCCATTGTGGAGCCCACAGCCTATACCAAAGGGAGACAGTGGGTTTGTGAACAAGTGGATTGGGTTAAGTAAAGTTAATGTGGTTCTAGTATCAAAACATGTTTTTCCTTAAAGTGGAGTTCCACTCCAAAAATTATTTTAGTATTTTTCAGCTGCATTAAAAACGACTAATAACATTTGAAAAAAAAAAATGTTTTTTACTCACCTCTTAATGCCTTTTGCTAGGGGGTCCTCATAATCTGCCTCCTTACTCACCTCGGCTCCTTACATCATTTCCCTTGGCGCCCTCATTGCCGGAAGGAAGATCACCTCTCCCTCCACCCTCTAGGCAATCATCTAGGACACGTCACAGGTCCCAGATGATCGTGCGGTGCAGCTTGCGCATTCGCGGTGGGTGCCCGGCTGTGAAACCACCATTAATCATATAGGGGGATGGCATAGATAAAGGGGGCAGCACCCATGCGCCCTTAATGGACGTGCTGCCCCTGGTATAAGCGATAGTCAGTATGGATTCTTGAAAGACTAAGCCCTGATTCACACTATGAAACGTTTATGAATCGGACAAGAATCACTGGGCATTCCTGTGCAATTCACAAGAGATTCAGTGCACTACGATTTAAGTCTATTCATTTTGAATGGGTTCAAATCGCACCACACCAAAGTAGTGCATGCATCAATTTTAGAAACACACTGCAACCATGCTGCATGGTTGTCTTGCACCATGCTATCTGGTGCATGCAAACGCCCCTGTTTTGCATTATTGATTCTAATTTGCACCTGTTTATTAGGCTTCATGCACACTGGGGTTCTTCTAAATGCTTTTTCACCTGGCGAAAAGGAAAAAAAAAGCTGCAAAAACGCAGCATTATTTCAAGCATGTTTAGGTGTGTTTAGGTTTCATGTACACTATAGCTTCTAAACTTGAGTTTAGGTGCTTTTGGCATTTTTTTTTGCCAAAACTCCTAAACTCAACTCCATAAAAGCCCATGTGTCCATGTACATATAGGCTTTGAGGATCGTTTAGGAGCTGCTGCAGTTAGGTGAGGCTCAACCTCCCTTCACCTCCCCACCTCCTGAACGCAGAAGAATCGTGTTCAGGATAGAAAAGTTTTGACCGCCAACTGCAAAATGTGGTAAAAATGTTTTGTGTTTTTCCACGGCCTACTGCCATAGTAGGCCATGTGTACATGAAGCCTTAGGCGGGTCAAATGCCTGACCCTCTGTCAGGCATTTCCTCTCCTGAACGCACGAGTGATTTTTTTTTTGGCTCTAAACTCCTGCAAATATATATATATATATATATATATATATATATATATATATATATACATATATATATATATATATATATATATAGTGTGCATGGACACATAGGATAACATGCGGAGGGGGGGGGGGAGGGTTAGAAGCAAAGAAAAAAAGCTCAAACACGTGAAAAATCTGCGTTTCTCCGTTCAAATGTGTATGAGGCCTTAACCACTTGCCAACCATTATATGGCAGCAGGTCGGCATAATCCCACGAATCGCCATAGGGCGATAGCAGGGGACCCAATGCACGTGGCCGGCGGCTGCGAAGTCCACCGCTGCACGATCACGGGCACGAGAGTGAGAACACAGATTTGTGTAAACACACACAAAGAGAGACAGTGATCAGGAACAGAGATCTATCCCCTCCCCCCACAGTTATAAACACACATGAGGGAACACATTTAACCGCTTGATCGCCCCTAGTGTTAACCCCTTCCCTGCCAGTGGCATTTATACAGTAATTAGTGCATTTTTATAGCACTGATCGCTGTATAAATGTCACTGGTCCCAAAAAAGTGTCAAAACTGTCCGAGCTTTCTGCCACAATGCAGATCATCCCATTATTAGTAAAAAAAAAAAAATGCCTTAAATCTATACCCTAGGTTGTAGACGCTACAACTTTTGTGCATACCAATCAATATATGTGTATTGTGATTTTTTTTTTTTACCAAAAATATGTAGAAGAATACAAATTGGCCTAAACTGAAGAAGTTTGGATTTGTTTTTTTTTTTAATTTGGGGATATTTATTATAGCAAAAAGAAAAAAAATAGTTTTTTTTTCTCAAAATTGTTGGGTTTTTTATTTTTGTGTATAGGGCAAAAAATAAAAGGTGATCAAAGACCTCCAAAAGAAAGTTCTATTTGTGGGGAAGAAAGGACTTACGTTTGGATACAGCATTGCACGACCGCACAATTGTCAGTTAAAGCGACGCAGTGCCGTATGGCAAAAAATGGCCTGGTCATTCAGGGGGCAAATCCTTTCCGGTCCTTAAGTGGTTAAAGTTCCAGTTACTCTCTGTCTGATCATTTGGCTCAGGACAGTGCACAGTATACAGCACTGTGTGAGTTTCTGTCTGCCCCTCATTGTAAGTATAGCCATGGTTCATGCCAATATGTTCATTTTCCTAACTTGTTGGAGGTTCCCCATGTTGTCTTCAATGGATGGTCTGACGCCTTGCTGAGGGGTCCCGATGATTTTTCAGGCGCCACTTGTATTTAAAAGATGAACTTTTCTAAATCGGAATATTTAAATAGGCACAATATTCATTATTAGATTATTTTAGTCTCACTGAAGATTCGGCCAAGGGTAGATTGAAAATTCATGACAGTGAGCTTTGGCATAAGGCAGATCACAGCGGTGAGTGTAAGGTATCAAACAGTACCGTAGTAAAGACTACGTATGAAATAATAATCACATTTCCCTACAGCGAATATAGTACTTTATCCTTTGAGTCTTTCCGCTATGATGAATTGATCTTTCGTTCTGTGCTGAGAAGAAAATAAATTAGTCTGACGTTTTACTCATTTTCTATTCTCGGTGGGAAAGCTATTTGGGTCCTAACATCCTATCAGTAGTACAAGAAAAATAATTGCAGTGACTCCCTGTAGCCAGGGAAACAAAATAAAAGAAAATTTGGTCCATAAATAGGGCTATGTCTCCCATTGTAGTCTTTGATTTAAATATATATAACAAATAATTACATATGCAAATTTTGTTTTATTTACCTCTCTCTCCTTTTCTGGGTAACAATGACATATGGACATCACAAATCATAAGAGGAGATCCCAGGCCATCAAACTATTTCATAAAAATCATAAAACTCTGTGGTCACCTGTATGTAATGGTTTACAGGTGTCTAGTGATAATGGTGAGCCTCGGTTCTAATGACTTCAATGACACTGTATTAGCACTAGAATTTCTGGATAACTCTGCACACTGCTATACACCCTTTCTAGCAAACTTTGCAATGAAAGACACATATTGCAAAATATGTTAAAGTGGTTGTAAACCCTTACAAACCACTTTGACCTACAGGTAAGCCTAGATTAAGGCTTACCTGTAGGTCCAAGAAATATCTCCTAAACCTACACGGTTTAGGAGATATTTGCCGAAAGACAGGCACCGCTGTGTACGCCGTAGACAGCGGCACGCAGGCGCACTGAGCGCGCTGCTGTCAACGGCGATATGCCGCGAGTGGCGGCTCCCACGCGCATGCGCGGGAGTGACGTCATTGCGGCTTCACCGAATGACAGCGGCGGAGCAGCGAGACCCACCGAGAAGATGGACGCTCCGGACTACAGTGAGCAGCGGTGACTTCGCTGGCTCCTGTGTCAGGTAAGTGACACATATTGGACTACTATGCGATGCATAGTAGTCCATTATGCTTTACCTTTGCAGGGAATCAAAGAGGAAGTAAACTCATCAGGGTTTACTTCCTCTTTAAAGCTGGCCAACTGCATCAAATGAATTCCTCTTATGGCAAGTCCTACTCTGCTCTGTCACTGCAAATGCCACGGTGGAGACAATGGCAACATGGCGCAAGCAGATACAAAATGGGGGGAGAGCTACTAGGTTCACTTCTGGTCACTGCCCTGCATTGCAACAGAAACATATGCATAGATAAACTGTGCTCAAATCCCAATAGCTTGTGTATAATCTATCAGGTGCTAAAGGGGGGTGACCACATGTTAACACTAGAAACATGTAGACACTGTATTAGCCCTTCTATGCAGTTAATACCTTATTGGTTTTATGGTCCTTAATTATTATACCACAACCTCATCAAATATTTTCATAAATAGTAAAGATCTATTGAATTTAGAAATATAGTGAAAATAGTGCCATAGACCAATACAAAGAACATGCGCAACAATCATGCATGTTGTCATAGATGTGAGAATAAGGTTAATGCAAAAGCCTTGCACAGTGTGCATGTGGAAGATGTATTGTTGAGTTTCCCCAAAGGGTAGCATTGTGGAGGTATCCCTTGAGTATCGCTTTTTTGTGGGAGAAGAGAGAAAAAAAGAAAAACTAAAGTGTGAAAAGATATGAACAGAAGGGAAGGGATTTTTTTTTTCGAGTTAGTGGTACAGTGAGTAAAATCAAAACGCCAGCAAGAACCAAAAAAGTGCGTAAGAACACACACACACACACACACACGCACACGCACACGCACACATGCACACACACACACACACACACACACACACACACACACAAATATGCACTAGGGTGTGCCAAATGGTCCCCTTCCAAAGAGGAAGGACCCCACCCTGGCTCCCTTGGGCGCAAAGCTCCTGATGAGGACAAGGCAAAATCAGGTCCACCTAGCCAAAGGGCTTGGTGGACCCTTCTCCTCATGATCAGCCGAAGACGACCAACATGTATTAGGTAGGGGCTCTCCTGAAGAGAGACCCCCCAACCTAATAGCCACACATCCTCACCCTAGACTTCAGGGCAGGCCTGAACACCCACACCCTACAATCCTGGAGTAAAAAGGTGACACAAGAAAAAAGCGTGGCGACATACAAAGTGAGAAAAAAAAATGAATGCAAAAATTGCCCCAGTCTTGCCCAAAGGGCCAAATACTGAAGCTGCATAGAGGGACAGAAAGAAAGTAAGGCAAGGAAGCAAGAGAAGAGTGGATGTTGTGGCAAGTAGGGCCCACACTGTAAGAACTAAAAATCAGGAAAAATGGTTTGAAAATGTAGGGAGCCATGAGAAAATGATACAGATGGTCCAAGTGGACATACATACCGAGCATTTATCACAATGTCGGGCAGCTAGTTCTTCTGGGTGATGTAGGTATGCCAAATCTACACACCACTCTGTCAGAGAGAGAAAGGATGTAAGTTTCCATTGTCTGGTGGCCAGTAGATTGAAGCAGAAAAGGCCTATCTTGGCCACAGAAATAGAGCCAGAAAACAAGGTAAGCATTGTAGGAGACACTGGAGTCCAAGTATCCATGACAGTTTCATATGTAGGAAAAACACTGGACCAAATGCCGTGACTGAGGACTAGTGATGGCCGAACGGTTCGCCCGGCGGTCGTTTCGCGGCGAATTTCCGACATTCGCGGTCCGCACGTTCGAACGCCTTTTTCCGTCGTTCGCCGCGGCGGACTTACGTGTTTAATGTATACAAGAACTTTAACCTTTGGTGACACGTTTATCATGTGATACAGGACAGCCAATTGAGACATGACAGCACATGGACACTTGTACATTCCCCCTAACCTATAAATACACCCGATCCGGTGGCCATTTTACATTCTTTCTTCTGTTACGATAGGGACAGGTTCCTGTGTGGAGTAGGGAGAGATAAACCACTAGCTATTTGGTACACAAAAGTTCTTTTCAGGACTGGTATAGGTGTTAGGTGTTGATAGGTTTGCTGTGCTGCTGATTCTTGCAGCAGCCTGAGTGTCTTTTGTTAGTTTAGAGAAAGGGAAAGGACGGTGTATGCTACAGGGACAGCCAGATTAGTCTTTCATCATCATCATCATCATCATCATCATTAGCTGTTACTATCAAGGTCCACAAAAGAGCTGTTCCAGTAACCACTAATCGTTCTCTTTTTTTGCCAATTTGTATAGGGACAGGAAGGAAGCAGTGTTGTCAGGCAGTGAGGGTAATTTTAAAGACTTGCTGTTATTATTAGTTCCACAAAGGTTCTTTTCAGGACTGGTATCAGTGGTACAGTAATAGGCTTGTACATGTATAATATTCTTTCTTCCAAATATAGAAAGGATATTATACTTGACTGCTGCCCTTCTGCTGCAGTCTGCTAAACATTCACAACTCACTTGTTCCACAAAAGTTCTTATAAGGACTGGTAACTTGGTATAGGGTGCTACGGTACATAGGCTTGAGTGCGGTACAGTCTGCTGTTCTGTAAGGACCGCTATCGGTCCACAATAGATAGGGTTGACGTGCACCACTGCTGACCGCTCACCTATACTGCAGCAGTCCTTCAGCGGTATAGGGACTGACGTACAGTCTGCTAATCACTAACACACAACCTGCTTGTTCCACAAAAGTTCTTATAAGGACTGGTAACTTGGTATAGGGTGCTACGGTACATAGGCTTGAGTGCGGTACAGTCTGCTGTTCTGTAAGGACCGCTATCGGTCCACAATAGATAGGGTTGACGTGCACCACTGCTGACCGCTGCCCTATACTGCAGCAGTCCTTCAGCGGTATAGGGACTGACGTACAGTCTGCTAAACACTAATACACAACCTGCTTGGTCCACAAAAGTTCTTATAAGGACTGGTAACTTGGTATAGGGTGCTACGGTACATAGGCTTGAGTGCGGTACAGTCTGCTGTTCTGTAAGGACCGCTATCGGTCCACAATAGATAGGGTTGACGTGCACCACTGCTGACCGCTCACCTATACTGCAGCAGTCCTTCAGCGGTATAGGGACTGACGTACAGTCTGCTAATCACTAACACACAACCTGCTTGTTCCACAAAAGTTCTTATAAGGACTGGTAACTTGGTATAGGGTGCTACGGTACATAGGCTTGAGTGCGGTACAGTCTGCTGTTCTGTAAGGACCGCTATCGGTCCACAATAGATAGGGTTGACGTGCACCACTGCTGACCGCTGCCCTATACTGCAGCAGTCCTTCAGCGGTATAGGGACTGACGTACAGTCTGCTAATCACTAACACACAACCTGCTTGTTCCACAAAAGTTCTTATAAGGACTGGTAACTTGGTATAGGGTGCTACGGTACATAGGCTTGAGTGCGGTACAGTCTGCTGTTCTGTAAGGACCGCTATCGGTCCACAATAGATAGGGTTGACGTGCACCACTGCTGACCGCTGCCCTATACTGCAGCAGTCCTTCAGCGGTATAGGGACTGACGTACAGTCTGCTAAACACTAATACACAACCTGCTTGGTCCACAAAAGTTCTTATAAGGACTGGTAACTTGGTATAGGGTGCTACGGTACATAGGCTTGAGTGCGGTACAGTCTGCTGTTCTGTAAGGACCGCTATAGGTCCACAATAGATAGGGTTGACGTGCACCACTGCTGACCGCTCACCTATACTGCAGCAGTCCTTCAGCGGTATAGGGACTGACGTACAGTCTGCTAATCACTAACACACAACCTGCTTGTTCCACAAAAGTTCTTATAAGGACTGGTAACTTGGTATAGGGTGCTACGGTACATAGGCTTGAGTGCGGTACAGTCTGCTGTTCTGTAAGGACCGCTATCGGTCCACAATAGATAGGGTTGACGTGCACCACTGCTGACCGCTGCCCTATACTGCAGCAGTCCTTCATCGGTATAGGGACTAAGAGTTTTGTCACAGGGTCATTTAAAAAATGACAGGCAGAGGAAGAGGCAGGCCCTTCCGCAGGGGTGGTAGGGGTAGGGCAGGAGCAACAGGCTTGAGCCAAAGTGGGAAGTTGCAGAAGGTGCGTTCAATTACTTTAAAGGATGCACCAGACTTGGTTGAGTGGCTCGCTCAGCCTTACTCTTCTGCACCCTCCTCATCCTCTCGATCTGCACCCTCTTCTTCACTCTCTGCTATGTGCACCCCCAAAGACACTACCACCAACAACACGACCACCACCACCACCACCACATACCTTCCGCTTGAGTCACTGGAATTATTTTCCGATCCATATCAAGAGGACATTTCTGATGCGCAGCCACTCTTGGTATTGGATCAGGAAGAGGAGGTAGCAACAAGCGCTACTCAGCAGTCTGACGCCAGTACCCAGATCAGCCCAAGGAGGAGGTTGGTCCCCGGTGTTGCTGCCTACTCCGAGATCTCTACTTATAGCGGTGGGGAAGGTGACGTTGATGATGACGTGTCTAGTGATGTCACGTGGGTGCCCACAAGAGAGGAAGAGGAGGGGAGTTCAGAGGGAGATATGGACCAGCAGATAGGGAGGAGAAGCAGCAATGACTTACATTGCACAGCAGGGACAAAGCAGACTGCAAATGTATCAGGAGCGAGTCATCGACCATGTACGGTCACATCTGGCGCTCCCAGGACACCGGCACATGGCTCCGCAGTGTGGGCTTTTTTTAACGTGTCCGCTGCTGACAATAGCGTTGCCATCTGCAATCTTTGCAGTCAACGCGTTAGTCGCGGTAAGCCCAATACTCACCTAGGGACGACCGCCTTAAGAAGGCACATGAGCAGCCATCACCGAGCCCAGTGGGAGCAACGGAACACACAAAGCCACACTGCAGGCTCTCACCGTCCAGCCTCGTCTTCTACTTCTCCTTCTCCTCTCTCCTCACAATTGTCCTCCACTCCACCTTCCATCACGCCAAGCTCACATTTTTCTGCAAAAAGGCAGGCTTCCGTGGGCCTAATGTTTGAGCGTAAAAAAATGATGACGCCGGATAACCCTCTTGCCCAACGGTTGGCGGCTGGCTTGTCAGAACTCATAGCCCGCCAACTACTGCCATATAAACTGGTGGACTCGGAGGCCTTTCGCAAATTTGTGGCCATTGGAACACCACAATGGAAGGTCCCAGGAAGGAAGTATTTCTCAGAGAAGGGCATCCCAGAGCTATATGGCCATGTTCAGCGGCAAGTGAATGTATCTCTGGCACACAGTGTCGGTGCCAAGATACATCTGACCACAGACACGTGGTCTAGCAAACACGGGCAGGGAAGGTATATCAGTTTTACTGCCCACTGGGTGAACCTTCTGACGGCCGTCAAGCATGTAACCCGTGGCACCCGTGTAGATTTGGTTTTACCGCCACGGATTGCATGCAGGCCTGACTCTTCTTCTCCTCCTCCTACTCCATCCTCCTCCCTCTCCTCCTCAGCTGCCTCCTCCTTTTCCGCTGCTAGCGTCTCTTCCACTGCACCGCCCAAGCTCCCCAGAACCTATTCCACATGCCAGGTGAGACGTTGCCATGCCGTGCTGCGTCTGTTGTGCCTGGAAGCAAAGAGCCACACTGGCCCGGCACTCCTTTCAGCTTTGCGTTCACAGGCAGATGAGTGGCTAACACCGCTCAATTTGACAGTTGGTAAAGTGGTGTGTGACAACGGTGCCAATCTGCTTAGCGCATTGAAACAGGGCAAAATCACGCACGTGCCGTGCATGGCACACGTCTTAAACTTGGTCGTGCAGCGATTCCTTGTCAAATACCCTGGGGTCCAGGACATCTTGCGGCAGGCAAGGAAAATCTCGGCCCATTTCAGAAGATCTTACACGGCCATGGCTCGCCTTGCTGACATTCAGCGGCGACACCATCTGCCGGTCAGACGTCTTATTTGCGATTGCCCGACGCGATGGAACTCAACCTTCTATATGCTTGATAGGCTGCTCCAGCAGAAACGTGCAGTTAACGTCTACCTGTATGAACTCTGCGAAAGAAACGGTTCTGGGGAGCTGGGTTTTTTTTCACCGCGCCAGTGGCTGCTCATGCGCGACACATGCAGACTTCTGCGGCCATTTGAGGAGATCACCAAACTGGTCAGTCGCAGCCATGGCGCCATCAGTGACATGGTACCTTATGCCTTCTTTCTGGAGCGTGCATTGCGTCGTGTCATTGATCAGGCTGTGGAGGAGCAGGAGCGGGAAGATGAGGAAGTCGCAATGCTGGATGAATTCCCAGGGGGGGCTACTCTATCTGAGACAAGTCAACAACAGGAGTCTGATGAGGAGTCAGAGGAGGATGGTGCCGGGGCGGATGAGCAGGAGCAAGAAGAGCATGCTTTAAACCTTTCTGGGATCCCTGTTGTGCGAGGATGGGGAGAGGAGAATGAAGAGGACGACATTATCCTGGATGATGAGCAGGAGCCAGGCCACCACACCGCTTCCACTTTAGTGCAAATGGGGGCCTTCATGCTCCAGTGTTTTAATAGGGACCCCCGTATAAAAAGCATGAGGGTCAAGGACCAGTACTGGGTGGCAACGTACTTAGACCCCCGGTACAAACACAAAATGGCGGAAATGTTACCGCCGTCGCAGAGGGCTGTCAGAATGCAGCACTTCCAGGCCTTGCTTCGAGAAATGCTGCATTCTGCTTTTGCGTGCGCTGGCAGAGGAGCAATTCCCACTCCCAGAGAAGGATTTGCGGGTACCAATCCAACAGCGCCTGCAAGAAGAGGCCGGTTTGAAGATGTGTTGGTGACTTCGGATATGAGGTCATTCTTTCAGCCGACCCATCGACAGGTGTCATCCGGATCCAGCATCAGGGAACGCCTAGACCGTCAGGTGTCCGACTACATTGGGTTAACGGCCGATGTGGACGCTCTGAGGAGTGATGAACCCCTAGACTACTGGGTGGGCAGGCTTGACCTCTGGCCAGAGCTTGCCCAATTTGCAATCGAACTGTTGGCTTGCCCCTCATCCAGTGTCCTGTCCGAAAGGACGTTCAGCGCAGCAGGGGGGATTGTGACCGATAAGCGTACTCGCCTAGCTCACCACAGTGTTAACTACCTCACATTTCTAAAAATGAATGAGGCATGGATCTCGGAGGAATTCAACACATGTGACCAGTAGACCATGTATATGTCTATAAACTATTTTTTTAATCAAGCACACAGACCTTCTTAATTCATTTGGCTCACTTCCTTGACCCAAAAAAGCACACCGTACTATATGCCCCTACCCTCCTCTTTGAAGAGGTTGAGCGGTGTCATATTTCTACTGGGGCTGCTTATGATATCCCTGTGCTGTGCTGACTTCCTCCTGGGGGTTCTTATTATGAAGGGATCACACTATCCCTGTGCTGTGCTGACTTCCTCCTGGGGGTTCTTATTATGAGGGGATCACACCATCCCTGTGCTGTGCTGACTTCCTCCTGGGGCTGCTTACGGTGCTGCTGTCAGTGCTGTATGTCACGGTGCTGCTGTCAGCGCTGTATGTCACGGTGCTGCTGTCAGCGCTGTATGTCACGGTGCTGCTGTCAGCGCTGTATGTCACGGTGCTGCTGTCAGCGCTGTATGTCACGGTGCTGCTGTCAGCGCTGTATGTCACGGTGCTGCTGTCAGCGCTGTATGTCACGGTGCTGCTGTCAGCGCTGTATGTCACGGTGCTGCTGTCAGCGCTGTATGTCACGGTGCTGCTGTCAGCGCTGTATGTCACGGTGCTGCTGTCAGCGCTGTATGTCACGGTGCTGCTGTCAGTGCTCTGTATTACGGTGCTGCTGTCAGATGCCTCTATCACGGTGCATGTGTCATTCCGGTATGTCACGCTGCTGGTGATCATCTCCTGCACCCTCTTCTTTGCCTACCCTGGTCCCTGACCTTCCCTCTCCTCCATTGCCTTCATTAGCTCCATAGTCCTGAATTGTTAGAACAATTTCCCAAATAAAATAAAAATGCTTGTAGTTATCGATCCCAAATTCACCTCATACATGTATTATGTCATTGTCCAGATGGTGGGACTACGTTTTACCCCCTAATAATTACCACGTGGCCGCAAATTCGACATGAAGGTTTGCAAAGTTCGCCTCCCATTGAAGTCAATGGGGCCCGCGGCGAACGTTCGGTTTCGCGAACGTTTGGGTCCGTTCGCATTTCGCGTTCGCGAAACGTCCCGTCGGAAGTTCGTCCATCACTACTGAGGACCAACAAATATGCAATACTTAGCCCATCGCTCTACCATATCTCCAGCAGGTGCTCGAAGCAGAAGGAATTATCCTGAGTATCACAATGGGGCAGTGATACCATCATGAAAGAGCTCTTTAATTGGCTCATCAAATATTTTGAATAACTTTGTGTCATGAAATTGTCCAATTGCTGACAAAAGCCTAATTTAAATATATAGAAAGGTATCGCAAACGAATTTTGAAAGTTGGGAATGAAGGTCCTGATTTTTTTGAATGATACAGAAAAATTTAGGGAAAAGTAGTAAACTTACAAAACCCACAACCTTATACAGAGAAAACAAGATTGGCTAGAATTTCAAGGAAATGCTTTCCACAGTTATCGTACTGTACCAATGCCACCATTTTTTTTCAGTATCACTGCTTTTTAAACATGAAAAATGATGGAATCTAAAAGAGCTAAATGGCTGGAAAAGGTGAACTTGACCCTGAAAGAAAGTTTAGGTGAAATGAAAAAAAGTAGTGAGGAAAGCAGCACCTAAACCATTATGCACCTTTATAAACAGGATCCTAAGCTATTGTACACACGGTCGGACATTCCGACAACAAAATCCGTCGGATTTTGTCAGACGGATTTTGTCCGAAACTGGTGTTGCATACACACGGTCGGACAAAGTTGTCGGAAAATCCGATCATACGTAACGTAATGACGTTATTTCGTTACGACGGGACTACGTTCAGGCTAGTAGCCAATACCTTTGGTCTAGGAATTTGATCTGAGCATGCATGGCACTTTGTCCGATCCGAATTCTCTACACACAATCGGACAAAGTCCGATGGGATCATGTTATCGGAAAGTTTTATAGCCCAGCTCCAAAACTTTGTCCGTCGGATATTCCGACAGAACCAGTCTGATGGAGCCCACACACAGTCGGATTATCCGATAACACGGTCCGATCGGACATTTTGCGTCTGAATGTCCGACCGTGTGTACAAGGGCTAAGACATTCAAAATCTCTCTTTTTTAGTGTTTGGTAACTACACACTCATCCATTTTGGAACAATTATTTTTTGGGTTTAAAGCTGAACTCTATCTTATTAAATAACTCATTCCTAACCAGGATTGCTCCAGAGGTTACTAGGGGATCATTGAGCTGAGTCAGACTGACCTCCCACATGATGGTGCCTACCTACATAGTTCCAAGATTATTTGACAGCATCAGTAGCATTCACACCCATTCTGGAGATTTCCACCACAGTACTTTTTTTCTGCTGCTAGATGTCCTCAATCTGATGTCCACCATGATTTAACCTCTGAGGCCAGGTCATCCTGGACCTGCTCAAGCCTGCGACTGGATTTAGAAAGGAGAAGCAGTGCAGTGATCGGCTCCTCTCTCTGTCACACTGCTCTCCCCGCCTATCAATATGCTTCTTGTCATCACACAAATTGATTGGCTCCTTGTATTGCTTCTTCCTTCCACATTCTATATCAGCTATCTAGGGCCTGCAAGAGGCCAATACCAGGCTCAGGTAGTTAAAAAAATTCATCTAAAAATATAATAATTATTGCAGAGCACGCATATTTGTCCAGTCTTCTAAATGTGTTACCATATGTTACCATTGTTTCACCAATCCATGGTGCTTTTTAGAGGGTAGTTGGCAAGTGGCCGGGAGGTGATATATATAGCATCCTGGAAGCTTATTTTAATCTTTGAATGCCCGCAGCATCTGGCTGAAACCACATGCATTATACATGGTTGCAAGGTAGTTGCAGCGCAGCACAGGTACTGCCTGCCAAACACGATATGGGGTATCATTGTTGCCGAAAAAAAAGCTAACATGGTGATTGGAAGAGGCAGTGCACATGCCATGGCGTGATGCTTTGCTTCGTGATCATGGCATATGTACCATTCCTTCCAACCACCACGTTGGCTCCAGATGGCCACCAAGGGTGGGGGCTGCTAAAACCACAGCTCCACCACCAATTTTTGCTGTTCCCCAACTGCAAATGTAAATCAGGCCTGAATGTCGGCAAACACACAGGTAAGCCAGTAGAAATATTGAATACAGAGTTGTAACTGAGTTTTCCGATTTTTTTTTTTAAGGGAAAGGTCTATTATCATTTCTGAGATAAAAATCCCCTTGAACTGAAACTTCCATTAAAATGAAACCAGATACAGAAGGAATATCTTTGGGCTATATATGAAATAATAATTACACCTGCCTGGTATCACTCTTGAATAATGTTTTGCATAAATTAGATCTGTCTTTTCATGCTGTTTCTACACAGCACATTAATCGTACACCATTTAACCCCAGTCGTGTGATTAGCTTTTGGTGGAGCAGGCATGTACACTGATGGCTTTCCCTTCTAATTAGCTGAACTGCAATCAGCAGAAAATTCAACATTTCTCTCTAAAACCGTTCAAGGAGCCTGGCGAGGGCTCATGGAATTATTACAAAGGTTTAACGTAACAAGAACCTTTTAAAGCAGTCCACGTGCATCTCCAGTCTATGTTTATTCCAGCTGTCAAGACCCAGCAGGGACAAACATGTCACCATACACTACTGTGACCGTTTCTGAAGTAAGGATGGCTGATGAATATTCATGAGGACACTTATACTTGATGCAAGGTGACTCGGGCTTCGAGGACTGTTGTCAGTGGCAGCGTGTAAACTTTCTTTTACAGAACAAAAAAAAAATATTCAGACTTTCCAATATATTCCAGTAGACCAGTAGGACTGCTCCAGTCTATAAAAGTGTATGTACTGTAAACCCATACAATAAATCTTGCTTATTCGTACATGATGGCTTATGGTGGAAAATGTGACCTGAACTGCTTAATACTGCGGCAGGGCAGCCCTTAAGCGCAAAATCACGTACCTGTACATGATTTTTTTCTTGGGCTCTGGGGCGTGTGCACTGCCAGAGCTCCACTCCCACTGTGTCCAATCAGTGGATCTGACTCATGTCCACCGGAAACCCGGCGATCGTTCCGAGAGAGGCCGAACGGCGGTGTGCCTATGTAAACAAGGAAGATCGCCATTCTGCTAGTAAGGAAGATAGAGATCTTGTGTTTCTGCTAAGCAGGAACATGGATCTCTGTCTTCCTACAGTTAAGCCATCCCCCACACAGTAAGAAAGCACTCCCAGGAAACACATTTAACCCTTTGATCTCCGCTGATGTTAATCCCTTCCCTGCTAGTGTCATTAGTACAATGACAGTGCATATTTTTTAGAACTGATTGCTGTATTGGTTTTACTGGTCCCCAAAAAGTGTCTGTTAGGTGTTTGATTTGTCCACTGCAATGTCCGCAGTCCCGCTAAAATTCGCTGATCACCGCCATTACGGTAAAAAAAAAAAGCCCATAAATCTATCCCATAGTTTGTAGACACTATAACTATAATCAATATACGCTTATTGGGAGTTTGTTTTTACAAAAACATGTAGCAGAATACACATTGGTCTAAATTGATGAAGGACATTTTTTTATTCCATGTGTTTTATAGCAGAAAGTAAAAAATATATTGTTTTTCAAAATTGTTGGGCTTTTTTTGTTTATAGCGCAAAAAATAAAAAACACAGAGGTGATCAAATACAACCAAAAGAAAGGTCTCTTTGTGGGAAAAAAAAGGGCAAAATTTTCTTTTGGTGTAACATCGCACGGCCACGCAATTGTCAGTTAAATTGACGCAGTGCCGAATCGCAAAAAGTGCTCTGGTCAGGAAGGGGGTAAATCTTCTGGGGCTGAAGCGGTTAAATAAAGCTGATGTGGTGTTTAAAATAATAAAATGTGATATCTCTCATGTTTTTGTGATAAAGTCCAGTCTACTACTGTGCAAGATATAGATTGTAGCTTACCAGTTGTGAAGGCTGATTTTGCTTCCCTTTTTCAGAGGTTTTCATCTTTATTTTCACTTGGGGATCCTGCCAGGAGCATACTTCCTGTCCTAGGGGGACAACTGTTCCATAACTAGGAGGAAGTAGTGTTCTCCCCCAAGGGAGTGTGTTAGGGATTTATAACACCTTAATCACTGAATAACACAGTGCAACGTTTTTCAACCAGGGTGCCTTCTAAATTCTCCAGGGGTGAGGGGTGCCTTTGCAAAATGCCTACAAATTGCCCCAAATTGTCCAAAAATTATCTACAAGCCAGTGGGTGGATCAGACCTATTTTTTGTTACACAAATCCATAGGTTTTCATTGTGCAACATCACAAACTTGAGCGATGTACAGGCCAACCACCAGTGTTCTAATAACTGCTGATGTCATTGGGAGGACGTTGGGCACCCTGCACAGCATCCTTGTTTGATACCCCCCCCCCACCTCTCTGTCAGCACTGGGGTCACCTTAGCTACATGGGGAGAGAGAAAATGAGGGGGGAAGAAATGCTGGAATACCAGTCAGTACCATTGTGAAAAAGTCTATTTGCTTTGAAAGAAAGTCACATGTAAGGTTGCGTGTCCTGTGTGTGTGGAGAAATACAGGCAGATAATCATCCATCATGCCATACCATCAGGGAGCTGTGCGATTGGTCCCAGATTTATTCTGTAGCAGGACAACGACCCCAAACATATAGCCGATGTAATTAAGAACTATCTTCAGCATAAAGAAGTATAAGGAATCCTGAAAGTGATGGCTTTGCCCCCACAGAGCCCTGGGCTTAACATCATGGAGTCTGTCTGGGATTACATGAAGAGACAGAATTATTTGAGGCAGCCTACATCCACAGAAGATCTGTGGTTAGTTCTGCAAGATGTTTGGACAACCTATCTGCTGAGTTCCTTCAAAAACTGTGTGCAAGTGTACCTAGAAGAATTGATGCTGTTTTGAAAGCAAAGGGTGGTTACACCAAATACTGTATTGATTTGATTTAGATTTTTCTAACAATCCAAAGTTAGTATAGCAATCTCCCCTGCTGAGCTATTATGTTCTGACAGGGGGACGCCCCCCCCCCCCCCGAACAGGGGGATGCCCCCCTGCCAGAACACTCTGGTCAGCAATCCTAATCATTGGCTGAGAGTGTTGGTCGGGAGATGGTTGGCAGACCTTTTTCGGTCATGGCCCTTCAAGTGGCCGGCTTCTGTCAGACTGGCTGCCGTACACACGGCCGAATGTTCGCTGGCTTCTATTGAACCGTCCGATGCCTGCCGACATTTGACCTGTGTGCACTAGACTTAAAGAAACAAATTGGAATAGAGTGATGTAGAATAGATTTGTTGACTTTCCCCAGGGTCCAAAGAAGACAAATGCTAGATAAGTTCAGTTACTATTTACTATAAACACTCAGTAAGTTAAACCTGTTGGATTGGAGTAGCTGAACACTGCAGAATGACAGCCTCACATACAGACTTTAGTTTTGGATTCAAACATCTGAAATATTTTTTCTGATTTATTTTCAGTTTGCACTGCTAAGGATTTGTCTGACAGTGAAGCCGAGATCAGACAACGGTTCATAATTAGCAGAACTGTAATAACTATTAAAGTGGAATAAAGCCCAAAACCAAAAATGTAATACATTGCAGTTTACCAATCCTTAAATGTGGTGGCTGCAATCGTTTTCATTTTTTAGGCTTTTTCTCTGTGTTTCACCTGGTGATCTGGCCAGTAACCCACCTCCCGTATTGGAGAGACACCACTCTGGATGAAGGAGTATGGGGGGCATCTTTGGACAGCAGCATTGTCAGTCTGGGAGGGGGAGTGTTAGATGTACTAACATACAGTGGTGGCCTGTCCATTAGGGGCACCCACCCCCCTAATCCATGCATCCGACCCCTAATCTACATGCAAGGTGCCAGAAGCATGGATTTCAATAGGGTTTTTTTTTCTTTAAGTACATGATTAGAGCCTGAGGCTCTAATTGGCTTTAAAAAAGGGTGGGCTCGGGCGCAGAGCACTGCACCCTGAGCCCACCCAGTTGTATGAGAATTATAAAACACACCAACAAAACTACATCACACCCATCAGATTCTTAGACTGGTTGTAAATACATCTAGAACACTCTCTTGGGGGATAAGAAAATAAATTCTGAACTTTCTTTGACATTGCAATTACCAAAGATATTGCACGTCTCTTTTTCTGGAGGTCATTATTACTTATGAATTTCACTGTAACACAATGTATTAAATGTACTTGATTGTCTGTTTACAACAATTCTATAATGGTCTTATCGTGAAAGTACAGCTATTTTTGCTTTTACATTTGTGAGCCACTGAACACTGGTTTGTCTGTATTCATATTACTGGTTTCTCACAATACTTCCCCATGTTTCTCCATAACAGCATCTAAAATCTGAAAACCTAAAGCCAAACTTTATAACACAGTCAGTGTGGTGCAGTTGCCAGTCCCAAGTTCTGTGTACAGGCATACCCCACTTTTAAGTCCACAATGGGGTTTATTTACTAAAGCTGTAAAGTGCAAAATCAGGCTCACTTCTGCATAGAAACCAATGAGCTTCCAGGTTTTATTACCAAAGCTTAATTGAACAATCTGGGGTTAGAAGCTCATTGGTTTCTATGCAGAAGTGAGCCTGATTTTGCACTTTCCAGCTTTAGTAAATAAACCCCATTGTGTACTTAAAAGTGGGGTATGCCTGTATACACCTTTATAACACACAAGAGACACAGTGCACAGCGTTCAGCAATTTTCAAGAGTTTACACTTAGGCCGCGTACACACGCGCGGACTGTTCGCCCAACTTTGTCCGTCCAACAGTTTCGGCAAACAGTCCGCTCAAACTTAGCATGGACGGACATGGCCACACACGACGGACGAACAGTTTGCTGAAACCGTGCGCGATGACGTGAACGGCACGTACGACGGGACGAAAAATACGACGTCCTATACACTGCATTATAGCTTTCGGCGTGAAAATCCTTTCTGAGCATGCGCGCAACTTTGTTTGACGAACAAGCCTACACACGGGCGGACTGTTCGCTCAAACAAGGTTTCAGCGGACAGTTTTTCGGAAATTCCGAAAAACCTTGTCCGTCCAACTGTCCGCTGAAACTGTCCGCTGAAAGCCCACACACGAGCGGACTGTCCGCCCAAACACTGTTCAGCGGACAAAGTTGGGCGAACAGTCCGCCCGTGTGTACGCGGCCTAAGATGCTGGCAGAGGTGTATCTAGTGAAAATGGCACCGATGACAAGCATTGAAACTGCCCCCCTGTCAAAACAGTGCTGGAACTGTGCATCCGTCTGATTTTTTCCGCTGAATTTTGTCCGAAACTGGTGTTGCATACACACGGTCGGACAAAGTTGTCGGAAAATCCGATCGTTCGGAACGTGATGATGATCGTTCGTTAAGACGGGACTAAGTTTAGGCTAGTAGCCAATAGCTTTGGTCTCCTAATTTGATCTGAGCATGCATGGCACTTTGGCTGAACGTTTGTAGAGAATTCCGATTGGACAAAGTCTGATCGGATCATGTTGTCGGAAAATTTTATATCCAGCTCTCAAACTTTGTTGGTCGGACATTCCGACGTAAAAAGTCTGATGGAGCCCACACGCGGTCCGATCGGACATTTCATGTCGGAATTTCTGACCCTGTGTACAAGGGCTTAGAGGCGAGGAGAACACTGCAGTGGAGAGCAGAACAGTCTGTGCTGGGACTCCAGTAACCATACTGCTGATATATGCCAAGCATGAAGGAGGTTGAAAATACCATGGGCATGGTACATGGACTCTGACTGGACCGACCTCTCACTGACATCACTGTTCAAGCCTGCATATTATGGCACCTATGACACTTGCCATATATACTGGATGCTGGTTGATAGGAAGCACACAGCAGGGTGCCATAGTGATCATATGCAAGTTAAAGCGGAACTTGCATATGATCGCTAAACTGTATCTGAGCACCACAAACTGAAAATGCTATTTAATTTATTTTTTAATATTCAAAGCAAACTCACCCGTCCATCCATGTCTCCATGCTTTCTTTTGTTGAAATCACTTTGAAAAACAACCCCTAGCATTTCTAGCTGTGGCCATCTTGAGTAAGGTCAAATGATTAATGTAGCATTTACTTCCAGGAATCCATCTAGCCTTAGCTCAGGCTTGGCGCTTAGCTGAGAAAGCCCCCCTGCCCTTCTGAAGACTCCTGGGATGTATGACATAATTTGGCCTGGGACAAAAACCAGCAAGCAACTGAAAAGCAAATCAAATCTATCTCCCTATCTATTTACTAATGGAGTAAAAAAAAGTTACACACCTTTCAAATTGGGGCCATGGCCGTGTTAGCGAGGTGCTTTTAACCCCAAGAAAGGGTTAAAAACACCCGTGTTGCGGCGCTTCCAAATCGCTTTTCAGGTGCTTTGGAAGCACTGCCCATTCATTTCAATGGGCAGGGCATTTTGGGAGTGCTGTATACAGCTCTCCAAAACTGCCCTAAAGATGCTGCTTGCAGGACTTTTCCTAATGTCTCGCAAGCGCACCGGCCCAGTGTGAAAAGGCACACTGAAATTAATTGGAGGCAGTTTTCAGGCGCTTTTTAGAGGCTATTTCTAGTGCTAAAATGCCTGAAAACCACCTCAGTGTGAAAGGGGTCTTAATGTTGATGGAAAGAGTTTAGTTCTGCTTTAAGATAAAAAAAAATTATCAGCACAAGGGTCAGTACTTACATTAAATAGGAAGTGTCCAGGGTCGTAACTATAGGGGGCGCAGCAGTTGTGACAGCGACCAGGCCCTGAACTTCAAGGGGCCCGTGGCAGCATAGGCGGCTAGGAGTACCAGTGGCTGGAGGTGGAGAGCTTTATTCTCGACTATCGCACTGGCTGCTCTTTAGTTGTACATTCCCTGCATGACCTGCATACTTGGTGGGCTCCTAAGGTCCCCCTCTCCTGCTCCATGCAGCGCCGCTCAGGCCAGTGTCTGTCCCGCCCCCTGAGTCCGGCTAACACTGCACTGCATGCTTCTCCCGAGCAAACAAACTTTCAGCACACAGATGCAGTGCAACCTTATGAGAGCCAGCTCCCCGGAGGACTGTCTGCCAGCCCCCCCCCCCCCCCCCCGTCATACATAGATGATGACAGGTCTTTCTGGGAGATACACTGATCGCCCGTCCAGCACGCTGGAAGGAGCCCAGGCCACCGTGGATGAGTGCCCGGCCTGCAGCTTGGTCATGGTGTGTGAGATGACCCCATCCCCCAAACACCATTGCATACCCTCCTCCATCTCCCCAGGAGACAGGGACCCCATCTCATCTGGGGACAGGTCCCCCTTCTCATCTGGGGACAGGTCCCTCTATCTCACCTGGGGACAGGGACCCCATCTCACCTGGGTACAGGGCCCCCATATCACCTGGGGACAGTGGCCCCATCTCACCCGGGCACAGGGCTCCCTTCTCACTTGGGCACAAGGGAGACCCATTCTCCCCTGTGCACAGGGACCCCTCCTCCCCTGGGGACAGGGACCCCTTCTCACCTGGGGACAGGGACCCCTTCTCACCTGGACACAGGGACCACTTCTCACCTGGGGACAGGGCCTTCTTCTCATCTGGGGACAGGAACTCCATCTGCCCTGGAGAAAAGGACCCCATACTGTCGATTCCCACAAGGAAAAGCATTCTCTGATGGGAGGAGGTGGACCTTTCATTCATCCATCCATCCCCATTCATAGAGTGCTTTTCGTTGTGAGAATCAATAGAATGGCTCTTATGAACTCAAAAGTGCTCAGATTTGATCTCCACCCGACACTCGCCATGGAGGTCCCAGGACAAGTCATGCAGGTGGGGGTGAGGGCAGTGGCACCATCTTCAGCATGTAAAAGCAATTGGGCAGCTGTAAAGGGCTTCTACAAGAAAGGAGAAAAAAAAATGTAAAAAAACTCACAGCTGCTATTTGGCTTGTTACATGCCAGCATTGCCACTGACGTGACTTACAGCTTGAATGTAAAAGGCGCTCTATCAGCTCAAGGGCTAAATGAATGAAAAGTTCTCCTACTCCATTCTTAGAGCACTTTGCATTGATAATAGCTACTGTAGTATAGCTTTTATAAATGATGAAGGGTGCAGAAAGGGCAGGCATAGCTCTGGCACTTTCAATGAGTATCTGTGACAAGCTTGTATTAACCCCAAAAGATCATAGCTTCATGTATATAGAGGGGGCAGAAGACTGACCATTTCAATGAAAATCACTGCCACAAGCACAAGGAACACTTCTCTTTCTTGTTCAAATAGTTTATTGATAATATGAATCAAGAGTACAGAAAATACATGTCACTTTTGAGACAAATGGGATACACAGAATGTTCAACCAAATAGAAAAACGGCTTAAAGGCTAAACATAACATAAAATAATGGTCAGGTATTCAAGGCTGAAACAGTGTTATTACAGAAAGTGAAGCAGAAGGAATTTCTGACATTAGATTAAAAACCAGAAGTAACAGGAGGTATGCTTTATACAACCATATGGGGGTAGTGAGGTCTGCCAATAGAACGGGGAACATATTTCCCATGAAGGTACTTAAGCAGGTTAAGACCATAAAGTCGTAGGGTCCTGCTAGGATAATTGGGTTAAGCAAACCAAATGTGGGGACTATGGTTGTAGAGGAGCTGAAAGGGACATGACATTGAAGGTTGGAAACAGAGGCAGAAGATACAGATAGAAGGAAATGGGGAAACCAAGAAAGGGAAAAAGATGAGATAAGAAAAGTGCCACGGTCCCTACCATGTCTTTTAGATGGCCAGGCATGGTCGTGCCCCAAGTGGCTCTAGGTGGTTTTGATTGAGTGGTAATGACTGTTTGTTCTTGCTCCTGTTTATTTACCTCTGAGCCACACCTCAGTTCTATTCTGACTGCTTTCCAGCCATGCCTAGTTTTGCATAAAGTACTGTGGGCAATTCTGTTTGTACCTGTCACTCTTGGATCAGCTGTGGCAGGTTACCTAATTAGCTGGGTATAAAACCCTGTCTCACTCTGAGGGCTGGGTCAGTTCATTGTCTCTTGTCACCAAAGGTACCTGTGTTCAAAGTTACAGTGTTCCAAGACTGACCCCGGCTTCTGACCCTGGCTTGTATTTCGTTTATGTTAACTTCTGGAATCCCGGACAATGGCTTTACTTCGACGATCCCTTGGCTTTTCCTGTCAAGCCCCCGTGCACAAAATCACAGCCCAGGTAGCTTATCTCTTTGTTACCGTGGGCTGTGTCTATTTGCAAGGGTGAGCGTACATCTCTGCACCATGGACTCCAACGTAGGTAAGCCCCCACATAATGAACTGACCACCATGGAGTTCCACAGAGATGTACAGGATGCTCACCTCCCTTGCTCTACAATTCTCCAGCCTGGGCCAGACCGTTGCTGAGCTGCAGCAAGAAGTCCGCTTGTTTAGATGCACAGTACACTCTACCCTGGAACCTACATGTCCGGAACCGTTTGTTTTGATGCCTGAGAAGTTTGATGGTAATCGTGCATCCTTCTTTTGTTTTAAGATGAATTGTGAGCTGTTGTTTGCACTTAAGCCTAGGACCTATGCCACCGACTATATTAAGATTCGTGCTTCCATCAACCTGCTCACTGGTCAATGCAAAACATGGGCTCATCAGCTTTTACAGGAGAGGAGTCCAGTCTTGGATAGCTGGGAGGCATTCATGTTTGCTCTGGACTCTTACATTCCTGTTTATAAGAAAACCAGAGTTCCCAAGTCTGCTCTTTGCTCACGTGGCTTGTGGGCATCCAGGGACAGGAGTACCTGGTACAGATACGACTCCATGCCATCACAGTATGTTCCAAGCCATGAAGCTAAAGTCCTTAACCCACAAAGCCTAGACGCTCCTAAGGTCACACGCACACCTTCCTTGGGAGACGTGGAACCCATGGAGATAGGGGCAATCCGGCCCAAGCTATCTCAAGGTGAAAGACAGCGGAGGAGAGACTGTGGTCTTTGTTTTTACTGTGGGAGGAGAGGGCATCTTATCTCTCTCTGTCCTATTCGCCCACCTCGGCCAAAGGTTCTCCAAGTGGGTACTTCTAGGATCCTTCCTGCTGCCCCTGAATCTCTGCCTGCTATCCAGCTTGCAGTTCCGTTGCCTGTGTCGCCAGTTCCTGTGCCGGTGTCCCCGCTTGTAGTTCCTGTGTCGGTGACCCCGCTTGCAGTTCCTGTGCCGGTGACCCCGCTTGCAGTTCCTGTGCCAGTGCCCCCACTACCTCTTGACTGTACGTATGCCTCAAATGGCACCATAGTCCGTAAGGAGGACCTGAAGACTTTCAAAAGAGCCTTGCGAGCGATGAAAGTCTCCCCAACTGGAACTTCTAAAACTAAGAAAGCCCAAAGGAAATAGGATGTTCCATGCTCTGAAGGCATTCCTAAAGGGAGGGAACTGTCACGGTCCCTACCGTGTCTTTTAGATGGCCAGGCATGGCCGCACCCCAAGTGGCTCTAAGTGGTATTGAAGTAATGACTGTTTGTTCTTGCTCCTGTTTCTTTAGCTCTGAACCACACCTCAGTTCTATTCTGCCAGCTTTACAGCCATGCCTAGTTTTGCATAAAGTACTTGTGGGCAATTCTGTTTGTACCTGTCCCTCTTGGATCAGCTGTGATAGGTTACCTAATTAGCTGGGTATAAAACCCTGTCTCGCTCTGAGGGCTGGGTCAGTTCATTGTCTCTTGTCACCAAAGGTACCTGTGTTCAAAGTTACAGTGTTCCAAGACTGACCCCGGCTTCTGACCCCGGCTTGTATTTCGTTTATGCTGACTTCTGGAATCCCGGACAACGGCTTTACTTCGACGATCCCTTGGCTTTTCCTGTCAAGCCCCCGTGCACAGATTCACAGCCCAGGAAGCTTATCTCTTTGTTACCGTGGGCTGTGTCTATTTGCAAGGGTGAGCGTACATCTCTGCACCATGGACTCCAACCTAGGTAACCCCTCACAAAAAGAAAGGGGGGGGGGAAGGCCCCTCGAAGGAGGGCGAGGGGAGGGAAAGAAGGGTTAAGTGGTGTCCATGGGAGGGAGAATGGAATTTCCAGGAGGTGTTATCGCGTGAATACTGTGCATATGTATATGTGTTTAAGGGATTAACTGTGTGGTTTCGAAGTTAGAAGGCAAGAAGATTTTCACCCATGGATCCCAGTTTCTCACATTTGGCCACTTTGTCTAAGTGTATGGCTTCAATTTTGGCACAGATCAATTTTGGCATGGATCATAGATTGTGTGACCCTATTATGAACTACAAAGGGAGGGAGTTTTCCAGGCTCTCGCTAACGTCTGTCTAGGTGGTGACCTGGAGCAGCAACTTGAATTGTTGATGACTTATGTCCTGTAGTTTCTTATTCAAAAGAGCCACAGAGGGGTCTAGTGTAATGGAAAAATCAAAAGGTTTGGCAAGAATGACAAAAATATTCAACCGTCTGTACAACTGGGCATTCCTACAAAATATTAAAGTGGGTGCCTACATTATTGCAACCGCAAAAGCAATGGGGGAGTAGTGTGACAAAAATATGGATATCCTGGCAGGGACCAGATACCACCTAGTAAGAACTTTATAGTTTATTTCTAGTGCTACAATGTTCTGAGTGGAAAACTCTGTGGGCCCAATCTATAGGATCTAAAGTAAATTTGAGGTCCCTCTGCCATTTAGCAAAATATGGGGGAGAGGTTAGTGCTGATGGGTTCTAGCAGCTGTCGATATAGATCTGAAATAAGACCCCTCCTGTGAGGGTCACCTTTACAAACTTGTTCAAACGGGACATTTGGGATGTGAAAGAGTCAGACAGGGTCAATGGAATCAGAGTGTTTTATCCGAAGATAGCAAAAGAGTTCAGAGGAAGGAATGTCATAAGATTCACATATGGATGGGAAAGACAGGATTGTTGTGGAGGTAAAAAATTGATATGCTTGGAAAAGGTCATGCTGAGAAAGAGGGAACACTTCTCTTTCAATGCAAGTGCCATCCCTTGTGTAGGCTTAGGCCTCATTTAGACACGTGGTTGGGGGCCACAAAAATGTGCTGTTGAGCCACGTTTTTTTATGCCTGCCAACCACCACCCCCCCTTTAAGCTGCAATAGACAGCAGAGGAGGATGTTTACATGCCGCAGCAACGATGCTTCACTTCACAACCATGGCTACACTAACACGACATGTAGCAATTGGGGGCTGGCAGGCCCATTGAACGCTACACATTCAAGTAAATGGGGAAGAGCTGCAAACAACCCACAACTGCGTGCAATGCACATGGTTGAGGTGTGATTGTGTGCAAAAATTGGGTTAAAACAGGTGGTGGGGAGGCATTGCATCGCTTCCTCACTGCCTGTCAATAGCCTGTAGGTCCCAAAACAGATCGGGCTTCAGAGGTAAGAGAGATTTAGACACATGTCTAAACCTATCCTTAATGAAAAAAAATTAATAAATAAGCTTTAAGTTAATATTTAAAATAGACAAGCAGTGTTGATTACTTCCTGGGAGACTAAGAAGAACTTGCTAGCATTTTTCGAACTCTGCGTGTACACACTTTTAGATTGCTCTTTTTAAAGTGCATTTTAAATTCTGCCTGAGATCCATCTAAATCTAAGCTTGTCTACCCAAACATGACCATCTACGGAAGTTAATTACCTTTGGTTCTACAAAATTGTGTTTAATTGTAAGTACTTGTTTAATTAATAATTGTTTAATTACTTGTTTATTTAACAATTGTTTATTACTTGTTTAATCAATAATTGTTTAATTTGTAATTTAGTTTAAGAAAATAAAATTAAAGGTTTAAGAAAAATGAAATGTAAACCAGTGGTGGACTAAAACCTCCTACATACTACTAGCTGACAACTCAGGTCATAGCCGCTGTACTAACAATCCAATCTCCCCTGCTGTGATTATGCATTCTGACAAGGGGATGATCCCCCCCCCCCACCAGAACACACTGATCAACATTCTCAGCAATTGGCTAAGAGCGCTGATCGGGAGCCAGTGAGCAGACCCTTTTCAGTCATGACCATTTCAACCAGAAACCGCCAGATATCGGACTGACTGCTGTACACACCGGCCAAATGTCGGCTGGTTTCTACTGAACCACCCGATGCCGTCCGACATTCGGCATGTGTGTACTAGGCTTAAAGTAGAAGTAAACTCCCCTATCGTTTTCAGCCAAGGAAGCTGCCATCTTTGCCTCTGTTTAATCTTCAACTGCTATGGTGATGCACATGTGATTTGTTATGACACCAGCCATTGGATGATTTGATAGTTTGGCTGAGAGCACAGCCAATGTGCAGTTAGCATTCCCGGCATGCCTTTTTTTTTTAACTGTTTAAATCGATGGGTTTACTTCCACTTTAAGAAGCAAGGTTTTCAGATCCTCAAATGTTGGCCCTCAACTCCTCCAAATCACCACACTTGATATTCTTATTCATTAAAATTAATAAGTATTGTTTTACAGTTTAATAAGCTGGAAAACCTCTGGGGGATTTAGGATGGATCTAGGATGGAAAGGGACCTGGGTGTCCTAGTAGATGATAGGCTCAGCAATTATGCAATGCCAAGCTGCTGATAACAAAGCAAACAGAGTATTGGCATGCATTAAAAAGGGGATTCATTCCAGAGACAAAATGATAATTTTCCTTCTCTACAAGACTCTGGCACCTGGAGTATGCTGTCCAGTTCTGGGCACCAGTCCTCGGGAAGGATGTACTGGAAATGGAGCGAGTACAAAGAAGGGCAACAAAGCTAATAAAGGGTCTGGAGGATATTAGTTATCAGGAAAGGTTGCGAGAACTGAACTTATTCTCTCTGGAGAAGAGATGCTTGAGAGGGGATATGAATTCAATATACAAATACCAAACTGGTGACCCACAATAGGGATAAAACTTTTTCGCAGAAGGGAGTTTAACAAGACTCGTGGCCACTCATTAAAATTAGAAAAAAAGAGGTTTAACCTTAAACTACATAGAGGGTTCTTTACTGCAAGAGCGGCAAGGATGTGGAATTCCCTTCCACAGGCGGTGGTCTCAGCGGGGGGCATCGATAGTTTCAAAAAACTATTAGATAAGCACCTGAACAACCACAACATACAGGGATATACAATGTAATACTGATATATAATCACACACATGGATTGGACTTGATGGACTTGTGTCTTTTTTCAACCTCACCTACTATGTAACTATGTAATACTAACTTGAGGTTGGCATGTATATTGCCATATTTTAAAGATATCCATATTAAGCATTATTTTTTAATTCTTAATTACCGTAAACATATTTATACATACGCTGTCTGCCTTCATCTTCCCGTAGACAAGTCACCACAAACTTATTAGCTGTGTCAGTTCAGACAGTCTTTACAACCAAAACACTTTGAAGTTCTAGACGGTTACCCTTTTGCCTTAGGCCTTTTTAGCTTATTTCTCATGAACTACTGATTCTCAGACCTCTAAGTGCCTACTGCTAACCCTTACCCTTCTCTTTACTGGTAAGGTCAACATTCAGCAATTGACCACATCCGCAGTACAGACTACAAGTCAGCAACTGAAAGCCATATGTATGGAGTTGTGTCTAACCACTAAGAATGGTGAATAGGCTTTCCAATCTAATTGTGTTTTCCTTCCACACTTTGGTCACTTATTGGTTAATATTGCACTATTTAAGAATAAAGATAAAGTGGTAATGCCA
Organism: Lithobates pipiens; assembly: GCF_037356315.1. Classification (NCBI taxonomy): domain Eukaryota; kingdom Metazoa; phylum Chordata; class Amphibia; order Anura; family Ranidae; genus Lithobates; species Lithobates pipiens. The sequence goes on along the minus strand of NW_027507903.1, from coordinate 57,250,346 downwards.
CATGAATAAAGCTAGGAGTACTTATAGTCTGGCAATGAGCTAATGGCCCCAGGCTGCAGCTTTCCTGTGCTGCCATAATGGGGGCTGCCAGCACCTCTCTGCTGATACAGGTTCTTCCTTCTTTTATTTCTTTTCCTGGAGGAGCAGCCAATTATGTTTTTGTGCAACCTGGATTGCCTAGTCCCAGGGTAGGCAACCACTAGCCCTCCAGCTGTTGTGGAATTACATTTCCCATGAGTCATTGCAAGGCTGGCAGTTACAATTACTCTCAGAGGCATGAAGGGACTTGTAGTTCTGCAACAGCTGGAGGGCCCCAGGTTGTCTACCCCTGGCCTAGTCTATAGACTTCTGCACAATAGTCTTTCTGAGACCTAGAGGAAAGGCCATCTCTGCTCACATTGTAAACACTACCTGACCTTAGGTGCCTGTGCCAATGGAGTGCCGTTATACTCTATGGCAGTTTTTCACTATTGAAGGGGTGGAAATTTTTTTTTAAAAAAGTCAGCAGCTACAGTGTTTGTAGCTGCTGACTTAATAAGGACACTCACCTGTCCAGGGTGCCCGCGATGTTGGCCCCTGCCAAGGCCGATACGTTCCGATAGCTTCTGATGACGCCCAGTGGGAGGGGCGAAACACATCAAGCTAGAGAGAATCTGTGAAGGCTGTTTGGATGCCAACATTTTTAATAAACCTTACAGTATTACACTATATGTCCCTTCCCTCCATTTTTTCCAAACTTTGCCTTAAACGGTCGCTGACCAAGTAAAGTGTGTGGGACCCTGAACCCAGTGGAGGAGGATAGGAGAACCTATTCGATGAAAGCAGGACACACCAGCCTACCCGGTGGACGAAAGCCATCTTGTCATACAGGCTTCTTTATCTACTATATCTGGTGAGTGGGGACCCAGGAAGGGAGCACAGGAAGTCACCAATTTTTACCTAATGAGTTGTCTACTACTCACTTCAGATTTGATAAACTTTATTTGATCACATTTATTTGCACAATATCGGCACATGAAGTCATCACACATGCCTATGTGTTACCATATTTTTTTGATTTTATGAACTATTGATTATACTTTATTGTTTGCATTTTATTTGTGTTAGTAATGACACTTAGCACTTTAATTGGTCATATTATTGTGTAAGACACTCTTGTAGTGCACCAGCCCCCCTTTTACTTACCTGAGCCCGATCGTTCCTGTGCCGGGGACGAGCACACCCACTCCAGCTGGTGTCTCGGGTCCTGATTGGATAGATTGATAGCGCAGCCATTGGTTCCAGCTGCTGTCAATCAAATCCAATGACATGGGAGTCAGGGGGCAATGTCGAGTCCTGCTGTCTGTGTCAATGTGTCTGTGTCAATAGTGTTTTTTAGCCTAACACGTTGAGCACAATAAAGTAAACGTTCCCCAGTAAACTATTCTTACCCCAGAACTTGCTTAAAACTTTTAATGCTGCTAGCTTTCGCTTGCTTAGTGCTGCCTCCCTGAACTTTCAGTCTTTACAGGGACAAGTTAACAGAGGACAATTCAGTCTTGAGCCTGTCTGTAAAGCCTGGTACACACTACTACAAAAAAACTGACAGCTCAAGTCGGAGCTGCTGTACTAACTATCCAATGTTAGTACAGAGATCTCCCCTATTGAGTACAGTTAGTACACCCCCCCCCCCCCCCCCCGCCATTAGCTGAGAGCACTAGAGTGCATTATTTTGCAATTATTTTGCAAAAATCTTCCTTCAAGCTGTTGTGACTACTAAATGTTTAAATCCCAGGCTGATTGGCATAGCAAAACAAAAAATTTTAGGCCGATACCTATTCGTCTACATATTTTTGGTAAAAAAAATCACAATAAGCGTTTATTGATTGGTTTGCGCAAAAGTTATAGTGTCTACAAAATAGGGGTTCGTTTTATGGAATTTTAACTATTATTATTTTTTTTACTAGTAATGGCGGCGATCTGCGATTTTTATCGGGACTGCGACATTATGGCAGACACGTTGGACAATTTTTAAACATTTTTGGGACCTTTGTCATTTTTACAGCGATCAGTGCTATAAAATAGCACTGATTACTGTAAAAATGACACTGTCAGTGAAGGGGTTAACCACTAGGACTAGGGAGGGTTTTAAGTGTGTCCTGGAGAGTGATTCTAACTGTTAGGGGGCGTGACTACAAATGAGACTACACTGATCATAGCTCCCGATCACAGGGAGCTATGATCAGTGTCATTGTCACTAGGCAGAACGGGGAGATTAAAGTGAAAAATCAACCAGCGCTAAGGAACACAACAAATACAGTGAAAAGAAATAAAAAAGTGCAGCTAGAATACTGTAGGTCAAATTACCAAATCCCACATTTCAAAATTCAAATATATCAGTACAGCGCAAATACAAAATAATACATAAAGTGAAAAACATATACATAAATAAAAAGTCCATATAGTGAAAAAGATATTCAGAAAAAGTCCACTTGTGTAATGTATCTTCAATCAATAAAGAACGGGGAGATGCTTGTCTACTTTAGCATCTCCCCGTTCTTCAGCTCCGTGAGACGATCGCGGATATCCCCACAGACATCGAGTCCGCTGGACCCGCGATCCTACTCGCGGAGCTCCCAGCAGGCAAATTCAAAGGGACATACCTGTATGCCCATTTGCCCAGCCGTGCTATTCTGCTGATGTGAATCTACATGCAGCGGTCGGCAAGTGGTTAAATTAAACTGTAAGCTGGAGTTTGGCATCAATAAGTTAGTGTATCTTAATCTGCTAATGCATCTAACACCTGTGCTCCTTCATCCAGAGTGGGTTCACTCTAATATAAGCCCTTGTACATACGGTCGGAAATTCCGAAGGAAACAGTCCGATCGGATTATATATTTGGAAAATCCGATCGTGTGTGGGCTCTAACAGACTTTTTCCATCGGTAATTCCGATGGAAAAAATTTGAGAGCAGGATCTCAAATTTTCCGACAAGAAAATCCGATCTGACTTTTTCCGATCGTTTGTAGAGAATTCCGATTGGACAAAGTGCCACGCATGCTCAGATCAAAGTACGAGAGCAAAGCTATTGGCTACCAGGCTGAACGCAGTCCAGTCGGAACAAACGAACGTCATCACGTTCCAAACGATCGGATTTTCCGACAACTTTGTTCGACCGTGTGTATGTAACAGCAGTATAGGACAAAATCCGTCGGAGAAAATCGAATGGATTTTGTGGTCGGAATTTCCGACCGTGTACAAGGGCATAAGAGGTGTGTTACTGGCCAAATCACTAGGAGAAAACAGATGAAAAAAAAAAAGAAAAAAGAAAATTAATGCAGACACCAAATCTAATGATTGATAAGCTGCAATATATTGCAGTTTTGGTTTGGGGTTAATACTGCTTTATATTAACTGCTGAAAGTGCTTAAAAAACCAAAGGCTTCATATTGCTTTAACTTGCAACAAAGAATCATCAGTAATATCTATTGGCTTAGCTTTAGAAGCATTCCAAAAAGTAGGGCCCCCCCAAAAAAACAGGGGCCACTTATAACAAGCCATGTGAAATAGGAAAAACAGAGCGGTGAGTGTTTTGGACTCTCAGGATGAATTTTTGGTGCTCTTTTATTTATCGGGTGAACATATCATGTATATAAACAGCTTTACATTTACAACTGTCGTTTTTATGCATTTATTTGTCTTCATCAAATTATTATTACAGTTGATTCATACAGGACTTCTCCTTTTTTACTAATAAGTTGTAATTTATTGCAAGGGAACTTCTGCTTAGATGACAAAGGGCAAAGTCACAGTGTATTATATGAATTACTTGCCTTATTGAAAGATCCATGGGTCTCTTAAAGGCTTTATAAAGCTTCATACCCGCACCTTGCATTTTTCATCTGCATAAGATGAACATTGATCATAACGTGTCATGGTGTCATTTGCTGCTCTGTTCGCACAGCCTATAGAGGAGTAAATCTTCACGTTCCGGTGTCAGAAAAGTCTGTTTGTGTTCAAACATGAGGAATGCAGCATGACACTGCACAGAATAATGCATGAGCTTTGTTTGTAGTCTAAGAACTGACACTTCCTGTAAAGAAACTATATATCCTATAATCCCTGGGTCTTTCGTCTAGTGCTCTTCAGGTGAGAGCTAAATGGCAATTACATAGCAATGGAAAATGGTGAGGCATTCATTAGGCACTGTATGACCCAAAACAAAAAGCTGCCTGCCCCTTAACAAATAGGGACAAGCTTGGTGAATGAATACATTTACATAGGGGAATTGATCAGATATGGCACTACAAAATGCAGCCACAACATGTGAGAAATCATTACAAGGTAAGGCAAACAAACAATAAAGAAAAAAACACAGATAAGCCATAGCATTATGACTATGCACCATAGCCTGTCAAGCAGGGCCGGGACAAGGGGTGGGCAGGGGGGCGGCTGCCCCTGGCGCAATGGTATATTGCAGGGGTAGGGGGCACCCTAACCCTAAGGGAAAGGGGGGGGCGCAGTTTGGCATCTTTGCCCTGGGCGCTGGATGACCTTGTCTCGGCACTGCAGTCAAGACGTGGACTCCACTTGTCTTCTGAAGGTTCTGGAAAAAGGAAGATGGGGCCCCCTGTTGTTCAGACTTGTTTTTCCAGCACATCCCACAATTACTCGACTGGATTGAGATCCTGGCAATTTGTAGGCTGAGTCAACATCTCAAACGCGTTGTGTGCCTCAAACAATTCTTGGATTCATCAGACCAGGCCACCTTCTTCCAACGCTTCTTGGTCCAGTTTTGATACCACAGGCGCATTAAAGGAGCTTTTGGCTGTGGACACGGGTCAGCACGGGCACCCATACTGGTCTGAAGACACACAGAAACATGCACAACAAACTGCGATGCACTGTGTCCTGACACCTTTCTATCGGAACCAGCTTTAACTTTTTCAGCGATTTGGGCTACAGTAGCTCTTCTATTGGATCAGACTATATTGGCCAGCCTTCGCTCCTCATGTACATCTGTAAGCCTTGGGCACCCATGGAACACTTTTAACTGCTGCAGACCAGGAACATACCACAAGAGCTGAAGTTTGGCCTGTGTCAAAGTCACTCAAATCCTTATGCCTGCCTATTTTCCAACTTCAGGGAAAACATGATCACTTGCTGCCTAATGTATCCCACTCCATTTTATTTGTCATGGTAACAAGATAATCAATGTTATTCACTATACCTGTTAGTGGTCATGATATTATGGCAGATTAGTGTATAACTACACTAATAAATAGTTTAAATAACAAAAGCATGTGAGAGTGTACAATGTCTTTAACCACTTGCTTACTGGGCACTTAAACACCCTTCCTGCCCAGACCAATTTTCAGCTTTTGGTGCTCTCACACTTTGAATGACAATTACTCAGTCATGCAACACTGTACCCAAATGAATTTTGTGTCCTTTTTTTCCCACAAATAGAGCTTTCTTTTGGTGGTATTTGATCACCTCTGGGGTTTTTATTTTTTGCGCTATAAATGAAAAAAGACCGAAAATTTTGAAAAAAAACACATATTTCTTTGTTTCTGTGATAAAATTTTGCAAATTATAAATTTTTTTTTCATAAATTTTGGCCACAATTTATACTGCTACATATCTTTGGTAAAAATAACCCAAATTATTGGATATTATTTGGTCTTTGTGAAAGTTAGAGAGTCTACAAGCTGTGGTGCGAATCGCACAAAATTGATCACACCTGATGTACTGGTGGCCTATCTCATTTCTTGTGACCCGAACAAGTCAGGAAAGTACAAATACCCCCCAAATGACCCCTTTTTTGAAAGTAGACATTCCAAGGTATTTACTAAGATGCATGGTGAGGTTTTTGATGTTGTCATCTTTTTCCCACAATTCTTTGCAAAATGAAGATTTTTTTTTTTTTTTTTTTTTCTCACAAAATTTTTAATGTAATAGGTTATTTCTCTCACATGGCATGTGTATACCACAAATGACACCCCAAAATACGTTCTGCTACTCCTTCTGAGTATTACGATACCAAATGTGTGAGACTTTTACACAGCCTGGCCACATACAGAGGCCCAATATTGAAATAGCACCATCAGGCGTTCTAGGAGCATAAATTACACATTTCATTTCTCAACCACCTATTACAGTTTTGAAGGCCCTGGAGCACCAGGACAATGGAAATGCCCACAAAGTGACCCCATTTTGGAAAGCTAACACCCCAACGTATAATCTATGAGGCATATTGAGTCGTTTGAATGGTTCATTTTTTTTCCAGAAGTTTTGGGAAAATGTGGAAAAAAAATGAAAACGCATTTTTTTTACGCAAAGTTGTCCATTTATAAGATATTTCCAACACATAGCATGTACATAGCAAAAATGACACCCCAAAATACGTTCTACTACTCCTCCTGAGTATAACGATACCAAATGTGTGAGACTTTTACACAGCCTGACGCTGATGTGGCAGGTGACACTGACAGGTGACGCTGATTACAGGTGACACTGACGTGGCAGGTGGCACTGACAACACGTGGCACTGACAAATGGCACTGGAGGCAGATGGCACTGGAGGCAGATGGGGCTGACAGATGTCGCTGACAGATGTCGCTGGCAGATGTCGCTGGCAGATGTCGCTGACAGATGTCGCTGACAGATGTCGCTGACAGATGTCGCTGACAGATGGCACTGGCAGATGGTGCTGGCTATTTGCTCTGGCAAATGGGGCTGGCAGATGGCAGTGCGGCTGGCAGATGGCGCTGGCAGGTGGCACTGGCGGCACTGGCACTGGCGCTGGTGGCACTGGCGGCACTGGCGCTGACGGTACTGGCGCTGACGGCACTGGGGCTGACGGCACTGGGGCTGACGGCACTTCGGCTGAAGGATGGCACTGGCGTTGGCAGGTGGCACTGGCAGGTGGCACTGGCACTGGCACTGGCAGGTGGCGCTGGCACTGGTAGGTGGCACTGGGGTGACGGCACTGGGGTGACGGCACTGGGGTGACGGCACTGGGGTGATGGCACTGGGGCTGACGGATGGCACTGGCAGGTGGCACTGGCGCTGGCAGGTGGCGCTGGCACTGGCGCTGGTAGGTGGCACTGGCGGCACTGGCACTGGCGGCACTGGGGCTGACGGCACTGGGGCTGACGGCACTGGCGCTGACGGCACTGGGGCTGACGGATGGCACTGTCGCTGGCACTGTCGCTGGCACTGTCGCTGACAGGTGGCACTGGCGGCACTGGCACTGGGCTGACAGATGGCACTGGGCTGACAGATGGCACTGGGCTGACAAATGGCACTGGGCTGACAAATGGCACTGGGTTGACAAATGGCACTGGCACTGGGGCTCACAATTGGCACTGGGGCTGACAATTGGCACTGGGGCTGACAATTGGCACTGGGGCTGACAATTGGCACTGGGACTGACAATTTGCACTGGTACTCAATACGGATACAATGTTTCACTCACAGATCCTCTCTCTCCTCACACGCTGTCTCTGTGTGAGGAGAGAGAGACACGGCAATGGGAGATGATCTCATATGTTTACATTTGAGATCATCTCCTATTGGCAGCTTAGATCGCTCTGTGAACGGCCGCTTTGATTGGCCGTTCACGGCGATCTGTATTCGCCTGTCTCCGGGAGACACGGCGAGTGCAAAACTTCCGCGATGCGCGCCCCCGGCGGCGCGCATTGCGGAAGTAAACACCTGGCCGTCCAGGGACGGCCAGGCGAGGGAAGCCGCCCGCCCGAAGGCCGGCATTCGGCTATAGGGCGGGCAGGAAGCGGTTAAGGACTTCTGAACCAAAGTAAAATTACAAAAAGTCAATGATAATTAAGAAAACAAAAGTTTCAGAATAAAAATAAACTCATATTTGTATTGTGGCCAACATGGTGCTATTCTGGACATTTATCCTAATTTGTAAAAATCAGCCATTACATACTTATGTGGGCTACAGCAATATGGAGAAGGAGACGGGCCTTTGATTTTTTTTCTCTCCCTCTACTGAGACCAGGGGCGCCGGTCCTTGGTGAACAAACAAAGCTTTGAACATCTGACGGAGCACTGTTCAATCAATCATCTGAAAATGGAAAGAGTATGTCACAACTGCAAACCTACCAAGACATGGCCGTCCACCTAAACTGACAGGCCAGGCAAGGAGAGAATTAATCAGAGAAGCAGCCAAGAGGCCCATGGTAACTCTGGAGGAGCTGCAGAGATCCACAGCTCAGGTGGGAGAATCTGTCCACAGGACAACTACTATGCCCCATACACACAGTCGGACATTCCTACCACAAAATCTTGCATACACACGGTCGCACAAAGTTGATGGAAAATTCGATCATTCGGAACAAGGTGACGTAGAAAACGTACGATGGGACTACGTAGAGGCCAGTAGCCAATAGCTTTCATCTCCAAATTTTTTCTGAGAATGCATGGCACTTTTTGCGTCTGAATTCTCTACACACGATTGGAAAAAGTCTGATCGGATTTTGTTGTCGGAAAATTTTAGATCCAGCTCTCAAACTTTTTCCATCAGAAAAAGTCAGAGCCCATACACAATCGGATTTTCCGACAACATAATCCGATCTGACTTTTTCCGTCAGAATTTCCGACCGTGTGTATGGGGCATAAGTCATGCACTCCACAAATCCTGCCTTTATGGAAGGGGGGCAAGAAAAAAGCCATTATTGAAAGAAAACCATAAGAAGTCCAGTTTGCGAGAAGCCATGTGGGGGAGCAAACATGTGGAAGAAGGTGCTGTGGTCAGATGAGACCAAAATTTTAATTTTTGGCCTAAAAGGAAAAAGCTATGTGTGGCGGAAAACTAACATTGCACATCACTCTGAACACACCATCCCCACTGTGAAACATGCTGGTGGCAACATCGTGTTGTGGGGATGCTTTTCTTCAGCAGGGACAGGGAAGCTGGTCAGAGTTGATGGGAAGATGATGGAGCCAAATACAGGGCAATCTTAGAAGAAAACCTGTTAGAGTCTGAAAAAGACTTTAGACTGGGGCGGAAGTTACATAGTTACATAGTTAGTCAGGTTGAAAAAAGACACAAATCCATCTAGGTCAACCATAAAAAAAATATATATATAAATAAAATCAAAAATATCATACAACCCCATATACTCAATTATATACCCAATCTTATACCCACAGTTGATCCAGAGGAAGGCGAACCCCGACACCCACCCCCCCTAGAAAAGCAGGATCCAATTTGCTACAGCAGGGGAAACAATGCCTTCCTGATCCCAGAGAGGCAATCGGATTTTCCCTGGATCAACTTTAGCTATAAATGTTAGTCCCCAGTTATAGTTAGTATAGTTATACAGTTAGTTCCCACCTCTGCAGGGAATCTATTCCACCTTTTTCCAGCTCTTACTGTGAGGAAACCTTTTCGTATTTGGAGATTAAATCTCTTTTTCTCTAGACGTAAAGAGTGCCCCCTTGTCCTCAGTGCTAGAAGGTCCCCTTCCAGCAGGACAACAACCCTAAACTTACAGTCAGAGCTACAATGGAATGGTTTAGATCAAAGCATATTCATGTGTTAGAGCGGTCCAGTCAAAGTCCAGACCTAAATCCAAATGAAAATCTGTGGCATGACTTGAAAATTGCTGTTCACAGACACTCTCCATCCAATCTGACAGAGCTTGAGCTATTTTGCAAAGAAGACAAATGGGCCAAAATGTCACTTTGGATGTGCAAAACTGGTAGAGACATCCCCAAAAAGCGGATTTTCTGTCGAAAAAAACTCGGATGGTTTTTCTGACGGAATTCCGCTCAAGCTTGGCTTGAATACACACGGTCACACAAAAGTTCTCTGAACTTTTGACCATCAAGAACTCTGTGACGTACAACACTACGACGAACCGAGGAAATTAAGTTCAATGCTTCAGAGCATGCGTCAAATTGTTTCCGAGCGTGTTTAGGAATTTTGCACGTTGGAATTGGTACAGAAGATCGGAATTTTTACGACCGAAAAATTGAGCATATGCTCTCAATCTTTTGCTGGCGGAAATTCAGCCAGCAAAAGTCCAATGGAGAATACACACGGTCGCATTTTCCGACCACAAGCTCTCATCGGTCTTTTGCTGGTGGAATTTCCGAATGTGTTTACGGGGCAAAAGACTTGCAGCTCTAATTGCAGAAAAAAGTTGTTTCTTCAAAGTAATGACTCAGGGGGGCTGAATACAAATGCACACCACACTTTTCACATATTTATTTGTAAAACAATTTGAAAACCATTTATCATTTTCCTTCCACTCCACAATTATGTGCCACTTTGTGTTGGTCTATCACATAAAATACATTTATGTTTTTTGGTTGTAACATGACAAAATGTGAAAAATGTCAAGGGGTATGAATACTTTTTCAAGGCACTGTATATTGTACCTATACTGCATGAAAGTTAACTGAGACTGTTGTTAAGTGCACCAATGCACTCTTGAAGGGCCCCAGTGATAGCTGGCAGAAGAACTTTTCACAGGACTGTCCTCCCTTAATATTTATTCTGCATGCCCCTTTTGTTCCCCTGCACCCTCCGCTAACATCCCTTTTTGTTGGACAGAGCCTACACAATCGGTGTAGGACTAGCATCACCACCATAAATGTGCTCTGGCAGTATGGTTCCAGCACTGATAGATTCAACTTTACTACTGCTCACTGATGCACTTGAGGGGGCCTTGCTACTGTTTATATTGATCAGGAAACCGAATGTCATCTTATGCCTAGTCCTTACTGTTAACCACTTTTTACGCTAAATTGTGTTATTACCATTGCTAACCACTTAAAGAGGAGTTCCCATTGAAAAAATAAAAATTTAAAGTCAGCAGCTATAAATACTGCAGCTGCTGACTTACCTGTCCCAGGGTCCAGCGATGCGGGGGAACGAAGCCAAGCTCGTTCCTCCCCCCCCCTCCGCTCGGAGGTGCCGGCATTGCAACTGTGGGCACCCGACTGTGGCTTCACAGCCGGGCACCCACTGTGCATGCACGAGCGGCGCCGCACGCCGTGATTGGCCACGCAGTCATCTGGGACCTGTCACGTGTCCCAGATGACTGACAGGAGGGAGGGGGCAGAGCTGAGCCCTTCCTGCGCCAAGGGGAAGTGACGTCAGGAGCCTAGGCACTGAAGGAGGCAGACTACGAGGGACCCCCTAGCAACAGGAATTTAAAGGTGAGTTAAGAAATTAATTTTTTTTTAATTATTTTATTTTTTATTTTTTTAGGAATTTTGATGCATTTTTATTATTTTATGTGCAACACCACTTTAAAGACCGAGCCTCTTTTTTAGATGTGGTGTTTACAAGTTAAAAACAAGTTTTTGTTTGCTAGAAAATTACTTATAATCCCCAAACATTAGACATTTTTTTTCTAACACCCTCCTAGAGAATAAAATGGCGGTTGTTGCACTTTTTTGGGAAAAAATATTTTTTTGAATTAAAAAATAAGACAACAGTAAAGTTAGCCCTTTTTTTTATATTGTGAAAGATAATGTTACACCGAGTAAATTGATATCCAACATGTCACGCTTCAAAATTGTGCCCGCTCGTGGAATGGCGACAAACTTTTACTTTTAACCATCTCCATAGGCGACAGTTAAAAAATTCTACAGGTTGCATGTTTTAAGTTACAGAGGAAGTCTAGGGCTAGAATTATTGCTCTAGCTCTACTGATCACGGTGATACCTCACATGTGTGGTTTGAACACCATTTTCTTATTCGGGCACTACTCACGTATGAGTTCGCTTCTGCGCTCAAACTCATCAGGATGGGGCACGTTTAAAAAACATTTTTTTTCTTATTTATTTTACCTTTTTTTTAATTTTTACACTGTTTTTTTTAAAAAAAAAATTGTGTCACTTTTATTCCTATTACAAGGATGTAAACATCCCTTGTAATAGAAAAAAGCATGGACAGGACTTCTTAAATATGAGATCTGGGGTAAAAAAAAAACTCATATTTACATAAAAATGCAATAAAAAAATAAATGTCATTTAAAAATTTTTTAAAAGAAAAATGTCCCTTTAAGAGCTATGGGCGGAAGGGACGTTTTGGCGTCCCTTCGCCCCGCAGTGATATGGAGACGGTTGGGGGCCATCTTCTCCTCACTCATCTCCATACCCAGCAAGTGAAAGGACGCGATCGCCTCTGCCACTGCCGACAGCTCTGGTAAGTGGTGGAGGGCACCGGATTGTGGCTGGGGGGGGGGAGGCACAGATAAAAGTGATCTTGCGGGGAATCCGCCGCAGACACCCCTTTTATTTTAAATCGGGACGCTCGCTGAAGCTTGGGGTTATGGAGGCTAGATGCTGCCATAACAACGAAATCCTCCTTTAAAGTCATCGCATAAAACTTCAGTGGGCGGTCCGGAATCGGTTAATCCATTTTATGCTTGCAAAGTTACCAACCATATTGTGTGACAATTTATTACCTTTGCCCTTACTACCCGGTTTGGTTTCTGTTTTCTTTGATATAGAATTACTATTGGGTAATAAATATTACTTTCAGTGACTCCCTGTATTGTATATTTGTACACTCAACCCGGTATGTCAGAGGGACTGAGGTTCTTGAAAAGTTCAGAGCAAGAACAGAGGACCCATCCTATCCAGAGGCTCCTACGGGGGGTGGCGCTACATATACAAGCAGATTCAGCCTAATGAACACAAGTACTAGCTTTGGAGAAATAGCTGGGTCTCACTAAGGCTGTTTATCAGCAACAGAGGAGTGAGACAAAGCATCATCCTTGGCAGTCTTCCAGTAAGCCAATCGATGACAAGGAACGGAACAACTAATTTCCTGCTGCTCGTGTAGAGGAAGAATCATTGGAACTTATCAATATCTTGTGAAATGACATCACTGCTGCTTGTGCACATAGCCCCACCATGAAGCAAAACATCTAGTCCCGGCTCTTTGAAACGGTGTAGTATGGAAAGCTTTACTAATTTGGTTTAAAAAAACACAACACATGGATGTTAATTTTAGCAGCTGACTTCATTCCCTACAGAACGACAAACCTACAAGAATTGTCAAGGGCCAATCAGTAGCTACATTAGCTGAACTGGCGGAATACACTGGAGTATTTAATAATTACATAGTATGATGCCTGTAGGGAAGAAAAACTCATTGGTATTCAGAAATGAATGGTTCTACAGAATATTATTTTCAGGGTTTCTTTGAATTTGCTGATTTAATATTTCCAACAAATAGTGTTTATTCATGGGTCCAATTAACCAATGCATTTGAAGTGTGGAAATTCCTTGCAAGGAAAATAGCATAAACCTAGCATACGTTTTTTTTTTGTTTTACCTAAATTACTAATGAAATACAAGTAAGAATACCTTTTATTCCATTATTAATAAATGTGGTAATAAGTAGTTGCTTAATACAAGACAGGTAGGGCTCACTTTCCCTGCATATGTACAGTGTAGTTGTTCATTGTTTTAGAATTAAAGCAAATCGGGGAGGGAAGGGGGTAGGATGATGGGTGCAAATATGTTATTTACAGCAGTGTTTCTTAACCAGGGTGCCACAGCACCTTCTGGTGTCATCTAGGTTTCTCTGGGGTGTCATGAGCACAGGACCCAGTTTGCCCTGGATAGGCATCATGGGTTGCTATGGTGTGAGCAGGGCAGCTGTCAGCATCAGCAGCATAACAACCACTTATGTTCTAGAAAAGGGGGTCTCCAAACTTTTCAGTAGAAGGGCCACATTATATATTTTACAAATATTCGTAGACTGAAAAAAAAATTCCCGTCAGAGCCCCCATTATATTGGGGACTTTCTTACATCAGGATCCCCTTTAATTTAGACTCCCCATTAGATTCCCTCTTACATCAAGGTCCCCATTAGAGTTCCACCTTATGTTAAGGTCCCCATTAGAGTCCATTATAGTTCCCCCTGATATCAAGATCCACAGTGGAGCCCCCCCCTTACATCAGGCTCCTCATTAGAATCCTCAATCACATCAGGGTCCACATTAGAGTCCCCCCTTATGTCAGGGCCTACATCTGAGTCTACCCTTACTTCCGAATCACTCCTTACATTGGGGTCCCCATCAGAGTCCTCCTACATCAGGGTACCCATAAAAAGCCTCTTTATATCAGAATCCCCATTAGACTCTCCCTATACATCAAGGTCCCCATTGGAGTTCCCCTTATGTTAAGGTCCCCATTAGAGTCCCTCCTTATATCAGGGTCCCCATTAGAATCCCCCCTTATGTCAGGGTTCCCATCTGAGTTTCCCCTTAAATCCAAGTCACTCTTTACATTTGGGTATCCATTGGAGTCCCCCCCCCCATGCCAGGGTCCTCATTAGAATCCCCCCTCACATTTGGGTCACCATTAAATTCAGCTCTTATGTCAGGGTCCTCTTCTGAGTCTCTCCTTACATCTAAATCACCCCTCACATCAGGGTCCCAGTTAGAGCCCCCCTTACACCCTTGGGTGGGGGTTGAAGCAGAGACCATAGGCAGCATTTGCTGACCTAAGTCCCCAGTCTGCTATACTTTTAAGATGCTCCACTGACCCTACTTGCAGGCTGGATAAAATCCTGTAGAGGGCCAGATGTGGGCCACAGGTCGTAGTTCGGAAACCCCTGCTATAGGGCCAGGACACATAGCATAATTTTTCATTGTTGGGTTAATGACAGCTGGCACCATGGCAGCACAGGACCCCAGTGCCGGTGGCATGTAGGGGGGACTCTGATGTGATGGGGAGGCTTTTATGTGATTTGTGTGACTCTGAAGTGAAGGGGTGATTTTGATGTGGAGGGGGGGTGCCTCTGATGAGGGGAGCTATGACATGAAGGGGACTCTGATGTGATGGGGGGAGGGGGGTTGCTAATGTGAAGGTGTGATCTATGATGTGAATGGGGGTATCTGATGTGAAGTACATTTTATCATGGTGGTTTTGTGTATTGTTACAGATTCAGGTTTCCTATTGGAAAGTAACATTTATTTGTTTACATTTTAGATTGGGGTAATTGGGGTTTTGAACACTTTTAAAGGACCTGTGACTGAAAAAAAGTTGAGAAACTCTGATCCGATTTCTTTTCATGTGCAATTTTGTTAAACACTTCATAAGTAAGGACTTGTTCAAACCAGATGCCTTGCCTTGAGCTGCACTGATTTGGATTGATTAACGCAGGCTCAACTCAAGGGCACATAGAAAACAATCGTTTTTTGGGGTTTTTTTTGTCCGGTTGGCACCATGCATGGGCAGTGGTGTGTGTGGCATTTGTATGCAGCACAATGAGTCATAATTGTGACATTTCAATTTCAAGTAAAAAAATAACAAATAAAAAATGAAACAGTGTAATTCATTGTAACAATGCTTTGCACCGCCCTTCACAACGCACACCAGCTTGCACGCGTTATACAGAACATAATGAATGTGGGTTGGTGTGAAGGAACCCTAATTGAGAGTATATTAGTAAAGTGTTCAGAGGGAACCTATTTGCATATCTGTGTAAGCAGGTAAAGGATGCCTGTAGATAAAAATATAGTTAATACCTCCTGAAACCTAACTGAAAAATACCAATGGATGGCACCATCTCCTGCCTTGTTGCTAGGATGTTGCCAAGACACTCTCAGTTGATTCATACCCCCTTGCATGTGTTCTCTCTCCCCTGTCACAGTGGCTCAGAGCACAGTGATGCTACAACAGAAGAGATAGTGCACCACACATGTGTGGGGGTTTGAGGGCTCGCTACTGTGATGGTGAAGGTGAGCAGTAATGGCTGGGAGTGTCTTGGCAACATCTTAGCAACAAGGCAGGAGATGATGACATCTCTCGTGTTTTTATACACAAATGGCCTAAACCTATAACAAGGCCATTATCCAACTTCAGTGAAAGCTGCACAGAAACTAAGGTGAATAAACCCTTAAGAATTGTTTTTTATGTAATCAAATGTTATCCCATGATAGAGAAGGTGAGGGGAGTACACACATTACAACAGGCTGCTGTGCATACAAATGAAAGAAATGCCATTTTTGGAAAATAAAAAGTTAACAGTGTGATGCGTTCATACAACCCATCGGCACTACTTCCTTCACAGCGCACACCAGCAGCTGAGTCATAATGCGGAACGCATGAATAAACAAGCCTCCATACATGATCGCGGTTGGAATCGCTGCAAATTCCACCCCACGATTTGAAATGGCTGCAAAATGTGGGATACGCTTGCAAGGCCATTACTTACAATTGGATCCCGATCGTGCTGCGATTTTGCCACGGTTGTTGCGGGACAAATTGTGGCAAAATCACGTAAACAAAAACTTGCGTGTTGCTCAAATGTAGTTCCAGAGCTTAGAAGTAATGGCATCGCAAATGCGTCCCACGTTTTGCAACCACTTCAAATCGCGGGGCGGAATGGTGGCGATTTCTCTCGCAATCATGTGTGCATGGAGCCTTAATAAAAGTCACCCCCCAACAATATTTTTTTGCATTGGTATATGTTCCCCATGGCAGTTAAAAAGGCCAGAAAAGAAAAACAAGATTCAGCTCCTATAGACCTCAATGAGGTTCATACGCTATGTTCAGGGTTTGCGGATTTCAGGCTGGGCTCACAGATTCTCCAATCCAGTTTGCTCATTCCTATTCACATAATGACATCCTTCAGTCTTGACGAAGCTGGGGTCTCCCAGTGAAATGTGTTGACATCACACCTCAGTGCATCTGATGCCGTCCGTTGCATCTCCCTGCTTCCTATGCACTATGGCTGGAGTGGTGTTCATTTAATCGTCTGATCGTTGGAGCGGGATTGTGAGACAGTGCCCCGGGAACATTCAGCGGTGCATGCCGCAGCATTACCGGAGCGTTTTACAGACACATGTGTGTGATATTCATCTGCTCTATTTGGCTACAGTTGGTGGTCAGCCACGAGGAGATTGTTCGAGAGGAGGACCAGCCTTCTACTCCACTGGCTACACGCCCCGTTTGGATTCATGCAGCCCTTCCACTGATCCCCGGATACGTAAATATGCCAACGATCATGTTCTCTTTGCTGTTCATTTCCATTTAGGACTTGACCCTACTCTGCCTGTTCATGCACAATTACCCATGGGAATATTCTTTGGTTGTTGTCCCTGCCATTGACATATAATGCTGCGTACACACGACTGGACTTTCCGGCAGACTAGGTCCGATGGTCTTCCCAACGGACTTTCAGCAGAGTTCCAACGGACCTACCGAACGAACGGACTTGCCCACACACGAACGGACTAAGTCTGTTCGAAAGTCCATTTGTTTTGAACGTGATGACGTAATATGGGACTAAAAAAGGAAGTTCAATAGCCAGTAGCCAATAGCTTCCCTTGCGTCGTATTTGGTCCATCGGACCAGCATACAGACGAACGGTTTTCCCAATAGGAATTGAGTATGTCGGACAGATTTGAAATATGTTCTATTCTTAGGTCCGTCAGAATTTTAAAATGAAAAATGATCGGATTAGCCCACACACGATCGGAATGATTCCGTCAGACCTGGTCTGCCGGAAAGTCCGGTCGTGTGTACGAGGCATAACATTCACTGTCTCCACATTTACTTATACCACTGCTTGGAACATTTTCGTTGGTCACCGCCGCTTGCTATGCTCCTGCAACATGTGAACTATTTCCAAATGACTGTCAGCATGATGATCAATTGATCCCCCCACAAGTTGAAACCTCTTCAGTTGTCCCAGCCTCCTATTGCCATTGGTTGACACAGATTGGGCATTGATACTGATAGTGCCATCCTGTCACCACATCAAGTTCCATTTTCACCTACTTTACCCATTATTTGATATGACATAATGTGTGGAAGTGTGCATGCATGGACGGCGGATTTAGATATTGACAATGTTGTCATTTTAGATGGTGGAAGGTGGAGGAATTTTTTCTATTTTGGGTTGTTTTTCCATAATATGTACTATATTTTTCATTAATAAATTCTATTTTTGATACTCTGGTGTCTTGCTAATTTGAATACTATTTCCCAGTGGCTCCTATGCCTGACTCTTTTTTGACTGTCCTCCTTTCTTTGGCAAAGTCTACAATTCTACATCCTTCAGATTGCCCTAGGCTCATCGTGTGTAATGCTGCGTACACACAATCAGATTTTCCAATGGGAAATGTTGGATGTGAGCTTGTTGGCTGTAAGTCCAACCGTGTGTATGCTCCATCGAACATTTGTTGTCAGACTTTCCGGCAACAAATGTTGGCTAGCAGGTTCTCGAATTTTCCACCAACAAATGTTTGTTGTCGGACTTTCTGATCATGTGTACACAAGTCCGTCGCACAAAAGTCCACGCATACTCGTGTAGCACTAACCCCCGAAGGAGCTGCTGGTTATTTTTTGGGCTTACCGTTACCTTACGTTCTCCTTGAGACACGTCTAGGGGATGTCCCGTGGTAGATGGCCCAGTAATTTGAGACTGACAGTAGATTCACTTAAATGGATTTTATTTGCAAAAACTCGAACCATTGAACAGTCTTTCAACTTGGGATCAGAGGGCTGGGAAGGAGGTTCAGGTACTCTCAATGTCAAAGTCTATAAACGTTAAAGAACTTGCTTACTTTGACTGCATCCAGAGAATAGCCATTCGCAGCTGGATGAACACTCAGGTTGGACAGTCCCTCTCTCACAAGGCCAACAGCCAACAAGGTGCTTATTCAGGAACAAAATCTTTGTCACAGACGTTGTTGCAGAACACGTAGGAGTCCTCCCCTGGAATTCTTAAAGTACATTGGGTCTCTCCCGAACCGGAGATGGCACCCAACCACCTCAGAATCCTCCTCTAGTTTCCCTGCCTCGGGCTAGCCAGCCCCAAGGCATTAAAGTCGGGTGGATCCGTACCCCAGGCCATAGCCTTCCTGGGGGCTGGTCAGGAGGACCAGGACCAAGTAGTCAGCACATCATACTGGACCAGAACCCCGAACCACGTAACGTCCGTATCTTAAATACCCTCTCCCAGAGGGCACAGAGAGAGGGTCTCTCCCACTGACCTGGCTCCGAAAAAGAGTAACTTAACTGCCTCACCAAACCATAGTTCCATGCCTGCCACAAGAGACAGCGCCCCCTGTGGCCAGGCTGAACATCTCACAACCAAGTCAGACTGACACAGAAGTCAAATTTAGACAAATAGACGCAAACCAAAATGTAGCTTGGGTAAAGTTTTAACTTTGAAAAACACATCGCACATGCTCTTCAGGGGCCCGCCGCTACACTCGGAATCAAGGACGAGCCGGAAGTGCTTGGTCTTGTAAAACTAGCATTCATAATGAGATATGACGTACGTCTTGTACATCACTGCGTTCGTAATTATTGGCCAACATTTGTGTGACCATGTGTATGCTAGACAAGTTGGAGCCAACACCTTTAAACAAAAATCCATGGTTTTGTTCCGGAAATCGTGTGTACAAGGCATAAGTCTACTACTAAAGCTGGCCATATATTGATCGAAATTTAGCCCAGAAGGCAACAGGGCTGCTCGCCGAAGAGGAGGAAGCGCAGCGGAATAGGAAGAGGCAGATTATAAAAATTGCCTAGCAACAGAGGTTTCAGGTAAGTTAAAAACATTTTTTTTAAAGAATATTAGTGCAATTTTTTTTTTTAGGGTGGCCCTCCACTTTAAGGTAAAAAAACACCTTGCAGTCACCACCCCGAGCCCCTGTTTTGCTTACCTGAGACCTGAATCTCCTTGGGCACGATCCCGCGCTGCTCTCCCCAAGCACTAGTCGGCTCTTCATTGGATGATTGATAGCAGCGCAGCCATTGGCTCTCGCTGCTGTCAATCAAATCAATGATGCGGCATGCCGGGGAGCTATGGCCACCGAGTGTATCATACGGGAGCGCGCCTGCAAGGTAACTCCCTCGGGAGAGAGCTTCCTAGAGGGGGTTAGCTCTTGCGGGGAGGAGCCGCCATGGGACCCCAGAAGACGACAACTCTGTGCAAAACGAACTGCACAGTGGAGGTAAGTATGACATGTTTGTTTTTAAAAATAAATAAAAAAACTAACCTTTAATATCCCTTTAAGAGGTTCTTGTGGAATAGAGGATCCCCTCCTTGGAGGTTAGCATACAAGCAGCGCATGTCACGACTTTACAAATATATCATTCATAATCAAGTGTTTGACAATGTCTCTAAACAACAAAATTCTGCTAAATTTACGACGTTGTATTATAAATGTTGATAACGTAACTAATCTGTAAGAAGAAACAAGATTATTACACACTAGAGACCCATTTGTATTGTTATCTGTTTCATGCAGCTATATCTATCAGGGAGAAATCTTCATGAGAAAAAAGTCACTTAGTGGAACAATGAAGTTGATATCAGTGCTGCAGGGTGACACATACTATAATGATCAATGAGGTGTCTGCGCTGATCCTTGTAATTAAAGACAGAAAGGATTCAGATTTAATTGAGCTGGCAGTCCACTTACATGCAGGAAGAATGTAAACATTGAATGAGGATCAGCTACAGTGAGGGCATAGAAGGTTTCATTTGTTTTTTATTTTTGTCAGCACTGCACATGAATGTTCCTGATGCATGTGCTTTAAATCAGCGGTCCCCGACCTTTCTGACATCAGGGACTGGTTTTGTGGATTTTTCCACGGACTGGAGGGGGATGGTTTGGGTATGATTTAAGCGCATTACATTTATTGTGCACCTTATTTCAGTTATTATTAGGTTGCCATATACACTCCCCGGCCACTTTATGAGGTACACCTTGCTAGTACTGGGTTGGACCCCCTTTTGCCTTCAGAAATGCCTTAATTCTTCGAGGCATTGATTCAAGAAGGTGTTGGAAATATTCCTCAGAGATGTTGGTCCATATTGACATGATAGCATCACGCAGTTGCCGCAGATTTGTCGGCTGCACATCCATGATGTGAATCTCCCATTCCACCAAAGGTGCAAAGGTGCTCTATTCGATGAGATCTGGAGGCTATTGGAGTACAGTGACCTCATTGTCCTCTTCCACTCCTCCATGATGACATCACGGAGCTGGTGGATGTCAGAGACCTTGTGCTCCTCCACCTTCCGTTTGAGGATGCCCCAGAGATGCTCAATAGGTTTAGGTCTGGAGACATGCTTGGCCAGTCCATCACCTTTACCCTTAGGGAGGGGATTAGGCTCTGCTTCAATATGTCACAGTACATGTTGGCATTCATGGTTCCCTCAATGAGCTGTAGCTCCACAGTGCCGGCAACACTCATGCAACCCCAGATCATGACACTCCCACTACCATGCTTGACTGTAGGCAAGCTTGTCAACCGGCTCATGCCGATATACGTTGGCAAAAGGGCACATACAGGCATATTAACGTACCTGTACGTTGCTCTTTAAGAAGCAGCTTGCGGGTGCGTGTGCCTGCCGCGAGCTCCATGAGTATGATCGCAGGTCCCGCAACTCGATACCCGTGGGGACACCCAGGATCGTCTCACGGAGAGGAAGAACAGGGAAATGCTTATGTAAACAAGCATCTCCCCGTTCTGTCTAGTAACACTGTCACTGATCACCGCTCCCTGTAATCGGGAGCGGTGATCAGTGTTGTGTCACACACAGCCCCTCCCCCGCAGTTAGAATCACCCCCTAGGACACACTTAACCCCTACAGCGCCCCCTAGTGGTTAACCCCTTCACTGCCAGTCACATTTTCACAGTAATCAATGCATTTTTAATCACACTGATCGCGGTATGAATGTGAATGGCCCCAAAATAGCGCCAAAAGTGTCCGATGTGTCCGCCATAATGTTGCAGTCAAATCGCTGATCGCCGCCATTACTAGTAAAAATAAAAAAATTAATAAAAATGCCATAAAACGATCCCCTATTTTGTAGACGCTATAACGTTTGTGCAAACCAATCAATAATCGCTCATTGCATTTTTTTTTACCAAAAATATGTAGAATATGTATTGGCCTAAACTGAGGAAAAAACTTTTTTTGATATTTTTTGGGGATATTTATTATAACAAAAAGTAATAAATAATGTGTTTTTTTCAAAATTTACGCTATTTTTGTGTTTAGAGTGCAAAAAAGAAAAACCGCAGAGGTGATCAAATACCAACAAAAGAAAACTCTATTTGTGGGGAAAAAAGGCATCAATTTTGTTTGGGAGTCACGTCGCACGACCGCGTAATTGTCAGTTAAAGCGACGCAGTGCCGAATCGCAAAAAGTGCTCTGGTCTTTGGCCAGCCAAATGGCCCGGAGCTGAAGTGGTTAAACGATGCTTAAATGGTACTAAGGGGCCCAAAGTGTGTCAAGAAAATATCCCCCACACCATAACACCTCCACCGCCTGCCTGAACCGTTCATACAAGGCAGGATGGATCCATGCTTTCATGTTGTTTACATCAAATTCTGACCCTACCATCTGAATGTCACAGCTGAAATTGCAGCTGAAATCGAGACCAGGCAACATTTTTCCAATCTTCTATTGTCCAATTTTGATGAACCTGTGCAAATTGTAGCCTCGGTTTCCTGTTCTTAGCTGACAGGAGTGTCACCTGGTGTGTTCTTCTGCTGCTGTAGTCCATCTACTTCAAAGTTTGATCGATATAGACAGTTACATGAATTTTCAGTATCACAGATTGTTTATAGCAAACAGGCTCTTAAAAAAAATCTTTCAACGTATTTCACGAGTTAATGCTCGCTTCACCAGGAGATGTGAGAACTCATAGATGTCTGCAAAGGAAAGACCAGGTCGTTAGAGAAAAAGAAAACACACTCACTATACTTACAAATCCACTAAAGTAACAAAGGCAAAACAAAAACTTGATGTTGGTCCTAGTACATAAAATCTTATCGGGCGTTCGCAGCTAATTCGAGCACCTCATAATGCACTGTATGCATTGCTGTATGATGATTGACCAAAGCATACACCTGACTTGCATGCTTTGGCCAATCACAGCATGCAAAATTGAAGCGAGACTGTGCATCTGTTGTGGCATTGCATTTGCCAAGGATATGGTCACAGTAAATATTAAATTGGTGATGTAATAATAATTGCAACAGCCTGCGCAGGAAGGACATGATGGGGAACGACTTGGATCTACCCTTAATAATGATGTCGGCTATAGCCTGGTTGTCTGATGTGAAGAGTACTGTCTGACCTGTCCACGTGTGGCCCCAGACTTGGGCTGCTGCCACGATGGGATACAGTTCGAACAAAGACGAGGATCGAGCGAATCCAGGAATCAAGCAGATTTCTGGAGGCCGGAGACCGGCGAACCAGTGGTGGCCAAAAATAGCAGCAAAGCCTGTGGAGGCTGCAGCTTCTGTTACTACTTGTGGTGACTGGGCTGATACTGAGGGAGTAAACATGGATATGCCTTTCCAGTTGGGGAGGAACTCGTCCCACACAGTTAAGTCCGCTATGGCTGCTGGGTCTGAGGACTTGGCCGGGGTCCTGTACTTGGGCGAGAAAGACCAATATAATCCTCATTGCAAAACTGAGCATGCCTACCAAGGATTGCAGCTGTCTTTTAGTATAGCCCTGTGACCGGGTAAAATCGTGAATGACTGACCTACACAGGCTAGTTTTTCAGCAGGCAGGCTAGCCTGCATAGCCTGCGTGTCCAGGACGATGCCCAAGAAGGTGATGGAATGTGCCAGGCCTTCCACTTTGTGTTCAGCTATAGGTACATTGAGATTGTTGAAGACCACTCTTGGCATGTCTAGTTCTGCCGGGGGTATGTCTGGCCGTTCAATGAGCAGAAAGTTGTCAAGATAATGAATAACCTTGTGGCACTGGGCCCGGTGTGATAGGATCCAAGTGAGGGACTAGGCGAAAACGTCAAACATCCACGGGCTGCTTTTAGACCCCTTTCACACTGTGGGAGTTTTGCAGACGCTATATCGTTAAAAAGAGCACCTGCAAACCACCCTAAACCAGCTGCTCCGTTCACTCCAGTGTGAAAGCTCGAGGGTTTCACACTGGAGCAGTGGAGCACTGATAGGGCCTCAGAAAAAGTCCTGAACTCAGTGCTCCTCCACCGCTCCTCCCCATTGTTTTGTCTGTTCACAAGTTCTGGTGCGAACTGAACTGGGGGGTGTTCGGCTCATCCCTAATACTTCCCATGAATGAAATAATGGTCAGCTTCCTCCATTCCATTCCATTCCTTCCTTTGATTTTTATTCATGAACGCTATAGTATAGCTTCTATGAATGGATGAAAGGGTGGGCATAGTTTGGCAGTGGGTGCTATATCAATCAAATCATCCCCTTTTCTCTGTCATATAATGTCCTTGGTTGGCTTCATTTTGACCTATGCAGAAGTCTTTAAAGCGGAGGTCCACCCTAAAATGGACCTCCGCTCATCGGAATCCCCCCCCCCTCCGGCGCCACAATCGGCACCTTTCAGGGGGGAGGGGGGTGCAGTTACCTGGATAATCCAGGTAACTGCACCCACTTCCGGGCTAGCTCTCTGCGGAACGGGGCGTACGTTACGCCCCTTTCCGCAAGCGCCCGCCCCCTTCAGCAAGTGCCCCGCTGCCTGCTGGGAAACACACAGCTCCCAGAGGCAGCGGGGACCGTCCGGATTGCGCCGCGCGGCTCGCGCATGCGCAGTAGGGAACCGGGAAATGAAGCCGAAAGGCTCCATTTCCTGATTCCCATACCCAAGATGGCGGCGGGACCCAGCAGCCGAGCGAGCGATCGGCTTCGGGTGCCGACATCGCGGGCGCGCTGGACAGGTAAGTGTCACTATTTAAAAGTCAGCAGCTGCAGTATTTGTAGCTGCTGGCTTTTAAAAAAAAAAAAAAAAACGCGGAGTCCCGGTGGACTCCCGCTTTAACAATTAAAGTTTAACGAATATATATAATTCTCTAAAATTAAATTTGTGAAAACAGGTAAAGGAAAGGTCACTTGTATACTTAAACATGTTGCTACTTAGAAAAGCAAGACTAAATGGGCCCATAGTGTGTATTCTGCACATAGTGTGTATTCTGCACAAATCATTCATAAACCACCATGCTAGTGCTCTGCAAAAAATAATAAAGCCTTGATTAGGTATGTTCATATCTGTAAAATGTATGGCCAGGATAGCTAAACGTTATCTCTTTACTTTTCAATACTTATAATGTTAGCGCAATTAAAGCAGAAGTAAATGCTCTCAATCACCATTAACCAATCTTTATGCTTCTAGCCTTAGTAAATAGATAACCTTAGTAAATATTTAACATTTCTTCAGTAGCTTCCTGGTTTCTGGCCAAGGCCAAAATGATGTCATACATTCCAGGAGTCTAATGCCGCGTACACACGAGCGGATTGTATGGCGTACTTAGTCCGTCATACAATCCGACGGACAATCCGTCGTAGTTTCCACTGAACGGACTTGACCACACACGGATACACAAACAGTCCGTCAAAAGCTTGCGCGATGACGTGTACAGCATGTACGACGGGACTAGAAATAGGAAGTCCAAGACACAGCAAAGCACCCTTCCACCGTGTAAATCCTTTCTGGGCATGCGCCATTCTTAGTCCGTCGAACTCGCATACTGACGACCGTATTGTCCGCTGAAACCAAAGTACGACGGACAGATTTTTGTAAAAACCGAAATTCTTAGTACTCCGGACTGCACGCTGAAAAAGTCCGCTGAAGCCCACACACGAGCGGATTGTCCGCTGAAATGTGTTTCAACGGACTAAGTACGTCAAACAGTTCGACCGTGTGTACGCGGCATTAGCCCTTGTACACACGGTTGGAGATTCTGACAACCAAATCCATCTGAGTTATTCCGACGGATTAATTCCGGGAAGAGGTCCGGAAGTGATGTTGCATACACACGGTCGGACTAAGTTGTCGGAAAATCCGATTGTACATAACGTGATGACGTTATTTCGTTACGACGGGACTACGTTCAGGCTAGTAGCCAATAGCTTTGGCCTAAGAATTTGATCTGAGCATGCGTGGCACTTTGTCCGTCGGAGTAGGCTACACATGATCGGAGTATGTCCGATAGGAGCATTTTGTCAGAAAATTTTACCGGCAAGTTGGAAAAGTTGGTCCGTCGGATATTCCGACGGAAACAGTCCGATGCAGACCACACACAGTCGGAATATCCGACAAAACGGTCCGATAGGAAACATTCCGACGGAATCTCCGACCGTGTGTACAAGGGCTTAGTGGCATTTTTTTTCTTTAATCTGGAGGAGGAGCTTTGTCAGCTAAGCACACCCTCCTGCCTATTTGCCTGAGCTAAGGACAAATGGATTCCAGGAAGTAAATGCTACATAATTCATCTGCCCTTACTTTAGATGGCTGTGGCTATAAATGGCCAGGGGGTGATTTCTCAACAAAGTTGGACATGGAGACATGGATGGATGGGTGACTTTGATTTGAATATTAAAAATGAAAGAATTTGTTTTCTCGTTTGTGATGTTTAGTTCAGCTTTAAGCTTACAATGTTGTCTTCTTTTTTCTTTTTTTTGTGCTTTTATAGTAGCCAGGTTTCTACGCTAGAAATCTCAAGTCTTTGGATTCCACTTGTATTCTGCTCTTCAGCTGACATAAAATCACGTTGGTGCCACAAGCAGCCTGACGATCTCATGTGAATTGCTATGTTGCGGACTATGAAGGGTGAGCCCAATCATCCTTTGGAGCACTGTGTTTCTGTAAATAGTCACTTGATTTGGCCAGACACAGGCCATTCTTTGCCCAGCCACTTCAGAGTTGAAGACAACCGAGATAAGCAGGTGATGACGGCTGAATCTAATAAGGTGCTGGGTCTTGAATGTCAAAAGCACCTTGACCACTTCAGCTCTAGCCGCTGTTTACCCCACACAGACCATCGCCCTTTATACGTTTCTGCAATGGTCCCTTGATTTAGCAATACATTTGTCAATACTTATTATACAAAAGTAATCATAGGCTTTTTTTTTTTTTCTAACTACAAAACTTCCTTTCAGTGTTGTCTTTAAATCATTTTTTTTTTTTTTTTTACAATTAAGGTTTCATGCACAAAGGGAATCTGTTGAGCCCCTCTGGATGCCTTTTTTTTTCTGGCCAGTAGTGGTCCGTCCATACGGGTCACAGGGGCCCCCTAATTCATGCATACGACCCCTAATCTTACATGCAGGGCGCCAGACGCATGGTTTGCAATGTTTTTTTTTTTAAGCACATCATTAGAGCCGGAAGCACTAATTGGCTTCAAAAAGGGTGGGCTCGGGGCGCACCCACTTGTGTGACAATAGCAAATTAATATTCGCTATTGTCTTCCTGATTCAGGAAGCAGGTCCTGAGACCCGATTGGCCGAGAGGTGAAGCGACCTTATCGGCTGCCCAGGAGGAAGCTGCTGACGATGAGGAGATGCAGGGAAAGCTGCCAGGAAGCCGCGGAGGAGGAGGAGACGCAGGAAGGATTCCGATGATGCCCACGACCTAGATGGGGTAAGTGCAGGGCTATGTGCGGACTGATGAACGGATAAGCAAGCAACAGGGGGGAGGGGGGGCAGACTGACTGCATGCCTGACGAGGGTGTCAGGTACTTTGGTTGCCGCCCCCTTTACCAAAGTGGAGCACCAGCAGCTTTAAAATCTGCTTTAAAAACTGGCCTATAGTCCTGTATTGCACATGCGATTGAGCACATTTAGGCACATCAAGTGTTTGAGCATTAATGGATTGCATTGGTAAGCCTATTTTATTATTTTTTATCCAGCCATTAGAATGCATTAATGCTCAAGAGCTCCAACGCGCCTACACTTGTTTAGCGATTGGGCGTGTTTAGGTGCATTAGGCATTTTGCTATTTGTCAGCTACTCACCTGAACATGAAGGTGGGGTGCAGCAGCAACAATTTACAGTCAGGTGCAATAAAAAAATTGTATTAAAGCACTACAGCAACAGTTCATAACAATCCTGGTGGGAAGACTGCCCAATCAAGTACACTCATGGTTACAGCAACATGAACAGAGCAGATTCCAGCCGGAATGACAACCACTGTAGAGAGGGGCGGAATGCAGCCTGGCCGTTTTGTGCCCAATCAGAAAAATGTGCAGAAGAGATGTGGCGGCAATAATTCACACAGTCACGTTCAGTAATAAACTTGAAATGTTGCAATGCAGCAACAGTTCACAACAATATACACAATCCTATACCCACAGTTGATCAAAAGGAAGGTGAAAACCCCCAGCAAAGCATGCTCCAATTTGCTATAGCAGGGCAAAAAAATTCTTATTGATCCCCCGAGAAGTTATCGGATTTTCCCTGGATCAACTTTACCTATAAATGTTAGTATCCAGATATATTATGTACATTTAGGAAAGAATCCAGGCCTTTTTGAAAGAAATCTACTGAACTGGACAGAACCACCGCTGGAGGGAGTCTATTCCACAATTTCACAGCTCTAAGCCCCTGTACACACGGTCGGAGATTTCGACAACCAAATCCATCGGATTTTGTCCGTCGGATTTTGCCCGTCGGATCTTGTCCGAAACTGTTGCATACACACGGTCGGACTAAGTTGTCGAAAAATCTGATCATTCAGAACGTGATGACGTAATTTCGTTACGATGGGACTATGTTCAGGCTAGTAGCCAATAGCTTTGATGTAGGAATTTGATCTGAGCATGCGTGGCACTTGGTCCGATCAAAATTCTCTACACGTGATCGGAGTATGTCCGATCGAACCAGTTGGTCGGAAAATATTTCCAACAAGTTGGAAAATTGGGTCAGACGGATATTCCGACTGAATCAGTCCAATGCATACCACACACAGTGGGATTATCCGACAATGCGGTCCGATAGGACACATTCCGACGGATTCTCCGACCGTGTGTACAAGGGCTTACTGTGAAGAAACCTTTCTGTATTTGGAGATAAAATCTTCTTTCCTCTAGACTTGAAGAGTGGCCCCTTGTCCTCTTTGATAACCTTTTTTTTTTTTTTTTTTTTTTTTTTTTCTTTTTTTGCCACATCAGTGTTTCTATACCAGAGACTAGGTTCAGCTTATCGCTCACTCGTGTCTCATTTTCCATTCCACATCATCGTAGCATATTTAGTTATTCAAATTTTAAGCTTAGTATAATCACCTAAGGATTTTGTAACATTTAATTGAAGTACAAAAGTAATAAAAAATCCCCTAGTATTTACGGGCTACACACCATGCCAGTATCTATTATCCTGGTATTCCGTATCTAATACAAATTTTTTCTCTCCCTACTCCTCCCCTCCACCCACCCCCCCTCCCCCCCTCCTATCCCCAATCTATTAGAAGACACATCTAGCAAAGGATGCCTAGTACAAATAAATAAAGGAGCTATATAGGCTAAGAGACGCCTGTTCACAATACTTTATAGGGGAATCCCCAATCTTCCCAATCCAGAACCCCATATCTTTTTAAATTTCTTACCGTTACCCTGCTTAATAAAGAAAACCCTTTCATTACCAATAGTTTTCCTTATATTATCCAACCATATATCTGATAGTGGACTAGAGCATGCCTGCCAATTCTGGGCGATTAATTTCCTTGCCTGAAACAGGCATCTAGTAACTGGTTCAAATATATTTTTAGGGATTTTATATCCCTCCGGTATAGCCAACAAGCAGGTCCTCACTGTTGCCTCTAATGTCAACCCAAATATTTCATTCACATGGTCTATAACTTGTGTCCAGTATCTGAACAGTTTCGGACACCTCCAAAACATATGAATGAAATCCCCAACCCGACCACATCTGGGGCACTGATCATTATCCCTCCATCCGTATTTTAAACATTTTCCTAGGCGTATAATATGCCTGGTGGAAAAAAAAAAGTTGAGAGGCTTTCTGTGCCGGAGAAATAGAGACCTTGGTTCCCTGTTCCATTATCCAGTCCCAGTCCGGTATGGACAACGGACCCACATCTCTCTCCCATTTCCCTTTACTTTTAATCATACCGCTTCGGTCTAGCAATTTATCTCCCAGCCTGTTATATAGGAATGAAATCAATCCTTTGAGCGTGTCCCTGGACATAATTTGAGATAACACCGGGATCTCAATCAACTGTATCTCCTGTGATCTAAATTGGGCCTGGATTGCGTGTCTGACCTGAAAATATTTATAAAGCGAATGATTCGATATAGAGAATTCAGACCTTAAGTCCGCAAATGATCTGATATCCGAATCCTGGAGCAATTGCGCTAGTTTATCTATCCCTTGGTTTACCCACTCCTTACTTTTTTCCACTTTAAATAGCTCATCTAGGTTCCTATTGTCCCATAAGGGAGCCAACACGGATACCTGTTGGTATCCCAACAGGGCCTTAGCTGTTTTCCAGATTTTAACAATCTGGGTAATCGTTGGGCAACGCATATTAAACGAATTTGCTTCAAGCGCTTCCATAAGCGTGTTATGTGGGCACCCTAACATTAATAGCCTATGGCAGGGATTGGCTTCATTTTTTGTTATTGCTCCAGCTAAGTGTTGCAGTTGAGCCGCTAGGTAGTAAAGTCTGGGATGTGGAATCGCCAACCCCCCTTCTTCCAGCGGCAGCTGCAAAGTTCGCAAACTAATCCTCGGTGGACCCTTTTTCCATATACAGGATCTAAATAAAGATTCTATTTTCTTGAACCATTTTTCCCCGATCCATAAAGGTGAATTATGGAGGACATACAAGATTTGAGGAAGCCATACCATCTTGATCAAGTTGCAGCGGCCGGCCATTGAAAGGGGGAGTCGACTCCAAATATCAGCCTTTTGTTTTAACTTTACTAGAAGGGGGGATAGATTATCATCTAAATAAGAGTTTACATCCCTAGTAATCCACACCCCCAGATATTTAAACTTCTCGACTTGTTTCAAGTTCCCGATGTCCTGGGGAGCACAAATATACCCGCTTTCCAGTGGTAATATAGCCGATTTATCCCAATTGATGGTTAATCCTGATATATAACCAAATTCTCTGATCATCTTCATTACCACTTTCAGTGAGGCTTGAGCATCCCCTAGGAAAAGTAAAATATCATCGGCAAACAATGCCATTTTTTCCTCTACCTGTCCTCTTCTAAATCCCTGTATATCAGGACTGGCCCTAATGGCGATAGCTAGCGGCTCCACCGCCATAACAAACAATAGGGGGGAGAGGGGGCACCCCTGCCTCGTGCCTCGTTCCAACAGAAATGTTTCAGAAAGCTCATTATTAATTTTAATTTTCGCTCTTGGATCCGTATATAACAGTTTTATCCATTTAATAAATTTTGGTCCAAACCCAAATCTAGTAAGCACATTAAATAGGTATGCCCATTCGAGACTGTTGAATGCTTTGGCTGCATCCAGAGTCAAAACTGCTCTGGAGCCCCCATTGTCCACCAAAACCTGTATTCAAAAAAAGTCTACGTATGTTGACACTAGTAGATCTATTCGGGATAAAACCCGACTGATCGGAATGAATGAGCTTTTGGACACTTCTTTTTAAACGTGTTGCAAGCACTTTTGCTAGAATTTTTACGTCCGACCCCAGCAACGAGATCGGGCGATATGAGGCCGGGTCCATAGAGTCTTTGTCCTCTTTAGGAATAACCACTATTGTGGCTTCCAACATCGAAGAGGGCAGAGGTCCACACTCGAAGGAATGCCTCAATGTCTCCAGCAGTTGTGGCAACAGGACCTCTCCATATCTCTTGTAGACCTCGATTGGCAAACCATCAGGTCCTGGTGCTTTTAAGTTAGTCATCCCTGCCACCGCACTTTGGAGTTCCTCAATAGTAATCGGGGCCTCCATTACTGCTAGATCTTCTACTGTTACTGTTGGCATATTCAAATTCCCCAGAAAAGCAGCTATAGCTCCCCCTTCACTCCCCCCTTGGGACTTATATAGTGAACTGTAATAGCGATAAAATACATTATTAATAGTGGATGTTTCAGACGTAGTCTCCCCCTCTGGGGTCCTAATCGCCAATATCGCTGGAGGGGCCGTATTTGCTTTGATCAGCAGGGACAGCATTCGTCCCACTCTCTCTCCCTCCCCAAAGTTTGCTTGTTTCTGCAGTATACATCTATTTTCCATCTTACGCCTAGTAATTATCTTGAATTCTTGCTGTTTATCAAGCCAAGCCTTCTGGGTAGTAGGGTTCGGGTTTATAGTATACTGTCTTTCTGTCTCTAGCACCGCCTTAGTAACTTCCTCTTCCTGTTTTTTCAATTCGGCCCTGTTCCTAGCAGTTGATTGGATAAAAAGACCTCTTAAAAAGGCTTTTAAAGAATCCCAAACAACTCCTACTGGCGCTGTACCTACATTAATATTAATAAACTCCTTTAGGTCAGTTGTCACCCGGTCCGTATCTTTCATTAATTCCAGCCAAACAGGGTCGATTTTCCATTGGCCAGAGTATTGTTTCTTACCAACACAAAGTGTCAGTATTAGGGGGGAGTGGTCCGAGATACTTCTTGGACCATATTCTATCTCATCCACTCGCGGCATCGCACTACTATTTAACAGAGCCATATCGAGTCTCGATAGTGTAGAGAAGGAAGCTGAGTAACAAGAGTATTGTCGCTCCCTCGGATACCGAGTGCGCCATGCATCGTATAAACCTGCCTCACTTAAGAAGCGGGCTAACCTCGTGGAATCTTTCACTATTGGTGTATTTACGATTGGGAACCTGTCCATAGATTTATCCAACACTTCATTAAAGTCCCCTACTACTATCACAGGGATACCAGGTTTATCTATTACAAAGGATAATAACTCATATAAAGTCTCTAATTTAAATGGAGGAGGGACATATATGTTGGCTATCACGTAGGGATTATTCTCAATTTGGCAGTATAAAAAAACATATCTACCCTTTGCATCTATACAACTATTATGGCAAAGAAACCGAACCGCCCTATCGACAAGAATACTAACCCCTCTTGCATAGGTTGAAAATACGGAATGGAACTGGGTCTGGTATTTCCGACCTTGCAGACACCGAATCGTGTCACCTGTTAAGTGCGTCTCCTGAAGACACAATAGTCCGGGTCCTTTGCCCTCTAAAGCTGACAAAACCACTTTCCTTTTGGTCGGATCTCCCAGACCCCGCACATTCCATGATACTATCTTAATTCTTTTCGCCTGCATCACCGCTTAGCGATCTGTAAATTGGTCAGATTCCTCAAAAACCATTGAAAAAATAAAAAATAAAAATAAAAATATATAAGTATATTGACACCAAAAAAGACCTTCCCCCTTCCTATCCCTTTCCTGCCAATCAACAACCCGCACATTGGGTGGTCTAAACCAAGAAAAGCAAAAGGAAGGAGAAAAAGAAAAGAGTGAAAAGTGTACAAGCATGATAATACCAAAAAATTCTCTCTCTCCCTTTTTCCCCTTAGTTTTACATATGTGTATCCTATATTCTACATACTCTACGTAATAGTGCATCTCAAAATTTGTGTATCCTTGTATTATTTTGATATACAAACATAGTAATACCAAAAAATTCTTTCTCTCCCTTTTTCCCCTTAGTTTTACATATGTGTATCCTATATTCTACATAATAGTGCATCTCAAAATTTGTGTATCCTTGTATTATTTTTGTTACTCTTCCCTTTCCCCACCTTCCCATCCCATCTCCCCCTCCTCCCCTTCTACCAAACCCCCTCCCCCACCCCCCCCCCCCCTCGCCCCATAGGGCTACCCCCTAGGGGTATACTTGTGACCTTCTCACGACACTCCCACCACTCACCCATACCAATCCTACTGGGTGCTTTCACCCAGAATCTACCCCCACTCATGGGGACCTCTTGTCCCCCACTACAAATGCTTAATTACACTCAACACACCCTTATTGCTCAACCCCAGCCCCCACCTACATTGTGCAGTATACCGGGTATAACAAATTATAACAAGTACACTCCCTATTCCTACCTACCCCCCCAAAATATATGCCCCTAGTTCCTTTGAAATCCACCCAGCTACCCTGCATTGTGCATTTATAGATCCTTTTTTGTTTCATCTAACCATTGGGATGCTTCTCCTGGCGTATTAAAAAAGAAAGTTTTCCCTAATGCATTCACCCTTAAACGCGCTGGATATAGGAGCGCATACTCTAACTTAAATTTAACCATTTCTCGTTTGACTGGTATGAATTCGGCTCTTCTTTTCTGGAGGTCAGGGGAGAAATCAGGGTACAGGGAGACCCTAGCTCCCTTATATCTGATATCTCCCCTCATTCTAGCCTCTCGTAATAGGGACACTTTATCCTGGTAATTAAGGATCTTAAGCATTATAGGCCTAGGGCGCTCCCCCACCTGGCGAGATTTTACCGGGGTACGATGTGCCCGTTCTACTGCAAATGTCGGGGTAAATGTTGCGGCCCCAAAAAGTTCTCGGAGCCACCCCTCAAGGAAACCAATCAAATTAGTCCCCTCACAGTGTTCGGGAAGGCCTAGCACTCTAATATTGCTTCTTCGGTTTCTGTTCTCCATCTCATCGAGTTTATCCGCTTGTATAGTAACTGTTTTCTTAAGTGCTTCAACTTCCTGCCTCACCGGTCTCAGCTCGTCTTCTATTGTGCCCATGCGTTCCTCAAGCTCCGTAGTTCTTAATATAGTCCTATTCAGTTCCTGCCTCATAGACAACAGTTCCTCTTTTATATGTCTTAGCTGTACATCAAAATTAGATATCGAATCTTTGCATTCCTTAATTGCATTAAAAATGTCTCTTAATGTGGGTTCTTCATCCAGATTACCTGTCGTTGGTAAATGGGAGCTAGTTGTTTCTGGATTTGTTGGCACTATTCCTAGTTTGCTTCCACCCCCTCCCTTACTGCCCCCTAATTTCGTAGCTATTGGAGTGGGGGGGTTGGCCACAGGCTGACCTTGACTCCTCCTATCGGCCGAAGAGTTTTTAATATCTTTATTATGTACATTTGCCTGCTGAGAGCTTGACTTGCTCGGAGAGACTGGGCCAGAATGAGCATAACGCTCCAGTTTTGCTGCCGCCGACGCCGAAGCCATTTGGTTAGTTTTTTCCTTGGCGGCACGCGTAATTTGTTGGCCCTCTGAGGGCGTTTGCACCTCTGGAGATCTTTTTCTTGACATAATTAAATTAATTAAATTATATGACCACGTAAATAGCCCGCCTTACAGGTAAAAAAAAAAAAAAAAAAAAAAAGGAGCCTTCAGGAGAGGGGGGATCACAATGTTATGACAACAATCCTGATGTAAAAAAGAAATCCTCCCTCATTCATCAGAGGAGACCATGCTCATTGACCCCTGACCTCCAGTTCTCGGTAGACAACCCCACAGCCAAAAACTCAGCGCCGTATTAGTAATATATTTATACTTATGTATATGTTCACATATTCACTATATATAGCCAAGGTAGCCAAGATAGAGCAAAACAGTCGATGATTTACTTCAATAATATTTTAAGGTCAAAGGAAGAGAGGGATTTATCTCAGTTGCCAATACATAGCCCCATATATCTATAGGAAAGGCATCAGGAGATCCAGAACTACCTCTCAATTCCCCATGAGATTGAACAGACAGTGAAGTTACAAATTTATTGCCACTTATCTTGGTTGCTGGTCCGTAGCCATGCAGCATTCCATCAGTCTGTGCGGAGCATCCCAGTTGTCCAGGTCTTTCTCACTCTCCCCCAAGGTTTCAGACAAGCCTCGCTGTCAATGTGGATTTCTATTCAGTTGACATTCAATCTGATAGAGGGCAGCCAGCAAAAAGAGGAGGGGGGGCGGGAGGGGGGGGGGAACTCTACACGGGAGTTCCCTCTCTCTTACAGGTCACACGCCAGGGATCCCACCGCTGAGAGCTAGTATGGATACCGGGCCCGCTGCGCGCCGTCTGCACGCCAAGCTCATTCAAAACGAAGGGAGAGGCTCTATAACGTCACAGGAGTCCAGGAGCCGCGCGAAGTCTCGCGAGATCCCCAGCGAGACTCTCGGCTCACGCTACGCCAGCCCAGCACAGGCAGCAGCACCCCCGTTCTCCAGGAAGGAGAAAAATAACAATGTACGGACTAAAAAATAGCAAGCCAAAAACGGCTCAGATCAGCATGTCAGGCATTAAGCAAATATATCCAAGCATAAACGCATATGGCATAGGAGGCTAGAAACCATACAAACACTTTGTACTAGGGGATTTTAGACGGCATCAAGTAATCCAGGGAGGGTCAACATGGGAACATCAGAGCAGGCAGGGAGCACGGGGCAGGGCAGCACCATGCTCACTCTCCACACGCCTCCACTCCCATCCACATCCGGTCACACCCCCCCCTCTTTGATAACCTTAAAGTGAATAACTGAACACAAAGTTCACTATATGGACCACTTATGTATTTGTACATGATGATCATATCCCCTCTTAATCTTCTTTTCTCAAGAGAGAATAGATTCAGTTCCTCTAATCTTTCCTCATAGCTGAGCTCCTCCATGCCTCTTATCAGTTTGGTTGCTCTTCTCTGCGCTTTCTCCAGTTCCCCAATATCCTTTTTGAGAACTGGTGCCCAAAACTGAACTGCATATTCCAGATGAGGTCTTACTAATGATTTGTACAGGGACAAAATGATATCTCTCTCTGGAGTCTTTGCTCGCTTTGGAAACTGCAGCTTGGCATTGCATGCTATTATTGAGATTATGATCTACCAAAACCCCCAGATCCTTCTCCACTATGGATCCCCCCAGTTGTACTCCCCCTAGCATGTTTGATCCATGCCTATTCTTAGCCCCCAAGTGCATAACTTTACATTTATCAACATTAAACCTCATTTGCAACTTAGTTGACCAATTAGACAGAGCATTGAGGTAGGCTTGTAAATTGGAGACATCTTGTAAGGATGTTATTCCACTGCATAGCTTTAATGTCATCTGCAGACAGAAATGTTACTTCTAATCCCAGACCCAATATCATTTATTAAGATATTAAAAAGTTAGGGTCCCAACCCCCGAACCTTGAGGTACACCACTGATAACCTTAGACCATTCAGAGTAATGCCGCATACAGACAATCGGAATTTCCGACAACCAAACTGTGAATTTTTTTCCGATGGATGTTGGCTGAAACATGTCTTGTATACACACGGTCGCACAAATGTTGTCTGAAATTCCGATCGGCTAGAACGCTCTGACGTACAACACTTACAACAGGGATAGAAAAAGGAAGTTCAATAGCCAGTGCTCCACCCTTTGGGCTCCTTCTGCTAATCTCATGTTAGTAAAAGTTTGATGAGAGACGATTCGCGCTTTTCAGCCTTGTGCTTTTCCGATCGTTACTGCTATTCAGTTTGTGCTTGTGGGTTCGTCTCTGTCCGCTCATTTCTGATTTTCAGCTCGTTCTTCTCAGATGCTTTCTGATTTTCAATGCGTTCTGTTAGTTTGTGCTGACCAGCCAACTGTTTTGAAGCCATGCGGTGTTTACGTACACGTCAAAGAGTTTGTGCTATGCGGGGGCTTGGTGTTGGGGTTCTTACTTTGACCCAAGCCCAGTCCATGAACAGGGCAAGGAGGATTTCATGGACGAAGAATTGGTTGCTCCAGTGTGACCATTTCTCGCACATGCCTTTGTTGCGGGAGATCCGTGAGAATAATCCTGATGATTTCAGGAATTATCTCCGGATGATGGACCCCGTTTTTCACCGTCTGTTGGCTTTTCTGTCCCCTTATATTATGAAGCAGGACACTTGCATGTGGCAAGCCATGACTCCTGAACAGAAGCTAGTCGCCACCTTGCGGTACTTGGCGATGGAGAGAAGTCTGCAGGACATCAAGTTCTCGACAGGCATCTCCTCCCAGGCTCTGGGAATCATTATTCCAGAGACCTGTTTTGCCCTCATTCAGGTCCTACAGAAAGACTATATTAAGTTAAGTTTTCTCCTTTAACATCACATTCTATGTATTTAATGTTTGTTAATGTATTGTATTTCTTTCATCGTTCTCTAATTACCATGATTGTAATATGCTGTGAATGTCCCCTTTATCCTCATGCTTGAATTTTTTAATGCTACTTTTTTGTCCTTCATGCATATTTGCCTTCACTAACCTCGCCAGCCTGCTATCCTTGGCCCATACAAACCTAGCCTACTCACTTAACAATGTATTTTGCCAGCTCCATTGTACTACTTTACCCTAAACACCCCCTAAAATGTGTACAAATGTTATTTTTGTCTTTAAATTCAGGGGGGGCAAGAGTTTTTTTTTAAGTCAACCGATAACAATCCTCTACCTGCTGACTTTGCCAAACCCATACACACTATACCTACCTCTTTTTTTGGTCATATTTATGGATGAATTTACCAAAGCATGTAGTGAAAGGGCCTGCCTGAATACTTTCAAATGTTACTATGTGCTTCAATTTGTACAGTGTGTATTCATATTTTTGGATTATAACACTTCTTACCTGTCCAGTGGGCTGCCAATAGTGTAAGTAAGAAGGGGCTGGCCAAAGTAACACACATTATTTATGTATTAATCTCTCAATGAAGTGGAGAGGGTTACCTGTCCAAAACATCTCCCCCACCCTAAAATTTTTAAATGGGCCATCAGTTGGGGTGAGAAATCTGATAAGTGGACCTTATATTTTGGTCTTTAACCACTTCCCGACCGCCGCACGACGATGTACGTCGACAGAATGGCACGGGCAGGCATATTGGCGTACATGTACGTCCCTGCCTTCCCGCGGGTCGGGGGCCCAATCGGGCCCCCGCCCGGTGCCCGCGGCGGTCGGTATTCGTTTGGGAGCGATCCCGGACGAGGGGACGGCCATTCATTCATGGCCACCCCCTCGCGATCGCTCCCGACGAATGAAAATGCTCCGTGACATCACTTCCTCTCCTGTAATGTAAACACAGGAGAGGAAGTGATGTAATCTCTCCTCCGTGTCGGTATTTTTCGTTCCGACACCGAGGAGAGAGGATCGGTGAGTTGCACCAACACGACACTACACAGTAGAACATGCCAGGCACACTCACACCCCCCCGATCACCCCCCCAATTACCCCTGCCCCCCAGTCACAGTGACACCAATGTCATTTTTTTTTTTTTGCATTGGTGTCATTTGTGACTGTAATAACTGTTAGGGCAGTTAGGGTTAGCCCCTTTTAGTTCTAATGTACCCCCCTAACCCCCCCAATAAAGGTTTAACCCCGTGATCACCCCCCGTCGCCAGTGTCACTAAGGCTGGGTTCACATTGCAGCGGTTTATGAGAACGAATGTGATTCGCACCGCACTGCAGTGCAAATCACATCCGATCTCTGTGCGATTCGAGTTCAGCCATTCGCCGCACCCGCCGCAAATTCGCACGGGACCCTTTTTTTGGCCCGCAGCAGAATCGGATCGCATGGGTGTTCACACCATGCGATCCGAGTTTGCAGATCGCACTGCGATATGCGAACTGATCTGGGGGTGTCATTAACATTTCACTGACCCTCCCAGCAGTTCGCATAGGGCAGTGTGAACTTCCGCTGGGAGGCATGCGATGCGGGAACCCGCCGCGCATTCGTGGCGTTCCCACATCGCTCCAGTGTGAACCCAGCCTAATAAGCGATCATTTTTCTGATCGCTGTATTAGTGTCACAGGTGACGCTAGTTAGGCAGGTAGGTATTTAGGTTCGCCGCAGCTTTTTATAGCGCCAGGGACCCCCATATACTACCGCATAAAGCCCCCTGATTGCCCCCTAGTTAACCCTTTCACCAGTGATCACCATATAACTGTTACAGGTGACGCTGGTTGGTTAGTTATTTTTTTATAGTTTCAGGGCACCCGCCATTTATTACCTAGTCTCACTAGTGTACCCCTAAATTTAGGGGTGTCTACTTTCCAAAATGGGGTCATTTGGGGGGGGGGTTGTGCCATCTTGGCATTTTATGGCCTTCAAAACTGTAACGCCCTTAGAAAGCCTGAAGGCGGTGCTTGGTTTTCGGGGCCCCGTACGCGGCTAGGCTCCCAAAAAGTCCCACATATGTGGTATCCCTGTACTCAGGAGAAGCAGCAGAATTTATTTTGGGGTGTCATTTCACATATGCCCATGGCATGCGTGAGCAATATATCATTTAGTGACAACTTTGTGAAAAAAAAAAAAAAAGTTTGTAATTTTCCCGCAACTTGTGGCAAAATATAAAATATTCCATGGACTCAACATGCCTCTCAGCAAATAGCTTGGCGTGTCTACTTTCTAAAATGGGGTCATTTGTGGGGGTTTTGTGCCATCTTGGCATTTTATGGCCTTCAAAACTGTAATAGGTAGTGAGGAGTGAAGTCAAATATTTACGCCCTTAGAAAACCTGAAGGCGGTTCTTGGTTTTCGGGGGCCCCGTACGCGGCTAGGCTCCCAAAAAATCCCACACATGTGGTATCCCCGTACTCAGGAGAAGCAGCAGAATTTATTTTGGGGTGTCATTTCACATATGCCCATAGCATGTGTGAGCAATATATCATTTAGTGACAACTTTGTGAAAAAAAAAAAAATAAATTAAAGTTTGTAATTTTTCCGCAACTTGTGGCAAAATATAAAATATTCCATGGACTCAACATGCCTCTCAGCAAATAGCTTGGGGTGTCTACTTTCTAAAATGGGGTCATTTGTGGGGGTTTTGTGCCATCTTGGCATTTTATGGCCTTCAAAACTGTAATAGGTAGTGAGAAGTGAAATCAAAAATGTACGCCCTTAGAAAGCCTGAAGGCGGTGCTTGGTTTTCGGGGCCCCGTACGCGGCTAGGCTCCCAAAAAGTCCCACATATGTGGTATCCCCGTACTCAGGAGAAGCAGCAGAATTTATTTTGGGGTGTCATTTCCCATATGCCCATGGCATGCGTGAGCAATATATCATTTAGTGACAACTTTGTGTAAAAAAAAATAAAAAATTTTTTTTTTGTCATTATTCAATCGCTTGAGGCAAAAAAATAAAATATTCAATGGGCTCAACATGCCACTTATCAATTTCCTTAGGGGGTCTACTTTCCAAAATGGGGTCATTTGGGGGGGTTTTGTACTGCCCTGCCATTTTAGCACCTCAAGAAATGAGATAGGCAGTCGTAAACTAAAAGCTGCGTAAATTCCAGAAAACGTACCTTAGTTTGTAGATGTGACAACTTTTGCGCAAACCAATAAATATACAATTATTGACTTTTTTTTTACCAAAGACATGTGGCTGAATACATTTTGGCCTAAATGTATGACTAAAATTGAGTTTATTGGATTTTTCTAATAACAAAAAGTAGAAAATATCATTTTTTTTCAAAATTTGTGGTCTTTTTACGTTTATATCGCAAAAAATAAAAATCGCAGAGGCAATCAAATACCATCAAAAGAAAGCTCTATTTGTGGGAAGAAAAGGACGCAAATTTTGTTTGGGTACAACATTGCATGACCGCGCAATTACCAGTTAAAGCAGCGCAGTGCCAAATTGTAAAAAGACCTCTGGTCATTTACCAGCAAAATGGTCCGGTCTGAAAGTGGTTAAATACTCCTTAACCACTTTCAGACCGGACCATTTTGCTGGTAAATGACCAGAGGTCTTTTTACACTTTGGCACTGCGCTGCTTTAACTGGTAATTGCGCGGTCATGCAATGTTGTACCCAAACAAAATTTGCGTCCTTTTCTTCCCACAAATAGAGCTTTCTTTTGATGGTATTTGATTGCCTCTGCGATTTTTATTTTTTGCGATATAAACGTAAAAAGACCGCAAATTTTGAAAAAAAATGATATTTTCTACTTTTTGTTATTAGAAAAATCCAATAAACTCAATTTTAGTCATACATTTAGGACAAAATGTATTCAGCCACATGTCTTTGGTAAAAAAAAAGTCAATAATTGTATATTTATTGGTTTGCGCAAAAGTTGTCACATCTACAAACTAAGGTACGTTTTCTGGAATTTACGCAGCTTTTAGTTTACGACTGCCTATCTCATTTCTTGAGGTGCTAAAATGACAGGGCAGTACAAAACCCCCCCAAATGACCCCATTTTGGAAAGTAGACCCCCTAAGGAAATTGATAAGAGGCATGTTGAGCCCATTGAATATTTTATTTTTTTGCCTCAAGCGATTGAATAATGACAAAAAAAAAATTTTTTTTTTTTTTTTACACAAAGTTGTCACTAAATGATATATTGCTCACACATGCTATGGGCGTATGTGAAATGACACCCCAAAATAAATTCTGCTGCTTCTCCTGAGTACGGGGATACCACATATGTGGGACTTTTTGGGAGCCT
Organism: Lithobates pipiens; assembly: GCF_037356315.1. Classification (NCBI taxonomy): domain Eukaryota; kingdom Metazoa; phylum Chordata; class Amphibia; order Anura; family Ranidae; genus Lithobates; species Lithobates pipiens. Next base: position 57,208,230 of record NW_027507903.1, on the reverse strand, counting down.
AGCCGCGTACAGGGCCCCGAAAACCAAGCACCGCCTTCAGGCTTTCTAAGGGCGTCAATTTTTGATTTCACGCCTCACTACCTATTACAGTTTTGAAGGCCATAAAATGCCAAGATGGCACAAAACCCCCACAAATGACCCCATTTTAGAAAGTAGACACCCCAAGCTATTTGCTGAGAGGCATGTTGAGTCCATGGAATATTTTATATTTTGCCACAAGTTGCGGGAAAATTACAAACTTTTTTTTTTTTTTTTTTTTTTTCACAAAGTTGTCACTAAATGATATATTGCTCATGCATGCCATGGGCATATGTGAAATGACACCCCAAAATAAATTCTGCTGCTTCTCCTGAGTACGGGGATACCACATATGTGGGACTTTTTGGGAGCCTAGCCGCGTACGGGGCCCCAAAAACCAAGCACCGCCTTCAGGCTTTCTAAGGGCGTTACAGTTTTGAAGGCCATAAAATGCCAAGATGGCACAAACCCCCCCCCCCCAAATGACCCCATTTTAGAAAGTAGACACCCCTAAATTTAGGGGTACACTAGTGAGACTAGGTAATAAATGGCGGGTGCCCTGAAACTATAAAAAAATAACTAACCAACCAGCGTCACCTGTAACAGTTATATGGTGATCACTGGTGAAAGGGTTAACTAGGGGGCAATCAGGGGGCTTTATGCGGTAGTATATGGGGGTCCCTGGCGCTATAAAAAGCTGCGGCGAACCTAAATACCTACCTGCCTAACTAGCGTCACCTGTGACACTAATACAGCGATCAGAAAAACGATCGCTTATTAGGCTGGGTTCACACTGGAGCGATGCGGGAACGCCACGAATCCGCGGCGGGTTCCCGCATCGCATGCCTCCCGGCGGCAGTTCACACTGCCCTATGCGAACTGCTGGGAGTGTCAGTGAAATGTTACTGACACCCCCAGATCAGTTCGCATATCGCAGTGCGATCTGCAAACTCGGATCGCATGGTGTGAACACCCATGCGATCCGATTCTGCTGCGGGCCAAAAAAAGGGTCCCGTGCGAATTTGCGGCGGGTGCGGCGGGTGTGGCGGGTGCGGCGGGTGCGGCGAATGGCTGAACTCGAATCGCACAGAGATCGGATGTGATTTGCACTGCAGTGCGGTGCGAATCACATTCGTTCTCATAAACCGCTGCAATGTGAACCCAGCCTTAGTGACACTGGCGACGGGGGGTGATCACGGGGTTAAACCTTTATTGGGGGGGTTAGGGGGGTACATTAGAACTAAAGGGGGCTAACCCTAACTGCCCTAACAGTTATTACAGTCACAAATGACACCAATGCAAAAAAAAAAAAAAAAAAAAAAAAAATGACATTGGTGTCACTGTGACTGGGGGGCAGGGGTAATTGGGGGGGTGATCGGGGGGTAAAGGGGGGGTGTGAGTGTGCCTGGCATGTTCTACTGTGTGTGGGATGTGTTGGTGCAACTCACTGATCCGCTCTCCTCCGTGTCGGAACGAAAAATACCGACACGGAGGAGAGAATACATCACTTCCTCTCCTGTGTTTACATTACAGGAGAGGAAGTGATGTCACCGGGGATTTCCATTCGTCGGGAGCGATCGCGAGGGGGTGGCCATGAATGAATGGCCGTCCCCTCGTCCGGGATCGCTCCCGAACGAAAACCGACCGCCGCAGGCACCGGGCGGGGGCCCGATCGGGCCCCCGACCCGCGGGAGGCAAAGGACGTACATATATGTGCTTATGCCTGCCCGTGCCATTCTGATGACGTACATCGGCGTGAGGCGGTCGGCAAGTGGTTAAAATTAAATGATTTCCACCCATGTTGGCCAAGAATGTCTGTGTTTAATCTCCTTGCAATGTTTTATGTTTAAAAGTACAATTTTTTTTTTTGTTTGACTCCACAGTTTCCTTTAACTCCACAGGAATAACAGACTGTGTCCCCCCAATTTGCCCAGCGGTGGGACTTTCCCAACTGCGGAGGGGCAATTGATATCAAACACATTCACATTGTGCCACCCCTCAACTCGGGGCCATACTATTATAATTACAAGGGGTTTAATAGTATTGTGATGTTGGCGATGTTGGCGATGGTGTCAGCGAAATACGAGTTTCTCTATGTGGATGAGGGGAAGAAGGGCCGGATGTCGGATGGTGGAGTTCTACAGACGGCTCCAGAGTGGTGGCTTGGGCTTGCCATCTGCAGAAGACAACGTGGCTGGTCTACCGTTTGTCTTTGTCGATGATGAAGCATTTGGGCTGGGTGATAGCCTGATACGGCCGTTCCAGATGAGGACCCTCACCCCGGACCAGAGGGTTTTTAACTACCGGCTGGCCAGAGCCAGAAGAGTGGTGGAGAATGCTTTCGGGATAATGGCCAGACGGTTCCGCCTGTTCCTGATGCCAATCAACATGGCGGAATATAAACAAAACCATATAATACTTGCATGCTGCATTCTACACAACTGTCTCAAGAGAAATGTTACATACTATGTGGCCTCAGTTGGGCCTGAGGCCGGATTTCTAGAACAAACAACAACCCTGATGGTGCTTGAAGCTGACCATCCTGGCTTGCCCCCCCCCCCCCCCCCAAGTGCTTATGAGGTCCTTCAAAAATATATGGAATACTTTGCGGATAGGGCGGCCATTGATATGCCAGCAAATGTTTGATAAACCTTTTTAAAATAAATTTTTTGATTAAAATTAAATAATATTTAATTTGATTTACTGCTTGTGCTTCTTTTAGCTGTGTCCTAGGTTTTCCAATCGGCTTTTCTTTTTAGCCATTTTGTTCAATAGTGCAAACGTAATTTTGTTGATACGGGAGGTGACAATCTCTTCTGTTGTGGGTTTGCTTCACACACAATGTTTTTGATGTTAATGTATGTAATGCATTAATGATAAATAAAACACATCCTTTTCAGCGCCATGAATTAATTGTTTTGAGTCCCCAAACTGGCCTGATTGGGGCAAATTTTAGAGCACTGTGGGGGTAATTTACTAAAGGCAAATCAACTTTGCACTACAAGTGCACTGCAAGTGCACTTGTAAGTGCACTGAAACAGCACTGAAAGTGCACTTATAGTGCAAAGTGGATTTGCCTTTAGTAAAAATTTTGTTCTGGTGTCCCACACAAGTGCTCCTGCATCCAGATGTGTAAACAGCTGCTTAGTGTCCTCTCCTTACACTGAATCAAGTTTGCATTTCATTCTAGTTACAAACCCATCTAGACAACAATGTAATAAACTTCTTTTAATACAAATAGGCATGAATAAATGTAGTTAACCTGCATCTGCCAAAAACATCGTATTAGTGGGCGAACAAACAATGTTTACTACGAACGATTATTGTGCCCACGAACTGGAAACTTGCTATTTTAAACTGTACAACAGTAAAGAAAAGCACATGGAGCAGCACAAACGTAATAATAATAATAGTAGGAACACACAACAAAATACTAACTTTTTTGCAGCACTCTCTTGATTCTTCTGTACTGATCCTGCTCCCTCAATTTGAGGTCTGACCATTGTTTCCTCAGTTGATCCTTGGATCGTCATATCCCAAAATTCTTCTGCAGACTTTTCACAACTTTAGCCATGATCTTGGCCTTTCTCACATTTGGGTTTGGGCAAATATTATAGTCGGCCCTCTTCAAGATGTCCACCATCTCTACAAAGGACATATTTGAGGCATTAAATCTTCTGGATCGGGACGTTTGTGGCTCTGGGCTTTCGTCATCCTCCTCATTGCTGCTCTCCTCTGCATGCACCTGCTCTTTCTTCGCCATGTGCGCTCCCACTGTGCCGAAAGAGAAGGGGCGGGGAATATACTAGAAAGAAGGTCAAGGGCAAGCGGAGTTTCACGGATGTGTAGTGTATATAAAGTGTAACACGCGTGCATCGTACATACGATCTGTGAGCGTAGGACGGAGTAGTATAAGCGCCGATCGTGATAACGAAGGTACAATTTTAACTTGGGGCATCAGTGGTCTATATTGCTTCTAGATTGAGGCCTATATTGGGACAAGATTAGGAGAGTTTAGCCTGACATTAGAGTTTGTCTTGTGTTGTGTCTTGCAGATAAAATGGATAGATTCAATGATCACGACTTCCTCCCCAATTAATATGTACAGAGCTGCCCAGTCTGTGGCAGGTAAAACACCCCTTTTATACTAATAAAAGAAAGAGGCAAGCAGCGCTGGATCAATTACTGGAATTGGTGAAGCCGCAGATCCCCATAGCAAACATCAACTATTTTAAGGCCAAAATTGGTGGCCTGGGGAGCACATATCATAGGAAGCGCAAGAAGGTCCAGGATTCCATAAGATCAGGAGCAGCAGCAGATGATGTTTATATCCCAAGGCTGTGGTACTATGACAGACTGCGGTTTCTGTCAGACCAGACTGAAATCAGGCCATCACTCTCAACCCTTCCTTCCACACTTCCTTCCACTCTTCCTTGCACCTCAGATGAGGCTTCAGAAGTCCAACCTAGGCCTTCCACCCAGGAAGAAGATGTGGAGGAGCCCAGCTTGAGTCATGTGTAGCATTGTTTAACATATTTCTCAAAATTGTGTTTGATTGATGAACAATAAACTAAAACTATGTCCCATTTTTATACACAGGAAAGCCTCAGCCAGGACTAGGCTGTGGAAAGTGGCAGCCAGGAGGTGGCGGGGCCCAGTAGCCTGACCGAATCGCAGGTTCCTCTGCCTTCCAACAAAATGTACCAGGAAGGGGAGGAACGTGCAGGAGTCAGTACTTTCTTTGATTCGGGAGGCTACTGCAGCCCTCAGAACCATCCCCAATCTTCAAGAGGCATATGCCTGCATGGTAGCCAGCAAAATGCAGCAAATGGAGGCGGGCCAATGCCTCTTTTGTGAGGAAGTGATCTGTCTGGCCCTAAATAAGGGGTCGCGGGGCAAAATCACAAGCAAAACCCACCTGTGAGTTGGACCATCCTCCACCACCTCCTGCCACAACTCCAACACCAGAGCCACAGGCCAGAAGCAAGCATGATAGGAAGATAAGAGTGATGGCCTTGGTTCAGTCTGGTCTGAGAAAAGATGCAGGCTGTTGTAAGACCATAGCCTCAGGACATACATGTCTCCTGCTGCTGCTCCCAATCTCTCGACGTCCTGGACTGTATTGTGCTCCCTATTAAATGGACTCAGGCTACCAATTTTGTCAAATAGTTGATGTGTGCCCTGGGATACAAAGGCTTCTGCAATTTCAACAGTTTATCCAGCACTGCCTTCATCTTTATTTTGTTTTGACCCCTAATAAATGTCTATTTTATTTTCACAAATACTTGTGTGTTTTAGTTCAAAAGATTTTGTTTGCGAGTAGACAGGTACATTTCAAAAAGACAATGTGAAATTAACAAGGGACACCAACACCAACCAATCTCTTTGAGGTTAAAAAATACAAGATAATAATGGTGTTGTGGTAACTTGACACATAAAACTATAAAAGAAGAAAAATTTAAAATCAGGAGATCTTGATTAAAAAAAACATTATTCTGGAGATCAAGCAAAAAAAGATTATTTATGAGATCACAAGAAATAATAAAGAAATCAGTTTGTCAGAACTCTGTGTAAATATGAGCAGCAAAACAACTTCATTATTATAGCATTATAAAGAAGAAGAGAATGTGCTGCATTGAAAGATTAAGAACTTTGCAGCGTGACAAATGTCAATTACGAACACTAGTTTTACCAGACCGAGCGTTTCCGTCTTGTACTTGATTCAGAGCATGCGTGGAATTTTGTGCATCGGAATTGTCTACACACGTTCAGAATTTACGACAACCATTTAAGAACCAGCTCTCAAATTTTGTTTGTCGGAAATTCCGACAAAAAATGTCCGATGGAGCCTACACATGGTCGTAATTTCCGACAACAAGCTCACAGCGAACATTTCTTGTCGGAAATTCCGACCGCATGTACGCGGCTTAAGAATCATTTACCACTACTCTCTGAATTCGTTTTTTTTTAGCCAGTTTTCTATCCATTTACAAATTGATCTTTCCAAGCCTGTAGACTTTACCATACACATGAGCTGTGTGTGGGGAACTGTGTTAAACACTTTTGAAAAATCCAAGTATACCACGTCCACAGCCACCCCTCTGTCCAAGGTTTTACTTACCTCCTCATAAAAAGAAATCAGATTTGTTTGACAACGTCTGTCTTTCATGGAATTTACTAAAGGCAGACTGTGCAAGTGTAGTCACACTCATTTTCCACAGAGCTTAGTAAATCTGGTAAAGCTTGACTTTGTAAAGAATACCCAGTTGCAAGGAAAATAAAAGAACAGCACTTTTGCTTGCACATAATTGGATAATGAAAATCAACAGATCTTTACCACATTTACTAAGGAAAATGAGTGCATCCGCACCTGCAGCGTGCACAGCCTATTTACCTTGAGCAAATCCACCCAACAGGCTTACATTGAGGGGCTTTTACAGGCTGAAAACAAAAGCCAGATGTCCTTTTTTTAAGTCCATGTTCACATCTGAGTGAAGCAACGTGTCACATTTAACATCACATGTGATAGGCGCGTTTTTTTTTTTAATGAAAGACACTCAAGTACCATTTTACCAAGTACCAAGCACGTTAAGTGCCATGCATTTTTGCATGTTTTGTCATGCTGAAGAGGCACAACTGCTACCTGCATTTGGAGTCCCGTTAAGAAAAAAATGGCACTGCAAGCGCAATATGTGTTTTAGCGTGGTTTTTATATTTTTCTTGAAATGTAGGCAAAAATGCAGATTTCTGTCTGTGTTTCCAAGTCACTCAGGTGTAAATGAAGCCTCAAGCCTGGTACACACAGTGATTGTTCTTTGTTTAGCCCAGCGGAGCTCAGGAGGACCCGCTGTACTAATTATACAACGTTGGTACAACAATCCACCTGCTGAGCTTATGTGTTCTGACCGGATGCTGGTTTGACCAGCAAGCCCATTCAATAGAAGCCTGACGTTCAGCTGGCACTTGTCAGACAGGCTGACGTACATGTTGGCCATTTTTTTTAACCGGCTGATACAGGCGGATATTTGGCCTGTGTACCAGGCTTAAGTAGTGGGGAATGTTTACCAGGCTGCTTAGTATGCAGTTGTGTCAATGTTTAAAAAACTAGGAAAATATAGAAGATAAGGAGTGATGGAAGATGTGGGATTTAATTAGTGCTGATTAGAAGTTAATCAGAGCTTATTCAGGAGAGTATTTTGTTTATTAGGAAAAAAAATCAACTTTTTTTCCTCTTTGGAGGTTTGTTGCATGTACTGTAATAACTGCAACTAAATACAGTGCAAAAAATAGTTACATTGTGGTTGATTTACTAAAGGCAAATCCACTTTGCACTAAAAGTGCACTTGGAAGTGCAGTCACTGTAGATCTGAGGGGAAGATCTGAAATGAGGGGAAGCTCTGCTGATTTTATCCTCCAATCATGCTTTTTTTTTTTTTTTTCCTTGCATGTCCTCCTCAGATCTGCAGTGACTGCACTTCCAAGCAGTGACAGAACTTTCAGGGTCGCAGCACTTCCGACTGGGCCCAGGTGTTCTGCCCCTGTGGGGGGCCCCAAGACTCGGCATCTCCCCCTGCAACTCTGGCTGTCAATTTAGAATGCAGTGGGGAGGGGGGGTGGGAGGCAGCGATCGGTAGCTCTATGGTGCCCACAAGCTGCGGGATCTCTCTGGGACTAGTAGTTATTTTTCCGACTCTATACAGTGAAGAGGGGAGGGGCCTTAGACCCTGGCATGTATCCGTGTCACTCAGTTTACAGTTTACAAGTGAGTTGACTCTGCTTCTACACTCTTGCTGATACCTGGTCGGGTCAGAGGCCCCTCCCCCTCCACTGTATACGTCTTGGGAAGAGAACTACTAGCCCCAGGGGGATCCTGCTGCTCGCCGGCACCATGGAGCTGCAGATCACCGCCTCCCACCTCCCCCCAGGTGGGGGGTGCAGAGACGTGCTGGGGGTCGTTGGTGCATAGTGGAGACCAGCCAGGTGAATGAATGAATGAATAATTTGTATAGCGCTAAAATGCGAACTGAATCGCGTCAAGGCACATGGTACATGGGAACCTCTGTAAGGGGGAAGCAGCTGTCTGGGGACCCTGATGTAAGGGGGGCCCTATAATGACCCTCATGTAATGGGGGCCTTGATATAAGGGGGGCTCTCTGGGGACCCTGATGTAAGGGGGTCCTCTGGGGACCCTGATGTAAGGGGGGGCTTTCTAGGGGCCCTGATGTAAGAGGGGACTCTCTGGGGACCCTGATGTAAGGGGGGCTCTCTGTGGACCCTGATGTAAGGGGGGGCTCTCTGGGTACCCTTATGTAAATGGTAGACTCTCTGGAGACCCTGCAGAGCAGCTGCGGAGTGGCTTGCACAGGAGTCCTGGCTCCATTTCAGGGTTGAAATCAGGCGAATTCAGGCAGAAATTCAGCCCTGATTCGTTCCTGAAACGGAGAACAGGACCTGCTCATAAGAGCTTACAATCTAATAGGGTGAGGCAAGTGGTACAAAAGGTTATAAATGTGGGGGATGAGCTGATAGATGTGATGAAAATTAGTTGGAGGTGTGATGGACTTCCCTGAAGAGATGAGTTTTCAGGGATCGCCTGAAGGCAGCCAGAGAAGGAGAGAGCCGGACAGATTGATGTAGAGAGTTCCAGAGGACGGGAGAGGCTCTGGAGAAGTCCTGGAGAATATCCTTATGATGCCTGGCTACGTTCTTTCCACCCTACCATGTTGACTGGACAAAAAATGCTATTTTGTTCATATCCTTTTGATGCTCCAGAGTTGTTACATAATGCTACCTCAGTTACCGTTTATTTTTCCATAAACTTGTTCTGTACAATGACAGGTATTATTGTAAGGGAAAACCCTTACATACTGAGATTTGTTTTGTTTTATGTTATCTCGTTTACATACAGAATGTTCATTATATATCATCTTGCTCCCAGCAGGGAAACCTGTCTCACGATGTCTGATGATCTCTACATGATGTCATGGTCTGTTTATTATGTTCTATTTCCTAAATAAAGTTCTTTAAAAAAAACCTTCAGCCTTTAGAACCACTTGTCTTGTATTGGCAACACGTGCGGCTCCCCAGGCACAAGAAAGAAAGTGCTGGGGATTGTACACCTCAGCACACACTGCTAAGCATTTGTGTGCATGAAGTCTTAGCCCTTGTACACACGGTCGGACATACCGATGGACAATGTGTGGGCTCCATCGGACTGTTTCCGAGTATCTGACGGACCAAGTTTTCCAGCTGGGCTGGGCTATAAAATTTTCCACCTGAATGTAGTCCCATCCTAACGAAGTAACATCATCACCTTAAGTACGATCGGATTTTCTGACAACTTTGTCCGACTGTGTGTATTCAACAGTTTTGGACAAAATCCGTCGGACAAAATCCATTCAGACGAAATCCGACGGATTTGGTTGTCTGAATGTCCGACCGTGTGTACAAGGGCTAATAAATAGTTGTTGAACTTTTGAAAGTTTTTACCTTAGCGGCAAAGCTGTATCCTGGCCTAGCACGTTGCAGCGGGGGCAGCTCCTGCTCTGCTCTGCACGGCTTGCGCTACACTGTTCGTGTAGCGCCAGTCTTATTGGGCGGATTGGGCTGAGAGGCAAAGTGTAAAGTCGCCGCACTGCTTCCAGTATGCAGGCCAGCATTCTGCAACTATGGGGATGGTGTGCCGCTTCTAAATTTGACTGTTCTATCATCCTGGACCACAAACCTAAAGCCCCATACACACTATCAGTTTTTCTTCTGAGTTTTTCCTTCAGATTTACTAAAACCCTATAATATGAGGTCAAACCTTAGTTTCAATTTCTATGCAATCAGGCAGGCCCTTGTACTACATGGTTTTGGTAAACCTGAAGGAAAAACTCAGCAGAGAAACAGTGTGTATGGGGCTTTACTCACTGTGCTATATGTTTTCTGCTGCACCATTGGCATGGTTATATCTTCTTAGTCCTCTCCATAAAATTATCAGAAATTAAAGTAGAACTATAGGCAACACTTTTTATTTTCATTTTGGATAGAATAAGGCAGGGTTATAGCCAGTGATGTATGTAACTCAGTTAAAATAAATGGAGTTACTTAATGCAGTTACTTTAGAGGGTAACGAGTAATCTAACTGATTACTCTTCCCCTCATGGTAACTCAGTTCCCATTACTTGGTCGGCGTTACCGCGATTACATCTACCGCCTGCGAGGCCCGCCGTGGCCGCACTGCCTGGCCGTTCATTCGGCCAGGCAGGGGGACTTTTGCCCGCTGAGCTGAGAAGAGGCTGAGACTCAGAGAGACTGTCTGGACCGCCCCATCCCGCCCCGCCTATCCAGAGAGAGAATGTATGGAGGCGGGACGGACACTGAAAAATGCATTAAGCTGACCAACTGACACCAGTCGAATAAAGGGGAGGGTCTCTCTCTCTCTCCCCATGAGGAAAGGCATCCCTGCAGGCATTCAAGTAAGCGACTGTCTGACGATTCGAATTGCAGTGCAATCGATCCATCCCAAGTCCTCCACCACCTCTGCTTCTTACTGATCTCATCCCTACCCACCCACCCACCATCACTTCTACAACAGAGATGATGGGGGGATAGGGTAGGGATGAGATTAGTGGTGGTGGAGGATGGGATCAGTAAGAGGCAGAGGTGGTGGTGGGAGAGGATGGCACCACCACCGCTGCCACCCCCCCAAGTACCACCGCTGCTACCCCCCAAGTACTGTAAACCACCACCACTGCCACCCCCCAAGTACCACTGCTGTCATCCTTCAAGTACCACCGCTGCCACTCCTCAAGTTCCACTGCTGCCACCCCCTCAACTACCACTCCTGCCACCCCTGTCACAGTTACTGAGTAACTAATTACTTTTCCAATGTAGTAACCAAGCTACTAATACAATTACTTTTTGGGAGAAGTAATTTGTAACTTAACTAATTACTTTTTTAAAGTAAGATGACCAACACTGGTTATAGCCCCTGTCAGTTTATTTTTTACCATTCCAGTCCCTTTGCAGAGATTTCCCTTCACTTCCTGCCCCATAGCCAAACAGGAAGTAAGAGGAAATATATGCAAATGAAGGTAATCCATTACCCGCCCCCCTGCAGGCCCTCAGAAATAATGTCCCCACTCAAAAATGGCAGGGGCGGGTCTTAAAAAGCAAGGGGTGTGGCCTTGACAGGAAGGGGTGGGTCATATTTAAATTAGGGGGTGCAAGAGTTTAGCCAGGCCTAGGGCAGCACAAAACCTAAATACACTACTGCTTAGAGGTATTCTTAGAATAATTTTGAGGTCTAAGAGATCCCCCCCTAAAAAAAAAAAATGTTTGGGATCAGTGGGAAAATGCACCTTACATGGTTGGTGGGAAGAATGCCAGACAGCTAAAAAGTTAATTGGTGTCATGCAATTACTCTGCCAAGTGGCATTGGCCCAAAACAATGCAGGAACCATCAAATGGGATGTCAATCAGGCACAGCTGAAGGAAACCCTAGCAAACTTCTGAGGAACCTTGGTTGAGAATGGCTGGCCTAAACAGTAAACAGTCTTTGTATCTATGTGTAGCGGTACCCCAGTAGGGGCTGCTGGATAATGTGGTCGACCTGTCACACTGCCCAGCCTGGCATTCACTTCCCAGTCTTTTTATTTCCAGTGTATCTTATTGTGTGATTTTGAACTTGGATAGGGTAAAGGAAATTATGGGATACCTAGAATCAATAATGGAATCAATAGGATGATCAGTTGGAACCTCTATTTACACTGCTAGAGTTCCAGTTTCCTCCAGCACAATGCTTATTTATAGACTGTCCATCTCTCTCCTGTTTAATACTTGGTTCCTGGTACAGCTAGTACATGATAGGCCCAACTCTGACTGGCAGGCCTTAGCAACTGCCATTTGCAGGCAGGGACTGTGGGCCCCTGTAGCCTCCCTGGATTTTTGAATCTCAAATCGGTACATTGTTTTGTATAGAAATTTGGCGTTTTATATTGTAGGTCTGTAATTATTAGTACTAACACACTTAAATCTGTCCAAACAAGAGTCTAGTAGACAGGGGCGGACTGACAACTCATGGGGCCCCCGGGCAATAGGAAATTATAGGGCCCCCAGGCAATAGATTATGGGGCCACACAGTATAGACACACAATACACACAATACACACACACAGTATACACACAGTATACACACACATGCACACAGTATACACACACAGACACGCACATAGTATACACACAGTATACACGCACACACACACACACACACACACACACAGAATACACACACAGACACACACACAGTGTACACACAGTATACACACACAGAATACACATACACACACTGAAAAGGTACTGGAGAGGCGGGGCAGCTATAATCTTGGGATTTTTTTAAAAAACACTGATTTTTACATACTGTCCCTGGTTTTATTGAGGCTGGCAACACTGATGGGGCCCCTTAGTGGCATGGGGTCCTCGGGCAGTGCCCGAGAGCCCAAATAAATGGTCAGTCCACCCCTGCTAGTAGACATCCCGGGTATGGTAAACTTTGAAACACAAAATCATAAATTATAATATAATAAATAACTATAAATAATTATAAAAAAATAATAATAATAAAATGAATGTTGCCACAATTCACTATCACTCAATTCTACAAGTGTTCTAATTTACTATTGCTGTTTTCTATCTGGTCTAAAACCACTTTTGACGTAAGGGACATTTTTTGGTTGCTATGGACAATCTCAAGTTTCCAGGCAGAAAGAACAGTATATATAATATAAAACTGCATGCAGGCCACTGGACAAACCACTAGGGACAAAGAGGATGTGAAATAATTTGATACAGTAATGTAATCTGTAAGATTACAGTGTACTGTATGTGTTATGTTTTTTGTACTTTTTGAATTTGCCACTGGGCTCTGCCCCATGCATCGCAACGCTCGCAGGGAATGAAGCCCAGAACACAGAGCATCGGATGGAGGATCCAACGGGGGACACAGCAGGGGGACATCGCAAGATCCAGGGGACAAGGTAAGTATGCTGTACCAGGATTCTGCGAAGCATTTCCGAGTGGTGCTTGGGGTTACCCCTAATGGTACTGAAATTGAATCCAAAGCCACACTCGGGAATAGCGCCAGGAGGGTTAATGTAGCAATAAATAGTGAATGAAAAATCCTTTAATGCTAGCTGTCCCTTGGTAGACTACTGCTCCCAGTCAGTCCTCTTTAGGCCCTGTCAGCCCTCCTGGCTGCAGCTGCCCAACTCCACTGCCCATGGCACCACAGTCTCTCCCACTGGCTTTACATCCATCTCAGACTACACTCTCCCAGTCCACTCTGGCATGCCTCCCCAGCTTTCCCAACTGTGCCTGTCACTCACCAGCCCTCCTGGCTGCACTCTGGTGGATCCCTCCTGGAGACTTGCCCGGCAACACTAGCTCCCGTTGTCTTTCTCGGTTCCTCTCTGTGCCTCTTGTCCAGATCCTTCTTTGTTTCTCAGCAAGACTCCAACAACCTAGTGCTCCATCTCTAGCTTCTTCCACCCGACAACTCCTCCCCAGCTGGGCTGACCCTGGGTATATCAAGGAGGCCTGCCCCTGACAATCCTCTTGGGGATTGGTCAGGGTTCCCTGAGACACCACAGACAGCTCTCTTCCCCTCCTTCCTTCTAGAATCCTCTAGAAGCAGAAGGGAGGTAACCGAAATACGATGCTATCTGTGAGTCACTAGCTTACACTGAGCCACTCCCAGCCCACACAGATCAAAACGAACAGCTAGGCCTGAGTAAATTTACCTGCACTTGCAAAAATCCTACTTCTAGCCCCTACCTAAAAGTAGAGGGTGTTACATATATGTAGACTATTTTCCAAGTTTGTACACTTACTTAAAGTATATCCAAGGCCTCATTCGCACATGTGCTGAGGCCTGTACAAAGTGACTATATTATTGAATAGAGACACAGAGGCTGTATCCGCGCATCCGAGTTTGACAGCTATGCAGGGCAGGGTGCTCAGCCATGAATGCAGACAGTGTGAATCTACCCGTTAACAGGAAGTAAGAGCAAATCACTGCAAAAGGAGGAAAATCCTTCTTAGGCCGCGTACACACGGGCGGACTGTTCGCCCAACTTAGTCCGCTGAACAGTGTTTCAGCGGACAGTCCGCTCGTGTGTGGGCTTCAGCGGACTGTTTCAGCGGACAGTCTGACGAACAAAGTTTTTCGGAATTTCTGTAAGACAGTCCGCTGAAACTTGGTTTCAGCGGACAGTCCGCTCGTGTGTAGGCTTGTTCGACAAACTAAGTTTCGCGCATGCTCAGAAAGGATTTTACACAGCGAAGGTTGCATTGCAGTGTATTGGACGTCGAATTTCTCGTCCCGTCGTACGTGCCGTTCACGTCATCGCGCACGCTTTCAGCGGACTGTTCGTTCATCGTGTGTGGTCAAGTCCGTTCATGCAAATTTTGAGCGGACTGTTTGTCGGATTGTTTGACGAACTAAGTTGGGCGAACAACCCGCCCGTGTGTACGCGGCCTTAGACAGATGTTACCGGAGTAAGTGTCCCAATTTGAAGGCTATTATGGTGAATTGTAAACACTTTTAGTCCTGGTGACTGTGGTCACCACAGGAAATAGAAAGACTGAATCTACCAATCTACCTAATGGGTACACAGACTAAAATGAAAAGTGATAGTGATTCTAACCACTCAAAACTGTATCCAAAGCTTAAAAAATCTCAATAAAATTGAACTTCAGGCATTTTTGCGCTAAAAATAGCGCCTGAAAAATGCCTCTCCAGCCATCCCAGTGTGAAAGCTGGAGTGCTTTCACACTGGAGTGGTGCGCTTGCAGAACGAGAAAAAAAGTTCTGCATCTTTGGGGTGTTGCGGGAGTGGTAAATTCACAGCTCCTAAAGCACCCTTGCCATTGAAACAAATGGCCATCGCTGCCGTAGTGCCTGAAAAGTGCTTCGGCAGTGGCACTTTGTAGGCATCTTTAACCCTTTGTTCAGCCGCTAGCGGGGGTCAAAAGTGCCGCAAAACTACGGTAAGGCACCGCCGCCTCCCCAACCCAGTGTGAAAGTGCCCTAAGAACAGGTGCACAACTAGGCACCTCACACATTAATACTCTGGACCAGGAGCGCCCAGTCCACTAGGGGCGACCCCCCCCCCCTAGCTTGCCGGCGGAGATGAATGTAGGGTGCCAGACTCATACTTTTGTATGAGTTTGTTTTTTTCAAGCAAAATGATTAGAGCTTGAAGCTCTAACTGGCTTGAAAAAGGTTGGGCTTGGGGTGCAGCCACCAATAGTGATCTTATAATGAATAGATAAATACATACACAAATATGCAAAACAAATGCGACTCATGATCATATAAAACGTATAATCATATTGCATATTGGCCACTGTTGGTGGCTAGTATGGTGCTATCCATATGTTTATATCATTTGCTCAATTCATGAATATATTGGATGCATGCGGAGGCCCAATCCTGCCCAGAGGGTGTGTTGGAGACGCCCCCATCTGACAATTGCCATGTGACTTTTCTATTTAAGAGGGGTGCAGGAAATAGTCTATCTGGCTCTGTGGAAGAGGCTAGTCCTCGAAACGTGTTAGCCCATTGGATCTGCACATTCTCCTGTCCCATGATATGATGTTTCGTGGACTGGATGATGCTGTGCTATGTGATGAGCTTTGATGCAATTACCATTCTGTGAGTATAATACTTACCACTTTTTACATTAATAAAGCTATGGTTTTAGGATAATGCACTAGGTCGGTGTACCCTCTCTCTCTCTTCTTTTGTGCTTTCTGTGCAGCTTTGAACCTAGGCACAGTTGCAGTTGCACAGTATTGCTAAGAATATTACCATGTTGCTTTTATAATGCAGGTCACTCAAGGTCCTCCTTAGCTTAGACCATCAGCTACAACATCATTGATTAGCCTCCTGAGATTAATCAATGAATAATATAGGGAAGGAGAACTTGTCACGCAATCTTGTGTTCTTTAATTCCTAAGGACTGGTGCTGGTCAGTGGAGCTATTGCATTCTCTCAGGTCTTGGTTAGTTGCTTTGCATTGTGGGCATATTGATTTATTTCAGGTCATTTGGGGCTATGGAACGAATGGTTCATTTTTGTGCTTTTATTGGAAGAGAAATTTAAAAATATGCATAGATATCACAGATCTACTGATAATGTACAGTTTGTTTGCATATTATTTATATTTCTTTTTACATGTCATACTCTGTTCCACTTCCACATATTGATTGATCAAATTTAGTTGCAAACCAAAGGCTGACATTTACTGCCTGACTATAGCTTTACTTTACAGAAACCTCAGCATTTCTGAGTGTCTCTAAAAGCAGCCATCTGCTTAGGCTTCCCTACTTAAACTTCATCATTGAAGTAAATGCACTCATACCCTTACACATAATGGCTTAAATTATACTGACCAGGGCAGCAAATCCCTGGACATCTTAAAACCAAGGAAAACTCTATTCCATAACAGCAGAAACATTTTCCACATGTGTGGAAACATAGTATAGTGGTGGAAGAAAAAAATGGCCCATAGAGTCTTTTTTTTTTCATGTCTAATCTTTCTTGGGTAATATCAAATTGGAAAGCAAAAACAGCTATGGTGTAATAAGACTTTCCAAGTCACATTAGTTTATCAGTGTTTTAGGACACAGAAGTGACTTTGTTTTGCTTTTTGTTACTATAGCAAACTTTTTCCGCCATGGGAAGTATACAATATTAACATATTTTAGGGCTGCTTCATTGAAATCTGACCCAGATAGCAAGCAATTTTACTGCAAGTTCGAAAATGATTTGCTAAGCTATTGCTGAACTTGCCGGGCTTCACAAGTTTGTTGCACAATTGCAGCAAGTCCGTATTGTATGACTCCAGATCATCTTTCTTTGCAAACTTTCTTCAAGTCTGCTGCAAGTTCTGGTTCATTTGTGTTGTGCAATAGTCATCCCACCACAGGGGTCACTGTGTCTGAATTTTCATGCTGTAGATGTGCAGAGCTCTTGCTGTAGACTCACCACTGCAACTTTGCTCTTGCTAGAGACTTGCCCTGCAAATTTGATACTTGTACTTTAAGTGCTCTGCAAGTGTACAACTTGCCAGTGAAAATATGCAGCAAGTTAGCAGACTTACAATTCAACACTGTCACCAATGTGTGGTAAGTTATCCTTGCTACCTGGGTAGGTGATTAAGAAGAGAACTTGGCAACCAGGCCAATAATTTGGCTATATCTGTCATCCTGGTAACTGCCAAAGCTGTCAAGTTTTAATTGTAAAGCCTGGTACACACTATACTGTAGGTTTATTCCATTCAACCCAGCGTGTTGAACGAAAAAAAAAATAACTGTCAGCTCCGGTCATAGCCGCTGTACTCACTATGCAAAGTAAGTACAGTGATCTCCCCCACTGAGCAATTGTGTTCTGATAGGGCTCTCTGCCATTGGCTGAGAGCAATGACCGGGAGTCGGTTGGCTGCTGGTTTTCCAGCATGCTCATCGGACAGAAGCCAGCCAAACTTTTGGTTTCTGTCTGACAGACCGACATAGACACGGGCCGAACGACGGACGTTTATTTTTAAGCGGCAAATGTCTCCCGAAATTCGGCCCTTATCAGGGTTGCCAACGTCCTGCAGCATTTTTTACTGACAAAACATGGAAAATTTACTAGCGGAGCAAATTTTTTACTGGCGACCTGAGAAATTACAACTCATTGAAAACTAACATAGTGAATATTTGAACAGTATAAACATGATATGGAAACACTGACAATACCTGTACCAAAGTAATTTGCTTAATTTACACTTAAAAAGTCAACACCGCATGAAAATATCAGCCCCTGATATTTACTGGCATATGTAAAAAAATCACCGATTTTTACAAACTGTCAGTAAATATGCTGGCGGTTGGCAACCCTGGCCCTTGTGTACAAAGCTTTAGATTGGCCTAATCTCATTTCAAAATACTAAGGATTTTCTTGTACTACTCAGGTATAATAAGCTGTGGCAAGCAACTGGCATCTTTTTGATCAGTCAAGCTACAATTCAGCTATTAAAGTGTGTGTAAACTCTATTTCCATTTTTGGCAGTGGCTGACAACACTAGCCACTGCCTTGCAGTTAGCAGCAGAATTGTCAGCCTGTCGTTTTCCCATCTTCAGGCGGTCATTGCATTGCCTATGCCTAACTGAGAGAGCTTGCAGGGCAGGCTGACCACACTACTGCTAAGTTCTAAGTGACTTGAAATTCTCAGCTTTCAACATGATGTACTATACTGGTAATGTTTTCAGGTAAGAAACCTTGCCGAGGATTAGCACAAAAAAGTATTTGCTTATGTGGGAGGGTTAGTTTAAGCTAGTGCTGTCCACTTAACAGAATGTTTTTTTAGGGCTGTTTTCCCCACTTCAAACATAGGGTTATCCTTGCAGGAGTTTTCTTCTATATATCCTTTATATATCCTTTGTTGGCAATGACAGAGGTCAAACGTTTTCTGTAAGTCTTCATAAGGCTGTCACACACTGTTGCTGGTATGTTGGCCTCCATGTCCTCCTCTAGAGCAGTGATGTTTTGGGGCTGTCACTGGGCAACACGGACTTTCAACTCCCTCCAAAGGTTTTCTATGGGGTTGAGATCCGGAGACTGGCTAGGCCACTCCAGGACCTTGAAATGTTTCTTAGGAAGTCACTCCTTCGTTGCCTGGGCGGTGTGTTTGGAATCATTGTCATGCTGAATGACCCAGCTATGTTTCATCTTCAATGCCCTTGCTGAGGTTTGCACTCAAAATCTCACAATACTTGGCCCCATTCATTCTGCCATGTACACGGATCAGTCATCCTGTTCCCTTTGCAAATAAACAGCCCCAAAGAATGATGTTGCCACCCCCATGCTTCACAGTAGGTATGGTGTTCTTCGGCTGCAACTCAGCATTCTCTCTCCTCCAAACACAATGAGTTGTGTTTCTACCAAACAATTCTACTTTGGTTTCATCTGACCATATGACATTTTCCCAATCCTCTTCTCGATCATCCAAATGTTCTCTAGCAAACCTCAGACGGGCCCAGACATGTACTGGCTTAAGTAGGGGGACACATCTGGCACTGCAGGATCTGAGTCCCTGGCGGCATAGTGTGTTACTGATGGTAGCCTTTGTTATGTTGGTCCCAGCTCTCTGTAGGTCATTCACTAGTTCCCCCCGTGTGGTTCTGGGATTTTTGCTCACTGTTCTTGTGATCATTTTGATGGGGTGAGATCTTGTGTGGAGCCCCAGATCGAGGGAGATTATCAGTGGTCTTGTATGTCTTCCATTTTCTAATTATTGCTCCCACAGTTGTTTTTTTCACACCAATCTGCTTGCCTATTGCAGATTCCCAGCCTGGTGCAGGTCTACAATTTTGTTTCTGGTGTCCTTCGACAACTCTTTGGTCTTCACCATAGTGCAGTTTGGAGTGTGACTGTTTGAGGTTGTGGACAGGTGTCTTTTATACTGATAACAAGTTCAAACAGGTGCCATTAATACAGGTAATGAGTGGAGGACAGAGGAGCCTCTTAACCACTTCAGGACCGCCGTATTGCCATTGTACGTCAGCACAATGGCACAGGCAGGCAGAATCACGTACATCTACGTGATTGCCTTCCAGCGGGTGGGGGGTCCCATCGGACCCCCTCCCGCTGGTTACGGCGGTCCGATTCGGTGCAGGAGCGCTCCGTGATGAGGGGATGGCCGTTCGTTTTCGGCCACCCCCTCTGGATCGCTCCTGGCCAATGAGAAGCTTCCTCCCCTGTGTATTGTTTACACAGGAAGGAGGAAGTGATGTCATTCTCCTCGGGGCGGTCTTTTTGACCGGACTACGAGGAGAAGAGTAAAAGTAAGTGTGCACCAACACTACACTGACATGTAGGTACACACAGGCACACAAACCCCCCCCGATCCCCCCCCCCGATCGCCCCCCGATCCCCCCCCGCCCCCCCTCCCCCCCCAGTCACAGTGTCACTGATTGCATTGATCATTTCTTTACTGATCAATGCATTCAGTGTCAGTTGTGACAGTAAAAACTGTCAGGACAGTTAGTGTTAGGTCCAGGGTAGCCCCCTATCACCCCCCAATAAAGATTTAACCCCCTGATTGCCCCTAGAGTTAACCCTTTCACCCCCTTTTGCCAGTGTCACTAAGCGATCATTTTTCTGATCGCTGCATGTGTTGCTAGTGTCGCTAGGTAGCTAGTTATTTTTTTAGGTTCACCGCCAGGTTTTTATATCGCTAGGTACCCCGATATACTACCCAATAATGTTTTTAACCCCCTGATTGCCGCTAGTTAACCCTTTCACCCCCTTTTGCCAGTGTCACTAAGCGATCGTTTTTCTGATCGCTGCATTAGTGTCGCTACAGTCGCTAGGTAGCTAGTTATTTTTTTAGGTTCACCGCCAGGTTTTTATAGCGCTAGGTACCCCGATATACTACCCAATAATGTTTTTAACCCCCTGATTGCCGCTAGTTAACCCTTTCACCCCCTTTTGCCAGTGTCACTAAGCGATCATTTTTCTGATCGCTGCATGTGTCGCTAGGTAGCTAGTTATTTTTTTAGGTTCACCGCCAGGTTTTTATATCGCTAGGTACCCCGATATACTACCCAATAATGTTTTTAACCCCCTGATTGCCGCTAGTTAACCCTTTCACCCCCTTTTGCCAGTGTCACTAAGCGATCGTTTTTCTGATCGCTGCATTAGTGTCGCTACAGTCGCTAGGTAGCTAGTTATTTTTTTAGGTTCACCGCCAGGTTTTTATAGCGCTAGGTACCCCGATATACTACCCAATAATGGTTTTAACCCCCTGATTTCCGCTAGTTAACCCTTTCACCCCCTTTTGCCAGTGTCACTAAGCGATAATTTTTCTGAACGCTGCATCAGTGTCGCTAGTGTCGCTAGGTAGCTAGTTAACTAGGCTCCCAAAAAGTCCCCCACATGTGGTATCCCCGTACTCGGGAGAAGCAGCAGAATTTATTTTGGGGTGTAATTTGACTTCTGCCCATAGCATGTGTGAGCAATATATCATTTAGTGACAACTTTGTGCAAAAAAAAAAAAGTTTGTAATATTCCCGCAACTTTTGGCAAAATATAAAATATTCCATGGACTCAACATGCCTCTCAGTAAATAGCTTGGGGTGTCTACTTTCCAAAATGGGGTCATTTGGGGGGGTTTTGTGCTATTTTGGCATTTTATGGCCTTCGAAACTGTGATAGGTAGTGAGGAGTTAAATCAAAAATTTGCACCCTTAGAAATCCTGAAGGTGGTGATTGGTTTTCGGGGTGCCGTGCGCGACTAGACTCCCAAAAAGTCCCACACATGTGGTATCCCCGTACTCGGGAGAAGCAGCAGAATGTATTTTGGGGTGTCATTTCACATATAACCATGGCATGTGTGAGCAATATATCATTTAGTGACAACTTTTTGTAAAAAAAAATTTTTATTTATTTTTTTGTCATTATTCAATCCCTTAGGACAAAAAAAATAAATATTCAATGGGCTCAACATACCCATCAGCAATTTCCTTGGGGTGTCTACTTTCCAAAATGGGGTCATTTGGGGGGGATTTGTACTGCCCTGCCATTTTAGCACCTCAAGAAATGAGATCGGCAGTCATAAATTAAAAGCTGTGTAAATTCCAGAAAATGTACTCTAGTTTGTAGACGCTATAACTTTTGCGCAAACCAAAAAATATACGCTTATTGACATTTTTTTTACTAAAGACATGTGGCTGAATAAATTTTGCCCTCAATGTATGACTAAAATTTAGTTTATTCGATTTTTCTTATAACAAAAAGAAGAAAATATCTTTTTTTTTCAAAATTTTCGCTCTTTTTTCATTTATATCGCAAAAAAAAAAAATCGCAGAGGCAATCAAATACCATCAAAAGAAAGCTCTATTTGTGGGAAGAAAAGGACGCAAATTTCGTTTGGGTGCAATATTGCATGACCGTGCAATTACCAGTTAAAGCAGCGCAGTGCGAAATTGCAAAAAGACCTCTGGTCCTTAAGGTGTTTATTGGTCCGGAACTGAAGTGGTTAAAGAAGAAGATACAGGTCTGTGAGAGCCAGAAATCTTGCTTGTTTGTAGGTGACCAAATACTTATTTTCCACCATAATTTGCAAATAAATTATTTAAAAAAGAATCTGTGATTGTCTGGATTTGTTTACACATTTTGTCTCTCATAGTTGAGGTATACCTATGATGACAATTACAGGCCTCTCTCATCTTTTTAAGTGGGAGAACTTGCACAATTGGTGGCTGATTAAATACCTTTTTTCCCCACTGTATATACATTGAGGTTTGCAAGTGGTTTACCAGGATTATGGCTGAAGATTACAGCGAGAGCAAACATTCTAGCGCTAGATCTCCTCTGTAACTATAAATAGGTAACCTGTAAAGGTGTTTAAAGCTTTGTCTATGGATATTTTAATGTCGTCATCTATGCCCAGTTTTAGTTTTCTATTTACTCGCCGTAACATCATCTTTCACATTATACAAAAAAATTGGAGTACATATTGTGCTTTGTTTTTTTTAATTCAATAAAGTGCTTTTGTAAAAAAAAAAAAAAAAAAGCCCAAATACTGATTGATATTAAAAAATTGCAGCAATCAACATTTTATTGCCTAGGATCTCTGCTAAAAAAATATAAATATGCTGTATAATGTTTGGGGGTTATAAGTACCGTATTCATCAGCTTATAACAAGTACAGGCGTAAAACACGCACCTTAATTTTAAGAGGGACGTTTCAGGAAAAAAACTTACATTTTAAATAAATAATTTTTTAAGCAAAATAAGGGTCAGTGCCCATCAATGCCACCTTATCAGCATCACCATCTGCAGCCTCGCCATTGCCCATTAAGGAAGCCTAATCAGTGCTCATCTGCAGCCTCACCATTGCCCATCGTTGCAGCCTGATCAGTGCTCATCTGCAGCCTTGCCCATCATTGCAGCCTTGCCCATTATTGTAGCCTTATCAGTACCCATCTGCAGCCTTGCCCATCATTGCAGCCTGTCTAGTGCTCATCTTCATCCTTGTCCATCATTGCAGCATGATCGGTGCCCATCTCCAGCCTTGTCCATCATTGTAGCATGATCAGTGCCCATCTCCAGCCTTGCCCATCATTGCAGCCTGATCAGTGCTCATCTGCAGCCTTGCCCATTATTGCAGCCTGATCAGTGCCCATCTCCAGCCTTGTAAATCATTGCATCATGATCAGTGCCCATCTCTAGCCTTGTCTATCATTGCAGCCTGATCAGTGCCCATCTGCAGCCTTGACCATCATTGCAGCCTAATCAGTGCCCATGTGCAGCCTGATCAGTGCCCATCTGCAGCTTTGCCCATCATTGCAGCCTTGTTATTGCCGAAAATAGACAGAGCCGGATCACCTGTGTACTCAGCTCGGCTCACAATCACGCCCCGTCCTGCCCCTTGGCCCGGCTCCTATGATGTTCATAACACCGGTCCAATGGCGGGACTTCAATGTTAGGCGGCGAGACTGGGCGTGACTGCAAGCCGAACTGAGCCGAGCCGAGTACACAGGAGATCGCGGCTCTATCTATTTAGGCGGTGCTCGCTCCCTCCTTCCCCTCCGAGGCAGCCCTATATCTGCGTAAAACACGCACACATGATTTTCCCCTGGTTTTAAGGGAGGATAAAAGTGTGTGTTATACGTCAATAAATTGAGTAATTTTTGAGCAAAAATTCTGATTTAAACTTGTAAACAAAAAGTGGCAGAAAAGGCCTGGTTGGCAAGTGGTTACTAGGGCAGAGCAAAGTGCAAGTAACCATGACAACCAATAAGAAGTTTGATTCATACTTTACGATGCAGAAAATTATGGAATGTGATACGTACAGCTGCATTTGTAGATAGTTATTGCACTTTCCACTAGAATAATAAATAGAAAAAGAGAAATAAAAAGTGAGTTCTATGGGACAGAATTCATATAAAAGATGCAGCATATATGAAATGCTTTCTGAACGATTTTATAAATAATCCTATAATGAATAGTAGTTTTTTTTCTTCTAACGTTTGTTCCTTCACTGTTTAGCTTCCAGTGCGGAAATTTACGCACATCATTCTTCCAGCAAAGAGTTTATTTGAAAATGGTAACAAACAAGTGAAAAATTGTACAACAGAAAAGGCTGAGCTAGGATAAATAAATTCCCCCAGGAGGAGTAAATCAATTGAACATTCAAATACCGGCTTGGCCAAGGTATCTCAATAATCATTGTTAGAAAAGGCAAAATACTTTTCTTTTTAGCTTAAAACACGCAGAAGGAGAAAAACCTACGAACTGGAATCTGTAAAAACTGAAATAAATTTGGCTTAAAGGCCAACTCTAAAAAAATTGAGTCTCTGAGCAGAAAAAAAAATAAAAAAAAAATAAAAAATCTTTAAAACTTACATTGTATTTATGGTAAAACTGTAAAATCATATATTAATTTCCACATTGTCTTTAAATTATTTCTAGATACTTCTATTACTCGGAATGATCTTGAGGATCGTAAACTTACTTTTGCGAAGATCCCCACACATTTACTTCCTTGAATTCATTGACACGTAGTCACTATGCCTTGGGAGCCGACTCTGATGTGCCACACCATTCACAGAGCTTGCCTTCGGAACTACAGAGGTGCTGAGAGCAGGAGTTTCAGGAGTCGGAGTCAGTACAGGAATCAATGTTTGTAGACAGCAAGGTACCATGGGATATGTAGTCCTCAGATATTGAAAGTAAATAGCAGAGGAGAAGCTTTAAAGCATGCAGGGAATCCAGGAAGTTGTGGAATAAGATGGCTAGCAGCCAGGCAGCACTCGGACAGCATGAAAACAGATTTTTCAGGTAAGCTTATATTGGATTGTCAATAATAAATACAGTTTGTATTGTTATTACAGTGAGGGTTTTATCAAATAAAGGTTTATGCTGTGACCACAGAAGTCCTTGAAATGTAGTTAATTTTTTCTTTAACAGCTTAGGGACTGCCCCACGTACATATATTGCGGCACAAAATAACATACCTGTACTGGGGTGCGTGCACGCACTGCTGGCAATCTACTCCCACTGTGCAACCTACTCTCACTGTGGGCCGGGAACCCAGCGATCATTTTGAGAGAGGCAGAATGGCAATCTGCCTATGTTCTGCTAGTAAAAAAGACAGAGACATTGTATTTCTGCTATGCAGGAACACAGATCTCTGTCTTCCTACAGTTAAACCATACCCACACAGTAAGAAAGCACTCCCAGGAAACACATGTAACCCTTTGATCGCCCCTGATGTTAACCCCTTTCCTGCCAGTGTCATTAGTACAGTGTTAAAGAAAAAAATGTGCTGTTTAAACACTCCACACCAGCTGCAACTCAAAGAGAAATACACACAAATATAAATACAAAACATAGGGAGCTGCGCTTAAACATCTGAAAATAAAAAATAAGAAATAAATTAATTAAAAAACGTGCAATTGAACAAGATCGATCAGATAAATCAAATCGAATTGAAAAACAAATCACAAAGAATGGCTTCAAACAAGGCAAATTATAAATTAACATAAATGTTAAATGAATCCACCATCCTTAAAGTGGTGTTTTTTTTCTTTTTTAAAAGTCAGCAGCTACAAACACTGTAGCTGTTGACTTTCAATAAGATACTTACCTGTCCAGCGAGCCTGCGATGTCAGGCCCCTGAGGCCAATCTGTCCATCCATCCTACTGCGCATGCGCGAGCCGCGCGGCACTGTGAATGTCCCTGTTGTTTTCTGGGACATACACAAATCACAGAAGACAATGGGGCAGCTCGCCGAAGAGGAAGAAGTGATAGAACAGTGCTGCGGAATAGTCGCCGTGATAAACCGGGTGATATTTTATTGTATTAAAATCTGTGCTAACAAGCAGAGAATGCACAAGTAAAAAATTTACATAATAAAAGCTGGCCAGCAAGTAGTACAAACACGCCTGTACAAGAGATGAAACACACGTCACCCTCCCTACGCATTTCGTCACCAAACTGACGTCATCCTGGGGCACGGGCAGCGTACTGATGCACCGTTATATATAATCCACATACCCACTTAAGCCACGGTCTGAGAACCTGATGTTGATGACGCCATATTAGTTAAGGGAAAACTGAAAAAACAGAGCCCATTCGCCGAGGAACAGAATAGACGGAAATGACAACCGCACATTTACTGCCACACCATCATATATATCACAACTGTCCTCCTAGTTGGCCCAATTATTTTTCTATATTTAAATCAGTGAAAAATAGCAACACTGTGGACAGTAATCAAACCCCCTACACGTCATATAATTAAGCGTAACATTAATTGCGGGTAGAGGTAGTATACCAATAATTGGTAAAGGGGGAGAGGGAAGAAAAAGAGGAATGGAAGGAGGGAGTGAGAAACCATTGACAAAACCCCAACCTTTCTTCCTTTTTAGTAGTGACATGGACATTCACTGTACTGTTCATTTAAGCACAAGAGACTCCATTTTGTTCTCACTGTTGAAATGTGTCTTGTAACCTTCACCTAACACACAGACACATCTCCTACTAAACACTCTCTACTCCCCCCTCCCTTCTCAATGTTTTACTTTTGCAATTGTTCTATTTGTTAGCTTTTAATAACATATTTCTATTTGTTCGTTTTTAATAACATCTCGCACCACCCCTTTCTTATCTATGTATAAAATAACATGTAATAATACTTTTTGTCACTGAAAGGACATTTTAAACACAGTGATTGAGTCCTGTGAATCTGTTCCTGCAGCTGCAGTATTTAACTTTGTTTTAGAGTCCCAATCAGAAATTAGTCATAAAAATTTTGGCGAGCCAGCCAGGAGGTTGGCAGAGCTTCCAGAAGGAACCACACTTTGATTGAGATCATCGGGAACGCAGACATCTAAATGCCGGCAAGTTAAGCTGTCCTTAAGCTTGCTATATTTCTGCCTTTCCTATGTATCCTATCCGTCGGTTCTCAAGGAAACCAGACCACTCTCGGACCTTTCTGGTTGGGTAATGTGTGTGTGTGAATGTGCTTGTGTCCCCCTTCACGGGTTGGACTGTGTGTGGATATGGAATATCCTCTGCAGTTCCCTGCGTTGACTCCTTGTGGGTGACCTGGGTCATTGGTAGCATGGTAGGGTCAGATAAAACTCACAGAGAAGAGAAGAGACCAGGAGGGTCTCTTAATGAGTGTTTTGTCTATTGTCATAAACCCCTTCTATCCATATAGATACGTGGAAACTATTCTTGTAAATCTGAAGATTTTCTGTACTATTTGTTTTAGAGGCAAGAGGGTATAGGCACAAGTAGAGAAGACTGGCCAGTCTTTATGGGCATTAAATTAATTAAGGGAATAAAGGGAGAGAGGCCTTCAGAAAATGCCCAGCACAAGATGAGCTCTAGAGAATATATGAACCGAAGGTATGGTTCCGCCTATACTGAGCCCCTAGATAAATGGATAGAATGGACAAAGGGAACAGTTAAACCTTTGAAATCTGAAGAGACTTTTGGTTTACCAGTATGGCAAACTTTTCTACACGATTATGGCCCACTACTGTGCAGTGAAGGAACGTGGAGAATAGCTTGCATGGGAGACAGAAGCTAAAGTAGCAAATCGAACTGGCTTGATGGAAATGTTTAAAAAAAGTACTGCCTAAATTTACTATGTTTGGCCAGTAGAAGAGGACCCCCCACCTTATGTGGCTGCCAGTTTGGCTTTAAGGGGTCCACGCACAAAAGCAAAAGAATTGGATTACATGGAACACACAAAAGATGAGCTGGGAAGTATAGCAGAGAGCAGACGTTTAACAGCCCCATATCAACCTACAAAGAGGGAATTGGCTTGTATCCTAAAAACAGATGATTGGCATAAATCATGGCCAGAGAAAGAGAGATAGAGTCTGAACTTTCCAGAGCAAACCATAATTTCCAAATTGTGGCAGCAATATGAAGAGAGAAAGAAGGGAGATGCCTTCTGCCCCTGGCACAGAGTAATCTGTTGCAGTTTATCCTTTCAGAACCCAATTAGTGTTTGAAGGTAATGCTGTTGACAGTAAGTCTCAAATTAAATGTCATGTACCTTTTAGTCCCCAAGATATGAGAGCCATATTAGAGGGATTGGGAGATCCTAGAAAGAATCCAATTGGGTTTGCAAAGAAACTTAGCGCTGCACAGGAAGCATATGAGGCTTCTGCTACGGACATTCATCAGCTTCTTATTAAAGCAGTAGGAAGCAACATGTCTAGCTATATTGATTAAGAAATGGTGTTGCGCTCCGACTACTTAGATCTAATTAAATTAACATGTACTCAAGTGACAACCAAAACAGAAATAAACTAAAATGTGAAACTGCATGTTTAAATAAGCTCAGACAATGTGCATAAATATTAAAGTGCAATAAACCAGGTCACATTGTGCGCTTGACAAAAAACTTGATATGAAAAATCCTCTATAGATGACAGTGAGATGATATTAAGTATATATCCAAATATATAAATGATATGAAAATAAAAAAAAAAAAAAAAAAAAAAAAAAACACAACTGAGTGTCGTTATAAAAGTGCAAAACAGATCAAAGAATACACAAAATACTAATAATCCATGTGTAGTGTATCACGTGTCTGAACAAAATACTAATAGTCCATAAGCAGTGAAATGTGTGTTTGAGCAAAAATTCCAAAAACAAAAATAAGGTGAACTATAGTTATATGGAGAGCATATCCATTTAGTGATAAAATGCGTCCATTTGATGATCAACAAGGCAGTATCCTGCGTGCTCCAAAAGCAGGGGGTGGATTCCACCAGTGCTCCTATGCGTATAATATCCTCACACTAGGTGCAGTAATTACCTTACCTTACTGCTGTAAGGTAAACAGCATTTCCAAAGTGACGCTTGTTGTCCAATGTAGGTTCAGTAGGTGATGTAATCCTGGACTCTCATTCACCATGGGCACGTTGTAACATGCAGAGAAAGCAAGGGGAACACTCCAATAGTGAAGTACGTATTCACAATTTATTGGGTATAAAACGAAGGTAAGGTACTCACATTTAAAACAATAATAAAAGCACAACTTAAACGAACGCGTGTCACGTTCGCGCTTCCGGACGTCACTTCCGGTGTCCTTACTGGCCAATTGTGTTCCAAGGTCCAAGTGACGTCCGGAAGCGCGAACGTGACACGCGTTCGTTTAAGTTGTGCTTTTATTATTGTTTTAAATGTGAGTACCTTACCTTCGTTTTATACCCAATAAATTGTGAATACGTACTTCACTATTGGAGTGTTCCCCTTGCTTTCTCTGCATGTTACAACGTGCCCATGGTGAATGAGAGTCCAGGATTACATCACCTACTGAACCTACATTGGACAACAAGCGTCACTTTGGAAATGCTGTTTACCTTACAGCAGTAAGGTAAGGTAATTACTGCACCTAGTGTGAGGATATTATACGCATAGGAGCACTGGTGGAATCCACCCCCTGCTTTTGGAGCACGCAGGATACTGCCTTGTTGATCATCAAATGGACGCATTTTATCACTAAATGGATATGCTCTCCATATAACTATAGTTCACCTTATTTTTGTTTTTGGAATTTTTGCTCAAACACACATTTCACTGCTTATGGACTATTAGTATTTTGTTCAGACACGTGATACACTACACATGGATTATTAGTATTTTGTGTATTCTTTGATCTGTTTTGCACTTTTATAACGACACTCAGTTGTGTTTTTTTTTTTTTTTTTTTTTTTTTTTTTTTTTTTTTTATTTTCATATCATTTATATATTTGGATATATACTTAATATCATCTCACTGTCATCTATAGAGGATTTTTCATATCAAGTTTTTTGTCAAGCGCACAATGTGACCTGGTTTATTGCACTTTAATATTTATGCACATTGTCTGAGCTTATTTAAACATGCAGTTTCACATTTTAGTTTATTTCTGTTTTGGTTGTCACTTGAGTACATGTTAATTTAATTAGATCTAAGTAGTCGGAGCGCAACACCATTTCTTAATCACTATCACTTAATCTGGGGAGGGTGTATACCCCTGCCGGTGTTTTGCTGCAACCCCACTAGTTTTAGGACACATTGGTAGGCGCGAGAATACTTTTACTCTCATGTCTAGCTATATACTTAAAGAATGTGGTGTAGACATCAAAAATCTAGATAATACGGTTATTGGATGGGAGGTTTGTGAGAAACTGAAGGAAAAATTGCCCCAAATATATGGACAAACCAAACATGCTGAATTTATGAATGCTAAGCAAGGGAAAGAGGAAGCAGCAGGTGCTTATTGGAGGAGGTTAAGCGATATGGCATTAAAATAGAGGAAGAGAAGGCAGGCGAAACTGCAAGTCCAACTACACAACTGGTAAAACAAAGGTTTCTTGATGGTTTAATACCCCAGTTGAAAGAAAAGTTGTTCACAACAAGGTCTGAGGCAGGCAATATGTCTATTCGAGAGGTCCTGCCTATCCTGTTATCCATAGAAAACAGAATGAACCAAAAAGACAGCAAACCCAAGGTTATGTACATGGGGAAGCAGAGAGGAAGAGTCAAAGGCAATTTCAGAAATCATGGCAATCGCGGACCAATTATATGTTACAATTGTAATGAGGAAGGACACATAGCCAAATTCTGCCATCTTCCTGACCGTAGACTGTAAAAGAGCTTAGAGGCACCTCATGCTGATCCCAGTTCTCTACCAAAAGCAGTGGATCAGGCTTAGGAAAATGGCATGTCAGTATCAATCATGTTAAATAGGGGAGACAATGGTCCCAAGGCCAGAGTAAAAGTATTTTTACAAGAACTCCCCTATCCTGGAGGAGAAACATAATTAACCTGTTTAATAGATACTGGTGCAAGCCGAAGTGTTTTTAATATAGAGGAGTTACCTCCAGGATTATTATCTACATATTGTTATTTCTGGTGTTGGCCTAACTGGGACCTCTACTGACTTGGTTGAGTCCAAGCCACTTAAACTCAGGCTAGGACAGCAAACAGAAATTGTCACTAAAGTGTTAGTTTCAGACACAGTTCCTACCAATCTTTTGGGAGCTGACATTTTGGAACAAATTTTAGCAAACATAGACTATACTCCTACAGGAGTCCAAGTGGTCAGTAGTCTGTCAGGAGAAGTTTTAAATTCTGCCTGTGGAGTATTTTTAATCCAAGACTCCTCTCCGCCATTTCCGCCAGAATTGAAAGTGATTCCTGCTGAATTATGGGCCACCAGCAAATATGATGTAGGTCTGCTGGATTGCACCCTAGTCATGATAAAAATTAAACCAGGAGCCCATCACCCACAGATTAAACAGTACCCACTGAGTATTGCTCAGACTGAGGGGATTAAGGATCAAATCACTCAACTGAAAGCAGCAAGGGTTGTTGTATCAATTAAGACCCAATCAGAAATTAGTCATAACAGTAGAAATTTAAAAAAATATTTTAATTAATTTACACAAAAAAATCAAAATTTAATAAGAATTAAATTAACGAAATTTAGAAATAAATAGTTTAAAAACCATAAATTTATATTAATAATTTGATAATATTGAAAGGTGAAAAAAACAAAACCAATAAATAATAGAAAAAATAAAGGATCTATTACTAGGTAAATCTGGGTAGACTATACTGGTCAGGTACCAAACGAACGATAGCACCATGGTATACAATAATAGATCCCCACAGACGTTACCTCAACACGGGCAGATAATGGGAATTGTTTCCAATTATACCAAAGTGTCCCTATGGTATAATTGGAAACAATTCCCTTCAGGGAAATTATCTGCCCGTGTTGAGGTAACATCTGTGGGGATCTATCATTGTATACCATGGTGCTATCATTCGTTTGGTAGCTGACCAGTATTGGCACTTTTGATGAGTGTCTTCAACAGGTCCAGTGGCTTATATAAACCCCCGCAGCACCAGAAGATCACAGTGGTTATCTATGGGGGGGGGGGGGGAGCAGAGGAATTAATATTCCAATGAACATAGCAGCCACCAGCACACGGGACTCTTCTATTCCAGTGTAAGTACCACCCCTGGGGCTGATTTATTTTTTAAAAAAACTAAAGCTCTAGCTAACTGGAAAAATTAAAAAGAAAAAAAAAAAGGAAAAACTTTACCCATGCAATGTTATAATATGCTAATATGCATTGCATGCTGGTACATTATGTGAAATTTACACTAAAATGAAGCCCTTCAGAGGCCCTGTCAAAGCTGTCAGGGCTTCCATCTTCACCCGGTCTTCCTTTCAGGTTCTCAGGCTCCGGTCCTTTGAATGGCCAAGCTGCAATGATGTCACTTCCACGCATTTGTGTGAGAGTCCCAGTTTACAGAGCAAAGTTCCGAAAGAACGGAGCGGATATGCATCCCTTTAGAGTGCATGCGCTGGTGATGTCATGGCTGCTACAATATCCCCTAAACAGTGCACATTTAGGAGATATTTACAATACCTATAGGTAAGTCTTATTATAGGCTTACCTGTAGGTAAAACATAAACAAATGGACTTAACTACCAGTTTAAGCTTTAAAGAGTACAGTATATTTTTAAAACTGTCAATGTGACATTCACCAAACATTCACTGTCAGTAAATCTTCCTGGTCGATGTATTTTTATGTACAGTGAATGATTCACCATCAGTAAATGTCACATTCACTGCTTTAAAAATACGCCCCTAAGTGGTTTAACTACCTGAATTTGTATTGTCTGCACAGCAGAGAACAGACTGGATGGGGGGGGGGGGTAGTGTTAATAGCCAATCACTTGTGCTGTAGCGTTCATGTGCTAACAACAGACATACTGATAGGACTAGAGATTCGAGTGACAAAGAGATGAGCTATTACTTTACTGCAGTGTGGAAAAGAATATGAGGAAGCTCTGCTGTTTGGAAGGACTCAAGAAGGAATTGACAGAAATACAAATCCTGCGACAGGTAAAACTCTCATATATGCATTTCATTGTTGGATTTAACTGATTGTCCAGAGTTTAACTATAAGTTTAGGTGGGCAATGATTGATTATGTTATCAATGTAGAATTCTCCTAGATAGGTGCTAGGATTAGGTGAATAGATGCTAGGATTAGGTACATATAGTAATGGCTCACTGTACCCAGTGGAGCTGCTGTTTGTTGTTAGGCCAATGTAGTTTTCCCTCACTGTAACCAGTGTAGCTGTGTTGATTGTTTTGATCTGTTCTATGTTTAAGTCATTACAGGATTAACTGCTTCCACCTGATTAGTCCATAGGGCTCTGGAAATTAGTTGCCAGGGAGAGTCTAATCAGTAACTAAATATTCCTACAGCCCTGGCCAATCCATGGGCAGGGTGGCCCAGATGGTAGCCAGGAGCTTGTATAAATACGCTGAGACACAGAGCATTGAGGTATTTTTCCTTAGAAGGAGATCACAGCATAAGGGGGGCTGGCTGCTTGCCCCCTTAAGCCATCCTGCTATGTGTTTGTGGGTTGTCGAGGCCTCAGGTGGGTGACATGAGGGCCTGCTTTGCTGGAAGCTGCAGAAAGTTGACTAAGGGACTGTTGTCTGAGGATATAGTCTGGTCACAGGGAGAAAGTGTTGCATTATTATTGGAATAAGGCAACCAATTTTCCAAGGACGTTTGTGACTACAGACGGGAGAGACAGATCCTAGAGACATCCCTTGTGGGTCAGAGTCAGCTACATGTGTGCCGTAAAGCGGACATAGGGTTTGAATTGCTAAAACTGGAGTTTGAAAATGTATAGCAACCAATCAGCTCCCAGGTTTTTTGCCAAAGATTAATTGAACAAGCTGAAGTTAGAAGCCGATTGGCTACCATGCTTTCTCCAATTTTAGTAAATCACCCCCATAGTGTCCAGTGTCCTGAAGAGCTTAGTCTGTTTAAATCCCAGTGAAAGGAATGTTCTTGGACTGTTCACCAGAGGAGGATTACTATCCTCATGTTTGCTACAGGCTCATAGCTCTATAGAAGATAAATGTCCTCCTATTTGTACATAGTTTTGTCGTATCCCACACAATTCCCTAACCTTTTCCAATTTACCTAAAAAATAAAAAACACCAAAAAGAAAACCCCTGGACTGTTCATTGAGCCAAGGAGTGACTGTGACCATGTTCCTGGCTGCGAGTCAGCTGTTGGGAAAAGGAACCCTGGGCATCTTTCTAGTGGCACCTACAGGGTTAGTGCTACATCAAATATATAACAAATAATTGCAGCAGCTTAGTGCTTAGTACTTCTGCCTTGCAGCAATGAGGGTCTGGAAACCCAGCCAAGACACCATCTGCATGGAGTTTGCATGTTCTTCCTGTGCTTGCATAGGTTTTCTCCAACATTCCAAAGAAAAGCTCTTAGAATCATTGATTCCTGTTTAAATTGGGCCTACTATGTAAATGTATTTGAGATAGGGACCTTAGATTGTATGCTCCTTGAGGACAGGGACTAATGTGAATGTACAAAATGTAAAGCTCTGCGTAAATTGTCCACCACGCTATATAAATACCTGTAATTAATAAAAAAATATCTCCTAAAAGGCAATGTATCAGCATTTTATACTCATCAATTATTCATTATTCTACATTATGGAAAATCAGCTAATGGTGTGTTACAGTATTTAAATAGAGGCAACCAGGAGGGAATTCTAGTGAGGATATCACTACTGCCATCTCCGGAGATGTGAAGCAGCGTGTGATTTAGCATGCCAGAGAACACACAAACCTGAATTTGGATAGATTATTATTGTACACAATTTATATAGTGCCACAGTTTACGCAGCACTTTACAATGTATAGGGGGGGGGGGCAACACAATTACAGTACAATAGAAAAGGTACAGGAGGGCCCTGCTCGTAGAGCTTACATTTTAAAGGGAGGGGGAGGAGATCTGACTATATATATATATATATGTGTGTGTGTAAAATATATTCTTATATTCATAGGAACAAAGCAGAGAGCCGAAGCAGTCCAACATATGAGAAGCCATCTTTTCAAAATGTTTGCAAAAACATGCAATTTAATTTAGAGATGTTAAAATGAGCTTTGGGTGCTTAGTTTAACCTCTTATATATACTCTGTGGACTGTTTATTCATTATCTGCTCATTAACTCAAACAGCGAATGGTGTGGCTGTAACAATAACAATGTTGTTTGGTAAAATGTTAGAACAGGGAAGATGTGTTGAAATTTATCATGGAATGACTGTAGCCAGAAGCGACGGCTCCATCATCTAAAATTTAGAAAAACGTGAAGTGGGACTTTACATGTGCCTCAATGGAGTATGGATAATAATTTATGGCACAAAATTTTTTTATAAAGATACTTTATTTACCATCCTTGGATGGGAATATTTAAGACATTACACTTTGAAAGAGAATAGAGTTTACTGTTTGGTTGATCCAGGTTGTGCGAGTCCGGGTATAGAGTATCAAAAAATATGGCCAATGCTTTTCGCGGGAACCCCACTTTGTCAGGGTCTTTTAGAACGACACAAACAGCATGTACATGCTAAAGATTTCCTAAAGATACGAAATTGCAAAATTAGCTAAATCGTAAAAAGATGTTAGGTAAAATGTTAGTAATGCATATATAAAACATAAAAAAACTCCTACATCATTGTAGGGCATTTATAATTACCATTTGGTACAAAATACTGATATAACAACATAAAGATATTTGTAACAAAAATGCAGTTACAGGTCATGTTTATTTTATGTCCAGAGGTGTCCTATAGACAAAGGAATATTCCATACAAAGAAACTGCGTAGTCTTTTATCTTAAAAACTACAGGATGATGGTGTTGTGGTAATTTGCCCAAATAAAAAAGCATAATAATATTATTCTTGATATCACTAGAAAAAAAAAGCCTTTAAAAATTCTTTTACAATAACCCCATCAGTATCATCAGCAAAGCAGCTTCATTATTATCCCACTAAAGAAGAGAATTGTGCGCTGCATTTCGAGATTTCAGAATTTGCCACGTCACGAATGTTAATTCTCCATTATGAACGCTAGTTTACAAGACCGACCGCTTCTGGCTCGTCCTTGCTTTCGAGCATGCGTGTTTGTACTTTGGACTTTAGTCTGACAGACTTTTGTACACACGCTCGAAAAATCCAACAACAGACATTTGTTGGCAGAAGATTTGAAAACATGCTAGCCAACATTTGTTGGCGGAAAATCCTACAACAATTGTTCAATGGAGCGTACGAACGGTCGGATTTTCCGCCAACAGTCTGTCATCACACATTTCCCCTTGGAAAATCCGATCATGTCTACAAGTCAAGAATCTGCAAAAGTCTTCAAAAGACGAGACTGGGGTGGAGGTTCCCCTTCCAGCAGGACAATGACCCTAAACATACAGCCAGAGCTACAATGGGATGGTTTAGAATGGTTTAGAAGAATATTCATGTGTTAGAATGGCCCAGTCAAAGTTCAGACCTAAATCCAATTGAGAATCTGCGGCAAGACTTGAAAATTGCTGTTCACAGACGCTTTCCATCCAATCTGAGAGTTTGAGCTATTTTGCAAAGAAGAATGGGCAAAAATGTCACTCTCTAGATGTGCAAAGCTGGTAGAGACATCCCCAAAAAGACTTGCAGCTGTAATTGCAGAAAAAGGTGGTTCTACAAAGTATTGACTCAGGGGGGCTGAATACAAATGCATGCCACACTTTTCACATATTTACAGTATTTGTAAACAAATGTGAAAACCATTTATCATTTTCCTCCCACTTCACAATTATGTGTCACTTTGTGTTGATCTATCACATAAAATCCCAATAAATACATTTACATTTTTGGTTGTAACATGACAAAATGTGGAAAAATTGCAAGGGGTGTGAATACTGTTTCAAGGCACTGTAGGTATGGTTTATGCACAGTTACATTGGCCCGAGTTGTAAAAATAAATGCCATACCTGTGTTCTAGCCACAATCTATTTTTATTTCTAGATAGAGTGGGGAAAAATAAGAGCCTTTGCTATGTTGTTACTGCAATGCAGGGCTCCACTGGAAAAATGTACTCTCACTTCTCGCTTCCTGATGACACAATCATAATTGTGAAACGCGTAGAGGCTGCTGGGAAATACTTATGATGTCACTACGTCACTTGCGGCTGGGCAAAAGCGAGGTCTGAAATGCAAAGCGGGTGAAAACGAGGCTTGCATCACATGCCGGCATAGGAAACACACACTTTACACCCATATTAATTGCTGGAATAGCTTGGTGCCAGCTTACGGGCACTATAAAATGTGGGTTTACAGTCTCTTTTTTAATCAATTTTAAAATAAACAGTTTAAGCATACTGCGCCATGATCGCTGCTTGTTTTTTATGAGGATGGATACTATATGCCCTTAGTTTATTGGGGTCAGCAAGGATAAACATCGCAAGTGGAGTGGTTATCCCTTCTTAACCACTTGAGGACCGCCGTATTGCCATTGTACGTCAGCACAATGGCACAGGCAGGCATAATCACGTACATCTACGTGATTGCCTTCCAGCGGGTGGGGGGTCCGATCGGACCCCCTCCCGCTGGTTACGGCGGTCCGATTCGGTCCAGGATCGCTCCGTGATGAGGGGATGGCCGTTGGTTTTCGGCCACCCCCTCTGGATCGCTCCTGGCCAATGAGAAGCTTCCTCCCCTGTGTATTGTTTACACAGGAAGGAGGAAGTGATGTCATTCTCCTCGGGGCGGTCTTTTTGACCGGACTACGAGGAGAACAGTAAAAGTAAGTGTGCACCAACACTACACTGACATGTAGGTACACACAGGCACACAAACCCCCCCCGATCCCCCCCCCGATCGCCCCCCGATCCCCCCCCCCCGCCCCCCCTCCCCCCCCAGTCACAGTGTCACTGATTGCATTGATCATTTCTTTACTGATCAATGCATTCAGTGTCAGTTGTGACAGT
Organism: Lithobates pipiens; assembly: GCF_037356315.1. NCBI lineage: Eukaryota > Metazoa > Chordata > Amphibia > Anura > Ranidae > Lithobates > Lithobates pipiens. The sequence goes on along the minus strand of NW_027507903.1, from coordinate 57,170,277 downwards.
AAAAACTGTCAGGACAGTTAGTGTTAGGTCCAGGGTAGCCCCCTATCACCCCCCAATAAAGATTTAACCCCCTGATTGCCCCTAGAGTTAACCCTTTCGCTCCCTTTTGCCAGTGTCACTAAGCGATCATTTTTCTGATCGCTGCATGTGTCGCTAGTGTCGCTAGGTAGCTAGTTATTTTTTTAGGTTCACCGCCAGGTTTTTATATCGCTAGGTACCCCGATATACTACCCAATAATGTTTTTAACCCCCTGATTGCCGCTAGTTAACCCTTTCACCCCCTTTTGCCAGTGTCACTAAGCGATCGTTTTTCTGATCGCTGCATTAGTGTCGCTACAGTCGCTAGGTAGCTAGTTATTTTTTTAGGTTCACCGCCAGGTTTTTATAGCGCTAGGTACCCCGATATACTACCCAATAATGGTTTTAACCCCCTGATTTCCGCTAGTTAACCCTTTCACCCCCTTTTGCCAGTGTCACTAAGCGATAATTTTTCTGAATGCTGCATCAGTGTCGCTAGTGTCGCTAGGTAGCTAGTTATTTTTTTAGGTTCACCGCCAGGTTTTTATAGCGCTAGGTACCCCGATATACTACCCAATAATGGTTTTAACCCCCTGATTGCTGCTAGTTAACCCTTTCACCCCCTTTCACCAGCGATCACAGTATAAGTGTCACTGGTGACGCTGGTTAGCCAGTTAGTTATTTAGGTTCCCCGTCAGGTTTTTATATAGCGCCAGGGACCCCCATATACTACCTAATAAAAATTTGAACCACCTGATTGCCCCTAGTTAACCCTTTCACCACTGATCACCGTATAAGTGTTACGGGTGACTCTGGTTAGTTGGTTTTTTATAGCATTTTATATTCAAATCCGGAAGGCAGTGCTTGGTTTTCGGGGTCCCGTACGTGGCTAGGCTCCCAAAAAGTCCCCCACATGTGGTATCCCCGTACTCGGGAGAAGCAGCAGAATTTATTTTGGGGTGTAATTTGACTTCTGCCCATAGCATGTGTGAGCAATATATCATTTAGTGACAACTTTGTGCAAAAAAAAAAAAAGTTTGTAATATTCCCGCAACTTTTGGCAAAATATAAAATATTCCATGGACTCAACATGCCTCTCAGTAAATAGCTTGGGGTGTCTACTTTCCAAAATGGGGTCATTTGGGGGGGTTTTGTGCTATTTTGGCATTTTATGGCCTTCGAAACTGTGATAGGTAGTGAGGAGTTAAATCAAAAATTTGCACCCTTAGAAATCCTGAAGGTGGTGATTGGTTTTCGGGGTGCCGTGCGCGACTAGACTCCCAAAAAGTCCCACACATGTGGTATCCCCGTACTCGGGAGAAGCAGCAGAATGTATTTTGGGGTGCAATTCCACATATAACCATGGCATGTGTGAGCAATATATCATTTAGTGACAACTTTTTGTAAAAAAATTTTTTTTTTTTGTCATTATTCAATCCCTTAGGACAAAAAAAATAAATATTCAATGGGCTCAACATACCCATCAGCAATTTCCTTGGGGTGTCTACTTTCCAAAATGGGGTCATTTGGGGGGGATTTGTACTGCCCTGCCATTTTAGCACCTCAAGAAATGAGATCGGCAGTCATAAATTAAAAGCTGTGTAAATTCCAGAAAATGTACTCTAGTTTGTAGACGCTATAACTTTTGCGCAAACCAAAAAATATTCGCTTATTGACATTTTTTTTACTAAAGACATGTGGCTGAATAAATTTTGCCCTCAATGTATGACTAAAATTTAGTTTATTCGATTTTTCTTATAACAAAAAGAAGAAAATATCTTTTTTTTTCAAAATTTTCGCTCTTTTTCCATTTATATCGCAAAAAAAAAAAATCGCAGAGGCAATCAAATACCATCAAAAGAAAGCTCTATTTGTGGGAAGAAAAGGACGCAAATTTCGTTTGGGTGCAATATTGCATGACCGCGCAATTACCAGTTAAAGCAGCGCAGTGCGAAATTGCAAAAAGACCTCTGGTCCTTAAGGTATTTATTGGTCCGAGGCTGAAGTGGTTAATGAACCAAAGGCGCATTTTTACCAGCATCTGGTGAGTGGCCAATCCATGTGGTGGTGGTGTCACTGAAGTGGTGAAACTGTCACAAGATGTCACGGGTGACTAATTTAAGAGCACAGGAATATCTTATTTACAGAGGATAGCCCACACAGGGATCCCTTGTGTAATTTGGCACATCGGACACTATAATTTTAATATTTTTTGGATGTTTATATTGATGTTATGTTGAATTATATTTAGGAATTGTTTTTTATGGTCGTGTACTGAATGGGGATTAATGGTGTGTGAAAACGATCATATACCATTGCACAAATATATATATATATATATATATATATATATATATATATATATATATATATATATATATATATATATATTTTTTTTTTTTTTTTTTTCACAGCTGAATAAGAGTGATGTATTTAAGTGTGGTGATATAGGGGTAACATTTTTTCTTTTTTCTTTCACCCACTGGAGGAATATATTTTTGACTGCAGCAACCGGTTGTTTATGTTCATATGATTTTTGACACAATTAATAATTAATTTGCGCCGGTGACCTACACATATATATTTACTCTCACTTCCTGTCACGGTGAGAAGGGTTTCACCATATAGGAAGTCTTTTAGTAAAATAGGGGGAAGCTAGAACCCTTGGCAGTTTTTTATTGCTGTCTGTGGCCCTGTTGGAGAATTTGCTTAATTTGCTGTATTGTGAAACTGTGCAATTCTATGCCAAATGCAATTCTATGCCAAATGCAATTCTATGCCAAATTCAATTCTCTGCCAAATTTAATTCCATGCCAAAAGATACCAAAGGCCAGTTCTTGATCCTAGAAACTACAGATTTGACTGTAACACTGAAGAAGCTGTCTTATGCTATTTATTCAATATACAAATACACTATATTACAAAAAGTATTGGAACGCCTGCCTTCACACGCACATGAACTTTAATGACATCCCAGTCTTAGTCCATAGGGTTCAATATTGAGTTGGCCCACCCTTTGCAGCTATAATATCTTCAACTCTTCTGGGAAGGCTGTCCACAAGGTGTAGGAGTGTGTCTATGGGAATGTTTGACCATTCTTCCCAATGCACATTTGTGAGGTCAGGCATTGATGTTGGACAAGAAGGCCTGACTCACAGTCTATGCTCTAATTCATCCCAATGGTGTTCTGTTGGGTTGAGGTCAGGACTCTGTGCAGGGCAGTCAAGTTCCTCCACCCCAAACTCGCTCATCCATGTGTTTATGGATATTGAGAGCTGAAGTGGGCATGTTTATTGCCAATGTTTAATCATGTAAACCCAATGTTATACTTTTATGAGAATGTCTTTCACTTTCTTTAAGGATATTTTTTTGCAGTAGCAGCGACTGAATTAATTTTTTTTTTTTTTACGTTTCGGATACAGAACATCCTAATACCTAGTATCTCATTGGACATATTGATATTTTTTTTGTAAGGTTAAAGAATAACTAAAGGCAAAACTTTTTTTTTTATTATGGAAAATAGTAAGAGAGGTTTATAACCCCTGTCAGTTTTTTGCCATTTGTATCCCATTAGAAAAATTCCCCTTCACTTCCTGTCCCAAACTGAGGGACTCACCGGTTGTCCCCAGAACTAGTGTCCCCACTGGAAGATTTCCTCTCTAATCCTGTTCTGGGGACAGCCAAAAATGTGGGATTTTCTTTTACTTTAACTTCCAATGATAATGGTAAACAGAACACATAGGGAGGGTGAATCTCCCTGATGGGGGCACAGACTGCAATAAAAACGGACAATTATTGAAATTTATTTTCGCTCTGTTCAAATCTACAAAAAAAACTTCTCCTTTATTTCCTTTACGTTTACTTTACTGACCCCCTATTCAAATAGGAGAATGGTAGTATTTAGATATTAGATATAAATGAGATAAAATTAAGTTAACAGAAAGATGTACAGTGAATGAAGCTTAAATTGTAATAATAGAACCTGAAAAAAAAAAAAATCTGAAAGGACGTCTGAGACATTTTTTTACAATTTTCCAAGCACAAGCTGGAACTCATCTAACAATAAATCAGAATGCAGACTGGATGTCCGGTAATTTTTATTGATAAACTTCTTCACCTATCATTTCTATCTATTCTATGATGGTAGCACAAAACGAAACTTTCTATAACATTAACTATTTTTAATCCTTATGCTGCTAGCCTTTCTAAATAGATAGAAAATTATATTATATTTACTTGTTTTACATATTTTTTTTTTACTTTTCTTCCTGTTTCTATAATAGGCCAAAATTTCATCATACATCCCAGGAATCTTCATGGACATTTTTTTTTATTTCATCTGGAGGAAAGGCTTTCTCCGCTAAGCACACCCTTCTGCCTGCATGCCTGAGCTAAGGGCAAATAGATACCAGGAAGTAAATGCTACATAAATCATGCTAGGGGGGTATTTTTTAAAGTGATCTCTCAACAAAATAAAGCATGGAGACATGGATGGGTGAGTTTGCGTTGAATGTTAAAAATAAATGAACCGCTTCCAACCCAGCTTATTGTAATATGATGGCTGGGTGGGACATTCATCGTTCCCGGTGGATATGATGTCCTTTTAGAACACACCTCGGCTGTGTCCATGGTATCGCTACTGAATCACAACAGAATCACATGACAATTCTACGCAATGATTGGCTTCCTTTCATGCCATTCATTGTGTACAATTGTGTTGCTAGTTGTGATTGGTCACAGTGATCACATGGTACAGAAAAGGCCAATCATAGCTAATCACAATAGTAAACACTGAATGAATCAGTTTCAGTAAAAATAGTTGCTTATACCAGTGAAATTCACTGGTATAAGCCATTATATGTGTAAAGAAAAATATCTTGATCATTTCCCCAGCGTAGTACAGTTCTATTATGTCTACTATGATAACACTGTATTGCTCTGTTCACAGTGTGTTAAAAAAAAGAGAAAATTTTTGTTATAAAAAAAAAAATAGAAAAAAAATATATATATATATATATATATATATATACACCAGTCAGTGTCTCTGATCCACATCATACCAGTTATAAGATGACACTGAACTGCACTGGTGACAGTACGTAAAAACAAAAAAAATGTGACAAAAACATATTTGTTTACATTTTTTAATTTTCGAAAGAATTGTGACAAAAAATTACAACTTTAAATAACTTGTCATGCCTCTTACTAAATACCTTGGTCATTTTGGGGATATTCGTACTTTCCTGGCATTTTCAGGTTTCAAGAAATGAGGTAGGCCATCAGTACATCAGGACTGTTCGATTTTCATATATAGAGCATCTCACAAAAGTGAGTACACCCCTCACATTTTCGTAAATATTTTATTATGCCTTTTCATGTGGCAACACTGAAGAAATGACACTTTGCTACAATGTAAAGTAGTGAGTGTACAGCTTGTATAACAGTGTAAATTTGCTGTCCCCTCAAAATAACTCAACACACAGCCATTAATGTCTAAACCACTGGGAACAAAAGTGAGTACACCCCCTAAGTGAAAATGTCCAATTTGAGCCTGAAGTGTCAATATTTTGTGGGGCCACCATTATTTTCCAGCACTGGCCTAACCTTTTTGGGCATGGAGTTCACCAGAGCTTCACAGGTTACCACTGGAGTCCTCTTCCACTCCTCCATGATGACATCACAGAGCTGTTGGATGTTAGAGACCTTGTGCTCCTCCACCTTCTATTTGAGGATGCCCCACAGATGCTCCATAGGGTTTAGGTCTGGAGACATGCTTGGCCAATCCATCACCTTTACCCTCAGCTTCTTTAGTAAAGCAGTGGTCATCTTGGAGGTGTTTTTGGGGTTGTTATCATGTTGAAATGCTGCCCTGTCACAGGACAGCATGCTCTGCTTCAGTATGTCACAGTACATGTTGGCATTCATAGTTCCCTCAATGAACTGTAGCTTCCCAGTGCCAGCAGCAGTCATGCAGCCCCAGACCATGACACTCCCACCACCATGCTTGACTGTAGGCAAGACACACTTGTCTTTGTACTCCTCAGCTGGTTGCCACCACACACAGTTGACACCATCTGAACCAAATTCGTTTATCGCGGTCTCATCAGACCATAGGACTTGGTTCCAGTAATCCATGTCCTTGCTCTGCTTGTCTTCAGCAAACTGTTTGTGAGCTTTCTTGTGCATCATCTTTAGAAGAGGCTTCCTTCTGGGGGTGACAACCATGCAGACCAATTTGATGCAGTGTGCAGTGTATGGTCTGAGCACTGACAGACTATCCCCCCCCCCACCCCTTCAACCTCTGCAGCAATGCTGGCAGCACTCATACGTCTATTTCCTGAAGACAATCTCTAGATATGACGTTGAGTACATGCACTCAACTTTGGTCGACCATGGTGAGGCCTGTTCTGAGTGGAACCTGTCCAAGCTGTACACTCACTATTTTACATTGTAGCAAAGTGTCATTTATTCAGTGTTGTCACATGAAAAGATAATAAAATATTTACAAAAATGTGAAGGGTGTACTCACTTTTGTGAGATACTGTACGTGTGTATATATATATATATATATATATATATATATATATATATATATATATATATATATGTGTGTGTGTAGTTTGCGTACTCTATCACTTTCCCACAGATTAAATAATTTACACTGATTTGGGTTATTTCAAAGAAATGTAGCAGAATACAGTTTGGCCTAAATATATGAAGAAAGATTATTTATTTGCAAAACTTTTTAACAGAAACAAAGAAAAATATATTTATGTTTTTCAAAATGTTCACTCTTTTTTACATTTATTTAGAAAAAAAAAAAGTTAACCACTTAATAGCCGAATGATGGCTACAGGTCGGTTTGTTATCTCTGGGAGGCTGTCATATGACGTCCTCCTGGAGAATCGTTCCTGCACGCCCCCTGGGGCGCGCACACCGGAACATCCATGCTCGCCGGGTTCATGGAACCCAGCGCAACACGGATTGCAGTAAAGGGCCAATTGCAGCGGCCCTTTACCAGTTGATCGCTCCGTCCAATGACGGAGCGATCACAAATGTAAACAAATGCATTAAAACAGGGGTCATCATAAGCAATCGTGTTAAATCGTGAGTGCCCAGCAGTGCCACAACAGTGCCCAATAGTGCCACAACAGTGCCATCTATCATCTGTGCCACCTCTGTCACCTCTGTGCCACCTGTGCCACACCTGTGCCACCTCTGTGCCACACCAGAGCCACCAGAGCCACACCAGTGCCACTACAGTGCCCATCAGTGCCACCTGTGCCCATCAGTGCCACATCAGTGCCACCTGTGCTACACCAGTGCCGCCTGTGCCCCACCAGTGCCGCCTGTGCCCACCAGTGCCTTCTGTGTGCCCACCAGTTCCATATGTGTGCTGATCATTGCCACCAGAGCCACACCAGTGCAACCAAAGCCACTATAGTGACATCAGTGCCACCTGTGCCCACCAGTGCCATCTGTGTGCCCACCAGTGCCATATGTGTGCTAATCAGTGCCACCAGAGCCACACCAGTGCAACCAAAGCCACTATAGTGCCCAGTGCCACCTGTGCCCATCAGTGCCACCTGCACCACTGCAGTGCCCCATCAGTGCAGCCTGTGTCCATCAGTGCCGCCTAGGCCCACCAGTGCCACCAGTGTGTCCATCAGTGCCGCCTGTGTCCACCAGTGCCGCCTGTGTCCACCAGTGCCACCTGTGCCCACCTGTGGCACCACAGTGCTCTGCAGTGCAGCCTCACCAGCCACCAGTATGGCAAAAATTTTACTAGCGAGGAGGCCTACCAGCTTCTAAGTATGACCGATGAGAGCAGCGGGGAGCTCTCTGATTCTCAGTTCGATTTCGAATTCTGCCTATGAACCCGTTACAAGCAGCGGGTCTGATACAGAATCAGAAGAGGAATGTGTGCCCGTGAAAAGAAGGTGTTCTGGCGTGGAGCAGCAGCCTACTACCAGCAGCGCAGAGCCGTCCACCTCTAGAGCAGAGCCGTCCACCTCGAGAGCAGTGCCATCCACCTCAAATAGGGGCCATGCCAGCCTTTCCTATGCCCTTCAAAACCCCCGGTGGCTGCCCTCTAATTCCGGAGAAGCAAATATTCCCCCCTTCACCGCCCAGCCAGGTGTCCAGGTGAACACCGATGATTTTTCCATGCTTGATTTTTTTCATTTGGTTTTCACCGAAGACTTACTATCGTCCATTGTGGCCCAGTGCAACCTCTACGCACAGCAACACATAGTAAGCAACAATGGCTCTAGTTATGCCCGTCCCTTTCAGTGGAGAGAACTAACCGTAGAGGAATTCAAAATTTTCTTAGGCCTAATTTTTTCTATGGGACTTTCAAAAAAAACAAACAATTGTACTCATATTGGTCTACCAAACCTGTCCACCACATGCCACTCTTCTCATCCCTTATGCCAAGATCACGATACCTAATGATTATGCGGTTTCTTCACTACAATGACAACACCAAGTGCCCTCCCCGAAATGACCCAGCTTTTGACAAACTATTTAAAGTTCGGCCACTCCTAAATTATTTCTCTGAAAAATTTCCCCAATTATATACCCCCAAACAGAATATTTCCGTGGATGAGTCCCTTGTAAAATTCTTAGGCAGGCTTGGCATCAAACAGTTTATCCCCAGCAAAAGGACCTGATATGGGGTTAAAATGTACAAACTTTGTGACCGAGCCACGGGGTACATCTACTCCTTCCTGGCGTATGAAGGGAAGGACTCCCAACTGCACCCCCCTGAATGCACAGAGTACATCGGGGCCAGCGTAAGAGTGGTCTGGCAGCTTGTCTATCCACTCCTTGGAAAGGGATACCATCTTTATGTGAATAACTTTTATACTAGCTTGCCCCTCTTTCACAATCTTCACTGGAGAGACACCCCAGCATGTGGTACAGTAAGAGCCAATAGAAAGGGCTTCCCGCAAAAACTCGTCAATGAAAGGCTAAAACGAGGGGAGACGGCATCTTTGCGGAACCAGGAACTATTGGCTGTCAAGTGGAGGGACAAACGAAACGCCCACATACTGACGACAATCCATAATGACACCTACATAGAAGTCTCCAGAAGAAACTGCCCAATCCAGAAACCAGCCTGCATCTACGATTACAATTTGTTTATGGGGGGAGTGGACTTCAACGATCAGATGATTGGACCCTACCTTCCCACAAGAAAATCCCACCACTGGTATAAAAAAGTGTCCATTTATTTTTCTCAGTTTGGCCATGTATAACACATGTTATTTACCAAAAATCTACAGAGAACCCTATGGGGTCCTATCTGTACTACCAAGAAGAAGTTATTTCCGCCCTTTTGTACCCTGAAAGCCCACCAGAAACTATTCGCTCTGATTGTGTGAGCAGACTCCACGAGCCCACTTTCCTGACAAAACCCCCCCCCCCCCCGTGAGGCAGGCTGCAGACGTCAGAAAAAATGCCGGGTGTGCTCCAGTGGAGGAATTAGAAGAGACACCACATTTTATTGTCCCGATTGTCCTTCCCAACCAGGCCTCTGTATAGGTGAATGTTTCCGCCGTTACCATACTTCTCTACATTATTAGGAAAGTATGGTAAACGTAATTCTCATTTCCTGTCATTTTCCTCCACACCCCTTATGCCACTGCACTGAACTGTACATACCTCTGCCTTCTCCGGAACTGACCCTGGCCTGTTATACGGCCAAGCTTCTGCCTAACGCTAAACATACCTCTGCCTTCTCCAGAACCGAACCTGGCCTGTTATATGACCAAGCTTCTGCCTAACGCTAAACATACTTCTGCCTTCTCCCGAACTGACCCTGGCCTGTTATACGACCACGCTTCTGCCTAACGCTAAACTGTACCTACCTCTGCCTGCTCTGGAACTGACCATGGACTGTTTGACCATCTTTTTTGCCTGCCTCTTAAATTTATCTTTTACCCTGCTATGCTAGTGGGAACAAAGGGGTCTCACATATGTGAGGGGCTCCAGAATTGTTTTTCTGGATGAAGAAAACACATTTTTTAGTTTTCTTATTCCCGGATTATGGTCTGGAGACTCGGAGGCTTCAAAGAGATTTGGGCAGGAGAAGCCTCTACCCCTGTCCCCATTATTTCATAGCCTGCTCCTTGGACCATGTTCCTGCTTACTATCAGGATGGACAATATTCCTGCCTGCTGCCTGGACAATTCCATTCACTGTCGCTGACCACGTCCCTGCCTGCTGCCTGGATCAGGGCTCTCCTCCTGTGGACAATTGGACTACTAAAACCACAGGTAATTTTTTGTTTACCCCTTACTTAGCAGAATGTATTTTAGGGTGTAATTCTTGGTATGTACGTGCTATGTTAGAAATATGAAGGGCCTTCAAAAATGTGATAGATTGTAAGGAAATTGGATGCGCAATTTATGTTCCTAGAACACCTGATGATGCTTCTTAGATGTTGGGCTTCTATGTCGCCAGGCTGTGTAAAAGTCTCAGAAAGCCTTCAAAAGTGTAATAGGTGGTTGAGAGATTAGATGTGTAATTTATGCTCCTAGAACGCCTGAAGTTGCTACTTCAATGTTGGGCCTGTGTATGTGGCCAGGCTGTGTAAAAGTCTCACACATGTGGCATCACCATACTCAGGAGGAGTAGCAGAATATATTTTGGAGTGTCATTTTTGCTATGTACATGCTATGTGTTGGAAATATCTTATAAATGGACAACTTTTTGTAAAAAAAATGCATTTTCATTTTTTTCCACATTTTCCAAAAACGTTGGGGAAAAAAATGAACCGTTCCAAAGACTCATTATGCCTCATAGATTATACGTTGGGGTGTTTACTTTCCAAAATGGGGTCACTTTGTGGGCGTTTCTATTGTCTTGGTGCTCCAGGGCCTTCAAAAGTGTAATAGGTGGTTGAGAGATTAGATGGGTAATTTATGCTCCTAGAACGCCTGAAGTTGCTACTTCAATGCTGGGCCTGTGTATGTGGCCAGGCTGTGTAAAAGTCTCACACATGTGGTATCGCCGTACTCAGGAGGAGCAGCAGAATATATTTTGGGGTTTCATTTGTGAAATGTACATGCCGTATGAGAGAAATAAGCTGTTATAATGACAATTTGGTGTTAAAAAAATTTAATTAAAAAAATCTTCATTTTGCAAAGAATTGTGGGAAAAAATTACAAGTTCAAAAAACTAACTGTGCCTCATACTAAATACCTTGGAATGTCTACTTTCCAAAATGGGGTCATTTGGTTTTTTTTTGTACTTTACTGGCTTGTTAGGGTCTCAAGAAATGAGATAGGCCACGAGTACATCAGGTGTGATCAAATTGATACATTTTCAGCGATTGGCACCATAGCTTTTACACCCTATAACTTTCACACAGAATAAAAAATTTCCACAAATTTGGGTTATTTTTACTAAAGATATTTAGCAGTATACATTTTTGGCCAAATTTTTGAAGAAAAATTACTTATTTGCAAAAAAATTGAATAGAAATGAAGAAAAATGCATTTATTTACAAAATTTTTGGTATTTTTTCATTTATAGCACAAAAAATAAAAAACCCAGAGGTGATCAAATACCACCAAAAGAAAGCTCTATTTGTGTGAAAAAAAGGCCGAAAATTTCATATGGGTACAGTGTTGCATGACTGAGTGTCATTCAAATTGTGAGAGCACTGAAAGCTGAAAATTGGTTTGGTTATTAAGGGTGTTTAAGTGCCCAGTGGTCAAGTGGTTAAATACCCCCCAAAAAAAAGCACTATTTGTGTAAAAAAAAAACTCATAAAACTTTCAGGTGGGTAGTGTTGCATGACTGCGTAATTATCAGCTGAAAATTTACCTGGGCAGGAAGGAGGTGAATGTGCCCTGTACTGAAGTAGCTGAATACAATTTTTGGTTTGTGGTGCCTTGATACAGTATAGCTCTGATTTAAAAATGGTAAGCAAATTTTTTTTTTATTACAGGGATACTTAATATAGTGTGTAGTGGAGGACTTATAATTATCTGTGTATTTTTACTGTGCATATGTATACAGTATGCTGTGTGTGTGCATATTTTCTTATTTTATATTATATAAAGATATTTTATGTTTGTTAAAATATATCTCAAGCAAATTAATAAAATTTTGCATAGAGTACAATCCCTGTCTTTTTTATTTTTTATTTTTGCTGCCTTTGCGCCAATGGGAACCTGTCTCAGAGGCACAACAGAAAGAGAGAAAAAAAATGTACAGAGTGAGGGTAAATTTCTACAAAGTGAGGGTAAATCCTCTTAGACCAGGAAGAAAATAGGGAGGGAGATTAGCTCATCAGTCATCAACAAAAACAAGACAGGGGATTGAATACTTTTCCACCCTACCCACACTAAAAAGAAAATGGTAAAAACTTAGTTTTGGATTTAGATTCACTGAGATATACTTTAATATTTTTTAATGTTCTAAAGACATTTGTGTCTGTAGCACTACCCCCGAAGGAGCTGCTGGTTAAATTTGGGCTTACCGTTACCTTCTGTTCTCCTCGTTTCACGTCTAGGGGTGTCACGTGGTAAATGGCTCAGTAACTCGAGAGACTGACAACAGATCCACTTGAATAGATTTTATTTGCAAAATGTAGACAATGAACAGTCTCTTAAATTGGGATCAGAGGGTTGGAAATGAAGTTCAGGTACTCTTAGTGTCAAAGTCAAAATGTTGAAGAACTTGCTTACTTTGACTGCATCCAGAGAATAGCCATTCGCAACTGGATATTCACTCAAGTTGGACAGTCCCTCTCTCACAAGGCCTAGCAGCAAACAAGGTGCTTACTCAGGAACAAGTCTCTGCCCAGACGTTGTTGTAGAACGTACAAGATAATGTCTCTGCCACAGACGTTGTTGTAGAACACGTAGGGAAACTAACTTGAAGAACACTCGTAGGATACCTGAATCTTTCAGCCAGCTTGGCGATATCCACGGGACCGGATTCTCTTGGGTACTTCAGCCCTTCCAGGCTCTTACTAAGAAATCAACCCGTACGTGGTCTTCTTCTGAAGAGTCCTCCCCTGGAATGCTTGAAGTTACTGGGTCTCTTCCAAACCAGAGATGGCACCCAACCACCTCAGAATCCTCCTTTAGTTTCCTTGCCTCGGGCTAACCAGCCCCAAGACATCAAAATCGGGTGGATCCGCACTCCAGGCCATAGCCTTCCTGGGGACTGGTCAGGAGGACCAGGACCATGAAGTCTGTACATCATTCTGGACCGGAACTCCTAACCACGTGACGTCCGCATCTTAAATACCCTCTCCCAGAAAGCACAGAGAGAGCGCCACTCCCCCTGGGCAGGCTCCGAGAGAGAGAGTAACTTAAGCACCTAACCAGACCATAGTTCCATGCCTGCCAAAAGAGACAATGCCCTTCAGGAGCCGCCGCTACATGTCAATTTGTCTCACAGGGCAAAAAAAAATCCTTCCCGATTCCGAATTTGAAAATTACTTTAAAAGGTAGCTCCATTTTTTGGGAAAAAATATGATAAATAAAAAAACATTATTGAGTGATGGATGTAAAGTGAAAATTTTCTTACAAAGTGAACAGACTATTTGCTTTTAGTAAATTAACCCCTCTGACTACAGCATCAGTGGATTGCAGCATAAATAAAGATAAGTCATATTAGGTAATACTTTTCCAAATTCCATACAGGCATACCCAACTTTTAATTACACAATGGGGTTTATTTACTAAAGCTGGAAAGTGCAAAATCAGGTTCACTTCTGCATAGAAACCAATGAGCTTCCAGGTTTTATTACCACAACTTAATTGAACAAGCTGGGGTTAGAAGCTCATTGGTTACCTCATTAAGTTACCTAATTAGTAAACAGAGTCCCCCTGTGCATTTTATCTCAGTATAAATACAGCTGTACTGTGAAGCCCTCAGAGATTTGTCAGAGAACCTTACTGAACAAACAGCATCATGGCAAGAAACACATCAGACAGGTCAGGCATAAAGCTGTGGAGAAGTTTAAAGTAGGTTTAGGTTATAAAACAACATCCCATATGACAGTGTTGGCAAGGAGAGCATTAATCAGAGAAGCAGCCAAGAGGCCCATGGTAACTCTGAAGGAGCTGCAGAGATCCACAGCTCAGGTGGGATAATCTGTCCACAGGACAACTATTAGGCATGCACTCCACAAATCTGACCTTTATGGAAGAGTGGCAAGAAGAAAGCCGTTCTTGAAAGAAAGCCATAAGAAGTCCTGTTTGCAGTTTGAGAGAAGCCATGTGGGGGACACAGCGAAATACTCTGGTCAGATAAACCAAAAATGTTACTTTTTGGCCGAAAAGCAAGACGCTATGTGTGATGGAAAACTAACACTGCATATCACCCTGAACACACCATCCCCACCATCAAACATAGTGGTGGCATCATCATGCTGTGAAAATACTTTTCTTCAGCAGGGGCAGGGAAGCTGGTCAGAGTTGATAGGATGATGGATGGAGCCAAATACAGAGCAATCTTAGAAGAAAACCTGTTACAGTCTGCAAAAGACTTGAGACAGGGGCAGGGGTTCACATTCCAGCAGAACAACGACCCTAAACATACAGCCAGAGCTACAATGGAATGATTTAGATAAAAGCATATTCATGTGTTAGAATAGCCCACTCAAAGTCCAGACCTAAATCCAAATGAGTATCTGTGGCAAGACTTGAAAATTGCTCTTCACAGGCGCCTTCCATCCAATCTAACAGCTTGAGCTATTTTACAAAGAAGAATGGGCAAAAATGTCACACTCTAGACGTGCAAAGCTTGTAGAGACCCCAAAAAGACTTGCAGCTGTAACTGAAGTGAAAGGTGGTTCTACAAAGTATTGACTCAGGGGGGCTGAATACAAATGCACCCCACACTTTTCACATATTTATTTGTAAAAACAATTGAAAACCGTTTATCATTTTCCTTCCACTTCACAATTATGTATCACTTTGTGTTGGTCTATCACCTAAAATCCCCATTTTTGGATGTAACATGACAAAATATGGAAAATGCCAAGGCACTGTATACTGCAGTAGTTGACTAGGGCTGGCCATGCATTATACAATTTTCTTATTCAATTTCCTTTGGATTTACCTTCAACTATATAGTACAAGGGCCTGCCGGATTGCATACAAATTGAAAGTGTTTAGGTTTGATCTCATATTATATGGTTTTGGTAAATCAAATGGAAAATTGTATAATGTATGGCCAGCCTAAGCTAGAAAAGTATACGTCCATCAGGTGTGATATACAGTACTTCAACTGGCCAATTATCAGGTTCTTATACCTAACATTGCAAGGCATAGTTGTGAATTGTTTTATTTGTCTTTTATGTAACACTGCATATTATCTATTAGTTATTTTGTTATTCTTTCCTCCATGCAAATTGTGCAGTAGTACAGCTAGTATATACACATTAAAAGGGAAGTAAACCCTTCCAAACAACTTGGACCTATAGGTAAGCCTAGATTAAGGCTTACCTGTAGGTCCAAGCAATATCTCCTAAACCTATATGGTTTAGGAGATATTTGCCCGAAAATGGGCACCGCTGTCTACGGCGCATGCGCCGTAGACAGCGGCGCGCAGGCGCACTAAATGCGGCAAATCCAAGAATGGATTTGCCAAATTTGTCGACTCCCGTGCGCATGCGCGGGAGTGACGTCATCGCGGCTTCGCCGTATGACAGCAACGGAGCTGCGAGACACGACTCCCGTGCGCATGCGCGGGAGTGACGTCATCGCGGTTGCGCCGCTGTCATTGGTCGGAGCTGCGAGACGCCACCAGCAAGATGGACGCGGCGGACTACAGGGATCAGCGGCGACTTCGCTGGCTCCTGTGTCAGGTAAGTGACACATAATGAGCTACTATGCGATGCATAGTAGTCCATTATGCTTTACCTTTGCAGGGAAAAAAAGAGGAAGTAAACCCATCAGGGTTTACTTCCTCTTTAATTCTTGTAACCTACAAGTGTTTCTATTTTTCCAACAAATACTGATAGTAATGATAAAAACAACAGAAAGTATCTGTACATGTTATTGATGTATTACAAATATGCAAACAGAAATGCGTGGAATGGAAACAGAATTTTTATCTGCACAGAATACAGTAAAATCGCCAGTAGATGGTGTCTCGTGTTTCAAAACAAAATAGTTTTACATAAACTGTACTGATATAAGACGTATGTACTTAGACAAAAAAAGAGTTGTATGTCAAGAAGGGAATCTATGGTTTCAGATTTTAATCTCCATGCTTTTAGAACATGAATATTGCCTGCTGGGTAAAGATTCCAGCACCACTTTTATGGCATTTGTATTGCAAGCTTATTTTCTTTTTTGCAATATATTGAACTTATTCTGTCCATTCTTTTATTGTATATTGATTTTAGTGAGTAAAGAATTCGATTAATTTCTTATGTTTACACAGTATACAGTAAAGTTTTGGTGGAGTGGAAGTTTCAGTCTGTCGGATCACACTGGAATGCAGTTCTTGTTCCTGTGTGATGCCATTTTTACCTATTTGTTTGGGCCAATGATAAGGCTGTATTAAAAAATTGGTCTCCAAACTGCGGCCAGCAGGCTGGTTGCAGCCCTTTGCTCTCTTTTATTGAGCCTTTGGGGCACTGTTTCTCCCATTGATGCAAGGCACCATTCTTTCCACTGGTATCAACCGTGGTGCACTATTCCTCCCCAGTGACTCCACCGATGGGGCATTATTCATCCCACTGATATAAACAATTGCGCACTATTCCTTTCACTGACAACAACAATGGACCTTCAGTGACACCACTATACCTTCCAGTGATGCCAACAATGGGACACTATTCCTTCCACTGACACCAATGATGGGGAACTATTCCGTTCACTGACCCCAATGATGGGACACTATTCTGTCCACTGACACTAACGATGTGGCACTCTTCCTTCGGCTGACCCCAATGATGGGACACTATTCTGTCCACTGACACTAACGATGTGGCACTCTTCCTTCGGCTGACATCAATGATGGGACACTATTCCTTCCACTGACACCAATGATGGGGAACTATTCCTTCCACTGACCCCAATGATGGGACACTATTCCATCCACTGACACTAATGATGTGGCACTCTTCCTTCAGCTGACACCAATGATGGGACACTATTTCTTCCAATGGCACCAACAATAGGACACAATTGCCTCCACTGACACCAACAATGGGACATTATTCCTTCCCTTGACACCAACGATGGGACAATATTCCTTCCACTGGCAACAACTATGGGTCACTATTCCTCCCACTGACACCGACACCTGAGCATTATTCCTCCCACTTGTATAAACATTTGGGCACTATTCCTCCAACTGACAACAACAATGGGGTACTATTCCTCCAACTGACAACAATAGGACACTATTTCTTCCACTAATACCAGTTATGGTAACAGCAAAATCCAATAACTAGTCTGGAAGCACAGCTTGCTTATATGGTGAACTAATATCACTGCCACCATGTACCTATTTTATTTCAAACAATACACAGAAAAACAGTTGATCCAGGGATTATCCAATTGCCTCTCGGGGGATCAGGAAGGAATTTGTTCCCCCACTGGAGCAAATTGGATCATGCATTGCTGTGTTTTTTTGCCTTCCTCTGGATCAGCTGTGGGTATAGGATTGTGTATATGAGATTGTGTGTGTGTATATGTATATATATATATATATATATATATATATATATATATATATATAACATTTTTTTAAAGCTATCCATCCCGACGAGCTCGCGCACAGAAGCGAACGCATATGTGAGTAGCGACCGCATATGAAAACTGTGGTCGAGCCACACATGTGAGGTATCGCCTCAATCGTTAGAGCGAGAGCAATAATTCTAGTCCTAGACCTCCTCTGTAACTCAAAACATGCAACCTGTAGAATTTTTTAAACAATGCTTATGGAGATTTTTAAGGGTAAAAGGTTGACGTCATTCCACAAGAGGGCGCAATTTTTGAAGCATGACATGTTGGGTATCAATTTACTTGGCATAACATTATCTTTCACAATATAAAAAAAAAATTGAGCTAACTTTACTGTTGTCTTATTTGTTTTATTCAAAATTAGGCTTGTAAGACCACTGCGCAAATACATTGTGAAAAAAGTATTGAAATGACCGCTATTTTATTCTCTAGGGTGTTCGAAAAAAAAAACAATATATAATGTTTGGGGGTTCCAAGTAATTTTCTAGCAAAAAAAACTTTTTTAAACATGCAAACACCAAAATCTCAAAACGAGGCTTGGTCCTTAAGTGGTTAAACCAAAATTTTCAGCAAAAAATAAACCCACTCAAGTTGTAGTGCACACAAACATGATATAGTCTTCAAATGTTTACAATAAATAATAAAGAAGAGACTGTGTAGAGCAAACAATATCCTTCTGTGCAGCTTGTCTTGCCTTAGAGAAGTGATGTGGTGGCTTCGATGAGGGGCTGCTGATAAGCATTGAGCCTTACCCAGAAACAATTGAGCTAGGAAGCTGTAACTGCCACACTATTCTACATATTCCCCAGGAAGTCAATGCACTTGCGACATCTGTTCTGCAGCTTCTTAAGTCCCTGCAAATAAAATTCTTCCGACTGCTGGTGTAACCACTCATTTGCAGCATTATTTGCCTCTGGAACAATCCCAAATCGTTGTCCCTTTAGGTCATGGATCTGCAATTAGCAGACCTCCAGCTGTTGCAAAACTACAAGTCCCATCATGCCTCTGGGTGTCATGCTTGCGGCTGTCAGAGTCTTGCTAGGCCTCATGGGACTTGTAGTTCTGCAACAGCTGGAGGTCCGCTAATTGCACATCCCTGCTTTAGGTGTTTTTTGAAATTGGGGAACAGATGATAGTCAGAAGGAGCCAGGTCAGGCGAATAGGGTGGATGGGGCATCCCTTGAAAGCCTAAGGAGGTCAGTTTTGCCATGTTTCACCTGCAGTGTGTGATGAGCCGTTATCATGTAACAGGATGACACCTTTCCTCTACGTTTTTCCTTGATATTTTGCCTCAACTTTGTCAATAATCCACAGTAATATGTTACATAGTTACATAGTAGGTAAGGTTGAAAAAAGACCCAAGTCCATCAAGTCCAACCTATGTGTGTGATTATATGTTGCACTGATGGTTGAAACCTTTTGGAGGTAGTCCACCAGCAGAACTCCCTTCTTATTCCAAAAAAACCTGTTACCATTTGCTTCTGCACTGACCTTTGCAAACAGAACTTTTTTGGCCTGGGGGGAACCACTGTGCCTCCATTCCTTAGACTGTTCCTTTGTCTCAGGATCATAACAGCAGATCCAGGTCTCATCACCCGTTACCAGTTTTTCCAGGAAATCTGACTTTTCTCTTGCAAAATGTTCCAAAACAGCCACCGATGTCTCCACACGTTTCCTCTTTTGTTTGGTTATCAAAAGTCCACTTTGCTGCAAGCTTTCTCATTTCCAAGTCTTAGCAGTACTTTTGGCTGATATTCGATGGTCCTCCATGATCATGTCATAGAAGGCTTTCTCATTTACAGGCACAGAAACAGAAACAGGCCTTCCACTGGGTTTCTCACTTTTAACAACGAAATGGCCAGTTTCAAAATTGACAACCCAACGTTTAACTACATACATACATTACATATGAGGGGCCACTGTCACCCGAAGTTTGTGACATTTCATCATGGATCTGCTTCACACCTTTCCCTTGGAGAAACAGCAACTTGATTATGGTCCTATGGTCTTCCACATTACATTTTTCTGGGGGTGCCGCCATGTTCATTTTGGACCTGAAAAAAGAAAGATAAGTTAAAATCATAGGTAGTTGATTTTTGCACCATTGAATATAATTGGCCAGTACACCCTGCAATTTACAGCTTCCTCGCTCATTGTTTCTGGGTAAGGCTCAATACTTATCAGCAGTAGCACCCCCTTGTATCACAAAGTCAGATGACAGCTGAAGAACTCAAAGCAGCAAAATGTAAACAAACAAGAAATAGCATTCCGTTCTGGAAGATTTTACCCCCTTCATGACTAGGCAATTTTTTGCTATTTAACACTGCGCTGCTTTATCTGGTGTTTGCCCGGTCATGCAAAGCTGTACACAAACAAAATTCATATAATTTTTTTCACACAAATAGAGCTTTCTTTTGGTGGTATTTGATCACCGCTGGGTTTTTTATTTTTGGCGCTATAAATACAAAAATTCCCAATAAGTGTATATTGATTAGTTTATGTGAAAGTTACAAACTATGGTATATATACTGGATTTTTTTTTTATACTACTAAAGATCAGCGGCCTATAATGGGACTGTGATAGTGCAGAGAACTGACTGTCACTGACATTACCAGTGACACTAATACCCCTTTCACACCAAGGGCGTTTTGCAGGCGCTATAGCGTTAGAAATAGCGCCTGCAATCCACCCCTAAAACAGCTGCACCATTGTCTGTAGTGTGAAAGCTCGAGGTCTTCCACACTGCAGCGGTGCGCTGGCAGGACGTCAGGTAAAGTCCTGCCAGCAGCTTCTTTGGAGCGGTGAGTTTACCGCTCCTCCACCGCTGCTCCCCATTGAAATCAATGGGGCAGCGTTGTAATACTGCCAGCAAAATGCCACTATTGCGGTGTATTGCTGGGGGTTTTAATGCTTTCTCGGCCGCTAGCGGGCGAAATGTGCCGCAAATCCAACTGTAAAATGCTGCTAAAAATAGTGGCGTTTTACCGCTGATGCTATGGGCGGCGTGGTGTGAAAGGGGTCTAATACAGTAATCAATGATAATACCATACATTGTACTAATTACACTGGTTGTAAAGGGGTTAACATCTAGGGCGATCAAGGGGACTTGCAAAGACTGTTCCCTTAACATGTATTTCCACTTTTGTGTTCAAAATGTACAAAACCCCACTTTATCTTTGTTATGTGTCCCTAGTCACAAAGCATACAATAAAAAAACCTTACCTTTAAGTTGTTTCTTAGGAGGTGTCTCACCTAATAGAAAAGGCTATGGGCTGAATGAGTTTCCTCTTTAACATACAATGGAGAAGCCCTAACCCTTTGTTGGGACAAAGAGCGGGGTTGATTTACTAAACCTGGAATGTGCAAAATCTGGGGAAGCTCTGCATAGAAACCAGCTTCCATGTTTTATTTTTCAAAGCTCAAGTTAGAAGCTGATTGGCTACCATGCACAGCTGCACCAGATCCTGAGTGCCCAAGTTTTAGTAAATCTTCTCTAGTTTACAACTGATAATAAAATCTGCCAGAATAGTACAGACAGGATTAACCACTTGCCGACCAGCCACAGTCATTATACGGCAGCAGGTCGGCATGTTCCCACAAATCGCCGTAGGTGTACAGAGGCAGGGGACCCGATGCACGTGGCCAGCCGGCACTATGGCCTCCAGCCACCCGCAATTGCGGGAATGAGCGACAGAACGGGAAACTGTTAATGTAAGCAGACAGATCCTGAACTGACAGGGCAGCTAGAGAGAGATCTGCTGATCCTAATGATCAAGATCAAGGATCAAGGCTGGTGCTACCACTAGGTAAACTAGGCAGCCGCCTAGGGCGCACTGCTGCCTAGGGTGTCCAGACACTGGTGTTCCTACCCTCCTCTCTCTGCAGCAAGCAACTAAGTCTCAGCATCAGCAGGCACCCGCAGCTCAGTTCGGACATAGTGTCAGAGGTGCAATGGTGGCAGAGAACTGTGTCTGCATCCCGATTCCTGAATGAATGGAATCAAACATCCCCTGCTGCGCACCTCTCATCAGACATTAGTTACTTGTGATTGCTGTCCATGACATGACCACAGCCAGCCAGCTCTGTCTCTCTGTCCATACGAGATTCCCAATCCTGTATCCACTGGCTCTGCATCATAGAGGGTGCTCTCCATCCTGGCCTGTCCTGAACAACGTCGGCAGCGTCACGCAAGTGCTATAGCGACTGGCGGCAGACGTGCCCCACTCCCTCCTCCCTGGTAGGCTGCATTGATGGGCACTGGTGAGGCTGAATTTGATAGGAACTGGTGAGGCTGCATTTGATAGGAACTGGTGAGGCTGCATTTGATAGGTGCTGGTGAGGCTGTATTTGATAGGAACTGGTGGGGCTGCATTTGAAAGGCGCTGGTAAGACGGCATTCGATGGGCACTGGTGAGGCTGGCTTTGATGGGCACTGGTGAGGCTGCATTTGATAGACACTGGGGAGGCTGTATTTAATGGGCGCTGGTGAGGCTGCATTGATGGGTGATGGTGATGGCGCATTGATGGGCGATGGTGAGGCTGCATTTGATGGGTACTGGTGAGGCTGCTTTTGATGCAGTTAAAGCAACGCAGTGCTATATCGCAAAAATTGGCCTGGTCATTAAGGGGGTAAATGCTTCCGGTCCTTAAGTAGTTAATTATGGCATATGCCTCTAATAAATAAAGAGAACTAAGTAGGATTCTTACTCGAGTTATCAGAAAAGAGAATTTAAAATGGAAAGCAGCAATTTTTAAATGTTTAAATATGTGAACAAGTAGAACATGTTAGAAATAAAAAGTTGGTGCTCTCCTAATTTGTCTGCAAAAGTCAAAATACACTTTAAGCTAGTAATCCAAAGGTAACAGGAGGACATAGAACCCCAAATATATCTGTAACAACGAGAGGCATCGCTAGGGGGTGGCTATTGGGGCTATATTAGGGCCCATAGCCCCAAGTCTCTTGCCACAGGGTCCCTGCCTAACCAGTGGGCCACGGCTGCAGCGGGCGGGCAGAATGTATTAGAGGCGGATGAGAGGAGAGATAACATCATCTCTCTCCACCCACTCCACATCACCGCTCTTTTGCCCACACAGCCGGGCCTCTTCAATGTGGGAGGGATGTGTGGTGGGGAGCAGAGGGATGACATCATCTTTCACTGCCCGCCACACATCACCGCTCTTCCGCCCTCAATAAAATGGACCAGTGCTGCCAGCCTGCCACCAATGCAGCGACAATGCACATTTGGTAGAACTGGCTGGCAACCCACATCTGGTGGCAGCCCACATCTGGTGAAGTGACAATCTGCAAATGGTGGTAGATGAAGTGGCAATCTGCAAATGGTGGCAGGTGACGTGGCAAGTGACAATCTGCAAATGGTGGCAGGTGACATGGCAATCTGCAAATGGTGGCAGGTGACATGGCCAGTGACAATCCACATCTAGTGGTAGGTGACGGTGGCAAGTAACACGCTGCATCTGGTAACAGGCAACTGTGGCAAGTGACATGCTGCATCTGGTGATGGTGGCAGGAGACAAGCTGCATGTGTTGCCAGGAGATGTGGCAAGTGACATGCCCAGGGCTCCCACTGATTCTGCATTATGGTGAGTTGAACCACTTCATTATATATTAGAATGTAACAATAGAAACAATGCGCTTCAATCACCCTGACACCATATCAACCATGGTGCTATGATGATTGAAGCGTAAACACCAGCTACTGCCCGCAAAAAATTGTTTACCACTGGCGTGCATACCCCCTCCCCCCTCTACAAAAAGGTTGGTGACCGCCAGATATTTTGCAGACCCAGCAGCACCCCTGGTGACAACCCATGCTGACAAATGTATTTGGAAGCGCTTTAAACCCTACTCCAGCTTTGGCACAAAGCTCCCTTCTGCCTTGGCACCCTTTCTGCATTAAAAAAAATAATAATACACACGTATCAAAAAAGTGACATTTTCATGTTTATTTTAATCAACAATTAATTAAATTGTTATCTTTTGTAGCCAGAACAAGCATATGTTATCAAGAATCTGAACAAATTTGTAGGTAAAAAGTCTTTATACCCTGGGGTGTAAATGTTATGTGCCAGCCGATGTTTTTCAGAATTAAAGCGGAGGTCCACCCTAAAGTGGACCTTCCGCTCATCGGAACCCTCCCCCCCTCCGGTGCCACAATCGGCACCTTTCAGGGGGGAGGGGGGTGCAGTTACCTGGATAATCCAGGTAACTGCACCCACTTCCGGGATAGCTCTCTGTGGAAAGGGGCGTAACTTACGCCCCTTTCCGCAAGTGCCCGCCCCTTCCCGCAAGTGCCCCGCTGCCTGCTGGGAAACACACAGATCCCAGAGGCAGCGGGGAGCGTCCTTATTGCGCAGCGCGATTTGCGCATGCGCAGTAGGGGACCGGGAAATGAAGCCGAAAGGCTCCATTTCCTGATTCCCATACCCAAGATGGCGGCGGCAGGACCCGACAGGTGACCTAGAGATCGGCTTCGGGTGCCGACATCGCGGGCGCGCTGGACAGGTAAGTGTCACTATTTTAAAAGTCAGCAGCTGCAGTATTTGTAGCTGCTGGCTTTTAAAAAAAAAAAAAACGCGGAGTCCCGGTGGACTCCCGCTTTAAGGCTGGGTTCACACTGCTGCGGCTAGGAGACCCGGATGTGATTCGCACCGCACTGCAGTGCAAATCACATCTGATCTCTGTGCGATGCGAGTTCAGCCATACAGATAGTATGGCTGAATTCGCATCGCACCCACTCCAAACTCGCACGGGACCCTTTTTTTGGTCCGCAGCAGAATCGGATCGCATGGGTGTTCACACCATGCGATCCGATTCCTGTCCGAGTTTGCAGATCGCACTGCGATATGCAAACTGATCTGGGGGTGTCATTAAGGTTTCGCTGACACTCCCAGCAGTCCGCATAGGGCAGTGTGAACTGCCGGCGGGAGGCATGCGATGCGGATTTGCGGCGTTCCCGCATCGCTTCAGTGTGAACCTAGCCTTATAGTGTTTCTTTTCCTGCATGGTCCCCCTGTAGTTAAGGTCATGGCCTGTTTGTCATGGTCTAATAACTAAATATATATGTTTTTTTTTTTTTGTTACATAGAAAATTGCAAACACATTTTGAAAAAACTAAATCGACCTTCTTTTCTAAAAAACAATTATCCACTTACACATAGTTATACAGTATAGTGAAATAATAAAAGTGTCTAAATCTAGCAACAGTATCTCACTTACCAAATGCATAAATATAAAAATACAAATACACGTTTAATCATGTGCGTAATATTTTTTCTGCTATAAAACAATCTTAAAATATATTTTTTAACAAATCTATTTTTTTCATAAATTTAGGCCAATATATATTCTGCTACATATTTTGGTAAAAAGTCCCAATAAGCATATATTTTTTGGTTTGTGCAAAAGTTGTAGCATCTACAAACTATGGTATATATATATAATGGATTTTTTATACCAGTAATGGCGGTGATCAGCAACTTATAGCAGGACTACAATATTGCAACAAACAATCTGACACTAACTGACACTTTTCAGGAACCAGTGACATTAATACAGTGATCGGTGCTAAAAATATCCACTGTCACTGTACTAATGACACTGGCTGGGAAGGGGTTAAACATCTAGCATGATCAAAGGGTTAACTATGTGCCTAACCAAAGTTATTGTGTTTAATTTCAGGTGCTTTTCCTAAGGGATGTGCTGAATAGTATTCCCTTCTTAGCAAGGAAAGGAAATCCATCACAACCCCGCTGACAGGACAGAGCTCTGCATTATTTACATATGCAGAGCTTCATCCAGCCGGTCTCCTTGACGATCAGTGGGTGGATATCCATTGGATCCGGTGGCACGCATGCTTCCTACGGAAGTGCAGAAATATATATATCTATATATACTGTATATATTTATATCTATCTATCTATCTAGATTCTAGATAGATAAGTAGATAGATAGATAGATATGGATATGTATCTAAATATTGATATATAATTATTTATATGTACAAATGTTATATTTTGATAAATATTTTTTAATTCCTGAGTTTTCCTTTAGAAAACAATAGTGGAAAATTGAAAAAAAATGATTTTCTGTCATTTTTCCTAGCAACCCGTTTACAGAATTTGAGCAACCCCAAATATTTACACCAAAATATATAAAAAAAAGACTCTTTAAATGGATATCACATCCATGTGATCTTATGGAATGTAGTGGAAAGGTAAAGCTCTAAGTGCATGTTTGCATCTTATTTAGGACAGATTTATTTTTCCATTTTTGACATCATATTGTGAAAAAATCTCTGCAAAAATTGTAACATTAATGCCTCGTACACACGATCGGACTTTCTGCCAAAAAAAGTGGAATTTTGTCCGAAGGGTGTTGGCTCAAACTTGTCTTGCATACACATGGTCACACAAATGTTGGCCAACAATTACGAACATAGTGACATACTAGACTTACTACATGGTTTTTCAGCTCTTTAGCACCACCCTTTGGGCTCCTTCTGCTAATTTTGTGTTTGTAGAAGTTTGGTGAGTGTTGATTCGCGCTTTTCAGTTTGCGCTTTTCATTTTGTGCTTTTGAGTTAGTGTCTGAACTAGGGATGAGCTTCGTGTTCGAGTCGAACGTACGTTCGACTCGAACATTGGCCGTTCGGCCGTTCGGCGAATTCCGAACGTTTTGGCCGTTCGCGTCAAAATTCGAGTGACGCGCGCGCGGACCACAATGCACTGCGTTGGCGCAGTGCATTGCTGCCCGATGATTGGCCAAGCATGCACTGTGACCCCGCATGCTTGGCCAATCACAGCGCCGGCAGCGAGGAGAGCCATGATTGGCCACAGGCATCCTGCCTGTGGCCAATCATAGCTCAGGCTGTGTAGTGCACGCCCCACACTATATAAGGCCGCCTTTAAGGCGGCCTCCTGTAGTGTGTTACTTTGCATCTGAAGCAGTGGGTGTTCTGTGTACCTTCAACACAGTACACACCAATCGTTTTTGGCTGATTTCCTATCTTGCTGCTGTGTAGTGGTTGTTGTCTGTGCCCTGACTGCAGTATACACCACTATATTCACCTCACCTATATAGCTAGTGATCTAGCTTTAACCACTTAACAACTGCCCATTGCCGATTAACGGCTTCAGGGCGGTTGTTTAACTCAGAGAGGCCGTTAATTAACGGCCTCCCAGAATTCTGCTCTCGCGTGCCCCGAGGTGTGCGCACTCGAGAGCATCCGTGACCGCCGGGTCCATAGGACCCGGCGCATCACGGTAAACGGCCGCTCATAGCGGCCGTTTACCACGTGATTGCTCCGTCAAATGACGGAGTGATCACTTGGAAACAAACCGGCGTCATGTTATGACGCCTGTTCCTACCTCCCCTTTCTGTACCGATCGGTACAGCGGAGGGGAAAGAGATCGGTGTCAGCAGCGATGTGGGCTGCATCTGCAGTGCCCACATCGCTGCTCACCGAATTTAACCCCTCAATTCCCTGCCAAAACTCTGCAATACCAGTGCATACTCTGCAGTACCCTGCCATTACTCTGCAGTACCCCGCCATTACTCTGCAGTACCCCGCCATTACTCTGCAGTGCAGTACCCCGCCATTACTCTGCAGTGCAGTACCCCGCCATTACTCTGCAGTGCAGTACCCTGCCATTACTCTGCAGTGCAGTACCCTGCCATTACTCTGTAGTACCCCGCCATTACTCTGCAGTGCAGTACCCCGCCATTACTCTGCAGTGCAGTACCCTGCCATTACTCTGCAGTGCAGTACCCCGCCATTACTCTGCAGTGCAGTACCCTGCCATTACTCTGCAGTGCAGTACCCTGCCATTACTCTGTAGTACCCCGCCATTACTCTGCAGTGCAGTACCCCGCCATTACTCTGCAGTGCAGTACCCTGCCATTACTCTGCAGTGCAGTACCCCGCCATTACTCTGCAGTACCCCGCAGTGCAGTACCCCGCCATTACTCTGCAGTGCAGTACCCCGCCATTACTCTGCAGTGCAGTACCCTGCTATTACTCTGTAGTACCCCGCCAATACCCCGCCAATACTCTGTAATACCCTGCCATAAATTGCCATACCCAGCCATACTCAGAGATACCCAGCCATACTCGGTGATACCCTGAAATACCCAGCCATAGACGCCCCCCACCCCTCACCGCCCTCCGGTGCTTCTACCAACTCGCCAGTACGATCAAAGCCAGAATCTTTTTTTTATTTTTTATTTCAGGCTTCCCAGCCTAGAGGTGAGATGTGGGGTCATATTGACCCCCAGATTTCACTGTAAAGAGGACCTGTCACCCCATATTCCTATTACAAGGGATGTTTACATTTCTTGTAATAGGAATAAAAGTGATCAAAAATATATTTTTGGGAAAAAAAAATGTCAAACTAAAATAAATAAAGTAAAATGAACAATAAAAAAAATAAAATAAAAATTAAAGCGCCCATGTCCCCATGTGCTCGCATGTGCCACACATGTGAGGTATCGCCGAGAATGTTAGAGCGAGAGCAATAATTCTAGTCCTAGACCTCCTCTGCAACTCAAAACATGTAACCAGTAAAAAAATATTTAAAGCGTCGCCTATGGGGATTTTTTAAGTAGCGACGTTTGGCGCCATTCCACGGGCATGTGCAATTTTGAAGAGTGACATGTTTGATATCTATTTACTCAGCATAACTTCATCTTTCACTTTATGCAAACATTGGGCTAACAAGTGGTTAATAATAGAGCTTGCAGTCAGTAGTGTTAGGAGTGCGTGCTGTCTGCGTGCTCTGTACCCAGTACATACCGCTATAATATAGGGCAGGCCCCTACTTTCAAACATCCAACTTACAAACATCTCCTACTTGCAAACGCAAGGAGACAGCAGCAAGTGAGATGAAAAAAGATGGACGACAAAACAAATTATACAGGGGTGATAACCCTTCCCTATGTTTTCCAAAAAGCTTAAAGATAGTTTTTTTGACTGGAGCTACACTTTAAAAATGTACCGGTTGAAAATGACAAACAGATTCAACTTAACACAACAAACCTACACAGTCCCTGTCTTGTTTGCACCGCCTGTATACTGCTGTTCTGAGTATATAAGGCCTGGGGGCCACACGCATTTCCTTTTTTTAATATGGGTACGGGGTTCCCCTTAATATGCGTACAAGACCCAAATAGGCTGGTAATGGGCAGGGAGGGCTACCCATGCCATGTTTCTCAATGATTTTCAACCATATTGCAGGAACCAGATATAACATTAAAACCGCAAGCAGTTTTAAATGGTGTTATTTCCGTTTAATGTCATTTTGTGCAGGGACTGTTCTAAACACGGGAAACACGTGGCACTTCACAGGCATACTACAGACACCCCGCAGGCACCATATTTAAAGGAATATTTCACTTTTTTTTTTCACTTTAATCGTCATTAAAATCAGTGCTCCCGCCAAAACGGTAGTTTTTAAAACTTTTTTTTGCAGTGACCCATGTCCCCTGAGGCAGGAGGCAGGTCGCCAAACCCTTTTTAGGACACTATCTTGCATATTAGCCGTTAAAATGAGCACTTTCCAATTCGAACGTTCGAGTCCCATAGACTTCAATGGGGTTCTAACGTTCGTACCGAACGCGGGGGTCGTTCGCAAGTTCTGGTGCGAACCGAACCGGGGGGTGTTCGGCTCATCCCTAGTCTGAACAGCCGTTCGTCAGCCAGACATGTTGCGCAATCGGAGGAGATAACGTGTTATTTATTATTGGCCTTGGATTTATTGCTTTGACTTTTTTTTTTGGTTGGATAATGAATGATTTGATTTGTTGTATTTTCTACATGTTTGGATGCATAGAATACACTTTTTGGTTAAGTTCTATTGGCAGATAGCTTGTCTAATTTTTTTTTAATGCACAATAAAAAAATTGTGGAGAATAATACTTGGCTATGTGTTTTACTTCAAGTGAGTTGCATTTAAAAAAATACAATGTAAAATTGACAAGAGACAGTTGTATCTTTGATCTTATAAACTACGGGATAATAATGTTGTAGCAACTTGCTCAAATAATTAAAAAAAAAAAAATAATAATATTATTCTTGATATCACTAGAAAAAAAAGCATTTGGAAATGTGTTTGCAATAACTCCATCAGTATCACCAGCAAAGCAGCTTCATTATTATCTCATTAAAGAAGAAGAGAATTGTGCGCTGCATTTTGAGATTTCATAAATTACCACGTCACAAATGTTAATTCTCCATTACAAACGCTAGTTTACAAGAGCTACCGCTTCTGGCTCGTCCTTGCTTCTGTAGCCAACATTTGTCCGTGGAAAATCCAACAACAATCTTCCGATGGAGTGTACACACAATCAGATTTACCATCAACAGCCGGTCATCACACATTTCCCATTGGAAAATCTGATCATGTGTACAAGGCTTAAGATCGCAATCGCCAGCTGGATTTGCATGGGCACAAAGTGGTTGATTTACTAAAACAGTCTACAAAACCTGGTGCAACTCTGCATAGAAACCAATTATCTTCCTCGATTTCTCGGGTCCCCTGGTGGCTCTTGTGGCTCCTCCCTACATCAGATAACCCCCAAAGCGTTCTCCCGGGGGGTTACCTTGCGGGCGCGCTCTCGAGTCCAGCATTTGTGACACAAATGCCAGACTTGGCCCTGCCCCCCCGGCACCGGCGTCATTGGATTTGATTGACAGCAGCGGAGCCCATGGCTGCGCTGCTATATATCCAATCAAGTGCCGAGAAACCTGGGCAGAGGGACAGCGCATCCTCACTGTTATGTCCCTTTGACACAGGGTCTCTCAGGGTGTTGATAGCAATGCTGCCAGTGTCTGCTTAGAAAGTTACACACAGGCTGGATGCACTTCTTAACTTCTTATTACTCACTCAGAAAGTGATGTACATTCTTACATGGAGGAGTCATATACAACAGGTCTCCCTCTCAGTATCATGCTGCTGCTTCCAGTCCCACACACACTGACTGACTTCCTGGTACAGCTCTGCTTCTACTTTCTTCCGCAAGGCAAAGGGCACTGATTTTGCCTTACAAAAACAAGGTGTAGCACCAGGCTTTAAGATAAGGTGGGCCATTTTTCCTTTTACTGAGCCCAAAGAGTCCTCAAAAACCTGCTTAAAGCATGACTTCAGGGATTCCACCCAACGGTCTACCTCAAAAAGTAATGTACATTGGGCGGCAATGGCAAGAGGGGGCATGCCCAGGGCTTTGATCCAGTCCCTACCATACAGCGGAGGACCTCCTTTACTTACAAAAGAAAGGCTTAGAGTTTGACTGCGCTTGTCTAATGTCACAATGGGTTTCACATAACCCAAGGGCTGTAGCAGTTCCTTGCTGTAGGTTTGTAGCGTGAGATTTGTAGGTTGCAGCGGTAGGGACAGACCCGATGCCTTTAAATCAGTCCATCAAATGACGGACACAGCCGCCCCTGTATCAACATCCATGGAGACAGGACAGCCATTGAGTGAGTCATCCACTTTTATCGCAGGAGTGTTCCCAGCTACCCTGTCACGTACCTGATGGTTGAGCCCACGGATGCAGGGAGCGGCTTCTCGTATTCCTCTGGCTCAAGAACTCCTGGTAGAGCAGACAGATGTTCAGGAGCACAGAAGGGGCACAAGTGTCTGGCAGGTCATAAATGCAAGGGCTTGTCCGGACTCCAGGTAGCAGATGGGGAACCAGATGCAGGCTGGGACCGGGATCAGCGGAGAGCAGAAGCAGCAGGAACACCGGATCAGAGAGGAAGGTGTCTTGTAGATCAGGACACTAGCAGATCTTCAAGCAGGTTGCTCCTGGATGCTGGTAGGCAGGAGCAGCACCAAGGCGGCAGGCAAGGCGTAGTCGTAGTCAAGCCGGGTCATACACAGGGAGGCAGGATCCGTACCAAAGAAGCAGGCAGAAGAATAGTCAAGACAAGCCGGGGTCAGTGGCAGGCAGCAAACAGAGGGTAGTCAGAGGCAAGCCGGGTAACAGGTATCAGGTAACAAGCAAGGTAATAGCAGGGGGATCTCTCAGGAACGCTGTAGACCAGACAGCAGGGAGGCAAGGTGACAGGTCCCTCTAAATAGCCCCTTTGGCGGCAAGATCCATCATACTGTGCATCTGCGCGTGTCTGCGCGCACCCGCGCACACCTGTGCACATGCGCGCATACTCATGCGTGTTCGTGCGCTTACATTATCATTACTGCGCACCCGCATGAGCCTATTAGTGCCCTCGCGCACACGCATGTGCCCATCAGCGTTAGCGCGCACCTGCATGCGCCCGACAGAGTTAGTGAGCACCCGCGTGCACCCATATGCGGCCTCGCGCACCCGCATGCTGGGGATTCTGCAGGTAAGATTTCTGGGAACAGCTGGGTGATCAGAACGTCCTTCTTGACATACTCGAAACAGTCCAACATGCTGAACACAGGTCTCCGCGTCAGAGCTGGAGCCGTTATTGTCAGTATCCACATGAAATGTCTGTTTATGTCTACCTTTTGTGGTAGTGTTCAGGGAGTGTGAGCTGTGGCAAACACGCCCAATATGACCAGTCTTTCTACAAAGAAAACAAATGACATCCTTGAACTTGCAAGCAGGTGCACTGTGAAAAGTGTCACCACAATGGTAGCAAGTTGGTATTCTAGAGACAGAAGAATTAGGGTGGCGAGGTTTAGGTTGATTTGGCGACAGCCGTCGTGGGTGTCGGGTGATAGCAGTGTGGAATATTTCCTCTCCCTGGCTTGCAGGAGGTTCAGGTGGCGCCTTCAGTAGGGTGGCATCCCGTGTAGCCAACTCCATGACCGTAGCAAGGTCCGTGGCTTTCTTCAGAGTCAAGTCGGGTTCTGTGAGTAAACATTTCTGTATGGCTGGGTGGCAACTAGTTTGTGTAAAGCAATGATATACGGTAAGTCTTTATATCCTCCCCAGCACGGCTTTGGGTTATAGTGCTCATGTAGCCTCTGAATTAACTCAGGCAGGGGCTTAGAGGCCGGCTTGTCTGGAGAAATGAAGTCTCTGAGAGTGCCATATGCAGCCTGAATCAATGCTGTGAGGAAAATTGCAACTTTCTTTTCTACAGCCACACTATTTGCTTCCATATATTGCTCCAGCCTCTCCACCCAGGAGCTCCATGTTTCAGCAGCAGGATCAAATGGTTGAATAAACCCTATGAAAGCAATGTGTGCTAAAATCCACAATCCTCGTTGCCATTGTTATGTCCATTTGACACAGGGTCTCTCAGGGTATTGCTAGCAATGCTGCCAGTGTCTGCTCAGAAAGTTACACACAGGCTGGATGCACTTCTTAACCAGGGAAGGGTTTATTACTCACTCAGAAAGCGATGTACATTCCTACATGGGGGAGTCATTAACAACAGTGTCCATAGACACAAATGCCGGACTTGACCCTGCCCCTCCGGTGCCCACGTCATTGGATTTGATTGACAGCAGCGGGAACCCATGGCTGCACTGCTATATATCCAATCAAGTGCCGAGAACCCTGGGCAGAGGGACAGCGCATTCTCACCATTAGAAATTCCAGGGCTCAGGTAAGTGAAATGGGGGGCCGCTGGCTGACAGAAGTTTTTTCACCTTAATGCATATCAGATGCCCCTGTAGATGTCCTAGTTGGACGAAACACTTCGGGCAAGGTTCATCGCTCCCCACATTGCTCTTATTTTATTTGTGATCACTTTTACTCTATGTATGTCGGTTTTTATAATAAACCAACTTTGTTGACCAGCACTATTGTAGCCCCCCCCCCCCTTCTTTTCTTCCTGCATACTCTGGATGGATGTTAGTTGTTGTTCCCACTGTGCACTGGTCTTCCCAATTTGGTCGAAACCCATTAGGTCCTTTGGCGACATCACTGGAGAACCTGGGTCGTTTTAATTGTTTTGGAGAGCCATCCCTTTTGGATATCCATGCCTTTATGATTCGGTGTCACTGACATCCATGTCCACCAGTTCTGGTAATAGTGTTTAATCTCATATACTTAGAGGGGACACGCCATCCTGGATGTTTCTTGTTACAGCCATCTCATTCTACTTGTTTGAAGATTATCATTTCATAGCTGTGGACTCCCATTCCATTTTCCTTTTTAGGACTGGATTTATTTTATGGGACTTATTTTCACATGACTTATCTCACCATGATGGACTTCATCACCATATTAGATGTTTACTAGATTATTCATCGTTTGTTTATTCACTTCACTGTGTTATTATTTTTAGCGCTACATTTCACTCACCACCTTAATGCATAGGACGCATTAAGGGGAAAAAACACTAGGGTTTACAACCGCTATAACTGAACAAGCTGAAGTTAGAAGCTGATTGGCTACCATGCACCACTGCACCAGATTTTGCACTCTAAGGTTTTAGGGAATCAACCCCAAGTTAGCATAATGGTGATGTTTTCATAGGTTTGCAAATGCAAAAATTCTGGGTGACACTGCACATGCTTATGAACACATTGCATGTCATCCAGGTCATCTAATGCAGTTCTTAGGTCCTGGTAAATAAGCTGGGATGAAGGGATGTTTTTTATACGCCTTATTTATTTTTATCATATATTGTTTAATATACATATGGCTCCAGCAAGTTAAACTTAAACTACTGCTTAGACAAGTCGGCCTTCATTATGCGTTATAATTGGGGGCTGCAAAAGCAACCTTGTGAAGGAAAACTAATGAACATTCTCTTTTTAAGATGGGACTTTATCTAATCAATCATGCATCACCTTGAAAACAATCTTCATCTGCTTAAAAGTGCCAAAGTGATTTTTTCTGAGGTGTGAACAGAAAACTAGACTTTGCGTTTTTATAAATAGCAAAGCCATTAATTACAATGAACTTTGCTTCCCAACAAATGGAACGTAAATAACTTGTGTTGTATCCACGAAAGACTGTGAAAAAGCCTCTATAAATTTGATGATGTAAAATATTATTCTGGTATTTTTTTGCAGAATTAAATAATAGTAATATTTCACCATTGCACTTTTATAATCCCCTAGGTGTGATAGGCTCAACTGTCACTCAGAATCTGATAATATCACTTGTAATACCAATCTCTTTCACATCTTAAATGGCCACATGCTAAGATATAATGTGCTTAGAGGCAAAATGGCAAGGCTCAGCTTGCATGTGTGAACAAGGGGTTGATTTACTAAAGCTAATAGACTGTTCACTTTTATAGGAATTGTCACTTTGCAAGGGCATTTGCCCGTACCTTAGTGAATGAAAGAAACCTCTGCTGACTTCCAATATTCAACCATGTGCAAGCATTAATACAGTTTTTTTTTTATTTCCTTTACATTTGATTGGTTATTCTTTGAAAAACAAATTTTCATCAGATTTACTAAGCAAAGAGAATCTTCCCTTGAAAAGTGAACAGCCCATTTTCCTTGAGTAAATCAACCCCCAATGCATACTTCAAGAGCTTCAGCTAAAATTCGTGTAAAACTGGCCATACACTAGTAGAATTCCATTAGAAATGTTTTATTTTAGGAACAATTGTTTAATTTTTTAATTGTTAGCGAGGTCAAACTGATGTTCCTTTTTGACTGCAGTGATGAGAAAATTTGAAGAAGCAGGATGGATTTTTTTTCTCAAATGCACAAATTTCTAACATATATATGTTTTTTTTTTCCATTAAAGTCCATTTGTTCCAAAAATGTAAAAAGCAAACAAAATTTTGAAATATTTTGAACATCATTTGTCAAGTCATCAAATGTAGAAAATGAAATCAAAATGAGAATTTTCGTATGAATATGTATATGAAGGTTAATTCGAAAATCTACTAGTGTATGGCCAGCTTTACTGAAAGGGCAGTGCCTGTCTTCATTACCTTTCTCTATCAAGTCCATCATTTTCATTAGTTTACAAGACCCTTTTGCAGAAGTACTGGTTCTTACTGACGATAATTACAAGAGAATTAGAATTAAGAATCTGGGTTTTTCAAGTGGAGCGATAACTAACCACGGCAAACAATTATATTGCTTTCTTTGTTC
The DNA here is from genome assembly GCF_037356315.1 of Lithobates pipiens. Classification (NCBI taxonomy): domain Eukaryota; kingdom Metazoa; phylum Chordata; class Amphibia; order Anura; family Ranidae; genus Lithobates; species Lithobates pipiens. Next base: position 57,134,511 of record NW_027507903.1, on the reverse strand, counting down.
ATATTTGTAAAATAAGGCATTTTGACTGCTTGCTGTGGGTTTTCACATTTTACATTACTGATTAAATATATTTTGGCCTCAGCTGTCCTAAGAATTTGTCCTTATTAGACTAAAATATAAAATGTTTTTCTCCACTTGTAACCTTTAGCTTTCAAACGTGTACCAAAAGGAAAGAGGACGTTTCAATACTATGCAAGGTCCACATATACTGTCCAGACCCCCCTTAGAAATTACTTGATGTTACTAGGTGCAAAAAATACCTCTAAAGAAAAGTTAGATTTATACTTACCTTATCCCCCTTTTCCACATCACTTGGCATGATGCCACTGTCTTTCCAGGGGAATGCAGAGCAGGCTCATAAGAAGACACTCCAATTCACAGCAAGATCTTACCGTATTTATCGGCGTATAACACGCACAGGCATATAACACGCACAGGCATATAACATGCACCCCAGTTTAAGAGGGAAGTTTCAGGAAAAAAAAATAATGGTCAATGAGAATCAATGCAGCCTGATTAGTGCCCATATGCAGCCTCAGTGCAGCCTAATCTGTGCCCATCTGCAGCTTCCGTGCAGCCTGTTCTGTGCTCATCTGCAGCCTGTTCTGTGCCCATCTGCAGCCTGTTCTGTGCCCATCTGCCCCATCAATGCAGCTCACCATCTCTCATAGGAAATCACTGAGCCGTCATCTGTTTACTTGGCTCTCAGTCGGCAGTCACATACACAGTCCCAGCTCTGCCATTGGCATTGGACTAGCTCCTGTGATAGACAGAACACTTCTCCAATGCCAGAGGCGGAGGCTGCACTGTGTGTATGACGTGTGAGCTAAGTTAGAGCCCAGTGAGAGCCGAGTGGAGAGCTGAGTGGAGAGGAGATGACGGCTTGGTGATTTCATGTGACATTCACCCCCCTCCTTCCCCTCCAAGGTATGCTGTCAGCATATAACACTCACCCGTTATTGTCCCCCTATTTTCCCCTGATATATACAGTATTTCATGAGATTCAGGCTGCTATGTATTGACTATATATTCTTGCTGGAAGGAGTATGACATTTTCCTTGCCTAGGTACAGCAGGTGAAGTCAAAGGTGGAGGTAAACAAAAACAGCTTACTTCAGCATTAAAACAAACAAAATAGTCCACCCACCTCTGATATAAATCAAAACACCAGCTCACCACCACCAGTATAAACCTGTCCCACACCAGAGTTTAAGGTTCCTATCTATTTTGGGGGTCCAGCAAAAAGCCACTGTAGTCCAGGCAGCGTCTTGGTAGCCAGATATTCCATAGCCCCCGTGTCCTGTTCCACTAATAGACACTTGCTGTCTGCTTTCTGCCCTTGTAGGTGGGTTAATCTTTTCAGAACCACAGTAAAAGTAGTCAGGACTAGAGGTTCTTTGCCATCCAAACTCTCTCAGAACCTCTGAATTCTGGGTCCAATATGAGGATATACAAATCATTAGAAAACTGCTTATCAGCCTTATTTTCTGTTGGCTTCCCTGGGGAAACCTTCCCTCTCTTAATTGTACAACCATTGATTGTTTATAGAGGGGTTCCATTGTTACAACACCACATGCACCTAATTTGTTAGATCCCCCTAGGAGGCCCACTTTTTCATATTTGACTGAGTTTTATCCTTGCCATAAGTGGTCTGTAGTGTTAATTCTCTTGCAGGTAGGAAAGTTACATTTTTTAATTCTCAACAGACCAATTATTACAGTATACAAATATTTATTACCTGTTCTACCAAGAATGTAATTTATTTGACTCTGTGTCCTTGTGGAAGGTAGTATGTAGGATTCACTATGTGTATGCTATAAGTGCGTCTCAAAGAGCACATTGCAAACTTTAAACGTGGCTTTTGTAAGCACAATTTATCTAAACACTATGCTAGATGCCACAACAAGGTCCCATCGGGAACCTTGTTTATGGCTATTGATTAGTATATACTGCATTTTTAAGGATTTTTTTTTTTCTGGACCTTTTTACTTCCTTTGACTATAAATGCTTGCTGTGTGAGAGTTTTCTTCCATCTATGTGATCTATTTTCCCTGGATCTCTGAAGAGCGTGATTGTGTCATCTATTATGCCCCGTACACACGAGAGGGATTAAGTCTGACAGACCTCCAAAGGAGTTCCGCCGGAGTTCCGACGGAGTTCTGGCGGACTTTTCGACCGAACGGACTTGACCACACACCATCACACCAAACTCCGACGGAGTCGAACGTGATGACGTACGACTGGATTCGACGTAGGAAGTTCATAGACAGTAGCCAATAGCTGCCCTAGCGTCGGTTTTAGTCCGTCGGAGTAGCACACACACGAGCGAATTTTTCGAAGGGGACCGGGTCCGGCGGAGTTCCGTCGGGAAAATTTGAAGCATGCTTCATTTCTAAAGTCCGTCAGACTTTAGCGAAGCTAAAGTCCGTTGCAGCCCACACACGATCGGATAGTCTGACGGACTCAGTCCGTCGGAGTTTGGATGTCGAAAAGTCCGCTCGTGTGTACGGGGCATTAGAAGATCTTTTGGAAGCCTAACGGCTGCATGTTTAGAGTGCTGTTGGACCACACTTTTACATGGTCAAACATTTTTTGGTAATGTACTTTGTGTGCACATAGGGCGAACATGGTGAGTGAGGTGTCTTCTGATGTGCATATTGTATAGTGGAAGATTAAAGCTGCTGCTCCTTTTTTAGATTTTCAATTTTTTTCATGGATTCTTGGGAATATGGACTTTTTCCTTTTGATCACATTATTTAAATTTTTGAGTATTATTTTGTTTATTTGCCTTCCAGAACCCATCCCTGGCATTGCCGTTTTTTTGAAAACATTTAAAAAAAATTCTATTGACGGCAATGGTTTTTTTTTCATTCAGCTGTCAGCGTTAAAGCTCATCCGTTGTTAAGGACGCAGCGGCTGGCTTCCCGGCCCGCTCCTTATTGAGCAAAACTTTGACCAATTAGGGCTTGGAATGCACTGTGCAGAGCGAACATCCCACTGAGCACCCTGAAAAAATGTGGTTTGAATGAGCGAACAAGCAATGTTTTGGGCCTAAATTATGCTCGGCTTGAACTGTTCACCCAACTCTATTGCTGAGGCATTAGTGATTGTGTGTAGCTTTTAAAGTGGTTGTAAACCTCAATCTTGTACTTGCTCCTATAGGTAAGCCTATAAAAAGGTGCATGTATAGGAGATATTTACTATATATGCACTCAATGACGTAATCGGCGCATGCCCTTTGAAGGAACGGCCATCTGGGCTCTTTCTTTAAAATCCTGTGCTGTAAATTACAGCTTCCCCATGCATGCGCGAGAGTGATGTCATTGCTGCTCTGGCCAGTCACACAGCTAGAGTCCATGGCCCGGAAGGGAGACGGGTAAAGATGGAAGCGCTGGAATGCTTTGTTTTCAGGTAAGTTTCACATAATGTGCTAGTATATGATGCATAATAGCACATTATGCCTTTACCTTGCAGGTCTGGGAAAAAAAACAAAATCACGCAGTGGTTTACAACCACTTTAAACCCTGAAAGGAGTACTAGTCTCTATCAGCACAGAGATCCTGTAGGACTTTCCTTTTTAAACTGTGCAGTTGGAAAGTGAAGAGTCCTCAAGTTATTCAGTCCTACAGTTTTCTGGGGTATAACTGGGCTATCCCAGTTCATCGTTCCCAATAAAAAAACATGAAAATAAACTCCTAGACTTCTCTTTGGCGCCAGTGGAAGAGTAAGGAAAATGCTTGGTGCCTAACTCTGTGTGCTCTAAGTGGGAGAATAGGACTGCATTCACCAGGGGTGCTTTACGCATGCATTTTACTGCAAGGTCCACTTAACTAAAATTGTGAAATATTAAATAGTTCTCAGTTTGGCCTGCTTAACAAGCCTGATGTAAAAAACTGTGTAAAGTCTACAATAATTTTAATAACTAAATAATGGGACTGGATGCAATCAAAGTTTCAGATGTATCGCTGTAAAGTTCATTTTACTGTAGAGCTGTATGAATTTAAATGCAGCTTTGGATTATAGTCAGTGGTTTTTACCATATGGTGTTAATACTGTGAGATAGATATACTACTCTTAAAAGCATGACATTACAGAACATTAAATAGTACATTGATCTCCTAGGAAAAGTAGATCATCCACTGGATCATTCACCACTCTTGGGAACATAACTGGAAAGCTATAGTTACATATTTTACATTATTTTAATGTTTACCTTAGAGTTGTCTTTGATGTGACTTGCTCTTCCATACTTTTATTATTGCATCATATATAGAAATCTGTAGATTAGCTCAGAGAGGGAGTGAAGATGAATCAATTCCACCCCACTGTCTCACTTCCTAAAGGAATCCTGTCACCAGAAAAATGGAGGGCCGCCATTGCTGATCTCCTTCAGAAAATGTTAGAAGCCTGCTAAATAGGGATGGTCCGAACACCCCCCCGATTCGGTGCGCACCAGAACACCACAAACAGGCAAAAAGTTCTAGTGAACATGTGAACCCTATTAAAGTCTATGGGACACGAACATGAAAAATCAAAAGTGCTCATTTTAAAGGCTTATATGCAAGTTATTGCCATAAAAAGTGTATGGGGACCCGGGTACTGCCCCAGGGCACATGTATCAATGCAAAATAAACAAAAACTTTTTAAAACAACCATGAAACAATAAAAATGTAATATTCCTTTAAATATCAGGCCTTGGGGGTCCCCTTATGCCGCGTACACACGATCGGACTATCTGGCAGACTGACGATTTCCTATTAAAAAAGAAAAAAGTGTCCCGTAATCTACGGGATCGTCTGCCTGACGGACCTGAAAAATAGAAAAAAAATCTTCCACCTCCATGGGACCCAAAGGGCCATTTAAAATCTTTACCAGACCTAAAGGGCCTGGTATGTGTTTTGGGAGGGACCCCATGCCGTTTTTTCCCCTTAATTCTGTCATAGGGTTCCCCTTAACCTCTTCAAAACACTGTATTTTAAACCACTTCTGGACTGCCCGCCGTCGTTATACATCGGTATTTTGACGTAGAATACCGTTGTTATGGCAGCAGATAGTTGCCAGAACCCCGGTATTTTCTGAAACAACGGGCAGGCCGCTTTAAAGGAGAACTCCAGTCTGAGCTTGTTTGGCTGGGCTTCTCCTATGGGTCACGGGAGTTCAATTCGTTTTGCACTCATGTGATACGTTTTCAGCAGAGAGCGGTCTGAAGTCCGCTCTCTGCTGAGGTCACTGGAATCAGTCCAGGCATCATGGCAATAAAGTCTGAATCCACCTGATGCCTGTCTCAGCCTCTCAGCGAGCTGCTGAAAATCTGAGACGGCTGCTCCCCGCCCCTCCACAACTCAGCGTTCCAGTGAGCGTGGAGGAGTAGAGAGGAGAGCTGCTGATTTGAAGTCACCAGCTCTCTGCTCAGGGAGTGCAGAGGCGTCAGGGGACCTAGGTAAGTTTTATGGGTAAATAAAAAAAAACACTTCTCGTTTACATATAAAAGTGGTCTCCATTGCGAGATCACTTTTATCGGCGGCGGGAGAGGTGCCCCCCTGCGTTCTGGTCGTCTCCGCCACTTACCAGTACGGTCGGTAGTGGTGGAAACGATTCGATCCTTTCCCCACAGAGACACTGACAAGTGAGGGAATGATGGCCCCCACTCGACTCAATGACTTTGGATGACAGAAGCGATGTCAAACGTCACTTCCGCCCAACGGCCCTAAAGGGACTTTTTTTTTTAATGAGAAAAAAACTATTTTTGTTGCATTTAAGTGTAAATGTGAGATCTGATATCTTTCTGACCCCAGATCTCACATTAAAGAGATCAGGGACAGTGTAAAAATACAAAATAAAAAGTAACATAAATAAAAATAAAATTGAAAGCACCTCACCCCTTCATGCTGGTACGCAGAAGCGAACGCATATGAAAGTCACACCCGCATATGTAAACAGTGTTCAAACCACACTTGTGAGGTATCGCCGCGATCATCAGAGCAATAATTTTAGTAAAAGAACTCCTCTGTATCTCAAAACTGATAACCTGTAGGAATTTTTAAATGTCCCCTATGGAGGTTTTCAAGGGTCAAAGTTTGTCGCCATTCCACGAGCGGGCACAATTTTGAAGCATGGCATGTTGGGTATCAATTTATTCAGGGAAAAAAAATTGGGCTAACTTTACTGTTTTCTTATTTTGTAATTCAATAAAGTGTATAATTTCAAAAAAAAAATGCGTTCGTAAAACCGCTGCAAAAATACGGTGTAACATAAAGTTTTGCAACGACTGCCATTTTATTCTCTAGGGTGTCTGAAAAAATATATAATGTGTGGAGGTTCTAAGTAATGTAAACAACAAGTCTGAAAAATAAGTATAAGTATAAGTATATATATAAATACTCTTATCTGTATTATATATACCAGTGATGGCGAACCTTGGCACCCCTGATGTTTTGGAACTACATTTCCCATGGTGCTCATGCACTCTGCAGTGAAGTTGAGCATTATGGGAAATGTAGTTCCAAAACATCTGGGGTGCCAAGGTTCGCCATCACTGATATATACTATACATACTGCACTACATACTCTGAACTGTATTATATATACTATACGGACTGCACTATATACTCTTAACTGTATTATATATTACTACACGGACTACACTATATACTCTCCCCTGTATTATATAAATGTAGCGGTACCCCATAGGGGCTGCTGAGTGTTGTGGCCCACCTGTCACGCTGCCTGGCCAAGATAGAAAAACAGTCCTTGTTTTTATGTTTTATTGAGGGATTTGAAATTGGATGGGGTATAGGAAGTATGGAATGCCCAAAGAAATTTTGCAGAACTTGCTGGGACTATATAAACTCAGGTATATACACTCCATTTCTCCTCCTGCACATCACTTCTTCTCTAATGTTCACTCCTCTCTCCTCATGCACATCGCTTCCTCTGTAATGTTCACTCCTCTCTCCTCCTGCACATCGCTTCCTCTCTAACGTTCATTCCTTTCTCCTCCTGTACATAGCTTCCTCTGTAATGTTCACTCCTCTCTCCTCCTGCACATCGCTTCCTCTCTAAAGTTCACTCTTTTCTCCTCCTGCACATCGCTTCCTCTCTAAAGTTCACTCCTCTCTCTTCCTGAAAATCGCTTCCTCTCCAATCCACTCATCTCTTATTTTGCACATTACTTCCTTTCTAATGTTCATTCCTCTCTCGTCCTGCACATCCTTTCCCCTCTAATGTTCAGGCACAACTAGCACAAAGTGGATAGGCCTGATGCTGGCTCCACCAGGCCTTAGCAATTGCCCTTTGCAGGCAGGCCCCTATAGTGCAGCAAAATAGAAAGTCCCCCAAAGCACCCCACACAGGCACGCAGTGCCTCATGCAGTAAGTAGACAGAGAAGCTCCTCCTATTGGCTTCTCTGGTCACGTAACTCGCAAGCTTTTCTCGACTCCACCCCAGCTTTTCTCGACTCCACCCACAGCTCACATGCCAGATTGTATTCCGCAATTAGCCCCTTATGAATAAAGCATGGCACAGTCCAAAACCCTCTATTGTGTAGACTTTAAACAGGTTCCTCGAATTGCAAAAGTAATGGCAAATCCCGGACTAGCCCCCACATATAGCACTAACCCTCGAAGGAGCTGCTGGTTTTATTCGGGCTTAACGTTACCTCTTCTGCTCGCCTCTTCATCCTAGGGGAGTCCCATGGAAAGTAGCCCAAATGAAGATATATCAGACATGTGGTCCTTTTTAAAGATTTATTTTGGGGTAACACCAAAGAAAGACACAAGACACAGTCCTTCAATAGAGGGTTAGAGGATGAGGGGGAGTTCAGGCACCTAGTAATTGCGGGTTAGAGGTATCAGTCAGATCCAGAGGACAAACAGCTCCACAGACTGGATCCAGCAGTCACCGGATAGGCCCCTCTCACTTGACCTAGCAACCAATGATATGCCAAACAGTCTCTGCCACAGACTTGTTAATTAAACTTAGTGGTTCTTGAGAGTAGATGCACAACAAAATCTCTGCCACAGACTTGTTAATTTAACTTAGAGATTCTTGAGAGTTTTTAGGAAGAACTACCATACAGTACCAGATTCTTTCAGCTGACCCGGCGATACTGTAAGGATATTGATCCAGGATGCGTCCTCAAACTGAGTTTCCAGGGTCCTCCAGAGACCTCAGCCATGCGCTCGGTCCTCTACTGGAAAAGTCCTCCCCTGGATCCTTCAGCTTTCCTCTGCTTCTCCCCGCAGGCAAGACAGCACAGGACCACCCCTGAATCAGTAGGCCCCAAAACACCCCTGGGCCCACACACTCAGTTGCAGAGCATCAGGCCATCAGGCCCCTAGGCACAGGACCATGGGTCACATACCCCAGGCAAGGAGGGCCCTGGGGTTGGGATCACGGACCCCAGAAACAACGAACCACCAAAAATGGCGTTGTACCTTAAATACCCTCTCCCAGAATGCACAGCGGGGAAACCACACCCACTGAACCATTTCTGAGCAAGAGGCGGTATTCAATACATCCAGGCTGCTGCTGTTCCACACCCACCAACAGTGACAGTGACACCTACGGTCAGGTGGGAATCACTGCAACCCAGCTAAACTGGTACAGAAACCAGAACTTTAGAGAAATTAGCCTGAGCCAAACTACAGCTTCAGATAATTAAATTTAAGAAAAAACAATAGCGTCTGCTCATCAGGAGCACTACACTGACTGCACTATATACTCCAAACTATATTATATATACTATACAGACTCCACTATCTACTCTGAACTGCATTATATATACTATATGGACTGCACTATATATACATATACAGGGCTTTTTTTCAGCAGGAACTAGGGGGAACTCAGTTCCACCACCTCTGGCTCAGGTCTTCTGCTCCCTGCTCACCACTAACACTTGGTAACACTGAAGTCCAGCTTCTGCATTTAGAAGAGATAGCTTATCTCCCAGTAGCTCCCACCACAGGTAATATCTCATGCACAGATCCCATTGAGTGACAGACAGGCACAAGGGAGATACAGAACAGGTACCCAGGGTCCAGTGCAGTCATGGGCAGGAGAGGGTGCATGGTAGGCTAAACCCTCTGTGGTCTCCATTTTTTCCCTGGTGACAAGTTGTTGATGCTCTTATTGCATGATCTCCCTTGCAAGTGGTATGCTGGGAGGTACTATAGCCAGATGGGTGTTTCAGCTTAATATTGCAACAAAGGTAAGACATATGACAGATGGTGGAGCTTTTAAGGAGGGGGGGAATATGAGGGCAGTGAAGGGAGGGGGTTGTATGCAGTGGGAAAAGCTACTATTTGATGTCATTTGGCAGGTATGTGTGTTTGGCGGGCATGGTTGAGTTCCTGCACCCATTCTCTGAGAAAAAAAGCCCTGTATGTGTGTATATATATATATATATATATATATATATATATATATATATATATACACACACTACACTGACTGACTGCACACTACACTACACTACACTACCTGCCTAATCTCTATTTATTCACTATATGACTGCCGTGTAAACAGCAGCCTTATATAGTGTGGTGTGTGGACTTAGCCCCTGAGCTATGATTGGCCAAAGGCACCCTGCCTTTGGCTAATCATAGCTCTCACAGCAGATTGTGCTGTGATTGGCCAAAGCATGCAGGTCAGGTGCATGCTCTGGCCAATCAGCAACCGTCAATGCACTGCAATCTTGCAGTGCATTATAGGGCGCTCCGAAGGGCGAACTTCCCGCAGCACCCCATTTGTTAATTTGTTCTTCAAACAAACGAACAGCGGATGTGCGAGTCGAACGTCCCTACTGCTAATTCTCTGTTTTCATTGCTTTCTGAATCACTGACCTGTTAAGCCACTGTAGCTGACTGTCTCGCTGTCTTGGCCACTGTGCTGCAGTTCAGTTTCTGGGTCTTGGCATCTTCTTATAGCCTAGGCCATCTTTATGTAGAGCAACAATTCTTTTTTTCACGTCCTCAGAGAGTTCTTTGCTATGAGGTACCATGCTGAACTTCCAGTGATCAGCATAAAAGAGTGAGAGCGATAATACCAAATTTAACACACCTGCTCGCCACTCATGCCTGAGACCTTGTAACACTAACGAGTCACATGACATCGGGGAGGGAAAATGGCTAATTGGGATCAATTTGGACATTTTCACTTAGGAGTGTACTCACTTTTGTTGCCAGCAGTTATTTTGAGAGGACAGCAAATTTACACTGTTATACAAGCTGTACACTCACTACTTTACTATGAAAAATATTTTTTACACACTTTTAGTTGTTAATGTTTTAATATATGTACCCCATTCAATTACATATATTTAACCAAACACATACAATACTATATTTGTTAGGCTTTACTTGGGTATGTTTTAAAGGGGATGTATATTTTTTGTAATATAATTTATTTTTTGTGATTAGATTAAAAACAATAAAAAATATTTTTTAGTTTAGATTTTGGTCTCCTTTCGACACATTTACAGGCTCACATTAGCTCCTCTGCTTTTTACAGATTATCGCTTGCGGCTGACTTATTCAGAAGGGTGACTCACCGCTTATTAGTTGGGTTAGTGCAAGAATTTGGCCAGACAAACTGAGCAACAAAATAATCAATATCTACACTAACCCATAGTGTAGTGCTCTGGAAATTCTTTATCAAGCATAAAATGTTTATTTATAAATCTCTCTCTCTATATATATATATATATATATATATATATATATATATATATATTGGAGATCCCTACCTTTCCTCAAGTGCACAAGTGAGGAAAAAGCAGAAGCCCTCAATACTGCAAGAAACACATCAGGACATGGGCATGTCCACACCTGTGGGCTTGAGAAAAGGCGGGGACACCCAAAATCATTGTTCTGATATGTTCCTTGTGTACTTAGTATTCACAAGATTAATTCCTTAAGCAAACTATTACAGTTCATCCAGTGCCTCATCTCTATGTCATTGGATAGTTATCGGCGGTGATATGGAATTTGTTAGATGTAATGGATGTTATCTACAGTAACATGTGCCTCACTATTTAAATTATATATGTATTTTACTTACTGTATACTTTTTTTTTTTAACAACAGTTGGAAAATGTATCAAATAGAATTAACACAAACCAGTCATTTCCCTTTAAAGGATAAGTTCACCATTTTTAGGGTGGAACATGTAACATGTTCCTACTCCAAGGTATGAGCAGACAAATACACTGACAAGTTTGCAGGATTCCGCAATAAATGCTTTCCATGCACCAAGTAAAATTATAAATTTACATTTTTTTACTTGCAAAAAAAAGTGAACTTATCCTTTAACTGCAAAGATTGCAGTTTACAAAACTCAGTAGCTCAAGCCTTAAATGTAAAAACTTTGTGAATTCCTTGTCATGCATGCACCATGTATTTTTGTATTTTATTTGCAAAATACGGTACATTATATTTTGTAAAAGTGTATTAAAAAACTATTTTAAACCTAAAAAAAAAGTAAAAAATGATTTAAAAGTATTATAGAATTCTATTATTATGACTCATTGTAGGCAATCTTTTCCTTTATATTATTTAGTGTTATGTGATTTGAATGTATTAATGTGATGTCACCCATCATTTGTCAAAAATGTTTGTAGGAATAAAAGGTGAACATTTTCTGGATTTACAGAATTCTCCGTGACGTTTTCCGTGACGCACCTGGCATCACTCGTGAACTTTTTTTAAGGACAATAATATCAGTAAATGGCAGTATCTTTCCAGGATGCAATGTTGGACATTTGATAGAAACTCTGTTATATGTCATTGTAAGATAGCATTACATAATTCTTTTCTTGAGTATTTTACTCATCATGGAACAGGAAAGGAATCTGCTGCAGAATAATAGAGGCATTACTTGTATCTCAGAATAGATGTAGAGGTTCCTGCTGGTGATCATATCTTCACCGTGATGAATACAGATCTAGCTGACAGCACACCTATCCATCCACCTCCCTGGGAACTAAGTGAGCACAGAAATAGAATGGAAGCATTTTTTTTCATCAACATAAAAACATATCATTGGTGAGTACATTTTAGAGCGGCGTATCCTTGTTACAGCATGTGTACTGCATCCCGCTGTTTGACAGGAGACACGGACATTTTTGGTTCCAAAACAACAGAATGCTAAAGGTATACACATGTTTTCAGTTATATTTACTTTGTTATAGCAGCTAGTCTCTTTATATTGCTTCTAACTCACATTATGGTCTTCAGTTTGTTGTGTCTACATCGTACTGCTTCACATTGGCCCAATTCTGTAGGTACTTTGAATCATTAAAGTGTATTTAATCTCAAGAACAAGCATTTTATATCATTTAGCTTACCAGTTCTTAGATGTGGTGGCTGCTTTACAATGAGTATTTGATCCCCTGCTGATTTTGTACATTTGCCCACTGACAAAGAAATGATCCGTCTATAATTTTAATGGTAGGTTTATTTTAACGGTAAGAGACAGAAAAATAACAAAAATATCCAGAAAAATGCATTTCAAAAAAGTTATAAATCGATTTGCATTTTAATGAGTGAAATAAGTATTTGACCCCTTCGCAAAACATGACTTAGTACTTGGTGACAAAACCCTTGTTGACAATCAGAGGTAAGACATTTCTTGTAGTTGGCCACCAGGTTACCAGGTTTGCACACATCTCAGGAGGTATTTTGTCCCACTCCTCTGCAGATCCTCTCCAAGTCTTCAAGATTTTGAGGCTGTTTGGTAACTTGAACCTTCATCTCTCGCCACATATTTTCTATGGGATTAAGGCTCAGAGACTGGCTAGACAACTCTAGGACCTTAATGTGCTTCTTCTTGAGCCTCTCCTTTGTTGCCTTGGCCATGTGTTTTGGGGGATTGTCATGCTGGAATACCCATCCACTATCCATTTTCAATGTCCTGGCTGAAGGAAGGAGGTTCCCACCTAAGATTTGACGGTACACGGCCCTATCCATTGGCCCTTTGATGTGGTGAAGTTGTCCTTTCCCCTTAGCAGAAAAACACTCCCAAAGCATAATGTTTCCACCTTCATTTTTAACGGTGGTTATCTGACCACAACACTTTCACCCAGTTCTCCTCTGAATCATTCAAATGTTCATTAGCAAACTTCAGACAGGCCTGTACATGTGCTTTCTTGAGCAGGGGGACCTTGTGGGTGCTGCAGGATTTCAGTACCTCATGGCATAGTGTGTTACCAATTATTTTTGGTGACTATCATCCCAGCTGCCTTGAGATCATTGACAAGATTCCCCCATGTAGTTCTGGGCTGATTTCTCACTGTCCCCATGATCATTGAAACTCCACGAGGTGAGATCTTGCATGGAGCCCTAGACTGAGAGAGATTGGCAGTTATTTTCTATTTCTTTAATTTGAGAATAATCGCACCAGCTGTTATCACCCTCTCACCAAGCTGTTTGGTAATGGTCCTGTAGCCCATTCCAGCCTTGTGTAGGTCTATAATCTTGTCTCTGAAATCCTTGGATAGCTCTTTGGTCTTGGCCATGGTGGAGGGATTGGATTCAGGTGCCTTTTATGCAGGCAACAAGCTGAGATTAGGAGCACTCCCTTTAAGAGAGTGCTCCTAATCTCAGCTTGCTACCTGTATAGAGGACAACTGGGAGCCAGAAACTCTTGCCGATTCATAAGGATCAAGTACATGTCAAATGCCATTAATATGCAAATCAATTTATCACTTTTTTTAAATGCGTTTCTATGGATATTTTTGTTGTTATTCTGTCTCAAATGTGCAAATGTACAAACTCAGCAGGGGATAAAAATACTTTTTTCCCTCACTGTAATTTTTTCAGGCTTTTTTTTATGATCCTGGTAGTAATATACTTCCTGTCATATGTTGACCAAGCTTATTTAGGCCGGCCATATATGGTTCGAATCTCAGCCGGTTCAGCAGGAATCAGCCGAGATTCGAACCATTGGTGGGCAGGCAGTGTACTAAGTTGATAGATCGATCAACTTGGGTACAACCAGCCTGCCGGATTTGCTTCTGATTATCATAAGCGGCTGCTATAGCCAGAAGCGATAGTCACTGTCTTCTCCCCGTTGGGTAAGGCTTCCTTCACCCGCTCCCATCCCCTGCTGAGAGAAGACAATGGCTCGGCAGGAGGGATTCTCACATCAACACTGTCTGTGTTGATGGGAGAATCGTGTGAATTTCTTTCCTGCAACCCTTAGTTGCAGGAACGGAATTGGCACTGTCTGTGGCCAGCCTTACAGTGCTATACCTATGGAGGAGCAGTAATGTTATGCTAGGACAGGACTGCAAACGCCTCCCCTTCTTCTTATCTACTACTTCTATCCATTCTTCTCCAAACTGAATGCATCCTCAGCTGCTTCCCTGTCAGAGTAAGGTATATACTCTTATAGGTGTGTACAGCCTATTGCATTAGGGTGTGCTCCGCAAAGCTCAAAGTACATGTGAACGAGTCCCTAAAGGGATGCTGGGACTGGGCAGGAAGGGGTTAAAACAGAAGCATCACACACTTATGAGCAAGAACCCCATCAGTTTATCCAACTAACAGATTGTCAGCCACCCCCCAATAGTACTAAATGGGTGATTAGGGTGTGCCCAGGCACACCTGGCACACCTTGTGCACAAGCCTATGTGTACTCTGTATGTGGCCATTTTACACTGCACATGGAGCTTTGTTGTGTGTTGTGACTAGGGCTTATCAAGCTAAGGGTAGCAAGAGACTAGTGAAGACTCTGAGAAGTGCATTGGTTCAAGGGAGGCGATAATGGTAGCTGAACTAAGAAAATAAGACATGCTGTATTTGACTTTCTCTGGTGTTCATTTTACCCTCAGTATGGAATGTGAAATGAAATCTTCATTGTTGCAGCGAGACTCTATATCCCTGCTGTGCCGCATTTGTTAAAGCATTCCTGTGATGAAAATGGCTTTATAGAATAATGTTAAAAAATGCTTTATGCATCTCTATTTAGCTAATTTCTACCTTGCAACCTCCATAATATATTCCCCGGGGCTGCCTGTATAAAGTGGCCCTTCCTGTCAATGAAACTTCTCCGAAAGCTAAAGGCTGCCTGACAATCAGTAGTCATATCTATGCTGGGGACCTAACTTATCTTTGTTGCAATTGTGTGCTACAAATGGGTCTTATCCCTGCCCCCACCCTGTATTTCTTAAAGCAGCACACAATTTATTTCATCTGTCACATTGCCCTTTCCTCCTGTCAGTATGCTCTTTGTTAACACGTTAGCACTGCAACATTACTGACTGGCTCCCAACTTTGCCCCTCCTTCACCCCAAAGGGAGAGTGATTTTTCTGGGCTGGGAATTGTGTACTTTTGCAGTGTAAGTTACACACTCCAGACCATTATACATTGTATACTGTGCAATATGTTACAGGCTCCTGACCAATGTACCCTGTGCTGTGCCATGCATATTTAGGGCCACATCATTTTGAATGCTGGCCTGTATACATAGACACATATATGTTATCATATACTGACCTTACTCTGTTACTTTAGATTGTCTGGTATGCATATTTATGTTTGCAGCCAATATCTTTCATGGACAAAGTAAAACCTCTAGGGATATAGGGTTTAAGCAGGTGAATAGAGCCAGAGGCTCTAATAGGCCACCCAGTTGTGTGACAATAGCAAATTAATATTCACTATTGTAACACTGATTCTCCTCCCAGCCAATCAGGAAGTGGGTCAGGAGATCTGTCACCCGATTGGCCAAAACGAGATCCAATCGGATTGGCCACCAAGAGGAGGAGGGAGGAGACGCTGGGGAACCAAGACAGCAGTCTCCAGTCCGGAGAGAAGTCATAGAGAGATGGGGCCCTGACTGACTGACCAACATCTGTGCCATCCGTGGCCCGACGGGTTGATTGCCCCCCCCCCCCAAAAAAGAAACCCACTAGCCGCTGCTGTTCCTGGACCCTGCACTCTGTACAGTGGGCTGTACAATACATACACCTGACCACTGTCCTCTGTACTCTTGGCTATACATTACATAATCAGACCCATGCACGCTATATACTTGGCTGTACAATACCTACTTCAGACTATTTTGCTTTGTGCACTTAGCTGTACATTACATAATTTCAACCTTGGCACGTTGAACTTTACAAACTCCTGACCCCTTCCATATATACAATATGCAGTTCATTGTATGTTTCTGACTTCTGCTATACTGTATAGCCTATTTTACATTATATAGCTTATTCTCCTGGCCTCTGCACTATATATGCTATGTCTTAAAGGGAAAGTATAGCCAAAGCTCTTTTCATTATACTTCTCCTATGGATCACAGGAGTGCAGTTTGTTCTACAATCCTGTGACCTACTGTATTTTCAGCAGACAGCAGGCTAGAGCTCACTGTCAGCTGACATCACTCAACTGATCTAGGCTCGGTAAAGATCCTGATTTTACAGTCGGGATCCACTCAG
The DNA here is from genome assembly GCF_037356315.1 of Lithobates pipiens. Taxonomy (NCBI): domain Eukaryota; kingdom Metazoa; phylum Chordata; class Amphibia; order Anura; family Ranidae; genus Lithobates; species Lithobates pipiens. The sequence goes on along the minus strand of NW_027507903.1, from coordinate 57,118,066 downwards.
ATGCCAAGACCGGCAGCTGGCTTAGCCTCTCAGCATGCCACTGAGAGCATCGAGCCAGCCCCTCCTGCCCTCTCCACCACCCACTGCTCCATTGAGTGCTGAAGGGGCTGGCAGTTACGGCTATATGCTTAGAGCCGAGGGGGAGAACTGAACAATCAGTGGTGTTTGATCACTCAGTTCTCAGGGTACAGCTGAGGATGAATAGCTACAGCTGGGATCAGCCATCTGCATCCATATAGGTGAGTATGATTTTCTATTTTTCTGCATTCTCAAACTTCTCTTTAAAAACCTTTGACCCATGCACACTGTATATTTCAAACTCTTGGCTCATGCATTCTGCACATGACATACTTATGGCCCCTGTAGTGTATATACTATGTTTTATATTATATACTCCTGCATAAGGTTTGTTACATATTCCTGACCCCTGCACTATATACACTAGTGTGTACATTACCTACTCCTGAAGCTTACACTATACCGTAGTCTACACTATACTGCAGTCTACACATTACATACTCCTGACCTCATTCTTTATCCTATATTACACATTTATTATTTTATTGAAAATGACACTAAAGGTTCATGTTCTTTTTTTTAAATAACAAACATATCATACTTACCTCCACTGTGCAGCTCGTTTTGCACAGAGTGGCCCTGAACCTGCTCTTCTGGGTTCCCTCTGCGGCTCTCTTGGCCTCTCCCCAAGGGCCGTCTTTAATATTGATTGGACCCAGGGCAAAAAAATTATTGCCCCCCCCCCCCCCCATGCAGTTTCGCTCTTCTTTTCGCTTAGTTTCACTCGTTTCGATCAATGGCAATGCTGATTTCTTTTTTTTTTTACCGACTACCAATATAAAGAGGAATTTTAACACTGGCCACCAATGTAATAGACGTTTACACTGACCACTAATCTAATAGAAGCATTCACAGTAACCACCAATGTAAGGAGGGATTTACATTGGCCACCAATGTAAGGGGGGCATTTACACTGGCCACTAGTGTAAATGAAAGGATTGTACACCAAGCACCGATGTAATGGGAAGATTTACACTGACCACCAATGTAACCGAAACATTAAGCCTTTCACTTTCACTTTCCTGACACCACAGAAACATGCTACCCTTTAGCAGATACACAGCAGTGCCATTAATTATTAATGATACCCTCATGCATCTGCTGACATGTGCCTTGGCACCGTGTGATTTTGAAAAAGGGTTTGGGGCTTTCTTCTGCATGTGTAGTGCATAGAGCAGCCCATTGAAATGAATGGACCGCCCCACACATGACCTGCATCTTTATCCACCCTGTCAGTACACCTTTGTATCCTCTCCACTCCACTCCCTCTCCCCTTTAACTCTATCTGCCTCCTCTGCTCATCCTTGCACCCACCTTCCTTACCTCCATACATCCACTCCTTGCTCACCTGTGCATCCCAAACTGTAATTCCTTCTCTGCCTACCTCTGCACACCCCACACTACCCTCCCCCCCACCAATTTGCTGACCTTTGCAGAACATACTGATGGTAGGTCTTAATGACCACAGTTGTAGGCAGGACCTTCAAGCATGCCCCTTTATCTCCCCAATGGGCAGCATTCAGAATGGGTGATGATGCATATGACCTCAGGGAGGCATGATAAGACGGCCCTGCTCTCCCCATCAGATAATCCGCTGGGAGAAGCGCTCTACCGGGGGGTTACCTTGCGGGCAGGCTCCTGAGTCCAGCATTCGGCGTCTATAGACACCGAATGCTGGACTCGGCCCCACCCCCCGGTGCTTGCATTATTGGATTGGATTAAGAGCAGTGAGAGCCAATGGCTGCGCTGCTATCAATCTATCCAACCAACAGCTGAGAACCCCCTAGCAGAGAGACTGTGTGTCCCCGTGGGGCAAGTTTGAGGGTTCATGTAAGTAAAATGGGGGAGCTGGGTGCCATTTACTGACATTTTTTTTGTTCACTTTAATGTATAGGATGCATTAAGGTGAAAAAACACAAACCTTTATAAACCCTTGAACTTCTTCTTTAAGGCAAGCTCAGAAAAGGTGTCTATATTCTGTGTGCAGAATAATATGAAAAGGATGAGTTACATTTTTTATCATAATTGTACTGATGTGTATATGTGCCTGTGAGACTCTTGTTTGTGCTAAAATGACCACATTTTTTATGTGTACAAGTAATGAGACATATGTGTGCCCTGCATACAGCAAGCAGGCTCCGTTTCCATTTAAAGTGGACCTTACAGTAAAATGCAAAGTGCACTTAAAGGGGACCTAGTCACAGCATACACTTTCATTTTATAACATCAGCATTGTAATAACAAAACAAACAATAGTTATATTTGACAATCAAATATACGCTTACTTGAAAAGTCTCCTTTGGAATTGTGAGTTCTGCCTGTCTGCTGGCCATCTCTTTTCACGGCTTCTAAAATTCCCAGCATGCTTTACAGCTTCTCCTCTGCTATTTAAATTCAATTTCTGAGGACTACATATCCCATGGTACCTTGCTGCCTGCACACAGTGATTCCTATACAGACCTCACCTCCTGAAACTCCTTCTCTCAGCACAATGTGAAATGTGTGACACAGCAGAGTCTACCCATAGGGCATAGTGAATACATGCCGCAGAATTTAAGGTAGTAAATGTGTGGGAATCTTCACAAAATAAGGTCAGATTAACAGAAGTAGTAGTAGTAATAATTGTAAAAAGTTTGTGGAAATTAAGATAAGATTTTACATTTTGAACATAGATACACTTTAATATATATGAAAACCCTTCCCCAATCATAAACTGCTGCTTTACAGTTAAAAAACAAAACAAAAACACAGAACAGAAGCAACTTCTCATAAAATTTGGGATACTACTCAGCATTACCCGGGATCTAATAATTTTTCTCTGTACAGTTTTTTTTTGTTCAGAGGCTCAGAAAGCATTGATGCCAAAGTATCAGCATGACAGCCTGGAATATAAATCTGGCCATACTCTGGTAGATCTTCTGATCAGGACACTCCTTTCATCATTGAGTCAACTCATTTCATTCAAAAGTCCCTAAAATGTTATCCAAACCTGATATTGAATGAAATCCCAGACGTTAAGAAGGGTTTCATTACAAACAAAAACCACGTTCACAGTTAGAATGTTATTAATACATGCAGGGCTGGTGCAAGAATTTATGGCAGCCTAGGCAAAACCTAATTTTGCCGCTCCCCCCTTGGCTCCACCCCTGACCTTACTTGCTTCCATTTATTCGGGAGACAGACACAGTCCTCCACTGCCACTACGCCTCTGACACTTTGTGCGAATGGAGTGGTGGCTGTCTTCTGATGCTGAGACTTAGTTGCTTGCTGCAGAGAGAAGAGAGTCGGAACATCAGTGGCTGGGTGCCCTAGGCAGCAGTGCCCCCCTAGTTTGCCTAGTGGTATCACCAGCCCTGAATACATGAAAAAAAAATTAGACCTTGCTCCTTCAAATTTTCAAATAATTATGGTCATAAATGAACATTAATTTGACCGCACTAGCCAGTAGAAAAGCAAACGAGGTTAATGCAATGAGGATATTGTTTGCGGTCCACTAGTGAAAAATACTGGCTCCCACTGTGAAGGAATGGTTCATTTGGTTGGATAGAGTAGATGGAAGGGAAGAGCTCATACACATAGCCCATGATAGGTTAACTAAATATAACCCAATGTGGGCATGTAGGTCTTATTAGAAAACAACCTCTGAATACACAAACATTCCAGCACCCAACACAAGTTTAGACACATTACGATTTGTAGCCTGCATGTAGGTGGGGTGCAGCGAAAATAACACACTTAGTCCCAGTGCATTGAAATAATGCAGAGACAGCTCACAAATAACCTGATGGGAAGGCAGCCCAACCAGGAACACTCATAATTCCAACAGTATGTAGAGATCAGCAGTGCAGCCGAACTGACAATGTCTGTAGAGAGGGGAAAAATGCAGCCTGGCTGTCCTGCATCTAAGTAGGCAGGTGTCCAGAGAAGTTGTGAGCCTAAGCTTCCCCTCCTTTTTTGGAACCTTTCTCAGCTATGAGTTCTATCCCTACCAAGTTGGGTACCTGTCCTTTCTCTACCAGCTTTCAAAAGCGCACCAAACCTGGGAGCCAGGGCCTTAAGTAGGCTCTGCCTGACCCAAGACGGCTTCCAGAGTCACATGAGGCAGCAGCATCCAGTTGGATGCTTCCCCAGTAACCCAGGAAACCATAGAGGAACAATGTTCCTTTTGATTCCTCTCCGGCTAGAGTGCTGCTGTGGAAGAGTGCCACCTGCAGTGGAGAAAGTTAAGTGCACCTGCCTACATGCACAGCAAATGCAGATAGGAGAAAATATTTTGGCCATCTGCAGCCCAGTAGGAAGTAGCAAGTAGTTTTTCTACTTTTTTTCCACTGAACATCTGCTATCTTGTCCTTCATTTGTGGTTCCCCCCTGTAGTCACACCTTGGGCCACAGGGCAGTTCATGACCTTACTATCCCAAGATGTTGTATACATAAAGTTGTCCCTTGGAGGAGAGGCTGGAGATGACGGGTCCCAGGAAATATTATTTTATCTTTTCCTTTGATATTACTGAATGTTTGCTTTAGGCCTCATGTACACTGGACGTTTGTTAGAGTTTTTTAGTATTTTTCACCATTCGCATTTTTTATTTTTTTTCCAATGGATCAAAAACATTAAACACTGGTGAGCCACTGGTTATCTGCGTTTGACGTTAGATCAAATAAACGCCTCTCAGAACCCAATTGTTTAGGGTAATTTTACAGCCAAAAACTGTTGATAACAGCCTATATGTGCATGGACACACAAGATAACATGGATAGTTTATTGACTGTAGAAAAAAAATCTGATGCTAAAAACAGCAGCTGTAAAATCGTCCAAAAACGTCCAGTGTGCATGATTCCTTATAGATACCCTCTAGAGCCTTTATGGACCTCTGGGATAGTTTGCTTTTTCGTTAGGGGGTGCTTACCCCCTTTGGACTCATGCATACAGGAATTTATTTTAAAAAACAGCGCTACAGCAGTGCTAAAAACGCCGTTTTTTTCACGTTTTACCGCGTCAGTGTTTTGTGAATTTTTTTATTGAAAGCACTCTCTAGAATGTAAAAACGCTTAAAAACATCAAACGCGGCTAAGCGCAGCTTGATGCGTTTAGCCGTGTTTAAATGCGTTTTTTGGCATTTTTAGTTTTTACAGCTCCTTTTTACTGCCCCTGGAAGCACAGGCTGGCTGTTTTTTTTTTTTTTTTCTGCCACTAAAAGCTTATGCCTCCAAATGCCTCTGACAGTTTATGTGTGCATGGACAAATAGGCTAACATGGAGGGGCTTTTAGAGGCAGTTAAAAAAAAACGTCAAATGCCCCTGACAGCAGCTGTAAAAACATCCTGTGTGCATGAGCCCTTCATCTCTCTACTATTGTATGTTTATTCTACATTTTTGTGTCTATACACTCTGATTGTCATCTCCCTTTATTAATGCAATACATGGAGAACTCAATAAAACTTTACGGGAAATTAAGAAAATCAAATGGAAACAAAGGTTTTCGAAAAAATGATACTGTTGTATGGCCCACCTAACATTCTCAAAGGAGAAGTTAGCAATGACGACCCCCATACATTTCTCATGACACAGAAATAGCCGTACAAGCAAAAGGGGGACTCCTACTCTACTCCTTTTGCACAGCTCCCAACTGTCCCTCATTTGGAACAATGTCCTTCTGTCCCTCATTCCTCCTCATCTGTCCCTCATTTTGGTCTGATCTATATAGATGTATATAAAATGCAATTTTTATCTATCAAAAAGTTTTTACCAGTGCTAAACCTTTCATCCAATTTCTAAATTGCTGCATTTGTAAATTCCAAAAGCCAATATAAAGGAATAGTATTGGTAAAAAAAAGCACTTGTGGGTTTAACCAATCTTTTATTTTTTGTGCAATTCTCCTTTAAGGGGGCGTGACAATGGGTGTGTCCTATGCCTGCATACTTTTGCTGATAGGTGTCCCTCATTCCCATCTCAGAAAGTTGGGAGGTATTGCCTTTTGCATCATACTGCTTCTTTCTCCAGCACTATTTTCCGCCTTGTACACGTGTTCAGAACACATCACGATTCCATTTGTTTGTGGTAAACATTGGTTTTAAAGACAATGATATCTAATAGTAACAGAACCTCGTGACAATTTAGGATTTTGTAGCAATTACATTCAATTCCTGACATGTCTAGTTAAGCGGTTAATACACTCCTATAACAAAGCAGAAAATATGTGTTTTTTTTTCCAACTACATACCAATCAGAACATTCCTACAAACACCTACAGTTTAGTATGCTGACCCCGAGCAGCTGCCATAGTAACAGCTAGCCTGCAAATAGCAGAATAGCGTGCACTTTTATCTGTTTTGTGACATTCCTAAAAATAGAACAGCTCATAATCTAAAACTTGAAACCGCTGATGAAAAGAATGTTATTTTTTTTTTTGAAAGATCTGAAATAATGATTTGCAAGCCACACTAGTATGCTTATACCACAAATGAAAACATAAGGACATGCTGACAAGCACGTGGGAGGATGCAATATTTAACATAATCAACTGAATGAAAAAGATTTCATTAAATAATAGAATGAAAAAATAATTATTTGCGTAACATGTTCAATGCTGACACTTTATAATTAAGTTATTTTATTAAAATGATTCCCATGTGCTTCTCTTCCAGCATCTTTACTGACATATGAGTAAAATATTGAAATTTTATTTCTTTCTTTTTTTATCTTATTTCTATACTGTCTATCAAAAATTGTTCATTAAGCCATTAATTAAAATAGAGTGCTGTATTTATTTATCTTCTTTCTAAATGAATTACACTGTTGTTAAACACTTTACAAATTGCAATACAATATTGAATCAGTAATATATATATATATATATATATATATATATATATATATATATATATATATATTGGGGCTTGTATCACCAAGGCATTTAGGACGGACGAGAAGAGAGGAGGGGCCGGCGGGGAGCAGCGCGCCATTAGCGGTATTATTACAGGTGTCAGGTGAGTGAAAATTTTTTTACTGGAGGGTCGTCATCGGAGGGAGGGGGCAGTACAGATGTATGGGGTCCGGGCCACACTTCAGTGTGCTCTCCCCCCTCCCCACACTGTCCCCCCTGTATACTCCCCCCCACACTGTCCCCCCTGTATGCTCCCCCCACACTGTCCCCCCTGTATACTCTACCCCCACACTGCCCCCCCTGTATACTCTCTCCCCACACTGCCCCCCCTTGTATGCTCTCCCCCCACGCTGTACCCCTGTATGCTTCCCTCACACTGTCCCCCTGTATTCTTTCCCCCCACACTGTCCCCCTGTATGCTCTCCCCCCCACACTGCCCCCCCTGTATGCTCTCCCCCTCATACTGTCCCCCCTGTATGTTCTCCCCTTACACTGTCCCCCGTATGCTCTCACCCCACACTATCCCCCCTGTATGCTCCCCCCACACTGTCCCCCTTGTATGCTCCCCCCCACACTGTCCCCCAGGATACTCTCCCCCACACTGCCCTCCTGTATACTCTCCCCCCACACTGCCCCCCTGTATACTCCCCCCACACTGTCCCCCCTGTATGCTTTCCCCCTCATACTGTCCCCCCTGTATGTTCTCCCCCTACACTGTCCCCCCATATGCTCTCCCTCCACACTGTCCCCCCTGTATGCTCCCCCCACACTGTCCCCCTTGTATGCTCCCCCCCACACTGTCCCCCTGTATACTCTCCCCCACACTGCCCCCCTGTATACTCTCCCCCCACACTGCCCCCCTGTATACTCCCCCCCACACTGTCCCCCCTGTATGCTCTCCCCCTCATACTGTCCCCCCTGTATGTTCTCCCCCTACACTGTCCTCCCGCACTGTCCCCCCTGTATACTCTCCCCCACACTGCCCCCCTGTATGCTCTCCCCCCACACTGTACCCCTGTATGCTTCCCTCACTCTGTCCCCCTGTATGCTTTCCCCCACACTGTCCCCCTGTATGCTCTCCCCCCACACTGTCCCCCCTGTATGCTCTCCCCCCACACTGCCCCCCCTGTATGCTCTCCCCCTCATACTGTCCCCCCTGTATGTTCTCCCCCTACACTGTCCCCCCGTATTCTCTCCCCTCACACTGTCCCCCCTGTATGCTCCCCCCACACTGTCCCCCTTGTATGCTCCCCCCACACTCTCCCCCAGGATACTCTCCCCCACACTGCCCTCCTGTATACTCTCCCCCCACACTGCCCCCCTGTATACTCCCCCCCACACTGTCCCCGCTGTATGCTCTCCCCCTCATACTGTCCCCCCTTTATGTTCTCCCCCTACACTGTCCCCCTGTATGCTCTCCCCCCACACTGTCCCCCCTGTATGCTCCCCCCACACTGTCCCCCTTGTATGCTCCCCCCACACTGTCCCCCTGCATACTCTCCCCCACACTGCCCCCCTGTATACTCTCCCCCCACACTGCCCCCCTGTATACTCCCCCCCACACTGTCCCCCCTGTATGCTCTCCCCTCATACTGTCCCCCCTGTATGTTCTCTCCCTACACTGTCCCCCCGCATGCTCTCCCCCCACACTGTCCCCCCTGTATGCTCCCCCCACACTGTCCCCCTTGTATGCTCCCCCCACACTGTCCCCCTGTATACTCTCCCCCACACTGCCCCCCTGTATACTCTCCCCCCACACTGCCCCCCTGTATACTCCCCCCACACTGTCCCCCCTGTATGCTCTCCCCCCACACTGTCCCCCCTGTATGCTGTCCCCCCCACACTGTCCCCCCTGTGTGCTCCCCTCCCCCACACTGCCCCCCTTATGTGCTCCCCCACACTATCCCCCTGTTTGCTCTCCCCCCCACACTGTCCCCCCTGTGAGCTCTCCCCGCACACTGTCCCCTGTATGCTCTCCCCCCACACTGCCCCCCTGTATGCTCCCCCCACACTTCCCCCCTGTATGCTCTCCCCCCACACTGTCCCCCTGTATGCTCCCCGACACTGCCCCCCCTGTATGCTCTTCCCCCTTCACTGTCCCCCTGTATACTCTCCCCCCCACACTGCCCCTGTATACTCTCCCCCCATACTGCCCCCCTGTATTCTCTCCCCCCACACTGTCCCCCTGTATGCTCTCCCCCCACACTGCCCCCCGTGTGCTCCCCCTCCCCTACACTGTCCCCCCCCGTGTGCTCTCCCCACACTGTCCCCCTGTGTGCTCTGCCCCCCCTGTGTGCTCTTCCCCCCCACACTGCCCCCCGTGTGCTCTCCCCCCACACTGTCCCCCCCTGTGTGCTCTCCCTCCACACTGTCCCCCCCGTGTGCTCTCCCCCACACTTGTCAGGGAAATAGGCGCATCCCTATGCGCAATTTTGCAAGGTTAGTAAACCAACATAGGCATGGTCATGCTAACACGTGTCAGTGCACACGGAGGCGCAATGTGCTTTCTAAAACGAATGCCTGGCGCTGCGATCGGGCGAACATGCGTGTGCGATAATACTGTGTTTATACGAACGCATGTGTGCAACAACATCGCGTCATACGAACGTAGGTGCGCAATGGTGAACGTACGACGTGACACAGTCGCCTGGTCTATTTAAACACTGCTCTGACAATGCTGCATTGCTGGATTATCATCAGCTTCTCCTGTATACCTGTGTCCGTGATTTCTGTTACCTGGTCCCTGTGTACCGACCTGGCTTGTTTGACCCGCTCCTGTTGATCTCCTGGCTCTTATTACCGGCTTGCATCCGACTTCTCTTCGACTGCTTCCTGCATCTGATCCTGGCTTGGCTTACGGACTCCGAATATTCCAGCCTCCTGTTCTGGATTTGTGGCTCCGATCTATGGACTGATTTACCGTGTTTGACCCCTGGCCTGGCCTTGACTCTGCTACTGGAATCCCGTTTGTCCTTCCCTTGGACATCCTAAGCACGGTTGCCTCCAGAGACTTGCTCTACTCAGTTCCTGACACCAGCTGCTATTACCAGGCAACCCGTGCTTCTGTGGGCACTGCATCCCTGTGTCACCTTGAGGGTTGTGCTGCACTCGGCCGCAAGGGGAGCCCTCTCAGCATCTCGGCCTCCCTCTAAGTCCATGACAACACCACCCCCTTATATGCTCTTCCCCCGTGTGCTCCCCCTCCCCACACTACCCCCCCTGTGTGCTCCCCCCCACACTGCCCCCCCTGTGTGCTCTGCCCCCCACACTGTCCCCCCTGTGTGCTCTCTCCCCACACTGTCCCCCCTGTGTGCTCTCCCCCCACACTGCCCCCCCTGTATGCTCTTCCCCCACACTGTCCCCCCTGTATGCTCTCCCCCCACACTGCTCCCCCTGTATGTTCTCCTCCCCAGTGTTCCCTGTATGCTCCCCCCCTGTGTGCTCTCCCCCAGTGTTCCCCTGTGTGCTCTCCCCCAGTGTTCCCCTATGTGCTCCCCCCAGTGTTCCCCTGTGTGCTCCCCCCAGTGCACCCTCCAGTGTCCCCCTGTGTGCGGTCCCCCTCCAGTGTCCCTCTGTGTGCTCTCCACCCCCACAGTGTCCCCTGTGTGCTTTCCCCCTCCCTGGTATCCCTGTGTGCCCTCTCCCCCTCCCAGGGTCTCCCTGTGTGCTTCCCCCCTCCCCAGTGTCCCCCTGTGCCCTCTCCCCCTCCCAGGATCTCCCTGTGTGCTCTACCCCCCACAGTGTCCCCCTGTGTGCTCTCCCCCCTCACATTGTCCCCCTGTTTGCTCTCCCCCTCACAGTGTCCCCCTGTGTGCTCTCCCCCCACAGTGTCCCCCAGTGTGCTCTCCCCCCACAGTGACCCCCTGTGTTCTATCCCCCTCACAGTGTCCCCCTATGTGCTCTCCCCCCCCCCACAGTGCCCACTGTGTGCTCTCTCCCCCCACAGTGTCTCCCTGTGTGCTCTCCCCCCCACAGTGACCCCCTGTGTGCTCTCCCCCCCCCCACAGTGTCTCCCTGTGTGCTCTCCCCCCCCACAGTGTCTCCCTGTGTGCTCTCCCCCCCACAGTGTCCCCCTGTGTGCTCCCCCCCCCCCACAGTGCCCCCTGTGTGCTCTCCCCCCTCCACAGTGTCCCCCTGTGTGCTCCCCCCCCCAGTGTCTCCCTGTGTGCTCCCCCCCAATGTCCCCCCTGTGCAGGTGTGGCTTTGGACGCAGGGGGCCCCATGATCTTCTATTGCCGGGGGGCCCGATCAGTTGTCAGTCTGCCCCTGCGGACTCCAGCGCTGTGATTGGCCAGAGCCGCGATAACGTCACACCGGTAATGGCACACTAACTGAAGCAATGTAGGAGATATCCGGGGTAGCTACAGGTAAGCCTTATCTAACCTGTAACTACCAGTAGCTACTTTTGACTACCTGGTTTACCTGTAGTCAAAAGTGGTTGTAAGGGATTTACAACCACTTTAATGACCACAGTTGTAGGCAGTATATAGAAACGCTACTTGTTATGGAAAAATGAATGTACCTTCGTCCTATTGCTAATTAGAAATGTGGACAGTTGTGGAGGCAACATGGACTCTCATGGTATGGTATAAACTTACAACCATTAATTTACAAAAATAGATAAATTTATTATGCACAAACACACACATAATAAAAAGCCTTCAAGATAAATTGTTAGGCAGGACTTTCAAGCATGCCCCTTTACCTCCCCAGTTGGCAGCATTCAGCAGAAGTGATGGTGGATATGACCTCAGGGGGGCGTGATATACATATGAATGTTGCCTCTATTTACACGGTCCACGGCTATTTACATAATAATGCAGCTGCTATTTACATATCAAAGCAGATTGTTTACATTTAAACACAAGGTCTTCAGGTGTGCCACCTGTACACGGCAATAGGGCAGAGCTGAGCAGCATTAGTAACAGAACTTCACACTGAGATATCGGGACACAACACTGGACTAAAAAGGGACAAGGGAATTTAAACTGGGATAGTTGGCCAGCATGAGACAACTGCTTTGGGCCACACAACAGTGATGGAACCCAGGGCAGCTTCCCCTTTTGTCCTGCCTTAAAGACGTCCCTGGTTCTGAGAAACATCTAAAAGGTAAGAAATATTTCTTCTGGTTTCTGTGCTGAGTGGCTGTCCTTCTGCATAGTGAACACAGGGGGTTGCTTGCTTGGCATTCCCAGAATGCTTTGTGTTTTTTCTTTAATAAATACAAAGGCATTCTTTAATTGTATGAGGTAGAGGGGTTGGGGGTGACATCATGGCTATTACAGAGGTTCTCCACTAACACAGAGGTCTGGCAGGTATGGAATAAACATACTTATGCTGGACCATGTAACTCTGCAATAAAACTGTACAGGAAAATCAGATTTAAAGAGGAATTCCAGGAATGGATGGTTTATACATACTAGTAGTTTCATTGGTCCAGAAGCATGGGTAGCTAAAGACACTATACAGAAGATGCTGCCTGCTACTCAGACTGATATTTAGGTTAAATATATATTTTTCATTAAAAAAAAATCAGAAATGACAAAAGTAGTATAGCAATAAAAATTTATTCTAATTCATGTGGAGATTGTGAATACAACTTGACATAAATCACACCAGGACAGTTGTCAGCCAATTTCAACATCCACAATAAAGGCATATTACACAAAATTAATTATTGATATAGGAATAGGATGTCTTCTTCAAATGACTACCCAAATCTAAGATCAAAGGTGTGAGCAATGTCTATGTCAGACTGAAATTTAAATATGAATTTGAGGTATGGATAGTTTATACACAGTTGTATTGTCCAGCTTGGACCAATGTGCCATATACCATACCTGGCTGATGCACCTGGAAGCTGGAAATCACTAAAGTAGACACTGCTGCTCCAGTGCTTCCCGGTTCTGTGCTGAGTGGATACCCTATTGCATTGTGAACACAGGAGGCCGGCCACTTGGTATGGCTGCCATTCAGAGAATGCTTTGCAATTTCTGAATAAATGCAAAGCATTCTCTGATTGGATGAGGTAGAGAGGAAGTTCCATGATACCACACTCTCCACCTTGTCCAATCAGAGAAGGCTTTGCATTCATTCAGAAAATGCAAAGCAATCTATGAATGGTGCAGGAGCTAGGCTTCCAGGGGGATCAGCCAGGTATGGTTTATACATAGTTACATTGTTCTAATTTGAGAGTCTTTTGTATAGTGTCTTTAGCTACCCATACTGCTCTGGGAATCCTTTTCATGTATTAACCACTTGCCAACTGCCCTATAGCACATTTACTGCTACAGGGCAGCAACACTGTGCAGGATTACGTATAAATATGTGATTCTGCACTTCCAGGTATCGAACACGAGTGTGCGCCATCGTCCCTGGCTCGCTCCTGCTGTGATTCTGTACACATGAAGAATGGTGATCTGCCTATGTAAACAAGACAGATTACCATTCTGTCATTAGAGAAGGCATGGATCCCGTGTTTCTGTAAATCATCACCCCCACAGTAAGAAAGCACATTTTAGGCACATATTTACCCTTTGACTGCCCCTGATGTTTAATCCCTTCCCAGTCAGTGTCATTAGTACAGTGACAGTGCATATTTTTAGCACTGATCACTGTATTAATGTAGTTTGTTTCCAAAAAAGTGTCACGTGTCAGTTAGGTGTCTGATTTGTCTGCCACAATATCGCAGTCCAGCTGATCACCGCCATTACATAATACACAAAATAAATAAAAATGTCAAAAAAAATCCCATAGTTTGTAGACCTGATAACTTTTGTGCAAACCGATCAATATACATTTATTGGGATGTTTATTACCAAAAATATGTAGTGGAATACATATTGACCTGAATTTATGAAGAAATTTGATTTTTTTACATATTTTTATTGGATATTTTTTATAACAGTAAGTAAAAAATATTGTTTTTTTTTTCTATTTTGTCGGTCATTTTTTGTTTATAGTGCAAAAAATAAAAAACGCAGAGGTGGTCAAATATCACCAAAAGAAAGCTCTATTTGTGGGGGAAAAATGTTTTCAGTCAAAAAATGTGTCAGTCAAAATAACGCAGTGCTGTATTGCAAAAAATGGCCTGGTCAGGAAGGGGTGGGGGGAGGAGAAAATCTTCCAAAGGCGAAGTGGTTAAATATTTTTAAAACAAAGATTTTTGCAGCTGATTTACTTGAGTTGAGAATCTTTCTGAAATAAATTGTGTGAATATTCACTTAAAGTAGTCAATCGTGTCAAAAGCAAATAACTGTTTACATATTTAATCTGAACTTAATTGAATAATTGAAGTAAATATTCATATAAAGATTGTGGGAAGATTCAGCCCAAGCATTGCAGTTTGGGCTGAATCTAGGAGCTGAAAAAAAAGTAAAATAAATTAATAAATAAAATATATCCACAACCATTATGCCGCATAGACATGATCGGAAATTCGGCCAGCAAAAGACAGATGAGATCTTTTGGTCAGAAAATGCAATCGTGTATATGCTCCAGCGGACTTTTGCTGGCTTAATTTTGGCCAGCAAAGGATTGAGAGAATGTTCTCCATTTTTCGGTCGGAAAAAATTGCTATCCGAAAATCTGTTTGTGTGTATGCAATTCCAATGCGCAAAAACTCACGCATGCTCAGATTCAACTACGAGATGGATGCTATTGGCTACTGGCTATTTAACTTCCTTTTTTTAGTCCCGTTGTACGTGTTGCACGTCACTTCGTTCTTGACGGTTAGAATTTGGTGTGACTGCGTGTATGCAAGGCAGCTTGAGCGAAATCCCATCGGAATTCCGTCAGGAAAACCATCAGAGCTTTTTCCGACCATAATTCCGATCGTGTGTACGCGGCATTACAATTTCTATTTAATGCTTTGATACAAAAAGCAGGTGGACTTGACATCAACTTATTAATAGTAATTGTTTCTTATTTTAAAGTGTGAAGCTGCACAAATGGAGCAGTCGGTATTGTAATCTTTTAAGATTTCCCTTCCCTGAAATGTTTTTATTTCTTTTGTGACATTTCAAAGAAATGCTTCTCATAAAGTCGTTAAACTGTATTTTCATGTTTTAGAGGAGAAGAGAAAGCATCATCTGAGGCTTAGATTTCCAAGAGTTTTACTGTGATCAAAGAACAGCCCAAGGTCCTGTCTAACAGGTTTAATCTTCAAATCGAATTCTTCCATATTTTTCACAGACCTTCCTTAGTGGGAAACGCATGAAAAACCCCTGGAAGACACGACTTCCTATGATGTAGAATAAAATTAAGAATTAAGAAGAAGTAATAAAATAGGATGTATCAATGGCAGATTATGAACTGCTGATCTTGACTTTGGTGCTTCTATAGGAAGTTGAAGAGGAAAGCTGTGTCAGCGTATTATATTTCTTGGCTGTCATATAACTTTTCCTTTAAGGTAATAATGCAAAAGTTTCCACAAGTTAGTATATAGGGCAGGTATTTGTAATAGGATGTTAGTGACAAATTAAGCCTAGTTTAGCGCTTTACACACGGCCAAATGTCAGGCAGCATTTGGTCTGTGTGTACCGGAGTCAGTCCGACAGTAGCCGGCCAAAAAAGGTCTGCTACTGATCAGCGCTCAGTCCTGACCTCAACCCAATAGAACTCCTTTGGGATGAATTAGAGTGGAGATTGTGAGCCAGGTATTCTTGTCAAACATCAGTGGAAATGGGGGTAACTTCACAAAGGAGTGCGCCTGTCCTTCAGTGCGCAGCCTCAGAAATGACGTTGCGACTTCCGGTGATGTCACACGCTGCTGCGGTCCATGAGCGCCTCAGCCCTCCTCTCTGTTTTACCACCATACACACAACACCTTTGGGAGGACTTTGAGCGGAGATGGCTCCCAAAGGGCTTATGATGGACCAGCGAGTCAGGAGACGCACCACTGCAGGACATTTTCCCCATGCTGATTTCCTGTAACCTCAATATGAGTGTTTTTAATTTTTATGCTATAAAGTTTATACAGTTCATACTTAGAAGGCGCTTCTCTCTTTGCTTTTCTCCAACATCAGTGCCCGACCTCACAAATGGGCTTCTGGAAGAATGGTCAAACATTCCCATAGACATACTCATAAACCTTGTTGACAGCCTTCCCAGAAGAGTTGAAGCTGCAAAGGGTGGGCCAACTCAATATTGAACCCTAAAACTGGGATGCCATTAAAATGGAGTCCAACCCATTTAAAAGTCAGCAGCTATAAGAAGTGTAGCTGCTGACTTTAAATAATCAGACACTCACCTGTTCTACGGTCCAGAGATGCGGGTGCAGGAAGCCTCGCTCCTCTCCCCCTCCTCGCAGCATTGGCATTCTAACTGTGGGTGCTGTGAATGGCCGGCAATCTTCTGGGACCTGTGACGTGTCCCAGAAAATTGCAGGGAGGGAGAAGTAATTGGTAAAAACAGGGTACCCACCCCCCAAAAAAATTATATGTCAAATGTGGCATGTCAGGGGGTCACCAGCACTTAAAGCGGAAGTTCCATTTTTGGGTGGAACTCCGCTTTAAAGTTCATGTGCATTTAAAGGCAGGCATCCCAATACTTTTGACATTATAGTGTATCAGTGATATCACGTATTTTAAAGTTCTTTTATCAAGCAAGATATTACACATCAGGATCCTCACCTAGGAGACCCAACCTTCTAATGCATTTCACAGTATTGGGCTTTGTTGTAGAATGCATTGGCGGGGAGGGCCTCCTAGGTGGGGATTCTGATCTGCACTGTCTCGCTTGACTAAAGACTTTTGAAGGGAGTGATCTCATTGGTGTGCAGCCTCTGTCTTTTGTATAGCTTCTAATATACAATTATTTCTAAACTAATAATAATATTGGAAGAAACAAATGAAAGAAGGGGGAAGATATCAAGACAGAAAATAAAATAATAGTGGGGATAGTGTGAGGATTACTGGGATCCAACCATCACCACAGTGGAGGACAGAGTTGTAGAGCTTGTCCCAGAGGATGCTGGGACTGTGACATCATAAGGGACGGGGACATCACCCGGTGACCCCGCCCATTGTCCCTATATAAGTCGCCACACAACGCATCCCTGTCATTGCGGCCAGAGAGAGCGTCAAGTAAACATCTCAAGGAAGAAGAGGAAAAGAAGAGAAGATGAGAAGGCGGTGACAGCGGCGACAGAAGACCGGGCCACCGCTAGTAAAAGAGCTGGGAAAAGAAAGCAGAGGCCCGGCAAGAAGAACCGAAGAGGGGGACAAGACCACGAAGAGGGGGACAAGACCCCAGAAGTCAGAAGAAGAGGTGGCGCGACAGAAGACCGGGCCACCGCTAGTAAAAGAGCTGGGAGAAGAAAGCGGAGGCCCGGCAAGAAGAACCGAAGAGGGGGACAAGACCCCCGAAGTCGGATGAAGACCCCTGGACGGCGGCGACGAAGAAGAAAGCCGGGCTCCTCCGCTAGTAAAAGAGCTAGAAGAAGATAGCAGAGGAGTCCAGCGAGAAGGCCCCCCAAGATGGAAGAAGACCCTAGAGCTGTGCAATAAATTATTTTAAAACCTTGTATTGTGTTTTATTTACATTTTTTTTCACCAGGTGAATGGGTAGGGGTACATTGTACCCCATACTCATTCACACAGGGTGGGGGGGCCGGTATCTGGGGGCCCCCTTATTAAAGGGGGCTCCCGGATTCCGATAAGCCCCCCGCCCCCAGACCCCAACAACCAACGGCCAGGGTTGTCGGGAAGAGGCCCTTGTCCTCATCAACAGGGGGACAAGGTGCTTTGGGGTGGGGGGACCGCAGGGCCCCCCTTCCCCAAAGCACCCCCCATGTTGAGGGCACGCGGCCTGGTATGCTCGCTCGTCCCCACCTCTTTTCCTGACCGGCCAGGCTGCCAAGGTTTTACTCTATAATGTTTGGGGATTCTAAGTAATTTTCTAGCAAGAAAAACTGATTTTAACTTGTAAACGACAAATGTCAGATATAGGCTTGGTCCAGACAGATTAGCTTTAACAGAAAGGGTTATAGCTTTTCAGAAATCACATTGTATATTGGAGTTCCTGGAATGATTGGATGAAGGAAGCGCCCCTTTTAGATATTTCAACAAAGAGATTGAAAATTCTGTTCATTGTCAAAATAGGTCTGCCCAAGAAAAGTACTTTATACACAGGAAACTCAAACCTTTTCTACTTAAAGTTCTTATAATAGGACTATTGATGAGTGAATTGTTTAAAATTTGCTTTGGTGAGCCTAAATATTTTGCCACAAAATCGGTTTCACAGTGGTTGGATATTTGCAGTACCCCAGTAGCCAGTACAACTTGTTTTAAAGTGCATTTCTATTTTTGCAGCCAAACTGGGAAAGCACCTACTTTATATTTGTTACATGTCCCCGTTCACATAGCTCAACTAAAAAAAATGTGTCAAAACTGCAACTTAACTTTTTTAGATGCTTTATACTGGATCCTCAGGCAAGGAAAAAGTTTAGGTAGCTCTCTTTGTTTATGAGGGTGCTGAGCAGCTGTGTTTGCCATAAATAATCCTAACTGTACAGGCAACATTTTAAAAGATATCTAAAGTCTCGTTTAAAAAAACAAACCAAAAAAACATGTCATACTCACCTCCTCTGTGCAGTTGGGCTTGCACAGAGTGGCCCCAATCCTCCTCTTCTGGGGGCGCCCTGGCTCCTCCTCTTTTCGGGTGCCCTATCGGAGATCCGCTCTCCCTCGGGGCACTGCAAAGAGGAGTGGGACAAAATCCCTCCTGAGATGTGTGCAAACCTGGTTGCAAACTACAAAAAACTTCTGACCTCTGTGATTGCCAAGAATGTTTTTACTACCAAGTACTAAGTCATGTTTTGTGAAGGGGTCAATTACTTATTTCACTCATTAAAATGCAAATCAATTTATAACTTTTTTCAAATGAGTTTTTCTAGATATTTGTGTCTGTTGTTAGTTTCTCTCACTATTAAAATAAATCTACCATTAAACTTATAGACTGATCATTTCTTTGTCAGTGGGCAAATGTACAAAATCAGCGGGGGATAAAATACGTTTTTACCTCTCTGTATATACAGTTCTAATGCCCTGTACAACACACGATCGGAAATTCTGCCAGCAAAAGTCCGATGTGAGGTTTTGGCCGGACCGTGTGTATGCTCCACCGAACTTTTGCTGGTGGAATACCCGCCAGCAAAAGATTGAGAGCAGGTTCTCTATTTTTCTGACTGAAAAAGTTCCGATCAGAAATTCTGATCGTCTGGTAAAACTAGCGTTCGTAATGGACATAGCATATTTGTCCCGCTGTAAATTTTTGGATCTTTTAATGCAGCGCATTCTTTTGATCTTTACAATGCTAGAAGAATGAAGTTGTTTTGCTGCTGATATTCACACAGAGTTCTGACAAACTTATTTCTTTATAATTTCTTGTGATCTCCTTAATAATATTTTTAGTTTTTAATGCCACATCTCCATAATAATGTTTAGAATTATATGTTTTAGTGTTTTTTTTACTTTTTGTTAGTTAAATCAAGATCTCCTTTTTTTATTATTTAAAAAATATTTTCTAGTGATCTCCATATTTTTTTTTTTTTGTGTCAAGTTACCACAATAACATTATTATCTTGTATTTTTTTTAGTATCAATAGTTTTTTATTGAATATCACAAGCTTGTACAATATCCCAATCGTATACAAAAGTCAAGTATTTATACAATCAATTCCTGAAATTGACAATCAATTCTTGAGACTGACATTGCACCCTGCATGGTATTAGAACAAGTGATATCAATTAGCACAAGTACAGTGAAAAAGAAAAAGAAGGGAAAAGTAAAGTAAAATAAAATAACTGGATGCCATAATTAGATATAGACACGTAAATTTCATATATGCATGCTCTAACACAGGATAACAGCAAAACCTTCACTTCCAGGATTATAGCAGAATACTTTCTCGCAATTGTCTTCGATATCACTTAGTGAACAGAACTATACCAATCTATCCAGCTTGTTTGGATGCTAAATTGCCTTGGGAAGCAGCAAACATTAGTTCATCGTTTATATGTAAATCCACCTCTCTTATGATCTCTCTTAGCTTAGGTATTCCTTCCGTTCTCCATCGTTTTACAATCGCTAATCTAGTGCTCACTAATATATGAAAAACCACCAGCCTGTAACGTGTTGGGAATCTATCTATCCCCAGTGACAAAACTGCCAATCCCGGGTCATTACTCGTATGAGAGCCGGCTATTCTGTCGATCAAGTTGAAGACTTGGCGCCAGAGATTGTGCAACTTTGGGCACGCCCAAAGTATATGTCCCAGTGACCCCCTATGTCCACAGAGTCTCCAGCATAGTGGAGACGTATGAGGATGAAAGCCCGCCAATCTCACCGGAGTTAAATACCACCTGAGGAGGATCTTAGAAGAAAGTTCCCACAAATTCACGGATTTAGTCGCTATGTAAACTACCTTTATGGATTCCTTCCACTGCTCCAGAGAATAAGAAACTCCCAACTCGAGTTCCCAAGATCTCATAGATGGAGACCCTCGAAACTCCGACTTGTGATTTAAGAGGTTATAAAACAGTGATATACCTTTAATTGTTGTATTGTTATTTTGATAGTACAGATATACTCTGACCGGAAGAGGTATCTGGGTTGTAGGGATCGTATTAAGTAGGTGTGCGATCTGATTGTATGTATATTGGTCCCTAGTTTCCAGCCCAAATTCCAACTGTAGTGACCTAAATGTTTTAATGGATGGGCCTATCATAATATCCTGTACTGAAGAGATTCCCTTCGCCAGCCAGTTTTTGATGGATATATGAGGAATGAGAAGCCGCAGGCTTGATACGGTCAAAGGGATTGACTTGGTGGGCTGGTCCGGGCGAACACAACCTAGAAGTGTCTTCCAAGCTGCCATCGTGGCCCTCATAGGGGGAGACAAAATACCGGCCACCGGCGGGTTGAGTGAAAAAGTCAGCAATAAATCTCCAGTATTATGCTGAATACATTGGGCTCTTTCCAGCTCCAACCACCTAGGCCCCTGACCCAGTACAAAAGATTGTCTTGCCTGGGCCAGTATAGCGGCCAGGTAGTAGTCCTTTAAAAGAACATGACCCACCCCTCCTGCCCTTTTCGTCTGTATCAGCTTCTTGAAAGCGCACCTGGCTTTCTTTCCCTGCCATAAGAAGTTATTAATCATGGATTGTGCCTTAGAGAAAAAACAATTCGGGATTGTAATAGGAAGGGTCCTAAATAGATAGAGGAATTGAGGTAAAACCATCATCTTAAAAGCAGCTAATCTTCCTGTCCACAACATTTCTGTTTTGGAAATAGACAGCAGTTTGGATTCCAGTCCCTCCAGGAATGGTAAATAATTTTCGTTAAACAATTTACCTGTTTTATCAGATAATACTATGCCCAAGTATTTGATACCTTCGGAACTCCAAGTATAAGGGAAGATGTTTTGCAGCTTGGATTGCGTTCCACCATCTATCCCTAATCCCAATATCTGGGATTTTCCTTCATTTACCTTGTAGTATGAAACCCGATTGAACAATGAGAGGGATTCATGTGCCTCAGCCAGGGAAGTCTCTACGTTGGTCAGCATCAAAATCACATCATCAGCGAACAGGCTAATACTATGGCTCCCCTTCCCCATCCCGAATCTTGTTATTCGTGGGTGAGATCTAATGTGGATGGCCAGGGGTTCCATCAATAGGTTAAATATCAAGGGTGATAGAGGACACCCCTGCCGCGTCCCGTTCGACATAAGGAACAGGGAGGACATAACCCCCGAGGGTTTGGAATATAACGCCATAATTGCTGACTCAATGCCCCCCTCAAACCCAAAGGCCCTCAGCACCTCTCTTAGGTACTGCCAGTGAATACGGTCAAAGGCCTTCTCTGCATCCAATGTTAGAAGCAGAGAAGGCCTCCCTTGCGCTTCAGCTAAATGAATTATATTAACTAATCTCCGGGTCGCATCTGATGCCTGTCTATTCTTAGTAAAACCTGTCTGGTCAGGATGAATGATCGTAGGAAGGATATCCACCATACGAGCTGCTATTAATTTGGCATATAATTTTAAATCGCTATTTAGCAGAGAGATTGGCCTAAAGTTGGGCGGAGAGACTGGATCCTTCCCCGGCTTAGGAGTTATGATCAAAGCTTCTAACATCTCCGGCGGGAAAGAGGCAGAGGCAGCAGCTTTGTTAAAAATCGTAGTAAGGTGCGGGGTGAGAGTGTTTTTAAACAATTTGTAGTATTCGCCACTAAAACCTTCCGGTCCTGGGGATTTATTAGATGGTAATGAATCTATTGATTTCTGGACTTCAACAGCAGTGAATGGAGCATTTAGAGAGTCCAGTTGTTCCTGAGTCAGTCGCGGAATTGGCAGTCGGGAGAGGAAGTCAACAATTTGTTCCCGTTTTGGTTGGTGAGTCATGGGATCGTCTTTAAGGTTATAAAGCGAGCTATAATAGGAGCTAAAAGCGTCAGCGATTTTCTTAGGGTGAGCTTCCTTCAGTTTGGTGACAGGATGAATGATATAAGGTATTTTGGCTTTATATCAATGGCCTTTGATTTTGTGGGCTAGGAGCTTACCTGCCTTATTGTCACAAGCATAAAACGTCATGTTTCTCCGTTTGCTATATTTCTCGAAATTTTCAAGTAGCAGTAAGCGTAGGTCATGTCTATACTGGGCAAGTTTTTGGGATATAAGGTCTGTCGGATTAGACTTGTTGATCAGCTCTAACTCCTCAATAGCCGTCACCAAGTAAATTTACTCTGCCTCTGCCTCTTTAACCTCGCTCCCATTTGAATGCAAATACCTCTCAAAAACGCCTTATGCGCATTCCACAACACAAATGGGTCTGTAAAAGATTCAACATTATCATTGAAAAATTAGGTTAGTCGTTCCTGAAAAAACTTTCTGCACTCCTCCCTCTGCAGCACATAGGTGTTGATTCTCCATAGTGGCCTCGCCTCAACAGCTGCCGAGCCCACCATGGAGAGCACCACCGGTGCGTGATCAGACCATGTGATCGGCTTACTGGACACAGAAGATGTCCGCAGCAGAGTCTGCTGATCTACCAAAAACAGATCGATCCTAGTATAAACCTGGTGTGGAGGTGAAAAATAAGTAAAGTCCCTCTCGTTGGCGTGCAAACATCTCCATATATCGTTGAGGCCATGCTGGTGAATAGTGGGTTGCAGAGCTGAGCGTAGTCTAGTGGACCGTGACGTAGAGTCCAAGGTTGGATCCGGAGTTAAATTAAAATCCCCACACATTATCAGCAACCCCTTTTGGATTTTCCGCACTCTCCGCATCAAGCCATTAAAAAATCTCACCTGGTGGGTGTTGGGGGAGTACACGTTCACAATTGTGTAGGTAGTCAAGTTCAAATCACAGATCAATATTAAGATATAACGAAATATGTTATATATATTTGGATATATGTATTTTATATGTATGCTTATATATGTGTTTTTCAGTATTTTATATACATATATGCTTTTTCCTTTTTTATTTATTTATATTCTCTCCTTACAATTTAGAACACTGTTATCAGCTCCTGAAGAAGCGTCATCACAGACGCGAAACATGTAGAGCACCAAAAATATATGTAATTGCTGACTGTATGGTTGATATCCTTGATCCTATATTTATATAGATATATCTTTTGTCTTTTCCTTTTTGGAAATTTGAAATGGATTTTACTACTTTTGATAGGATGTCAATTAGGTCTTAAATGTGTAGTTATAAGGAGGAAACATTTCTTTTTTGTGTGTAAAAAGGAAATTGAACTCTTTATTTTCTGTTTTTATTTTTTGTTTTAAAAATAAATAGAAATAATTCCTTTTGAATATACTGGTTGTGTTTACAACTTTCTTTATGCCTAAAAAGTCCAACTGAACCCACATTTTTTCTTTTGAGGTCTTTTATGTGAAGGTTCTTTTATTTTTATTTTTATTTTTTATTTTTCTCCCTTACTCCCCCTTTTCCTTGTCAATATTTACATTCACAAAATATTAAGAACCTGCCATGGGGATCACTAATAGACTCGTGTAGGTGAAAGGCCACAGAGTCTTTTATGGCTGTTAGAATGCCTTTTCTCTTTGTATCCGCATTGTGAATATGTGTGGGAAACTTTTGTGCGAGCACTTGGGTGCTTTGGCAGTCATAAAGTGGGTCTCCTGGGCGCAAACAATGTCGCATTTGTGTAATTCCGCTTCTTTCCAGAGCGAGTGTCTCTTCATGGGGTGGTTAAGCCCCTTAGTGTTAATAGACAAGATGTTCAGAGCCATAGAAAAAATATGGGTAGTCAGTAGGCTTGTGCAATTTGTTTCGTAACGAATCGAAATTCGGCCGAATTTTGCATCTTTCGGACATTCGGATGCATCCGAATAAATAAATAACAAATTACAACGAATACGAAAGAAATATAACGAATGAATTCGAATGAATTCGACATGATTCGAAATTATTTCAACTGCATTCGAAATTATTTCAACATGATTCGACATTATTTCAACTGAATTCGAAATGATTTCAACTGAATTCGAAATGATTTCAACATGATTCGACATTATTTCAACCGCATTCGAAAATATTTTGTGACCCGAATTTAGGGCCATGTATCTCGGGGTCAGTTGGTGCTAGACACTTCAAATTTGGATATGTTGTAGTGCTAGTACCATTGTGTTTGCATACCAAATTTGGGGTTTCTAGCTATAAGTGACCCCGAGATATGTGGTCCCAAAATCGGGTCGCAAAATGTTATAAGTTATTAGAGCAGAGAATGACATTTTGCGACCCGATTTTGGGGCCACATATCTCGGGGTCACTTATAGCTAGAAACCCCAAATGCAAACACAATAGTACTAGCACAACAACATATCCAAATTTGAAGTGTCTAGCACCAACTGACCCCGAGATACATGGCCCTAAAGTCGGGTCACAAAATATTTTCGAATGCGGTTGAAATAATGTTGAATCATGTTGAAATAATTTCGAATGCATTCGAAATTATTTCAACATGATTCGACATTATTTGAAACTGCATTCGAAATGATTTCAACATGATTCAACATTATTTCAACCGCATTCGAACATATTTTGTGACCCAACTTTAGGGCCATGTATCTCGGGGTCACTTGGTGCTAGACACTTTAAATTTGGATATGTTGTAGAGCTAGTATTATTGTGTTTGCATACCAAATTTTGGGGTTCTAGCTAAAAGTGACCCCAAGATATGTGGCCCCAAAATCGGGTCGCAAAATGTCATTCTCTGCTTTATTAACTAATAACATTTTGCGACCCGATTTTGGGGCCACATATCTCGGGGCACTTATAGCTAGAAACCCCAAATTTGGTATGCAAACACAATAGTACTAGCACTACAACATATCCAAATTTGAAGTGTCTAGCACCAACTGACCCCGAGATACATGGCCCTAAAGTCGGGTCACAAAATATTTTCGAATGTGGTTGAAATAATGTCAAATCATGTTCAAATCATTTCGAATCCGGTAGAAATATTTTCGAATTTAGTTGAAATATTTTGAATGTGGCCGATTTTTTTCGAAATTGGTAGAAAACTAAACGAAATCCGAAAACGAATTTAAGGAAGTTAACGAATATAACTAAACGAAATTAATGAATTAACGAATTAAAACGAAACGAAACGAAACAAATTTTTTCCTTTTGCACATGTCTAGTAGTCAGTGCAGGGGAGCGTGCTGTCCAGCACCTCCAAAGAGGTCCCCCCCTCGTCCACAGGGGTCCCCCAACATCTCCGAGGTTACCCCATAGACTGTGTGCAGAGTAGTACTCACTGTTACATAGAAGAAACCTCCGGTCATGGCTCCGTGTAGGCTCACCGACTCTCGCTGCGGGACAAATTGAGGGATCCACAGTCTCTCCCAACCATCATATGTTAGGTGGTCTGCAATTTTCACATGTTTCAGCATCCGAAGAAGAAGAAGAAGATGAAAAAGAAGAAAGTAAAACATAACATCAGGTAGTAGACTTTGCAGTAGCATCCACTATCTTCACTCTAGAGCATCAACTAACAAAACAGTGGGCAGCGGGCGCTGCAAAATTAACTGGGGGGAAAGTTCAGCCTGAGGCTCCCTAAGAACAGTGATAATGGGATCTCAGATTTAGACAAGTACATCCGTCCCACCTTATGAGTGCGACTTAGCGTTCCGTGCTGTAACAGTTTTCCACTCATGGTCTATCAGCTTCGGGGTATTAGACAACGCTGCACTCATTTCCAACTCCGAGAGTATACCCCACTCCCGTAGCAGTGTAATGCCTTTGTCCAAGGAGGTGATTATGTATGTACGGTTGTCCTTAGTTACAGACAGTTTGGTGGGGTATCCCCACTTGTAAACAATTTTATGGTTCCTCAGAGCTTTGGTAATAGTATTCAGGTTTCTCCTTTTCTGGAGAGTGTATTGTGAAAGATCTGTGAAGAACTGCAAGTGTTGAAGTTGTGGCGGGATACGTTCTTTTTGTCGCATGGCTGCCATAAGGTCCTCTTTCATGTGGAAAACGTGTAGCTGGAGCAATACATCCCTTGGGACCTGATCAGACAGATGAGTTGGCTTGGGGAGACGATGAATCCTGTCAATCGTCACATCAAGGTCTGATAGTGCTGTGAGAATTTGCTTAAACACCGTCACCACGTGTGCATTTAGGTCGGCCTGTAAGACAGTTTCAGGGATCCCCCTGATTTTAATATTGCTTCTATGTGATCTGTCTTTCAGGTCCGCCAGTTTCTCTTTGAGCCTCTCCAGCTCCCCTTCTTTCTCCTCATTAGCGTCAACTAGGTCATTTATAGTCCCAGCATATTCCCCCATCTTTGTTTCTATATGGTCCACTCTATCGCCTATGGCATTAAGATCCTTATTGAAGCTATGCATACAAGCAGCCAAATCCGACTGGATGGTGCTGCGAAGTGATAATAACATGTCTTTCAAATCAGTGTCTAAAACCGGCAGATTTTGAGTGGGATACGACTCGATGGACTCAGGTAGCTCCCGGGTGTCATCTCCTGAATCTGTGGATGGGCTGCCCGTCCCGCTCAATCCGCCGCCATCCAGCCTGGGCTTCGACTTGGCTGGGCTGCTAGTGGATGGGGAGGGGGGGTAGGAGTGGCGGCCGGTAGTGGAGGCTGTTTTGTTCTGCAGTTTACCTGGCTCTGCGCCCCTCGTGCGCGGTGAGGCTCCCTGCGGTGAGTAGGCCCGGGCGCCATCTTGGGACTCCCTGTCAGGTATCCTGGAGTAAAAGTCCGTGAGTCGATGCGGTTTCTCCGCTCCACGGCGCTTACCGGGCATGGTCCCGGGGGGATGAGGAGGCTTTCCGCAGCAAAATGTTGCTGTTAGAGTGCACGGATGGTGCTGCTTTCCGCCGCTTGGGTCCGCTGTCACCGGAGCTCCGGGATTATGCGTCCATCCGGAACTCGCGTCAGGCCACGCCCCCTTGTATTTTTTTTAACCTAAAAGAGGTTGGTTGGTGTCCCTTGTTAAATTGACATTGTATTTTTGAAATGTACCTGCCTACTCAGAAACAAACTGGCCTTTTTTAATAAAAACACATAGGCAAGTATTTTTGAAAACAAAATTACCATTTATTCTGGCTCATAACAAAAGAAAGAGGGAAGGCAATGCTGGAGAAACTGCAGAAATTTGCGAAGCCTTTGGACCCCAGGGCAGACATCAACTATTTGAAAAAGAAAATCGGTAGCCTGAGGAGTCCATATAATAGTGATCACAATCTGGTCCTGGACTCCGAGAGATTAGGAACAGCAGCAGATGACATATATGTCCCCAGGCTGTGGTACTACAACAGCCTGCGTCTTCTGTCAGACCAGACTGAACCCAGGCCATCACTTTCTTGTCTTACTTGCACGCTTGCTTTCGGTCTGTGTCTTTGTTTGGCGAGTTGTGGCAGGAGGTGTAGGAGGATTAGGAGGAGGTGTAGGAGGAGGAGGAAGAGCAGGAGGATGGACGAACTCACAAAGGTGTGTATTTTCTGTCATTTGGCCTCTCAACCCCTTATTTAGGGTCTGTAAAATTATGTTCTCACATAAGGGGCTTTGTCCCTTCTCTATTTCCTGCATTTTTGCTGCTACTATGCAACCATAGCCCTCTTGAATGCTGGGGGGGGGGGTCTCTTAGGGTTGCATGAGCATCCTGAATGAGGGCAAGTGCTGCCTCCTCCATGTTCCTCCCCTTCCTGGGCCTTCTGGGTGGAAGGCGGAGGGGAGGAACCTGGGATTGGGTCAGTCCAGAGGGCCTGGCCACCTCCTGGCTGCCAATTCCCCCTGCCACCTCCTGGCTGCCACATTCCAATTTTCAGCTCATGACTGTTGCAAATTGAATATTAATAAATAGAAAAGACTATCATTCTGACCCCAGCATGTTTCATTCTTCAGTCACAATCTTTTTTGGCCACCACTGTCTATTGATATGTAAAACACTTTTTGTTCAATCGTGAATTTCTTATCAATAATAACATCTAGGTAACATCATTAGGACAAGAAATATGTAGAAAAATACTATACCTGCATCAAGCTTGACTCCTCTACTTCTTCCTGGCTGAAAGGCCCAGGTGGGTCCTCGGAAGCCTCAGCTGGGGTGGAAGGAAGAGTGGAAAGTGATGAACTCACTTCAGTCTGGTCTTCTAGAAAACGCATTTTGTCATAGTACCACAGACTGGGTACATACACGTCCTCTGCTGCTGCTCCCATTCCAACACATTTACATGTTTCCCCTTAAACCACTCAAGTGTTGCTTTAGCAGTGTGTTTGGGTTCATTGTCTTGCTGGAAGGTGAACCTTAATCCTAGCCTCAAATCACACACAGAGTGGTACAGGTTTTGCTCAAGAATATCCCTGTATTTAGCACCATCCATCTTTCCCTCAACTCTGACCAGTTTTCCAGGCCCGACTCCTGAAAAACATCCCCACAGCATGATGCTGCCACCACCATGTTTGACCGTGGGGATGGTGTTCTTTGGGTGATGTGATGTGTTGGGTTTGCGCCAGACCTAATGTATTCTTTGATGGCCAAAAAGTTCAATTTTAGTCTCAGCAGACCAGAGCACCTTCCTCCATACCAGTGTTTCTCAACTCCAGTCCTCAATGCACCCTAACACATCATGTTTTTAGGATTTCCCTCAGATGAAATGGCTGTGATAATTAATAAGGCAGTGAAACTGATCAAATCACCTGTGCAAAATAATGGAAAGCCTGAAAACATGACCTGTTGGGGCGCCTTGAGGACTGGAGTTGAGAAACACTGCTCCATACATTTTGGGAGTCTCCCACATCTCTTTTGTTTTTTGCTGAAAGTAATGGCTTTCTTATGGCCACTCTGCCATAAAGCCCAACTCTATGGAGCGTACGGCTTATTGTTGTCCTATGTACAGATACTCCAGTTTCTGCTGGGGAACTCTGCAGCTCCTCCAGGGGTTACTTTAGGTCTCTGTGCTGCCTCTCTGATTAATACCCCCTTTGTCTGTGAGTTTTGGTGTGCGGCCATCTCTTGGCAGGTTTGCTGTTGTGCCATGTTCATTCCATTTGGTTATGTTAGATTTGATGGTGCTCCTAGGAATCATCAAAGATTTGGATATTTTTTTATAACCTAACCCTGACTTCTGGCTTCTCAACAACATTGTCCCTTACTTGTTTGGAGAGTTCCTTGGTCTTCATGGCAGTGTTTGGTTAGTGGTGCCCCTTGCTTAGGTGTTGCAGCCTCTGTGGCCTTTCAAAAATTTGTGTATATGTAATGACAGATCATGTGACACTTAGATTGCACACAGGAGGACATCATTTCACCAATTATGTGACTTCTGAAGGTAATTGGTTGCACCAGAGCTTTTTATGGGCCTCATAACAAAGGGGTTTAATACATATGCACATGCCAATTATCAGTTTTTTATTTCTGAAAAATAATTTTATGTATATATTTTTCTAAATTTACTTCACCAACTTAGACTATTGTGTTCTGATCCATCACATATAGTTCAGATTAAAAAACATTGAACTAAAGGCTGTAATGTAACAATATAGGTAAAACACCAAGGGGGTGAATACTTTTGCAATGCACTGTAGATAGAAATATCTGCAATCATGTGACCAGTGTGATTGCCTGTCACAGTGGTTATATGATAGGAAGCTGGTCCCACCAGCTACTGATCGTTAGTGGAAACCAAGAGCTGTCTTTGACAGCTCAGTTTCTGTGCTGGGAGTGCACAGTGAGCGCTCTCTCAACACAAGAAACATTGGCCACCTAGCTTGCATATATGTGGCATGTAGGAGTTAAAGCCCATCTTTTTGCCACCACACATACACAGTATACACAGGCAGCAGTCTTAATTTTGTCGGCGAAAACATTTTCTTTGACAAAATTAACACTATTTTAGCCAACTAAAACTAAATCAATTCAGATAACTAAAATAGGTTATACATTATTTCCGAGCAGCGCTCAGCACTCACGTGACCGCCCGCCTCTCTCCTCCCTCGATCTGTGAACTTCAGAGAGATGGGCTGAGAATCCCCCTGCTGATGTCAGCTAGGAGGAGGGGAGGAGAAGAGCAGAGGGCAGTCATGTGAGGAAGAAAACAAAGTTATTATAACAACATTAGGGGAGGGACAGGGAGCAGATCAGCACTGACACTAGCTGACAGGCACGGAGGGAGGAGGAGAGAGGAGAGACAAGTGGTATATTTTTATTTCGTGCTGCCCTAGGCAAGGCTAAAATCAGGCGGCCCCCTTCCCCCATCTAAATTTGTCCCACCTCAGCCGTGGTATATGGTTCTTGTATCAGGGTCTGATGGGGAAGCTGCAGCCGTTCACAGTGAACAGTTGCGTCTTCCTCCTCAGACCTGAGACATGATTCATCCAAGTGCCATATATATATATTTTCTATCACTTTATTGCTATCACAAGGAATGCAAACATCTTTCTGACCGCAATAGACATGTGACAGCTACTCTTTATGGAGAGATATGGGGTCTATAAGACCCCCAAATCCACCCTCTATTTTTAAAAGCATTTAAAACACCAAGATCAGTGTTTTCCAATACTTTTGATTTTTAAGAACTGACTTGATGGTTTCCGAGTAAACCGGAAATTATGTCATGTCACACCGCGTTCACTGGCTGGTCTAACATATAAGTCAGGAGAAGGCAGCAGGATTATAAAAGCAATCGAGCGGCTAGTAAGCATCTCCAATTGCTTTTTTAAGATAGCTGACCGCTGACTATAAAAAAAAACACGGGGGCGCCACCCCCCTAAAAAATGCTGCGCAAAGCAAACACTTGTTTGCCTTGTGGTAGATACAGTGCCTTGAAAAGGGATTCACACCCCTTGAAATTTTGCACATTTTGTCATGTTACAACCAAAAACGTAAATGTATTTTATTGGGATTTTATGTGATAGACCAACACAAAGTGGCACATAATTGTGAAGTGGAAGGAAAATGATAAATGGTTTCAAATTTTTTTTACAAACAAATATCTGAAAAGTGTGGGATGCATTTGTATTTAGCCTACCAAGTGCCGTTTAGCATGGATCACCTTATTTCTCATACCTTAAACTGCACATTTAATTATCAGTACCTGCAATTTACATATAAATATTTTGCAAGTCATCCTTTATGTTCTAAATGACTTATAAGATCTGTTTTATCTCTGATTTATTTAGAAAATAATTCTCTCAGTAAAATTTTGGATAGAGTAGGGAACGTGAAAACTAAAAATTTAGAATTTCTCCCACTCTTTGCAGTTGTAGTAACAATGATCAGCAGGACAACTAGAGAGAGTGAACACAGACAGCAATTAAGGCTTCTTCTGAACAAATTTTTCTCCTAGCAGAGAAAAATAGCGTTAAAAACATGTTTAGGTGCGATAAGATGCGCTTAGGCATGTCAAGAATTTGGGCGTCCATTCACTCCATTGGCCTGAATATTAATTTATTATGACCGTTGAGATGAATGAACGTTCAGATTTCTGCCACTAAATCCTCCTGCCTCTAATTGCCTGTAAATGTCTATGTGTGAATTGACACATAGACTAACATAGGAGACATTAATTGGCAGAAAACAAAATGTCAAATGCTGGTAAAACTAGGGTTTTTTTCAGATTTTTATTGGGTTTATTGACAAACATAGAGAAGCGTCACACAGCGGGAGCCTCCCATTGCGCGGCCCCGAGAACGAAGCGAGGAAGAAGAGACGCCGTGGAGGAAGATGCAGGACGAGAACACCGGAGCAAGAAGCAGAGGATCGGAGGAAGAAGAAGATGGAGGAAGAAACCGAAGGATGAAGTAAGGAAGAAGGAAGAAGGCCAGAAGAAGATGAAAGAAGAAGACTTTAATAAATGAACTGTCAAAAATGGTAGGGGTACATTTGTACCCCCTTATCATTTCACACAGGGGGGGAGACCGGGATCTGGGGGTCCCCTTGTTAAATGGGGCTTCCAGATTCTGATAAGCCCCCCACCCGCAGACCCCCACAACCACCGGCCAGGGTTGTGGGGATGAGGCCCTTGTCCTCATCAACATGGGGACAAAGTGCTTTGGGGGGGTACCCCAAAGTACCCTCCAAATGTTGAGGACATGTGGCCTGGTACGGTTCAGGAGGGGGGGCGCTCTCTCATTCCCCCTCTTTTCCTGCGGCCTGCCAGGTTGCGTGCTCAGATAGGGGTCTGGTATGGATTTTGAGGGTGACCCCCCCATGCCATTTTTTTTTGGCGTGGGGTTCCCCTTAAAATCCATGCCAGACCTGAAGGGCCTGGTATGCTCTTGGAGGGGAACCCATGCCATTTTTTTTTTAAATGAAAGTCGCCTGGCCTGGGGGCGACTTAAAGTCGTGTTATAAGTTGCCCCAAGTCACGCTGTGATTCATACTCAAGTCGTGTCCAAGTTGCCTCCCAAAGTCGCGCTGGAAGTCGTGTTGCCCCTGTGTGAATGGACTGTTAATGATACGGCGTGCGCTATTATCAATGGCATATCATTATCGCGTGCGGCAGAATATTATCTGTTGCGCTTATGCGTGCGCCGGTTCACAAGCTCAATTAATAATTTATCTGGTGCATAAATTATAAATAAAGGTATGAACCGGCGCAGCGCATTCATCTTAGTAAAATACCCCCTATGTCCTGTGGCCATCCCTCTTGTGATAGAGTCAGCAGGTTTAAAGAAGACATTGTGTCCTGAAGAGCTTAGTCTATTTAATTCTTAGTGAAAGGACTTTGCTTGGACTGTCCAGAGATGCTACTATAAAGCTCAGTCCATCCTTTACATGTGCCAGGACTTGGCTCACAGGTCTACAAGACAAAGATGAGTGTCCTCAAATTGTTACTAAGGGTTACTGGAGTATCCTACCACTACCTACTACCTATCCATGGTTCTTATTAACTGCTTCCAGACCTCCCACCACATATATACTGTGGCAGGGTGGCTCAGCTGTGCAAAATCACGTACCTGTACGTGATTTTGTGCACGCAGCGTAGGAGCTAGTCAGTGGGTCCACGATGGCTGCCGCGTCCCGCCAATCGCTCTGTGGAGAGACGGAGCAGTGGTGTGCCTATGTAAACAAGGCAAACTGCTGATCTGTCGGGGAGCAAAAAAGAGAGATCCTGTGTTTCAGCTAAGCTGAAACACGATCTCTCTTTTCCTTCAGTGTATCCGCCCCCCCCCACAGTTAGAAAGCACCTCCCAGGCACAGACTTAACCCCTTTATCACCCCTGATGTTAACCCCTTCCCTGCCAGTGTCATTTATACTGTGACAGTGAATTTTTTTTTAGCACTGATCACAGTATTTCCCAAAAAGTGTCACTTAGTGTCCAATTTGTCCACTGCAATGTTGCACTCCCACTATAAATCTCTGATCGCTGCCATTACTAGTAAAAATAAAAATGCTATAAAAATATCCCATAAATTGTAGATGCCATAACTTTTGTGCAAACCAATCAATATGCACTTATTGGGATTTCTTTTTACCAAAGATATGTAGCAGAATACACGTTGATGAAGAAATTTGATTTTTTTTATTTTTTTATTGAGAATGTTTTATAGCAGAAAATAAAAAAATATTGTTTTTTATTCAAAATTGTCAGTCTTTTTTTTGTTTATAGCTCAAAAAATAAAAACTGCAGAGGTGATTAAATGCCACCAAAAGAAAGCTCTATTTGTAGGGAAAAAAGGACATACATTTTATTTGGGTACAGCGTCGCTAGACCGTGCAATTGTCCGTTAAAGCAATGCAGTGCTGTAATCACAATAAATGGCCTGGTCATGAAGGGGTGTAAACCTGCCGGAGCTGAAGTGGTTATAGCATTCTCAAAAAAACATACCCCTGAACTGCTAATGAGTTTGAAGAGTGATTGGATCTGTGTGTTTGCATATAGGAAACTACTGGGAAAAGGATCCGGGCAATCTACTTAGCGGCTCTATGGGAGGGGGGTGGAATCGTTACACACATAAGTAATGTATATGGTGCTGTATCCTAAAAAAATGTATACTAAACTTCAGCTTTAACTGGACATAATCTATAATCTTATCTGCTAGGTAAACTTTGGCTCCTTTTATCTCTTGGGTTGTTGGTTTCTGGACACTGAGTATAGACTATGGAGACAACGTCTAAACCATTTATAAAAACATTTTTGTTGAGCAATTACAGTTGGAAAAAAAAGTAGACAGGGATATTTTATGGTATCTCTATGGTCTCTAGGGTGTTGAAATAATTGATTTTTTTCCTTCCAACAGTCCACCTCTGACAGTTATTTTTACAAGCTAAGATGTAATTAGATAAAACGGTCCCCCTGGGAATGCTCATAGGAGGACTACTTACAGTGCATACTTCACCTGCATTCCAAGAAAACCCCGGCTAACTTTTCCATGTATGGGAAAAGGTCAGAGAAATAGCTGCACGGTGTCATTAACTGCGCAGTACTGTTCTGAATATTGATCAACAAGCTTTAGAGTCAGTGAAATTATATCCCAAGATGACCTTTAAAAATGAAGCAATGAGCAAGATTGCACTTACCACTTAGAAATCCATCTAAAGATTATGCTGCAGCAGCACCTGCATATCAAGGCAAGGAATGAACAGCGGCTAATGTGCTTGATGTCCCATTTTACAACATAAATACTGTCAAGACCCGTATTTACACAACCACATCCAGCTTAGGATCTCATACAAACTGTGAGAAAAAGCCTTATGTGTATTGAAGCATTGCTTGCATATATTAGTCTCACAGACTGCAGGTTGGCCCTCTACTAAAATATCATTTACAGGGAGGTTTAGGTAAAAAAAAAAAGCAAATACTGAAAATCTGGACACTGGTGGTCTGCATATAACAAGAACTCGGAGCAAAATAAAAACAAAAAATATCACAAAAATGGGGAAGTGAATACACGGGACCAGAGCAGGACAAGGAGGGGGCAGAAGGGTCAGCTACCCTGGGTGCAGTGCCCTTAACCAAGAGGGGGAGGTGCTGCTCAGACAGTACTGCACTGCATGAATACTCCAGATTGATGGTGGGCAACTAGTGAACTATGGCCTCTCTTCTACTAGGCCATGGCTATCTGCTCTAACAACTACTGCATACATACCACACTTCAATGTACCCACGCTCTGCTCCCCTTGCCCCTTCTGCCCACAGCCGACATGAAATGGGAAACTAACTATCCACCCCTGCATCTGCAAAGCCAGCAAATATCTATGCAAGCACAGTGCATTCTCCATGCCAACTATGGGCAGCTAGAGCATTGTGGGCAGAGAATGGGTATGCCAGGGCAAGCAGTTCAATATGTCCATGCATTAGCAGCAGAAAAGGGGGGCTATACTAAATTATACTAAGGCTAATGCATATATGGTACAAATACGGCCATTAATATTAGTGTAGCACTACCCCTGCAAGGGTTGCTGGTAACTGGCTATTCCTGCACAGCTAGGCAACACACATTTTCGACCTGCATCGAGACACAATAAATCAGTCCATGGGCTTGTTTTTGTTGTTTTATTGGGGGGGAACAACTTGGATAGGGTATAGAGATTTTGGGAAGCCCAACTTGACTTGAGGGACAACAGATGAGAACAACTTCCTCCCTTTGTATACAAGAAAGATCCCCACTAGAAAAAAAACAGTCTATTGGATCAGTGGCAAAGTCCTTTATGGACCAGGAGCTCTCGGCCCCTTTGAAAAGTAGCACAAATGATTGAAAAGCTGCAGGCAGAAGTATCTCCTCTCCTCTTGTAGAACTGTTCTCAGCTCCACCGCTTGCAGAAACTACCAGCCCTCCTGGCTGCTGTTCAACAGATCTCCAAAAAAGGGTTAAGCACAGCGCTGTCCTTTGAAAGCATGTTACATGTGGCAGTCTCTCGCAAATATCTGAGTGTGCTGGTGTACTCACTCTGACCTCCTTGCTCTCACTGCTCGCAGGCAAGAATCCTGTTCAAACCATGATGCTGAATGTATCTTCCTAAGCCAGTCCAAGCCCAGCCTGGAGGCAGAGGCTCCCCCCTACCCCGGGACCCCTCCTAGAACACTGACAGCCTCCTCAACAATCCATCTTCCACCTACTTCCCTGTTGGCATGGCTCCTCCATATTTAAGGGCTGACTTAGCTACCCTGCCAGGCAGTGGCGTTGCTAGGGGGTGGCTTTTAGGGCTATACCCCCAGAATCTGGGGCCCATAGACCCGAGTCTCTGCAGGAGTCCCCAAGAGGAGGGGAGGCTCTCTGGGGACCCTGATGTAAGTGGGAGGCTTTCTGGGGACCCTGATGCAAGGGGGAGGCTCTCTGGGGTCCCTGATGCAAGGAAGAGGCTCTCTGGGGACCCTGGTATAAGGGGGGGCTCTCTGGGGACCCTGATTTAAGGGGGAGGCTCTCTGGGGACCCTAATGTAATGGGAGCTCTCTGGGAACCCTGATGTAAGTGGGGGGGACTCTCTGGGGACCCTGATGCAAGGAGGAGGCTCTCTGGGGTCACACACACATATATTATTGTATATACAGTACATGTGTATGCACGCCCAAGCGTATGACTTTCTTTACTACGCTGCTATGGGCTCTAGCCCCAGATCTTTTGTAGACCTAGTTCCCTCAAGTATGCAGATCAGCCTTCCTGGCCTCTGTCCGCTAACTTCTAGAAATGTCTCCAAACTTCCAGATCCAGGGAGATGTACCAGAGACCTGCCTCTCTGAGTCATCCAGCCTGATCTGCAGTAAAACCTGACCCAATTACAAACTCTTCCAATTACCATTAGTCAAACATAAATTTGTATGCACTAATCTAGTAGCACACTAGTATTATGGTCTTCATTTAACAGTACTAATGGTGAGTTAAGCAGGCTGCAATATATATATCTATCTATCTATCTACCTATCTATCTCTCTATCTATCTATCTCTATATATAAAGTATATATACATGCAAGAGGTTCCACACAGTATATGTTAAAGTCCATTTTACACACTATTAACTCAGTAAACTAAAATTTGGTTGGTAACTACAAATGACTGCATATAGAAGCTTAACTCTGGGAATGAGACAAAATGTACTCTTCCCCACACTGCAAGGCTTAAATGCTGATTTTTTTAAGGGTTGCAGGGATAAGGTGTAATACTTATCCCATTTCTAGCTCTGGCAGGCTTCATCAATGCATGGGACCAGTCCCTTGCAGTGTCCTCCCTAAGTAGCTTTGGGCCCCGGTTGCATGCTTGTCTTCTCACATTCAATGCAGGTTTTAATAGTCTTGCACTGCACTTGATGATGCAGAGGAACTGTCCATAGTGCGGGGCTTAACATCACTGGAGCCTGCCGGAGTCAGAGATAAGATATGTAATACACCATTATAACCCTGGACTAAACAAGCTTTAAAAAGGTTAAAATGTCAATTAGACATGTGCAGTTATATTCAGATGAATTTTTCATTATTCGGAGATGCGGATATATCCGAATTACAATATAAACTAATTTTACCAAATACTCTGAATAATGAAACAAAATTTGTCAGAATTTCCGAAATTCAGACTGAAAATCGAATTGAAATTTGCATTGAACTCCATTCCAATTTTATTTGTACACATATTTCTGAAATCAAAGACTGTGTGTGTTATTAGAGTACCATTTCAAAATAATTCTGTTTTTGTTAAGCCAAAGGTGATTTAAAGATAAATTGTAATCATTTCATAAATTTTGAATTTGAATAAAAAAAAAATCTAAAGTTTTCGATTCAACTGATTCAAAATGTATGTAATTGGTAAATTCTAAGACAGTTCGAAAAAGACATAAAACAAATTCTGAATACGAATCCCGAATACGAACTGAACGAATCAACCAAATTTAACTAAACAGAATAACTAGATTAACAAATCAAATCGAAACAAAACAATTTTTATTCTTCGTGAACATGTCTAATGCCAATCTATCTATCCTGCAAGAGTAGCTTTTATGAGCTGCAGGCTATCAAGTCTGAATGAATTACAATTTCTGTTACTGCCAGAAGGAACTTTTATGAATGAGGTTAAGAATTGAATCTCCAAAGTGCAGATGTTTCCAGCGTGTCAGGCTTACTCTTCCTTGACACATTGCACATTGCTGCCGATTTGCACAATTTGCACTGAACATGAATTCAAATTTTCCTCTTTCTTCTTTGCCAAGAAAGTCTTACAGTGAAAGTAACAAAGTTGGAAATGTAAGTCAGGCATGCTGAGCATCTTGTGAACAGATGTGGAAATAGGTTTTTCTTCACACCTTTCCTCCACTAATAATAGCGTGTGACCTAATAATATCTGGTGCTTATTTATGCACATTTTTGGAAGCCCCAGTTAGCTGCTAATTCACCTTTGGCATTCACAAAAATGTGAACACTCTCCTACATTTGAGACTGAGAGAGATAAGTCAGATATAATATCTGGATACCTGGAATAGTTTTAGGAATGGCTCCAAAGTTCTGACCTAGGAGATGATCTATAGAATGTGTTGTCTTGGTGGACACTGATGAAAGACAAGATCAAGTTTTTAAGGGTTAGAAGGGCAATTTTGAAGCAGGGACAGTCCAACGTACCCTAGAGAAATTTACTTTGCCAACAATTTTTCAATTAAAATAGATTTTGACATCGATAAAATGAAGTAGGTGTCCTCAGTGGACAGGTCAGCACTGGGACAAAACATAGGCCCAGGTAATTTAGATTTAGCAGCCAATTTTTCCATGGACCGGGGGTGGTTGGTGATAGGATATTTATGGAGTCGGACCGCCACACTGTAATGTAAAGGGGCACTGTGATAAAAAGGGGAATGCACTGTAAGGGGGCACTGTAATGATTGCAGTGCCCCTTAACAGTACAGTTCTCTTTATATCACAATGCCCCTAGCAATCACAGCCCCCCATAGCAGTGGCCCTTGCAGTTATGCTCCCTCCCTTTTCTCTCTTATCACAGAGCCCCCTTTTACTCTCAGACAGAGTCAGGATTCAGCCTGCTTGTCCTCTCCAGGGTCTGCCACCCCACCGACAATGCCATCCTATGAGCAGGACAGGGGATGGGAGGAGCTGCAGATCTTGATCATATCATTACCCGCTTGGTAATATGAAAAGACTCCAGCTCTCTGTGCAGACCTCCAGCTCCTCTGGCCCCCTGCTCTGCTGATAGGAATACATCATTGGCAGGGAGAGGGGGAGAGGGGACATGGATTAAAAATTGGCTACAAGGGCGAGTTCAGAGGGTGGTGATAAATAGGGAGTACTCGGAATGGTCAGGGGTGGGTAGTGGGGTCCCCCAGGGTTCTGTGCTGGGTCCAATCTTATTTCGTTTTTTTCATAAATGACCTGGAGGATGGGGTAAACAGTTTAATCTCTGTATTTGCAGATAATACTAACCTAAGCAGGGCAATAACTTCTCCGCAAGATGTGGAAACCTTGCAAGAAGATCTGAACAAATTAATGTGATGGGCAACTACATGGCAAATGGTTTAATGTGGAAAAATGTAAAATAATGCATTTGGGTGGCAAAAATATGAATGCAATCTACTCACTGGGGGAAGA
Organism: Lithobates pipiens; assembly: GCF_037356315.1. Classification (NCBI taxonomy): domain Eukaryota; kingdom Metazoa; phylum Chordata; class Amphibia; order Anura; family Ranidae; genus Lithobates; species Lithobates pipiens. The sequence continues at coordinate 57,078,083 of NW_027507903.1, read as the reverse complement.
ACCTCTGGGGGAATCAAGGATGGAAAAGGACCTGGGGTCCTAGTAGATGACAGGCTCAGCAATGGCATGCAATGCCAAGCTTCTGCTAATAAAAAGGGGATTCATTCTCCCATTCTACAAGACTCTGGTCCAGCCTCACCTAGAGTATGCTGTACAGTTCTGGGCACCAGTCCTCAGGAGGATGTACTGGAAATGGGGCGAGTACAGAGAAGGGAAGCAAAGCTAATAAATGGTCTGGAGGATATTAGTTATGAAGAAAGGTTACGAGCACTGAACATATTCTCTCTGGAGAAGAGATGCTTGAGAGGGGATATGATTTTAATTTACAAATAAGATACTGGTGACTAGGGATGAGCCGAACACCCCCTGGTTCGGTTCGCACCAGAACTTTTGAATGGACCCCACATTCGTACGAATGTTAGAACCCCATTGAAGTCTATGGGACTCGAAGTGCTAATTTTAACGGCTAATATGCAAGATACTGTCCTAAAAAGGGTTTGGGGACCTAGCTCCTGCCCCAGGGGACATGGGTCAATGCAAAAAAAAGTTTTAAAAACGGCCGTTTTGGCGGGAGCACTGATTTTAATGATGATTAACCACTTCAGCCTCGGACCAATAAACACCTTAAGGACCAGAGGTCTTTTTACAATTTTGCACTGCGCTGCTTTAACTGGTAATTGCGCAGTCATGCAATATTGCACCCAAACGAAATTTGCGTCCTTTTCTTCCCACAAATAGAGCTTTCTTTTGATGGTATTTGATTGCCTCTGCGATTTTTATTTTTTGCGATATAAATGGAAAAAGAGCGAAAATTTTGAAAAAAAATGATATTTTCTTCTTTTTGTTATAAGAAAAATCGAATAAACTAAATTTTAGTCATACATTGAGGGCAAAATTTATTCAGCCACATGTCTTTAGTAAAAAAATGTCAATAAGCGTTTATATTTTGGTTTGCGCAAAAGTTATAGCGTCTACAAACTAGAGTACATTTTCTGGAATTTACACAGCTTTTAATTTATGACTGCCTATCTCATTTCTTGAGGTGCTAAAATGGCAGGGCAGTACAAACCCCCCCCCCAAATGACCCCATTTTGGAAAGTAGACACCCCAAGGAAACTGCTGATGGGTATGTTGAGCCCATTGAATATTTATTTTTTTTGTCCTAAGGGATTGAATAATGACAAAAAAAAAAAATTTACAAAAAGTTGTCACTAAATGATATATTGCTCACACATGCCATAGTTATATGTGGAATTGAACCCCAAAATATATTCCGCTACTTCTCCCGAGTACGGGGATACCACATGTGTGGGACTTTTTGGGAGTCTAGTCGCGCACGGCACCCCGAAAACCAATCACCACCTTCAGGATTTCTAAGGGTGCAAATTTTTGATTTCACCCCTCACTACCTATCACAGTTTCGAAGGCCATAAAATGCCAAAATAGCCCAAAACCCCCCAAAATGACCCCATTTTGGAAAGTAGACACCCCAAGTTATTTACTGAGAGGCATGTTGAGTCCATGGAATATTTTATATTTTGCCACAAGTTGCGGGAATATTACAAACTTTTTTTTTTTTGCACAAAGTTGTCACTAAATGATATATTGCTCACACATGCTATGGGCATATGTGAAATGACACACCAAAATACATTCTGCTGCTTCTCCTGAGTACAGAGATACCACATGTGTGGGACTTTTTGGGAGCCTAGCCGCGTACGGGACCCCGAAATCCAAGCACCGCCTTCAGGATTTCTAAGGGCATAATTTTTTTATTTTACTCCTCACTACCTATCACTACCTATCACAGTTTTGACGGCCATAAAATGCCAAGATGGCACAAATCCCCCCTAAATGACCCCATTTTGGAAAGTAGACACCCCAAGCTATTTGCCGAGGGCCATCTTGAGACTATTGAATATTTTTTTTTTTGTCCCAAGGGATTGAATAATGACAAAAAATAAAAAAATAATTTTGTTTTACAAAAAGTTGTCACTAAATGATATATTGCTCACACATGCCATGGTTATATGTGGAATTGCACCCCAAAATATATTCAGCTACTTCTCCTGAGTATGGGGATACCACATGTGTGGGACTTTTTGGGAGTCTAGTCGCGTACGGCACCCCGAAAACCAATCACCACCTTCAGGATTTCTAAGGGTGCAAATTTTTGATTTCACCCCTCACTACCTATCACAGTTTCGAAGGCCATAAAAAGCCAAAATAGCACAAAACCCCCCAAAATGACCCCATTTTGGAAAGTAGACACCCCAAGCTATTTACTGAGAGGCATGTTGAGTCCATGGAATATTTTATATTTTGCCACAAGTTGCGGGAATATTACAAACTTTTTTTTTTTTTGCACAAAGTTGTCACTAAATGATATATTGCTCACACATGCTATGGGCATATGTGAAATGACACCCCAAAATACATTCTGCTGCTTCTCCTGAGTACAGGGATATCACATATGTGGGACTTTTTTGGAGCCTAGCCGCGTACGGGACCCCGAAATCCAAGCACCGCCTTCAGGATTTCTAAGGGCATAATTTTTTTATTTTACTTCTCACTACCTATCACTACCTATCACAGTTTTGACGGCCATATAATGCCAAGATGGCACAAAACCCCCCCCAAATGACCCCATTTTGGAAAGTAGACGCCCCAAGCTATTTGCCGAGGGCCATCTTGAGACTATTGAATATTTTTTTTTTTTGTCCCAAGGGATTGAATAATGACAAAAAAAAAAAAAAATTTTTTTACAAAAAGTTGTCACTAAATGATATATTGCTCACACATGCCATGGTTATATGTGGAATTGCACCCCAAAATATATTCAGCTACTTCTCCCGAGTATGGGGATACCACATGTGTGGGACTTTTTGGGAGTCTAGTCGCGTACGGCACCCCGAAAACCAATCACCACCTTCAGGATTTCTAAGGGTGCAAATTTTTGATTTCACCCCTCACTACCTATCACAGTTTCGAAGGCCATAAAATGCCAAAATAGCACAAAACCCCCCCAAATTACCCCATTTTGGAAAGTAGACACCCCAAGCTATTTACTGAGAGTCATGTTGTCTGAACGAAAAAAAAGAGATTGATCGGTGGGTATGCCCACCATTAGATACCTCCCTTTATCCACCCACTTCTAATGATGGACATACATGCACCATTTATATATGCCGAAGCATGGGGGCATCCTCCCGCAAAAAAGTTATGCCGCGTACATACGTTCAAACTTTTCCATGGGCAAGCCCTCCGTCGGAATTTTGACCATATGTACGCGGCATTAGGAGCAAAATCGCTCCTCCACCCCTTATGCCCCCATGCTTCGGCATATATGCTCTTTTTTAACTGTGGTGGTGAAATCACCTCCTACAGCGTTGGAGTCGCGGCTTTATGTATCGTGGGAGCAAACGCTGTTGCTGTCAAGATAAATAAATCCGCGCTGCAGCTGAATGGCGTACCTGCTAAGCAAATTATGGTTAACGTTAAAACAAAGTAACATCACAGGAAAACCTTACCATACCATACCTGCAAAGCAAATGCCAAAAAAAAACAGTAAAAAATAAAACATTTTTTAACACAACCTGTGCCTAAAATATATATATGCCGAAGCATGAGGGCATCCTTCCGCAAAAAAGTTACGCCGCGTACATACGTTCAAACTTTTCCACGGACAAGCCCTCCGTCTGAATTTTGACCGTATGTACGCGGCATTAGGAGCAAAATCGCTCCTCCACCCCTTATGCCCCCATGCTTCGGCATATATGCTCTTTTTTAACTGTGGTGGTGAAATCACCGCCTACAGCACTGGAGTCACGGCTTTATGTATCGTGGGAGCAAACGCTGTTGCTGTCAAGATAAATAAATCCGCGCTGCAGCTGAATGGCGTACCTGCTAAGCAAATTATGGTTAACGTTAAAACAAAGTAACATCCCAGTATAACAGTAAAACCTTACCATACCATACCTGCAAAGCAATTGCCAAAAAAAACAGTAAAAAATAAAAAAATTTTTAACACAACCTGTGCCTAAAATATATATATGCCGAAGCATGGGGGCATCCTCCCGCAAAAAAGTTATGCTGCGTACATACGTTCAAACTTTTCCACGGGCAAGCCCTCCGTCGGAATTTTGACCGTATGTACGCGGCATTAGGAGCAAAATCGCTCCTCCACCCCTTATGCCCCCATGCTTCGGCATATATGCTCTTTTTTACCTGTGGTGGTGAAATCACCTCCTACAGCACTGGAGTCGCGGCTTTATGTATCGTGGGAGCAAACGCTGTTGCTGTCAAGATAAATAAATCCACGCTGCAGCTGAATGGTGTACCTGAAAACATGAAAAATGGTTAACAATAACACAGTAAACAGTAAAGTATAAAAAATTAGAGAGAAGAGAGAGAGAGAGAGAGAGAGAGAGAGAGAGAGAACAATAAAACGACAACTATTTTTGGTTTTTATATTTTATTTATTTTTTGGTTTTTTTATTTTACTTTTTTTTTTGTTTTGGTTTTTTATACACTTTTTTTTTAACTGTAAACTGTAACGGTTCGGGTCTCTCAAAATGCGATGGCATCTTGGGAGACTCTGTGTTAGTGTGCCTAGCCTGTGAAATGCTGTACCCTACGCTAATACTTCACTAGTGTGTGGTAGCGTTCAAAACACTCACCCTGACAAAGACCAGGATTGCTAGGACAGCGTGGACAATAAGAACGGGTGTCACGCCTAAATCCGCGCTTGCTACAGACACGACATCTTTTTTGGGGGGTTCGTTGGGTAGGGGTACTCGGGAGGACATAAGAATAATGCCTCTCATGCAGCCGGCTTACTGCATTTGGTTGGGAATGGTGAGGTGCAGAACCCTCTGGATACAGAAGCTCTGTGACAACCTCTCTTTGGAAGAAAAGAAAGGTTAATGTCCCGCCTGAAGTTTTGTATAGCACAAAAGCATTCAGCAAAGCCAATTGAAATAAGTAAGCAGACACTTTTTTGTACCAGCATCTGGCCTTACGGGAAGCTAGATACGGCGCCAACATCTGGTCATTGAGGTCCACCCCTCCCATATTTTTGTTATATTCGTGGACACAGAGGGGTTTCTCCACAATACCAGTCGCCGTAGAAATTTGGACCGTCGTGTCTGCATGAAGGGAGGTAAGAACGAAAACATTCTTATTATCCCTCCACTTCATAGCGAGCAAATTATTACACCAATAGCAGGCTCTCTCCCCCAGCCTAAGACGGGAATCTACAAGCCGCTGGGGAAAGCCCCGGCGATTAGGTCGCACGGTGCCACATGCTCCAATCTGATGATCAAATAAATGACTAAACAGTGGCACGCTGGTGTAATAGTTGTCCACGTACAAGTGGTACCCCTTTCCGAATAAGGGTGACACCAATTTCCACACTATCTTGCCAGCGCTTCCTATGTAATCAGGGCAGTTCTGCGGCTCTACGTAACTATCTTTACCCTCATAAACCATAAAGCTCCATGCATAGCCTGTGGCCCTGTCACAGCACTTATAGAGCTTGACCCCGTAACTGGTACGCTTGTTGGGAATGTACTGTTTGAATGACAAGCGACCAGTAAACTTAACCAGGGACTCATCAACGCAGACAACTTTTTGGGGAGTAAACAAGTCTGCAAAACGTTGGTTGAAGTGGTTTATGAGGGGCCGAATTTTGTAGAGCCGATCATATTCAGGGTCTCCACGTGGACGACAAAGTTCATTGTCACTGAAGTGCAAGAACCGCAAGATCTGCTCGTATCGTTTCCTGGACATGGAGTTAGAGAACACGGGCATGTGGTCAGCCGGATGCGTGGACCAATAAGCCCGCATCCGCATGAATTTATGTGTGCCCATGTTGAGGGAAAGGCCCAGAAACGTTTTAAATTCGGAAACCGTAACTGGTTTCCAATCTCTGGCAAGAGACGGCAACTGGGGATTAGCGGCGATGTGTTGACCAGCATATAAATTGGTTTGGTCCACAATAGATCTATAGAGATCTTCCGTGAAATACAGAGAATAAAAATCGAGTGGCGTAAAATCATCTGTATCCACCTGAATACCGGGTTGGGCAGTGAATGGGGGAAGTACTGGTGCTGCAGAAGTGGTGGGCACCCAATCGGGATTGGCGAATTCTGCAGGAAGGGCACTATGGGAACGACGGGCCTGTCTTCATCTTCTTGGTGGCAGCGGGACACTACTTGTGCTTGCCACCTCGCCAGCTTGAACTGCACTTATGGGAATCGCCACGTCACCACGTGATACTGCAGTGCTGGATGTACGTCCAGGGTGTACTAGGCCGCTGGTGCTTGCCAGTTCACCAAAAGGATGAGCGGCGCTAGTACTGGCTCTATACTCCATACGAGGGACTTGCGGTTCCTGCACCTCAACAACATCAGAAAATCGGGGTCGGGGACGCCTGACGTTAGCAGGGACCTCTTCTTCGTCGTCAGAGCTATCTGACATGGAGGCGCTGTCCTCTACAGGTTCGTATTCTGAGCCTGAATCTGACAGATCAGTGTCTTCCTCTTCACTATCTGTCATGCTCAGAAACGTGTAGGCCTCTTCACTAGTGTACCTTTGCTTTGCCATTTTGGGCTCTAAATTTAGGGGTACAGTAGTGAGACTCAAAGGTAAAAAAGCACCTAGCCTGTCAGCGACTGTATAAAACGCTACAAAAAAAACTGTTAGCGATCGCAGGGATCAGGCCTGACTCTGCGAACGCTGCAGTTATGTGTGTTGTGCTTTGTAAGTGACAGTGATCGATCGATACTGCACTTGGGTGGGCTGGGCTGGGCTGGGCTGGGCAGAGGGGCAAAACGCAGGTGCTAGCAGGTATCTGGATTGATCCTGCTAACAATGCGTTTTTTTAGAACCCTAAATTGCTGGGCACGCTAGTATAGATCTGATCAGATCAGATATTGATCTGTTCGGATACTATACCACTAAGGGAGGTGTATGCTTTGCGCGTGGGTGTTAGCGGTACTGGCACTAACCTAGCACTGCCTGGGGCGACGCAGACCCTTTCTGACCCTAAAACCAAATTTATATCACCCGCCGGGTGATCAGGGGGTTAAACCTTTATTAGGTAATAAATGGCGGGTGCCCTGATGCTATAAAAAGCGAACTACCTAACCAGCGTCACCCGTAACACTTATACGGTGATCACTGGTGAAAGGGTTAACTAAGGGCAATCAGGGGTTAAAACCTTTATTGGGTATTTATATGGGGGTACCTGAAGCTTTATAAAAACCTGACGGGGAACCTAAATAACTAAATAACTAACTGGCTAACCAGCGTCACCAGTGACACTTATGCAGCGATCGCTGGTGAAAGGGTTAACTCTAGGGACAATCAAAGGGTTAAAACCTTTATTAGGTTATATATCGGGGTACCTAACGCTATAAAAACCTGGCGTTGAACCTAAAAAAAAAACTAGCTTCCTAGAGGGACCAGTGACACTATTGCAGCGATCAGAAAAACGATCGCTTAGTGACACTGGTAAAAGGGGGTAAAAGGGTTAACTGGGAGGGCAATCAAGGGGTTAAACCTTTATTAGGGGGGGGTAGGGGGCTACCCTGGACCTAAAGGGGCCTAACACTAGCTGCCCTGACACTTTTTACAGTCACAACTGACAATAAATGTAGTGATCAATAAATAAATGAACACTGCATTAGTGACACTGTGACTGGGGGGGGGGGGGGGGGCGGGGGGCCGATCGGGGGGGTGATCGGGGGGTGACTGGGGTGAAATGTGTGCCTATGTGTACCTATGTGTCAGTGGACTGTTGGTGCACTTACTTGAATGTCTTCACTCCTCGCTGTCCGGTTCAAAAAGACCGCCACGAGGAGTGTGACATCACTTCCTCCTCCTGTGTTTACATTTTCACAGGGGAGGAAGTTCGTCACTGGCCAGGAGCGATCGAGAGGGGATGGCCAGAAACCAACGGCCATCCCCTCATCGCGGATCGCTCCGGCACCGAAAGGGACCGCCGTATCTAGCGGGAGGGGGGTCCGATCGGACCCCCCACCCGCTGGAAGGCAGGCACGTACATCTACGTGATTGTGCCTACCTGTGCCATTCTGATGACGTATAATGGCAATACGGCGCTCCTTAAGTGGTTAAAGTAAAAAAAAAAAAAGAAGTGAACTATTCCTTTAAATATCGTGCCTGGGGTGTGTCTATAGTATGCCTGTAAAGTGCCACGTGTTTCCCGTGTTTAGAACAGTCCCTGCAAAAAATGAAATTTAACGTAAATAACGTGATTTAAAACTGCTTGCGGTTTTAATGTTATATCTGGTTCCTGCAATATGGTTGAAAATCATTGAGAAAAATGGCATGGGTAGCCCTCCCTGTCCATTACCAGCCCCTTTGGGTCTTGTACGGATATTAAGGGGAACCCCATACCCATATTAAAAAAAGGAAATACGTGTGGCCCCCAGGCCCTATATACTCAGAACAGCAGTATACAGGTGGTGCAAACAAGACAGGGACTGTGTAGGTTTGTTGTGTTAAGTTGAATCTGTTTGTAATTTTCAACTGGTACATTTTTAAAGTGTAGCTCCAGTCAAAAAAACTATTTTTAAGCTTTTTGGAAAACATAGGGAAGGGTTTTGTGTTGGTGTTGGTTTTGCCCCAACATTGTAAGCCCGCAAAGTGACTCTTGGTGGGTGCTGGAGCGCCCTGCTGTGAACGATTATATCAAGAATTGTAATTACATGCCGTTGTTGAATAGTGGTAGAAAAATTGACCTTTGGTGGTTGTGGTGCTGGTGACACAACACTATAAGTCCTCACAGTTACTATTGGTGAGCACAGGAACGGGCCCTCCTGTGAAATATTATATCAATAATTGTAATTACATGTCCCTGTTAAACAGGGGCTGAAAAATTGGGCTGCTGGCACTGGTGCTGGTGCCACGACACTGCAACCTCTCCCATATACTCTAGTTGTAGTGCAGGAATGAGCCCTGCTGCAAAGCATTGCATCAAAAATTGTAATTAAACGCCCCTGTTAAACAGGGGCAGAAAAATTGGGCCTTAGGCACTGGTGCTGGTGCCACGACACTGCAACCTCTCCCATATACTCTAGTTTTAGTGCAGGAATTAGCCCTGCTGCAAAGCATTGCATCAAAAATTGTAATTAAACGCCCCTGCAAAACAGGGGCAGAAAAATTGGGCCTTAGGCACTGGTGCTGGTGCCACAACACTGCAACCTCTCCCATATACTCTAGTTTTAGTGCAGGAATTAGCCCTGCTGCAAAGCATTGCATCAAAAATTGTAATTAAACGCCCCTGTTAAACAGGGGCAGAAAAATTGGGCCTTAGGCACTGGTGCTGGTGCCACGACACTGCAACCTCTCCCATATACTCTAGTTTTAGTGCAGGAATTAGCCCTGCTGCAAAGCATTGCATCAAAAATTGTAATTAAACCCCCTTGTTAAACAGGGGCAGATTGGGCTGATGGCATCACCCAGACGGTGTATACTGGGTACAGAGCACACAAACAGCACGCACAATCTCCTACCAATGACTGCAAGCTCTATTTAAAACGAGCAAGATAGCTAGCTATATAGATGGATATAGTGGTGTATACTGGGTTCAGAGCACGCAGACAGCATGCACAATCTCGTACCACTGACTGCAAGCTCTATTTAAAACGAGCAAGATAGTTAGCTATATAGGTGGATATAGCGGTGTATACTGGGTTCAGAGCACGCAGACAGCACGCACAATCTCCTACCACTGACTGCAAGCTCTATTTAAAACGAGCAAGATAGCTAGCTATATAGATGGATATAGCGGTGTATACTGGGTTCAGAGCACACAGACAGAACGCACAATCTCCTACCACTGACTGCAAGCTCTATTTAAAACGAGCAAGATAGCTAGCTATATAGATGGATATAGTGGTGTATACTGGGTTCAGAGCACGCAGACAGCACGCACAATCTCCTACCACTCACTGCAAGCTCTATTTAAAACGAGCAAGATAGCTAGCTATATAGATGGATATAGCGGTGTATACTGGGTTCAGAGCACGCAGACAGCACGCACAATCTCCAACCACTGACTGCAAGCTCTATTTAAAACGAGCAAGATAGCTAGCTATATAGATGGATATAGCGGTGTATACTGGGTTCAGAGCACGCAGACAGCACGCACAATCTCCTACCACTGACTGCAAGCTCTATTTAAAACGAGCAAGATAGTTAGCTATATAGATGGATATAGCGGTGTATACTGGGTTCAGAGCACGCAGACAGCACGCACAATCTCCTACCACTGACTGCAAGCTCTATTTAAAACGAGCAAGATAGTTAGCTATATAGGTGGATATAGCGGTGTTTACTGGGTTCAGAGCACGCAGACAGCACGCACAATCTCCAACCACTGACTGCAAGCTCTATTAAAAAAGAGAAATATAGCTAGCTATATAGGTGAATATAGCGGTGTATACTGCAGTCAGGGCACGCAGACAACAGCCACTACAGAAGAGCAAGAATGAAAAATCGGCCGATAACGATCGATGTATACTGTGTTGAAGGTACACAGAACACCCACTAACTCCTACAGACGTCAACACACTACACAAGGCCGCCGCGCTGGTGGCCTTATATAGTGTGGGGCGTGTACTACACAGCCTGAGCTATGATTGGCCACAGGCATCCTGCTTGTGGCCAATCATGGCTCTCCTCGCTGCCGGCGCTGTGATTGGCCAAGCATGCGGGGTCACAGTGCATGCTTGGCCAATCATGAGCCAGCAATGCACTGCGATGGCACAGTGCCTTGTGGGCCGTGAGCGCCACACGAATTTGGCGCGAACGGCCCATAACGTTGGGAATTCGCCGAACAGGCGAACAGCCGATGTTCGAGTCAAACGTATGCTCGACTCGAACACGAAGCTCATCCCTACTGGTGACCCCACAATAGGGATAAAACTTTTCCATGGAAGGGAGTTTAATAAGACATGTGGCCACTCATTAACCACTTGCAGACCGGACCATTTTGCTGGTCAAAGACCAGACCACTTTTTGCGATTCGGCACTGCGTCGATTTAACTGACAATTGCGCGGTCGTGCGCCGTGGCTTCCAAACAAAATTGACGTCCTTTTTTTCCCACAAATAGAGCTTTCTTTTGGTGGTATTTGATCACCCCTGCGGTTTTTATTTTTTGCGCTATAAACAAAAATAGAGCGACAATTTTGAAAAAAACGCATTATTTTTTACTTTTTGTTATAATAAATATCCCCCAAAAATATATAAAAAAACATTTTTTTCCCTCAGTTTAGGCCGATACGTATTCTTCTACATATTTTTGGTAAAAAAAATCGCAATAAGCGATTATTGATTGGTTTGCGGAAAAGTTATAGCGTTTACAAAATAGGGATAGTTTTATAGCATTTTTATTAATAATTTTTTATTATTTTTTTTTTACTAGTAATGGCGGCAATCAGCGATTTTTATTGTGACTGCGACATTGTGGGGGACCCATCGGACATTTTTGACACATTTTTGGGACCATTGTCATTTATACAGTAATCACTGCTATATAAATGCAGTGATTCCTGTGTAAATGACACTGGCAGTGAAAGGGTTAACCAGTGGGTGGCAGTGTAGGGGTTAAGTGTTCCTAGGGGTGTGTTACTAACTGTGGGGGGGTTGGGCTTCCATTTAGTGAACACTGATCTCTGCTCCAATCACATGGAGCAGAGATCAGCATCACTAGTTGCTAGGCAGAATGGAGAAATGTTGTTTACACAGCATTTCCTCCATTCGGCCGCTCCGTGAGACGATCGCGGGGATGCCCGCGGCGATCGAGTCCGCGGGTCCCGCGACCGGACTCAAGGGGGGTCCCGACCAGCGCGGGAGCGCGCCGCCGGCGGCGCGCTCCTGATGGCAGGGCGGCATTGAATATTGGACATACCTGTACGCCAATATGCCTGCCCGTGCCATTCTGTCGACGTACATCGTCGTGCGCTGGTCGGGAAGTGGTTAAGATTAAAAGAAAAGAGGTTTAACCTTAGACTGCTTTCTGAGGGTTCTTTACTGTAAGAGCGGCAAGGATGTGGAATTCCCTTCCACAGGTGGTGGTTTTAGCGGCAAGTATGGATAGTTTTAAAAAACTATTAGATAAGCACCTGCACGAACCAAAACATACAGGGTTATACAATGCAATACTGACATATAATCACACACATAGGTTGGACTTGATGGACTTTTCTTTTTTCAACCTCACCTACTATGTAACAGACATGGCGCATAGCGAGAGGTGAGTGGTGACTGCCATCTGGGTTGTGTCACCATTCACCTCCTGCTGTGTGGCCCGATCATCAACAGGCCATGGACCGGTACTGGTCAGCAGCCCAGGAGGTTGGGACCCATGCATTAGCCAGGTCATGTGGCCCGGTGTACCCTATGGCCAGTCGGAGCCTATCAGTAACCATGATGACTTCTCTGCTTTTGGAAATTTGTGACGGATAGGCTCAATCATGCTGTAATGCCTACAAAAGGACCCCAGAATTGTGGGCCATCAAGGACAGGGACCATTGCTGGTTTGCTGTCCTTTTGGATTCACATTATAAAGGGAAAAATGGAGTTCATCCTGCCATCACAGAGGAAACAGAAAATGTAAGGCAATTTGCATTTTCAGCAAAGGCAGTTTCCACAGTCCTTCTGGGTTTCCTATAAGGTACTCATACAACATTAGTGAAACAATGAGTGCCAATATGAAAATGACTGAGTACAGAGAAACATAAATATTCTAGCTATGAGTAATGCTTCAAAGTAAACTAGTGCTAAGAGTGGTGGAACGCTTCAACTGCTGACCTCACTTACTCCTCTAATAGCACTGTGCAAGGTGGCAACCTAGCTGTTAGGAAACTCCAAGTGTAAATGTATAGATAACTCCCTATTTCAAAATGCTTAAAAAGTGGAAGATTGTTATGATAGATAAATGTAGGCTGCTAATGCAGACACCATGCGAAAATTATAGCTTTCTTCATGTAACATTGACCTATTGACTTGCATACTTTCTGATCTGGAATAAATATGCAGAACTCCTTATCCTTATCCAGCTTCAAAAAGTATTAAAGCCATAGGAGCAGCCGGACAGCCAAGCAACTAACTAGCATCTTAAAAGAAGGTAAGCAGGGGCAACCCACATTTAAATTTAGCGGCCATAACCCGTTGCAGGGCGGCCTTGACTTAATGGGCTTACCGGTTACCTTCTCTTGGCCTGCTCTTCCACTTCTAGGGGTTCCCAGGGTCGATACCCAACAACATTTGTACACTGACACAGATGAAGTCCTTTCAAAATGGTTTTATTCTGCAGTAGAACTTTCAATTAACACAGTCTCTTCGGGAACAGAGGGCACGGGTGAAGAACTCAGGCACCTTGAACTGCAGGTCTAGCAAAGTCTCTATTTCCACCCAGAGAGTAGCCACTCGCAGCTGGGTACTTCAAGGCTGAACAAATCTCTAGCCAGAGATCATGGCAGTCAGCATGTCGACTCAAACTTGAACAAATAACTAAGGGCCAACAGGGACCTTTTTCCTCCGTACCTGGAATGTTTCCCGTCTCCTTTATGGTACTGGAAAAGTGTGAATTCGTCAATGTCCTTCTCAACTCAGTAACCAGGCACTTCTCAGGATGCCACTTGCCGGCCCTCCTCCGAAGAGTCCTCCCCCGATCACTTCAACGAGCTGCGGTGTCCCTCCAAGCCGAGAGCACACCCAGACACTTTGAATCCTCCCCCAGTTACTTGCGCCTCGGACCAGCAGGTTCCGAGACTTGGGAACGGACGGATCCCTACCCCAGACCAAGCAGGCCTATCAGGGGCCACTAACAGGAACATGTTGCGGGGTGTCGAACACCTCTTGACCGGGACCCCTCACGGGGCTACCCCAGGCTTGGAACCAGACTAGACCACACAGGTCTCTCGAACAACTCCAGAAACCCGAACAGTGATCCACCCCTTTAAGTACCCCTTCCCAGACTCCTCAGCGGGCCAGGCACTACCACTGATTGGCTCAGAGAAGGCCGATACCCAAACATCCAACCAGATTTGGTTCTGGCCTGTCATGTGCACCTCACCGTCCACATGACCAGGCAGAACTTCCAAACACAGCCTGGCCAGACTGGTGTTAAGGCTTACCTACACAATTAACCCTCAGAACCTTTACTGTTCTGAGGCCAAAAACTAAATTTACAAGCGTGTGACATTTGATCCCAAATGTCATCCGCTACATAAATATGTTTGTTTCAGGTTTAAACAGCACTCTTATTAAGATGTATATTCAGAATTCCCATCCAGGACCTGAGTGGTGTTTAGCGGGCTGTAAGAAACTGCTTTCCAAGACAAGAACCCTGCTGCTTTAGGCTTCAGACTATCTCCCGCTAAGCCACCTGCTGGGCATTTCACCCCCTCCAGGGACAAGCTGAGAACACATAAATATTCACACCCAGGATCTGCCTCTTCCAATCCACTGCATACAAACGACTAGAAAGCGGGAGAAGTAGTTGAGCCTGAAGCCTGTAAACCCTAAAACAGGCAAAAATAATTACACGCTGCTCCAGTGTACAGAGGGACCAAACAGACTAAATCTGCCTTATCCTCTCTAGTAACTTATTCTAGTAAGGTGCAACACAAATGGTATTGGAAACTTGAGAAATGCCTAAAGCCTAACGCCTCCCGCAATTCCTCCTCTCAGCACTTCTGTAGTTTGGAAGGTCGGCTCTGTGAACTGTGTGACACAGGAGTGCCAACTCACATGGCATAGTCAATATGTGTCAACGAATTGAAGAAAGTAAATGTGTGGGAATATTCACAAAATACGTTTACAAACTTCAAGATCATTCCGATTAATATGCGTAGGCAAGAAATAATTAAAATACAATATGGAAATTAATATAGGATTTTACATTTTGACCATAGATATACTATAACCATTCAAGCACAATTAGCTGGTTAGGATAAAAGGGAAAATATATTTTATTTGTATAATTATAATGCAGTCAATTTGCCATACACTAAATATGCATTACAGATGAATCTTCTGATGCATGTTTTTGTATTACATTGATTGATTTAATTGCAGTGGGTGTTTGATGAATGTCACATTCACTGCTTTATAAATATACCCTTATATATGTGTAGCACCCTCCAACTATAAGATGCTATGTACGTTTAGCTTTTGACTTACTCTGAAATCAGAATAATGGTGATCATTTGCCTTGGTCTGCTCATGGTTTCACAGGCTGGGTGTTTGATTGTTCCCCCCTGCCTCTGGGAGAAGCTTCCAGAGCTTAGGATGGGAAATTCAAATGACTGGCCTAGATATTTTATTATGTCCTGGCGAATCCCTGGAGAGGTGTGCCCAGAAGGTGGTCTGGGAAGTGGTAAAGGAGTAGACTGTCTTTTTGACATTAGGGATAAATCAGTGAGGTTCAGGGGGCCGTCTGCCCCGAGACACTATTGAAGTATGCATTGGACTTCTATGCCAAGGGAATGCAGATGCAGCTGCTTTGGGACTTGTGAGTAGAACGTTATGACTGATGCCCTGCAATGGCACAGAACCTTACAGTGGTTCTATGCATTAAGATAAAAAACCTTCTGTGTGCAGCAGCCCCCCCCAGCTCCCCTTATACCTACCTGTACCCCCAGCAGTGGCCAGTCCATAAGGGGTGCCACCTCCCTAATCTTCATGTGCCAGCCCGTAATCTCCATGCGGGGCACCGGACTCATGGAGTTTCTTTTTTTAAGCACATGATTAGAGCCTAAGGCTCTAATTGGCTTCAAAAAGGTTGGGATTGGGGGTGCAGAGCACTGCGCCACGAGCCCACTCACCTGTGGCATTAGTGAGTGTTGATTAGCTCTTGTTTTCCTACTTCCCCTCCCAGTCAATCAGTACAGGTAGCGGGTCCTAAGACTGGATTAGCCGAGAGGAGAAACGACCGAATTGGCCTGGAGGAGAAGCCGGGGTAGCCCTCGAAGCTGCCCATGACCTGGACGTGGTAAGTGCGGGGCTGGCGGGCAAGTGAGCGTGCATGGTTTGTTTTCTGCCCCCCCCAAAAAATGGAGCATCACCCGCCACTGTGAACCCCATCTCAATTCAATGATGTGCATAAGAGAGAGGGACGGGGCTGAGCCACGGCTCTGTGTGTGAATGGACACGCAGAACAGCAACTCGGGAATGAGCCTGCTCAGGTGCCCTCATAGTAAGCTGCTTGCTCCGGGGGCACTCAGCAGGAGAGAGGGGCCAGGAGCAGCAGCGGGGGACATAAGAAGAGTAGGATTGGGGCTGCTCTGTACAAAACCGTTGCACAGAGCAGGTACAGTATGTATGACATATTTGTTATTTTTAAAAAACAAAGCCAATTCATTTAATTACACTTTAAACCCGATTTTCTACCATTAGATGCCAGTAGGGAGCAATCTCATGAGACTTTAAAAAATTCTGAAGAAATCTCATGATCCCCAACTATCCTGAAGCAGAAGCAAGAGAAGAGTGTCGGCTTAAAGTACTAAGAGTTTTTGAGTATCCAATGCCCCAATCCCTCTCCAGTCACAAGTTCTTCAAGTAATAAATCTCAGAAAGACAAACCCCTAGAGTGTTCCTCAGAGCAGGAGTGAATGGATTGTTGCTTGTGTGACTGGCGGCGTCTGCACTGTTTGGGAAGAAACTATTAAATTCAGCGGCCCCTTCAGCGGTAGCGCTACATATGTACTCTTATCTTTCCTAGAGAGATCCCTGTAATAGACTTTTGTGTGCAACCCATCCATTTTCAGGCGCAATGAGTGCGTGCTCCATTACAGTTGACAGCCCCAGGCACTTGGTACACATGCTCTAGGTTTTCTAGAAGGTGCTCTGCTTCTCAAGAATTCTAATTGTTGGTAATGTAATAATGTTTCCACCATGCAGGGCCACTACAGGACTAAGGTTCACTTTATCTGTGGCTCACAATGACCATGGATTGTGGTAAGCTAACCTACTGCACAGGTCTATATATTTTCAAGCGTGAAATAAAAACATGATAACCGTACGTAGGTGCTAGAACACGACACTGCCAGATCTGCTCTACCCTGGTGAAAAATTCCCTCCACAGCCATCCATTAAAGCCTAGTAGCATTGAAAATTGCCCTGATTGCTCTGAGGCTATATTGGTCCTTGCAATTTATAGGCATGGTGGGAGTAAGGAATGTAACAGTAACTGGGTGTGATTCCCTGCTGGTGTTATTTAAACATTAATCAAATTAGAGGGGTCTTAAAAGCTGTCGGGAAATGAAGGTGTCACTAGGTGTCTTTAGCACTGTAACAGGGGGTCTTTTGCTGCAGTAAGGTTTTGTTAAGTGATCGTAAACATATATGCTTCAGGATCCCTGCACTGTCCAATGAGACTTGAATATAGTGTGATTTGATGGCTGGCAATCAGGATTTTAAAAACAATAGTGTAATTACTCCTAGCCCCTTGTTGGTCTAGAGCAGTGGTCTCCCAAATGTGGTCTTTTGCTTACCTTTATCCTTGCCTTTGGGCACTGTTCCTCCCACTGATTTGAGGTACTTTTCCTCCCATTAACACAAATAATGGGACATTATTCCCCCTCCCAGACAACCAACAGTGGGGTACTAATCCTTCCACTGACACCAGTGTGGCCCCCAAAAGTCTGAAGGACAGTAAACTTGCCTTTTGTCCAGAAATGTGGACACCCTTGGTACAGAGGGAGGAAAAGCTGGTAGGGATAAGGGAAAACGTGTGGGTGCAGTGAACAGTGGCCAGGTGCACATTGATGCAGTGGTAAAATGTGTCTGTGGGCGAAGCTTGGATGCTCAGAGTGGGCAGTGGTTTTGAGGAAGACTGAGATGTTCTAGTAAGGTGCTGACGGGTCTGGTGCTCTGAAGATAGGGGTGCTGAGGGGTGTGGTGTTCTGAAGATAGAAAGTTTGAGGGGTGATCTGAGGCTGGTGAGCTGAGGATGAGGGGGCCTGGGAGAAACTGAGGTTCCCTGAGCAGGTGGTGGTTTTGGGAAGAGCTGAGCTGTTCTACAGGGTTCCTGAGGTGCTGTGGGTTTGAGGTTCTCTGCAGATAGGGTGGTCTAAGGCTCTGAGGTTTTGAAGATGAGGGGACTAAGGTGCTTTGGGGCGGGGGGGGGGAGGTCTGAGGTGCTCTGGAGTAGGGGCTTTGAGGATGGAGGGGGTGGGTCCCTAAAATGCTCTGGAGATCAGGGGGTGGAGGGGCACTGAGGATGGCAGGGTTCTGAGGTGCTCTGAGATGGGTGGAATAGTTAGAGTCAAAGTGCAAAAGTAATCCATACCCAACTTATAAACAATGTATAAAATGCAGTAAGGCCGCGTACACACGCGCGGACTGTTGGCCCAACTTTGTCCGTCCAACAGTTTGAGCGAACAGTCCGCTCAAACTTAGCATGGACGGACATGGCCACACACGACGGACGAACAGTTTGCTGAAACCGTGCGCGATGACGTGAACGGCACGTACGACGGGACGAAAAATACGACGTCCTATACACTGCAATGCAACCTTCCGACGTGGAAATCCTTTCTGAGCATGCGCGAGACTTAGTTGGCCGAACAAGCCTACACACGAGCGAACAGTCCGCTGAAACAAGGTTTCAGCGGACAGTTTTTCGGAATTTCCGTAAGACCTTGTTCGGCCAACTGTCCGCTGAAACTGTCCGCTGAAGCCCCACACACGAGCGGACTGTCCGCCCAAACACTGTTCAGCGGACAAGGTTGGGCGAACAGTCCGCGCGTGTGTACGCGGCCTAAGAGTTAACACTAGTACTTTTTTTTATTTGCATATGATAAATGGTTGATCATCCTTTACATAACCTCCTAAGGGCATTTCTTTTGTTAACATGTGACAGTTTGTATTCAAATCCTACAAATGCAGTACGTGTAACCTTCAGGAGGTTAGAGTTATACATGAAGTTTTTTTTAATGATTCTATATCAGGGGTAGGCAACCCCCGGCATGCCAAGCCTCTTTTGAATGCACTCAACTCCTTCCCCATCAGCATAGCAGTGCAGGGAAGTGTCATTCCAATTTCCGAATTCCCCACGCCGCACCGAGGGGGAGGCACTGAGGCCGACACATTGTAAAAGATGGGAAACATTGTTTGGTTCTCTAACTTTTCTGTAGCTGCGATCGTCAGCTTTTGTGATGGGGAAGTGATTGGGTGCAGTTCTGCTGGGGGCGGAGGGGGGGTCCCTGTTTCCAGGAGGAGGACTGTCTTGGCCACTGTTAAAGCCAATCACAGTCCTGCTAATCCTGTCCACCATCTGGAGGAAGATGACCCGCTTAGTTGCCACTACCAATCTCAGAAAGAAGGGATTTCACTGTGATTGAGAAAACCACAATCGGGTGACAGTTTGTGGAATTACTGTTGAGCTTCTGGGAACTTTGTTGAAATTATTCCTGAACCTTTGCGTCACTTACTACTGAACCTCTCTGCACTCTGTGTCCCTTTAAGCCACAGCCAGTATTCAGCACAAAGAAAATCACACCCAACCACTTTTTTTTCAGCTGTGGGGGCCCAACTTATGATTCTGCACACAGGCCCACTGCTTTTAGAAAATGCCCCTGACCTGAGCTCATCATTGCACATCCATTCCAGATGCTTGTATGTGACTTCCCATACATCCCCATACATTGCATACAAGTACATGGGCTGGATGCGAGAGGTGGATCAGCAGGATGAGTGTGCCAGGACAGGTAGTTGTGTCTCATCTCTGCTTCCTTTCATCACTCTGCATATCACTCATATCATAGATGAGAAGAGGGTACAGCAGTGGAGCAGATGAGCAGGAGGGTACAGCGGTGGGGAAAAGGAGCAGGAGGATTTCAGAGGTGGGACAGAAGAGTAGGAAGGTACAGCGGTGGGGCAGATGTGCAGGGAGGTACAGTGGTGGAAGAGATGAGACGGGGGTTCAGCAGTGGGACAGAAGAGCAGGGGGTTCAGTGTTGGGCCAGATGAACAGGGGGGTAGAGCAGTGGGGCAGATGTGAAAGGAGGTGTATTGGTGGGGCAGATGAGCAGGGGGTTACAGTTGTGGGGCAGGAGAGCAGGGGGGGCAGTGGTGGGGCAGGAGAGCAGGGGGAATAAAGGTAAGGCGGAAGAGCAGGGAGGTACATTGGTGGGGCAGATGAGAAAGCAGGTTACAGTGGTGAGGCAGATGAGCAGATGGGTTCAGTGTTAGGACAGGTGAGAAGGTGATTCAGTAGTGAGACAGAAGAGCATGGGGAAACAGCAGAGGAGCATATGAGGTACATGGAGGTACAGTGGTGGGGCAGATGAGAAAATGGGTACATTGATGGGGCAGATGAGCAGGGGGGGTTACAGTGGTTTTATAGAAGAGCAAGGGGGTACAGTGGTGGGGCAGATGTGCAGGAGGTACAGTGGTGGGAGGGATAAGAAGGGTTTTCAATGATGGGACAGAAAAGCAGGGGGGTACAGTGATGAGGCAGATGAGCAGGGGATTCCATTGGTGGAACAGATGCGCAGGGGGGGGGGGTTCGGTGTTGGGCCAGATAAGAAGGGGGTTACAGTGGTGGGAAAGATTAGCAGGGGGGTTCAGTGTTTTAGCAGAGGAGAAAGGAGGTACATTGGTGGGACAAATGAGCAGGGGGTTACAGTGGTGGGGCAGAAGAGCAGGGGGAACAGAGGTGAGAAAGATGTGCAGGAGGTATAGTTGTGGGGCAGATGAGAAAGGGGTTACAGTGGTGGGGCAGATGAACAGATAAGTTCAGTGTTAGGACAGATGAGAAGACAGTTTAGTGGTGGAGCAAATGCTCATGGAGGTACAGTGTTGGGGCATATGAGAAAGGGAAACATTGGTGGGGCAGAAGAGCAGGGGTTACAGTGGTGGGACAGAAGAGCAGGGTAGTACAGTGGTGAGGCAGATAAGCAGGGGGTACAGTGGTGGGGCAGATGAGAAAGGGTGTACAGTGGTGGAGCAGATGAACAAGGAGGTTCACTGTTGGGGAAGAAAAGCAGGGGGGTAGAGCAGTGGGGCAGATGTGAAAGGAGGTGTATTGCTGGGGCAGAAGAGCAGGGTGGTACAGTGGTGGGGCAGATGTGCAGGGTAGTACAGTGGTGGGGCAGATGTACAGTGGTGGGGCAGATGTGCAGGGGGTAACAGTAATGGGGCAGATGAGCGGGGGGTACAGTGGTGGGGCAGATGTGCAGGGTAGTACAGTGGTGGGGCAGATGTAAAGTGGTGGGGCAGATGTGCAGGGGGTTACAGTGGTGGGACAGATGAATAGGGGGGTACAGTGGTGGGACAGATGAATAGGGGGGTACAGTGGTGGGACAGATGAATAGGGGGGTACAGTGGTGAAACAGATTTGCGGGGGGGGGACATTGATCTGAGGTGTGAAGGTGCAGGAATTGGGGTTGATCTGAGGCGTGAGAGTGCAGGATGTTAATTTCTCACTACTAAAGTCGTTTACAGCATTTACTTTATTAAAAAAATCCTTTTTGTGACTGAGAGTGTGAAGTTGATATTTTTTTTGTTATAAAATCAGCATGATCAATTTCTTTGAAAACATTTTTCAGCCCACTGTGCTCAAAAGGTTGCCTACCCCTGGGCTATATCATGAGAATAGCCTTGATGACATGTGACTTATTTATTGAAATATTAAAATCAAAGCTTTGGACAATGAGGCAATCCTTTGCTACCATCGCATGTGGATCAGCCCCAAAGACATCTCTGTTGAGCGAAGAATGCTATTTGGTGCATGCTTTGCATTACGTTCCCTAACCACATGCTCTATACTCAGGCTAAGTGTGTATTGATCCATTCAAATGTGATTTACACGGGGCGAAAAAGTGTGTCATAAATCTTTCCTGCTAATTAAAATTGGAGCTGAAAACATATGTAACTTCCCGTGACTGCATTGAGGAGGTTTGATTTCCAAAGAATTAATATTGGTTAAAAATCTGTATTGTACGGCTGTAAAAAAAAAAAAATCTTGACAGGCCACCCTGATTTAGCACATTTCACAGACCTAATAAAAAGTGAACAAACCACTAGGAGCTCTTACGTAATTTCTTTCCCTGTACACTAATCTTCTTAGCTATTGAATGTGTTGTTATTATTTATTTTCTATTGAGTACTCATAGCGCTAATGCTGCTTCACAAGTAGCTTACAAGTCGTAATATATTCTGAATATTCAAAAAAGGTTTGGGAAGGGACTATAACGTTGCTTTACAGATAATAATGAAAACCAGATAGATGTATATAAAAGGATACAAAATGTTTTTATTATAGACAAATACTAAAACCAATAACAGGACATGGTAATTTAATTTTGAATTATTTCAAATTTTTTTACAACTTGGGCTTTTTTTGTGCCGCTTAAAGCGCTCTTTAGTCACCATGGACATGAAGAAGAGGCTCACCTTGGAGCTGAGGAACAGGAAGGCGGCTGAGGTTAAAGAGATGGTTTTGGATAACTGCCGCTCAGATGATGGCAAAATTACAGGCCTCACATCAGACTTCGTGAACTTGGAGTTCCTGAGCATGATAAATATCAACTTGTTATCGGTGTCCAATCTTCCAAAACTTGAGAAATTAAAGAAGTTGGAACTCAGTGACAACCGGATTTCTGGAGGTTTAGAGGTTCTTGCAGAGAAAACACCAAACCTGACACACTTAAATCTCAGTGGTAAATAAAATTAAGGACATTAACACTCTTGAACCACTGAAAAAACTGACTCATCTCATGAGTTTAGACCTGTTCAACTGTGAAGTGACCATGCTGAATAACTACAGAGAGAGTGTATTTGCATTGCTGCCTAAGCTTACTTACCTTGATGGCTTTGATGCTGATGACCAGGAAGCTCCAGATTCTGACCCAGAACCAGATGGAGAAGATGCAGATGAAAATGGAGAAGATGGAGAGGATGATGAAGATGAGGAAGAACTTGATGAAGATGAACTTGATGAGGAGGATGAAGATGGAGTGGATGATGAGGAGGATGTGGAAGAAGAGGAGGAAGGAGAAGAGGAGGAGGATGAAGATGATGATGTACCCCAGGGAGAAAAAACGAAAAAGGGATTTGGAAGATGAAGGAGAGGATGACTTTGATGAGGAGGAAGAAGATGATGAATAAAATACAAAAGGCTACTGGATCTTTTTATATGGACTGTCTGGGGTGGCCACCAGTGCATGTGACAGTGTCTGCTGATGGGTCACTGTATACCGCTGTTCACCGCCACCCTGTTCAACTTTTTTGTTTTCCCTTTTTGTGTAGATGTGTAGGGTTGAGAGATGAGACTATTATGGTCTGAATGAAACTTTTGTTTGCCGCTTTATATTTAAAGATGGCCATCTGAGCTATTTGCGGTGTCAGATCGTAGGACGCCCTCCACTGCCTTACCCCATAATTTTTTTTTTTTAACCCTCTTGCCCTGGAATTTTCTGTGAAAGTTCTGTGGTTCCTCTGATCTGTGAATGGTGCACGGCTGTTTAAATCTGAGGATGATTCCAAAGACAGTCTCCCTCCCTCTATCCTGCATCCTTTTGTGTTAAAGTCATGCCTTAATGTCAATGTGTTCTGCTTTGTTTATCTCCCAGATACATGTATATGATTAACATTTGCGTATTTTGGCAATAAGATTTCCATTGAAATTGTAAAATTACAAGCTTTGTCTTTAAAGGAAAAAGGGCGGCACAGTGGTGTAGTGGTTGGCACTCTCACCTAGCAGTAAGAAGGGTCACTGGTTCAAATCCCAACCACAACACTACCTGCCTGGAGTTTGTATGTTCTTCCTGTGCCTGCATGGGTTTCCTCTGGGTACTCCAGTTTCCTCCCACACTCCAAAAACATGCAGGTAGGTTAATTGGCTTCTGTCCAAAATTGGCCCTAGTATATGAATATGAACCTTAGATTGTGGGCTCCTTGAGGGTAGGGACCAATGTGAGTGTGCAATGTACAGGGATAGGGGTAGACACTCACTCAGGTTGAACTGGATGGACTGGTGTCTTTATTCAACCTTACTAACTATGAAACTATGAAACATAGCAGGTACAAATGTATGGCATCCAAAGAAGCACTTGATCCAGACATCCGACAAAGTTGCAAATAGAGTAATAGCGCTTCTTACCTAAAGAACAGGCAAATCTAGCTTACAGGTCGCCCTCAGTCTCTGACAGATGTGATGCCTAACACACCAGATTAAATGTGCTCACTGTCTGGCATCACCGGCCGAATGTGGACGTGATGGCGCCACCACGCATACTCATGACCCGGGAGAGCTTTCAAAACTACATTGACCAAGAGGCCGAGCGGCAGATATGGGGGGAGGGGGTGTGATCATCGGTGCGGATAGGGAAAAAATGGAAGTTTGAGAGTCTGGACCCCAACCCAGACCCATCAAGGAAAGGCAAGCGGACTATCTCGGTACAGTTTAAACAATTACAAAGAGATGTTCATAAACAAGTTAAAATTTGACAATAGTTTAACCCCCGAAGGAGCTGCTAGTTTTTATTGAGCTTACCGTTACCTCACCTGCTCGCCTCTCCGTCCTAAGGGTCCCGTTGGTAGATAACCCAAAGAATGTTAATTCTGACACATATTCCTTTTTCAATATTTATTTGGGATAAACACAAAGTCCTTTAATAGAGAGTTGGAGAGTTAAGGGGAGTTCAGGTGCCTGGTAGTTATGCGGGTTATGCCACGTACACACGGTCGGTTGGAATGCGTCTTATCGCACTGTGTCGTCAGATAATCAGACTGTGTGTGGTATGCATCGGACTGATTCTGTCCGAATCTCCGTCGGAACCAATTTTCCAACATGTTGGAAATATTTCCCGACCAACTGGGCCGGTCGGACGTAATCCGATCATGTGTAGAAAATTTTGATCGGACCAAGTGCCACGCATGCTCAGATCAAATTCCTACATCAAAGCTATTGGCTACTAGCCTGAATCTAGTCCCATCGTAACGAAATTACGTCATCACGTTCTGAAAGATCTGATTTTTCGACAACTTAGTCCGACCGTGTGTATACAACAGTTTCGGACACAATCCGTCAGACTTAATCTGACGGACAAAATCTGATGGATTTGGTTGTGGAAATCTCCGACCGTGTGTACAGGGGCCAAGAGGTACTTTCCTGATCCAGAGGACAACTGTTTCCACAGACTGGATCCAGCAACCTCTGGATAGGCTTCTCTCGCCAACCTAGCAGCCGGTGGGATGCTCAGCAAAAAAGTCTCTGCCACTGACTTGTAAATTTAGATGGAACTTCTTGTAATATTAAAGAACTGTCACACAGTACCTGTTTCTTTCAGTTGACCTGGCGATACTATATGATTGATGACCCGGGTTGCATCCTCCAACTGAGTCTCCAGGCTCCTCCAGAGATACCAGCCTTGATGCTCGGTCCTTTCCTGGAAAAGTCCTCCCCTGGATCCTCCAGTCGCTTGGCTTCTCCCCACAGGCAAGACATCACAGGACCACCCCTGGATCAGTAGACCCCAAGGCTTCTGGGCCTACCATTTCAGTTGCGAAGCATCAGACCAGCTTGTTCCAAGGTGCGAGACATGCAGCACACACCCCAGGCCAGGAGGGCCATGAGGTCGGGATAGTGAGCTCTGGAAAACAAACCCACCAAAATGGCATCAGTACCCTAAATACCCCTACCCAGAATGCACAGCGGGGGAACCACTCCCACTGAGCTATTTCCAAGCAAGATGGTGACAGCGACAAGTGGAAACCAGCGCAACCCAGCTGAACTGGTACAGAAACCAGAACTTTAGAATAATTAGCCTGAGCCAAACTGCAGCTTCAAACAACTTACATTTTTAAAAAACAATAGCGTCTACTCATTAGGAGCAGGGCGCTACAAATATACAAAAACAATACCAAAATAATTACATAAAATTCACAGATGGCATGGTATTTCTACTAGCTTTGCGGTTTAACCGATTCATCAGGAAATACATCTGGAAAACATACATACGGTATATATAAATAAATGTTTCACAATAGAACATGAAAAAACTTGACGGTAGAAAATATATATAATGGGTAAAAGGAAAAAAATGATGACATGTCAGGTCAAGGCGGCTCACCCACGCTCCAGCAAGAAACAGGGCCACAGAGGTACCCGGTAAAAGTCCTGTGGTGACTGGGGGAAAAGGCATATAAAGAGCCAGCAGGTCAGTGTCTAAACAAAGTAATGGGGCATATTCAAATGCCAAGTGAATGTGAAATAATAGTGATAAGTGCCAGCATGAGACCCATAAGTGACTAATGAGAGTGAAAGTGAAAAAACACCAGACGTGAACCAAACTACGTAAAGTGCCCCAAAACGATTCAGTGAGAAAAAATACATATCCAGTGAAAGAAATGCACAGAGTGAAAAAAAAAAAGAAAGAAGGGGTGTGGGGATCAGGCCGTAGACGAACCTGACTAACCCAACGCTGTGAAATAGGTGACAAACACACCCCAAGTGAAATTAGAGGGGAAAAAATATGAAGAATATGAAGAAAAATTGAATGAGAAATATGGTGAACAAGCATAAACCCAAAAAGAGAAAAAAAACAAGGAAAAGGAGCAAGAAAGGAGAAAAAAACAGACAAAGGGGGGAGGGAGGGAAAAAGGGAGGGGGAAAAAAGAAAGATTGATGAAGGGTTAGGGATATATGAAGAAATGAACTAAAGAAAGAGGAATTGAAAAAAAAAGAGAAGTTAGACACCAATGTTTGGTGCTAGGTGACTAACCCGGCATATATAAAAGCCAGGGCTGTCCAAGTGTGCAAAGACAGTTAATACAGGAAACCTAAAATACCTAATGGCAATAGGTGTGCCCATATATGGGGCCCGGAGGAAAAGGAATTAGATATTATTCCTTTGTACTGATGCAGCAATCGGACCCCTTTAAGAGCTCTGCAATAATGCCCAAACTGTGCACATACATGAGGCCATGATAATAAAAGAATTTTCAGTCAGGTTATATCTTGAAAGGTTATCAGGTTTGGAATCTTTGCAGATCGAATTTATTATGGAACTCTTAGGCCGCGTACACACGGGCGGACTGTCTGACGGACTTGGTCCGCTGAAACGTGTTTCAGCGGACAGTCCGCTCGTGTGTGGGCTTCAGCGGACTTTTTCAGCGGACAGTCTAGCGGACTAAGTCTTTCGGAATTTCCGTAATATTGTCCGTCCAACTTTGGTTTCAGCGGACAGTC
Source organism: Lithobates pipiens (assembly GCF_037356315.1). Lineage (NCBI taxonomy): Eukaryota > Metazoa > Chordata > Amphibia > Anura > Ranidae > Lithobates > Lithobates pipiens. The sequence continues at coordinate 57,050,850 of NW_027507903.1, read as the reverse complement.
CGCTCGTGTGTAGGCAAGTTGGACGGACTAAGTATGGCGCATGCTCAGAAAGGATTTACACGGCCGAAGGTTGCATTGCAGTGTATTGGACGTCGTATTTCTAGTCCCGTCGTACGTGCTGTACACGTCATCGCGCAAGCTTTCAGCGGACTGTCTGTTCATCGTGTGTGGTCAAGTCCGTTCATTCAAAAGTAGGACGGACTGTCTGTCGGATTGTCTGATGGACTTAGTTGGCCAGACAGTCCGCCCGTGTGTACGCGGCCTTAGAGTACGCGGCCAGCCACAATTATTTCTGGTTTGACCACCAATTTTACCGGCAAGATAGGGGGGTGGCGATGGGGGCAAAATATGCCCCTAGACTTGCGAATCTGTTCATGGCCAAGTGGGAGGAGGACGTCATCGATGCCCCCAGGAGACAAGAGGTGGCCTTGTGGGCTTGATATATTGATGACGTCCTCCTCCTCTGGGATGGATCAGAGATGGAGTTACATGCGTTTATGGCCACTCTCAATGCAAATGAGAGAGGCATTAAAGTCAGAAGGAGATTAGTTTCTTGGATTTGAAAATTAAAATAGAAAACGACAGATTTGTGACTTCTACATTCTTCAAGGCTACTGACCGCAATTCATATATACCTTTGGATAGCTGTCACTATGAACCTTGGTTAAGGGCGGTACCTCAAGGGCAGTTCACACGTCTGAGGCGGAACTGCACTGAGACTTTGAGGAGCAGGCGGCCCTTCTCACAAATAGGTTTTTGGAGAAGGGTTATGATGGAGCAGCACTGTCAAGAGCACTCCAAACAACCCGCGAGAAAGATAGAACAACATTGTTAGCTAATAAACAACTGGAGAATGCAAAATTGCAGGATAGGATACCGTTTATTACCACCTTTTCGGTACAACACCGTAGCATTAAGCGGTTAATACATAAACATTAGCATTTACTAACGAGTGACTCAGTTCTTGGTGCCATTTTACCAGAGAGACCACAGGTAGTTTTTAAAGGAGCATCTTCCCTGGCGAGTTGAATCGCACTGAGTGTACACGATCCTCCGAGTACCAATCGTTGCTTCTTTCAGAACCTCAAGGGATATTATAGATGTAAGAATTGTCAGGTTTGTACTTTGAATAGATGTAGAGATAGAAAAATCTGTAGGTTCACTTCTACAAGTACATTGAAGTCCTTCGATGTAGAACCCTTCATCACATGTTCATCGGAGGGGGTGGTATACCTCATACAGTGCCCTTGCGGCCTCCAGTATGTTGGGAGGACCAAAAGGGCACTGAAAACAAGTCTTAACGAACATATAGGGAACATTAGGAGAGGCTTTGACAAACATCCAGTCTCCCGCCATTTCGATCAGGTGCATAACAGAGACCCCTCCGACACTCTATATATGGGGATTGATAAATACTGACCCCATTGGAGCAGTGGGTCTCTGGTAAGGGAGATTTCGAAACAGGAAATGCCATGGATACATAGATTGAAAACGTATACCCCTTTTGGCCTCAATGTTGATACGAATGTGAACGCATTTATCAACAATGCCTGAATATGTGAGTATGTGGAACGTGTCTATCAACAGTGCCTGAATGTGGGTATAGCGCGTGTCACATCAGATGGTATTTGAATGTATATTTATAGTCATTTATGAGTATGTCCCCTTTGGGACATTAGATACTAACAACCATTTGTTAACTATTTTCTAATCATTACTCATGCTGGTTATGGTAGATTGTGAGCCCCCCCCCCCCCCCCCCCCGTTAGCTTATGCTCTGGGCTGCAGGCATCGGGGGATATGTGATGGGTCATTTGACTCGTGGGGATTCATTATGAGTAAGAAAGTTTAATGGTATGCCCCGTTTACATATATTTTGAGGTTGGTGGCCTAGGTCAGTTGTGAAAGATGGGTACCCCTAGTCCTCCAGGCGGGGATGAAATAGAATGAGGTCCCTAATCCATGGGGAATGCTAACCACTACAACATTGTGGTTACCAGCACTCATCATGTCTGCCTGTCCATATAGGACGAGGCACGGTAAGATGGGCATATATCAGGATTATTTGAATGGATGTCATGGTAGCTTTGTTTACAAGTCAAAATGAGGCTTGGTTAAGCAGAAGTCATCACCACACTGGTAGGGGGTGGGGGAAAAATCTAGCCTCTGATTGGATGTCATGTTGGCCTTGTTTACAAGTAAAAATGAGGCTTGGTTAAGCAGAAGTCATCATCACACTGGTAAGGGGTGGGGGAAAAATCTAGCTTCCCATGATAATAAAAGCCTGTGTGAAAAATGAGTGGATACGTATAGGGTTAAATAAATATGGGGTTCAGTAGATCTATGGAGTCTTAATAAAACAATAAACATAAGGATGTAAAAAGCTTACCAACCACAATGTACATAACCAAGAGTTCTCTGGGCCAGCATTAGCCTGGTGGTAAGCAGCAAACAGCCGCTCATATATAGTCTTCCCAACCTCATGACACCGTAGGAACGTCGACAACTTCGGCACACAGCGTCATGGGGTCAAGGGTCCTGCAGTGCGCGCGCATAGGAATCACATGCGCGCCTGCGCTCAGGGCCTAAAGCCACTGGCTGGAGCCCGTGCAAGTGGGAGAATGGAATGGCCAAAGCGGGAGGTCCTATCCCACCAGGGAGCCTACCAGTCGCCGCACAGCGACAACCCAGGAAACCAGAGACGACTGAATACTGCCTGGGGGGGGGGGGGGGGGGGAAAGCAGTCACAGTACACAATACAATCAAATAGAACAAAGTGGCATGAAAATTAATACAAAACAATTCCACAGCTATAAAACAGGGAGAGAAAACAATGTGCAGTTCAATAAGAAATACTGACTAAATAGTATATATTACAGTATAAAGCATTCAGTTACTTTCCAAGCAACATAATCTCATACAGGGACAGACATGACAATTGGGTGAGATAAATATCTCTAAATAAGCAACAATCAGTCAATCAATAAATAATAAAGGATAACAGAATAATAAATATAAAACCCAAAGACAATGGATATGAAGCAACAAAAGAAGAGCAATCATATCCCAGTATTTAGAATGATGAATGAATAATGCATTATATGGCAAGACGATAAAGGGTTTAAAGGAGTTTGTTTCATTAAGACCTGGTGGCAAGGTAGCGTTTAGTCTTTCTATCCAAAGGGCTTCCCTTTGTAGTAAAATTTTATCACAATCTCCTCCCCTCACATCAGGCGGGATCACTTCTAGTGCCAAAAATTTCACGGCTCGGAGATCAAATTTATGGTACAACCCAATATGCCGACTAATGGTAGTAAGGTTGAATAATAAACGTGATCTCCAACCCTCTACCCGAACTCCCTGATTGTCTTGCCCGCATAAAATGCTTCGCAAACACACAACACCAAGTGTATAATACCAGTAGTGCCACAATTGGCTGATGTGTAAGGGCTGAAAATCTCACCATTAGGAAGCTTAACCATTAGGCGTCCGCGCTATAGCTGAAAGGCAGCTGCAGCGCGGACGCCAATTGCCGGGAGGCCGTCCCTGGACGACCTCTTGTTTACTTCCGCAACGCGCAGTCCCGGAAGCTCACATCGGGAAAGTTCTGTGCTGCCCGTGTCCCTTGTACACAGCCAGTCCCAGATCTCTGTAAATGGCCAATCACAGCGGCCATTTACAGTGCAATTGGAGTGTCCAATGAGAGGTGATCTCATATGTAAACATATGAGATCATCTCTCATCGCCGTCTGTCATCTGTGCCACATCAGTGCCATCTGTCATCAGTGCCACATCAGTGCCATCTGTCATCAGTGCCACGTATCAGTGCCATCTGTCATCAGTGCCACCTGTCAGTGTCACGTGCCATCTGTTATGAGTGTTACGTGTCATCAGTGCTGCGTATCAGTGCCATCTGTCATCAGTGTCACGTGTCATCAGTGCCACGTATTAGTGTCATCTGTCATCAGTGCCACGTATCAGTGCCACGTATAAGTGCTATCTGTCTCATCAGTGCCACGTGTCATCAGTACCACATATTAGTGCCATCTATCATGAGTGTCACGTGTCATCAGTACCACGTATCAGTGCCATCTGTCATCAGTGCCACGTCAGTGTCACATGTCATTGTCCTGGTGCTATAGGGCCTTCAAAAGTGTAATAGGTAGTCAAGAAGTTAGATGTGTAATTGGCCAGGCTGTGGAAAAGTCCCACACATGTGGTATCGTTATACTCAGGAGGAGTAGCAGAATGTATTTTGGGGCATTATTTGTGGTATACACATGCCACGTAAGAGAAATAACCTATTACAATGACAATTTTGTGGGGAAAAAAAATCTTAATTTTGCAAAGAATTGTGGGAAAAAAATGACAACATCAAAAACCTCACCAGGCCTCTTACTAAATACCTTGGAATGTCTACTTTCAAAAAAGGGGTCATTTGGGGGGTATTTATACTTTCCTGGCTTGTTCGGGTCGCAAGAAATGAAATACAGTAGGCCACCAGTACATCAGTTGTGATCATTTTTTTATGATTTGCAGTACAGCTTGTGGACTCTCTAACTTTCACAAAGACCAAATAATATGTAGCAGTATAAATTGTGGCCAAAATTTATGAAGAAAAATTAATAATTTGCTAAATTTTATCACAGAAACAAAGAAAAATGCTTTTTTTTTTTCAATATGTTCGGTCTTTTTTCATTTATAGCGCAAAAAATAGCTCTATTTGTATGAAAAAAGGACAGGAAAATTAATTTGGGTACAGTGTTACATGACTGAGTAATTGTCACTCAAAGTGTGAGAGCGCTGAAAGCTGAAAATTGGTCTGGTCACGAGGGGGGTTTAAGTGCTCAGTTGTCAAGTGGTTAAAGGAGAACCCTGTGAGAATCCAGGGGCAGATAGAGCATTGTCCACATGGAACGGTACCTCTGTGGTGACTTGGGGTATCAGTTCGATAGTGGCTACTGGTTAGGCGATCCCTAAGGGATTTAGCCCTACGGAATAGAAATTCAAGTGAACTGCGTATATAATTTTTAAGAATGTGATGATCAGTAAGCAAATTCCAATGCTTGGCCAGTATATTCCTTAATTGGCCATGATGTGCTGAGTATTGGGTAATGATTTTGACTGTGTTGGTGCTGGAAACACGTGTGGATAGATAAAGTAAAGAAGATCTTGTGCGGTCAAGGGCTTTATTGAAAGCTTGTCTCAAATTATTCTTAGAGTACCCCCTCATGAGGAACCGTTTGCGTAAAGAAGCTGACTGTATATAAAAATCTTCCTCTCGTGCTCAGTTCCGGCGCAGTAGCAAGTACTGCAAGTACTGCGCATAAGGGATACTGAGGACAAGCGGTTTATAGTGGGCACTGGAGGTGTGCAACAAAGTGTTGCCAGCTGTAGATTTGCGATACAGATTGGTTCTCAATGTGCCATCAGAATTCTTGATAATCAAAAGATCCAAGAACGGGATCTGTGTATTATCAGAGGTAACTGTAAAGCTCAGATTCATGTGGTTACAATTGATGGCCTTTAATAGAGTCAATGAGCCTGTCCAGACCACAAACAGATTGTCAATAAATCTAAACCAGCAAAGTATTGACTCCAGAAAGACTGAATAACGATCATCAGAAAAGACGAATCTTTCCTACGCACCAAGAAATAAATTTGCATATGATGAAGCACATGACGTGCCCATGGCAACGCCTTGGGTATGTAAGTAGTGTTGATCCTCAAAAATGAAAGTTCCTTGTAAGGATAAAAGTTAAGAGTTTAAGAATGAATTAATTTAATGGCCAAGATGTTCTTGTTCCATCCGGAACAATCTAGCTGTCGCGACTCCCTTCTCGTGGGGGATGCTCGAGTATAAAGCAGATAGGGAAGGTGAAATACACCAATCATCGCACCGGATCACCACCCATCCCGCAGGTCAATCACAACGGACTGTTGGTTAAGAAGAAGAGAAAGAAAAAAAAAGGGCGTATGTGTTGGAATCCAAATGAACACCATATGATGGTGCCATTACGTGGAGGGGACAGGGGCAGCACGGAGACGCAGAGCGGGCACTGACTGGGGCCCTGGGCATCCATATGGTCTCAAAAATGTACCCAACAACCCCGGCCAATCCACAAAATGGGGCCCCCCACAGGGGCAAAAGTTGAAATCATTCTGAAAAGCACTGTGAGACCAATAATCACAAAAGGATAACCCGCAGATCATGATGAACAAGACAAATGAGCTTAAAGTGACACTAAGGTTTTTTTTTTTTTTTTAATTAACAAACATGACATACTTACTTCCACTGTGTAGCTCGTTTTGCACAGAGTGGCCCCGAACCTCATCTTCTGGGGTCCCTTGGTGGCTCTCCTTCCCCCAGCAGATAACCCCCTGGGAGAAGCACTCTCCTGGGTGGTTACCTTGCGGGCATACTCCCGAGTCCAGCATTCGGTGTCCATAGAGGCCAAATGCAGGACTCAGCCTCGCCCCCAGCGCCCGCATCATTGGATTTGATTGTCAGTAGCGGGAGCCAATAACTGCGCTGCTATCAATCTATCCAACCAAGAGACGAGAAACCCCAGGCAGAGAGAGAGAGCGCGTCCCTGTGGGACAAGTTTGAGGGTTCAGGTAATTAAAACAGGGGGGCAGGGAGGCCAGTCACTAACAGGTGTTTTTTCACCTTAATGCATAGGATGCATTAGTACGAAAAAAGACAAACCTTTATAACCCCCTTTAAGTACACAAAAATATAAATAAACAATTATTGAGCAAATATACACATACAGTAAACAGAGTATCTATAATAAGTACATACTTTTGTTTATAGAGAACATAATGAATAAAAGAAAGAAAAAGAGCATAAACAAGAACAAATACCTGTTCGTTCATCCGCTCGTTGCCCGGCTCGCGTATTGTATTTCCAGACCGCTAAGGAACATTACTAACCCCCGTGGAGCTCTAACGGTGGGTGACCCTCCCCTGGGGTGTCACTCTCGGGGAATTTTTCACTGTGACCCCTGCGTTTGGGTAAGCCTCATTAAGGACTCCCATTTTTGCATTCGCTTACCCTGAGGGGGTGTGCAAAAAACTATTTATCTTATCCCCATTTTTTCATTTTTTTTTTTTTTTTTTTTTTATTTCTATTTTTTTTATTTTCATTTTTTTTTTGTATCCCCTATATATATATAATTTATATTTTTGTGTACATCTTACATTTTTTATTATAAACTCTCTGTGTTGTAATATCACCCTGGGACCGTATCTGTGATACACTTTTATGATAGATATTACTCCCCATGTGGGTTTATGTTTTTGGAATAATTTCAAAAAATGTTTTTTAATTTTTTCTGATCTCCTGGTTTGCTAACTAATAAAGTTTATTTTTTTAACTCAATTCTTTCGATCTGGAATTACTGCACTATGAGACCTTTTCTATCTTTCTGAGGATATACTGACCTAAAACCACCAGCCCATTGGAACTTCCTTGTGCACCGAGGAAGGAGAAAAGAGTGGATGTTCCCCTCTGGATTTTTCCCTTTGGACTAACCAGTTTTCCTGTGGACTAACCAGTTCCTAGCTATGAGTAAGCGCTGTTTGTAGCGTGAAACGCGTCAGCAATTTTGTTCTATTTTTTTCTTTTGTTCCCTTTTGCTGTGATGTGTTGTTCTATGGAGTTTTGCACCTGCATTTGAAGAAATAAAGGCACTTTATCTTTTACTTGGTCCGGAGTGCGGCCGTCCAGAGTTTTGTTCTGTTTCTACATATTTACCTTGAGATATACAGGCTTGCTTGCCCTTCGTGGGCATAGGGATCCGGTGAGTGGGGAGCTGAGGGGGTGAGCACGGAAGTCACCTGAACTATATTTTTGAGCACCAGTCACTTTAAAATACACCTGTCTGAAGATTTACAGTATACACTACTACCTTGCTATATCAACTGATGTGGACTTCACTTATTATTATTCTTTAAGGACGTTTAATTAAGTCATAGCACACGTATTGGTATTTTGGTACTATTTTTTATATTCTCTTTCCCTGTGATTATTTGTGGATCTAGAGATTAATGTTTTGCACTTTTTTTGCAATTTTTGCACATTTTTTGTCTTTTGTACATTTGCACTTTTTGCATATTTGCACTTTCAACCATAATTTATTTAACATTTTTTTACTTATACCATTTTGGTTTGTGGTTTTGCACATGCATAATAGCTTGCTCATACCGTGTATATGCTAATATTGGTGAGATATAGTGATACATATATGTACTTCTTACGATTTTATGGTATTTCCGCACACACTTAAATCTCCCTGAATCCCTTCTAGTGCACTATAATCAGCATTGTAGATACGTTGCTTGTATCACTATCCAGGGATTTTTTCCTGCACTGTACTGTATAATTTTTATGTGGCTAGTGTACTTGAGTGGGCTATAGTCAATTACTAATTAGTATCGGATTAATGCTGCTAAGTGGTACCTTTTCACAACTACTTACCTTTAGCCTATAACTATATGGTTTGCTTGTATTTTGTCCTGCTTATTTCTTTTTTCTTCTACTACCAGTGGTTGCTAGGGGCAATAGTCACTTCTCTGTTAAAATATTTATTTGGAGCTTCCTAGCCTTCTAGGATATATATATCTAGAAAATTCTCTTCATCTATTATAGGTAGCGCCTGGGTCCTTTAACACATAACTTTATATATAGAAAAATACTCTGAATTATCGGAAATAGCACAGACAAAAAATGAATAGCCATAGAGACCATTATGAGGGCAGGTAAGAGGGGAGAATAAGAGAGAACAAATACATATAATAAGGCTATAAAAAGGGTTTGAAACTAAGTTTTATTGAAACCCGGATACTCAGTAGCTTTCAAATTATAAATCCATCGGGCCTTAAATCGTAATAGTGTTTTATCAATGCTACCCCCTCTCACATGTATGGGTATGTGTTCCAAGGCCATGAACTTAATCATGTTTGGTTTAAAATTGTAGTAAGTACCCACATGTCGACTGACAGCTGTCTCCATCCTACATTTGTGTATAGGTTTAATGTGATCTCAAATACGTTTAAAAACCTGGTCGTTGTGTGTGCTCACTATGGCAGCATAGTGCCCCCCATTCGTGGTGATCTCTACATCATGGGTGACCCCTCTCTTCCCCTGCTGCTGAGTCTATCTGTGATGCATTTTCTCATGTAATACTTTTTTGTTTTTGTATAGTTTGTTCGTTTTCCCCTGATGAAGCCATAAGGCAAAACATGTCAGGATAACATACAACTATTCAACCTTTGTTCAACTGAAGAACCTCTATGCTTAACCACCATAATGGAGATATTCTATAAAACCCAATGAAGTACCATGTATCCTTTTATATTATTATTATTATTATTATACAGGATTTAATTCACGCCAACAGTTAGCGCAGCGCTTTACAACATGAGGGCAGACAGTATACTTACAATACAAATCAATACAGGAAGGAGCAGAGGGCCCTGCTCATCAGAGCTAATATACATCTGTCTGGTTTCCATTATTATCTGTAAAGAACCGTTCTAGTCCCTTCCCAAACCTTTTCCTTTTTTGAATAAATTATTTCTCGGGATGAGGTGCGTAATTTTAGGTTTCTACCCTCGAACAAAAACTATACAAATGATATTTAAATGTTTCAATACACACTCTTTCCTGTCTGACTTTGGTGACACAGATAATATACTTCCTATAGAAAAAATTACATATTATAATGAGAAACCTCTGATGTTAAAATTGTTATAATATTGTCATTTGATACGTTCATTTGTATTTTTCCCTTTGTATTGGTAAAACACAAAAATATATATATATATATATATATATATATTTTCTCTTTCCTCCTCCTTCTTTTTTTTTTGGCTATGGCTAGCTTTTGTGGGGAGGCTTGGGAGGGCCTCATGACCAAAATTCAGGAATCCCAAAAAACGGCAGAAATTACAGAAGTTGACAGGGCATATCTTACTTTAGAACGACTGTTAGAAAAGAAGGTTAGAATATTTTGGTACAAGATGTATTTTGAAAAATACATTGAAAATAAAATTGTCCCATGGGGACTAAGAAACCAGATATTTCCTAATTTGAGAAAAATTGATGAAACTCTAAAGAAAGATTGGGAATATAATTTACAGAGTTGTTCGTTTGAAATTATTTTGATTCTATGAAGCCAGTATGAGAAAGAAATTTCAAACCTGGATGAGCAAATACAAAAATGGCACGGTGATTGCAGTCTTATGCCGCGTACACATGTAGCGGACTATCCGACGGACTGTCCGTCCGACTTTCCGAACGGGCTACTTGCCCACACACGGCACTTTTTCAGTGGACTAATATGGCGTACTAAGTCCGCCGTACTATCCGCCCTACTTTTGAAATGAACGGACTCGCCCACACACGCGGAGGAAAGTCCGCTCATTTCGAGCGGGTCTCCAGGTAGGCGGGGCCCGCGAAGGAGACATCGCTGGCCCCGCCACCTGGTATGGACTTAAAGGGGAACCCCAACGCCGAAAAAATCGTCGTGGGGGTTCCCCCCAGGTCCACATCAGACCCTTGTCCGAGCACGCTACCCGGCCGGCCAGGAAAGGGGAGGACGAGCGAGCGCCCCCCCCCCCCCTCCTGAGCCATACCAGGCCGCATGCCCTCAACATGGGGGGTGCCTTGGGGAAGGGGGGCCGCGCGGTCCCCCCACCCAAAGCACCTTGTCCCTATGTTGATGAGGACAAGGGCCTCTTCCCGACAACCCTGGCCGTTGGTTGTCGGGGTCTGCGGGTGGGGGGCTTATCGGAATCCGGGAGCCCCCTTTAATAAGGGGGCCCCCGGATACCGGCCCCCCACCCTATGTGAATGAGTATGGGGTACAATGTACCCCTACCCATTCACCTGTGAAAAAAAGTACAAAAAAAACACAACACAGGGTAAAAATCGTTTATTGCACAGCTCTGGGGGTCTTCCGTCTTCGGGGGTCTTCTCGCCGGACTCCTCCGCTATCTTCTGCTAGCTCTTTTGCTAGCGGAGGAGCCCGGCTTTCTTCCTCACCACCGCCCTCTTCCGACTTCGGGGGTCTTGTCCCCCTCTTCGGTTCTTCTGCCGGGCCACCGCGCCTTCTTATAGCTCTTTTACAGGTGGTGGCCCGGTCTTCTGTGGACGGCGTTTGGTTCCCCTTTAAGTCCATACCAGGTGGCGGGGCCAGTGACGTCTCCTTCGCGGACCCCGCCTACCTGGAGACCCGCTCGAAATGAGCGGACTTTTCTCCGGGCGGGAAAAGTCCGTTCATTTCAAAAGTACGGCGGACTGGCATACGCACGGCTGGATTGTCCGCCGAAATGCGAGTCCGGCGGGAAGATTGGAGTGCAAAACTACTTTCTAAGTCCGCCGTACTTTCGGGTCAAAAAAGTCTGCCGGAGGCTACACACGGAGGTTGTCCGGCGGACTTGAGTTTGCCGGACTTTTCCACCCGATTGTTTGATCGTGTGTACGCGGCATTATAGTAACAAGCTCAAGATTTAAGAAGAAACAAGAGGTTAAGCACATTCATTGAAGGGTATACCAAAGATACCATTCGTACTAAAGAAAATAAATTTGCATGCGATAGTAATGCCCATGCTAATGGGTATGCGTACAAATGGAATCAGAATGCATTTTCTAGACCATTTAATAGACAAGCTAATCAAATGAATACCAAAATTTATGAAGTAGTACCTAACTTATCTTCGGCTTCTTCTCTTTCCTCTAGTCAATCTACAATATATCATGATCTATCTGAGGACAGACTTCCCAAAAAAAACGGAAAGGAAATTCTGATGCTGCCTCCACCAAATCACCACGACACGAACTTGGCATAGCGCTATCTTATCAGTCACAACTGGTTCGCTCTAAACATGTACCTTCACATTTACCCTCTACCCTTCACCCTTCACCACAAATTGCACATAGTCTGCAAGCTTTGGCTTCTCAATCGATCACCACCACGGCACCACTTACTCCAGCATCTGTATCTCTTTCGCACTTAGGCACCACCACTAAGGTGAGTAAACACCCTTTTGGGTGTTTCACAAATGGCAGACACCAAATTAGCCCCTATTTTTTTAGGGAAAGACAAAAATGCCATCCTGACCCAGAGTCTGGCTATTCAGACCATGATAGCACAGAGTTAGAAATTATCAATGTATCCTCCTATGTATTATCTGATGAGGAAACTCTAGTACTCAAACTTGGTTTAACTTTTTTCTGGATTAAAATATGGGCAAGTTCCATATGATAAAAGACATCCATTTATTTACCTGAAGGTTGATGTGCAAGGTACTGTATGACAAATTTGATAGCAATCAATCATTTTAACATTATTTATCTACTATTCAGGCAAACATGGACAAATGTCAGGATCTGGAGGGTCTGATGGACCTTTGGGAGGAGGGCCGCACTGGGGATGATGCCCCTTGGTTGGTTTCCCCACCAGGGGTGTCTGCCACTCGTGTGTCCTTCCTCCCACCGCTATTCTTCAAACCCAGATCTAGAATGTTTCCTTTACTTAACACCAATCCCAATATTTGGGCTTTGTCCAGCAGACCACTAAAGAGATTGAAAATATGAATTGTGGTACTCATGGAGTTTCTTAAATACCAAAGACCCAAAAGTCCCGACCTTCTATGCATTACCCAAAGTGCACAAATCTATTACTCAACCCCCAGGCCGCCCTATAATATAAGGTTGTGCCAGTCTAACGGAAAATGCAAGTTCTTTGATTGATAATTACCTGCATCCCCATGTTACTTCATTATTTTCATACAGTGCCTTGCAAAAGTATTCACCCCCTTGGCATTTTTCGTGTTTTATTAGCTCACAACCTGGAATTAACATGGATTGTTTGAGGATTTGCATCATTTAATTTACAGAATATGCCCACAACTTTGAAGATTTTTTTTTTTTTATGTAAAGCAAGCAACAAATAGGACAAAATAACAGAAAAATTCAATGTGCATAACTATTCACCCCCCTAAAGTCAATATCACAGCTATCACAGCTCCAAGCTGCTTTAGATAAGTCTCTATGAGCTTGCCACATCTTTCCATTGGGATTTCTGTGCATTCCTCCTTGCAAAATTGCTCCAGCTCCTTCCAGTTGGATGATTTGCACTTGGGAACAGCAATCTTTAAGTCTGACCACATGTTTTCTATTGGATTGAGGTCTGGGCTTTGACTAGGCCACCAACACATTCATATGTTTCCCCTTAAACCACTCAAGTGTTGTTTTAGCAGTGTGTTTGGGGTCATTGTCCTGCTGGAAGGTGAACCTCCGTCCTAGCCTCAAATCACACACAGAGTGGCACAGGTTTTGGTCAAGAATATCCCTGTATTTAGCATCATCCATCTTTCCCTTAACTCTGACCAGTTTCCCAGTCCCGGCTGCTGAAAAACATCCCCACAGCATGATGCTGCCACCGCCATGTTTCACTGTGGGGATGGTGTTCTTTGGGTGAGGTGATGTATTGGGTTTGCGGCAGACCTAACATTTTCTTTGATGGGCAAAAAGTTAAATTTTAGTCTCATCAGACCAGAGCACCTTCCTCCATACATTTTAGTAGTCTCCCACATGCCTTTTCGCAAATTCAAAAAGTGCCATTTTGTTTTTTGCTGAAAGTAATGGCTTTCTTCTGGCTACTCTGCATTAAAAACCATCTCTATGGATCGTATGGCTTATTATTGTTCTATGTACAGATACTCCAGTCTCTGCTGTGGAATTCTGCAGCTCCTCCAGGGTTACTGTCAGGAAATGTTCCCTCCGCTGGTAATATCTATCATTTGTAGTGCAGTACTGAGGTCCACCAGCAGGTGTCTAATGGCAATTTGGAACTGTCAGGAGAGCCTTTCCCTGCTGGTATTATGTGATCTTTGGGCCGCAGTACTGGCATCCACCGGGTGGTTCCTGGCAGTGTGGGGCCGACATTTTCTCTTGCAATCAGGCATCACCTGAGTCTGATTGAAATGTGTATAAATACCCGGCAAGTGCACACACACCTTGCCCTGGTATTGTCCTTGTGCCCTGACCTGCACCCTGTTTATCTGTTTATCTGTTATCCTGATCCTGATCCTGAACCTGAACCTGAACCCTGAACCCTGATTCCGGATTACTGTATCCTGTTTACTGAACCTGTTTGTATCTGCTCCTGTATCCCTGGATCCTTGCCCTGCAGCCTGATTCCTTCCATCTTGTTCCCTGTCTGGTTACTCCTGGCTCCCCATCTACTGATCTCCTGTTAATGACCCTGGCCTGGCTTGACTCTGATTCTGGTACTCCCTTTTGCTATATATGCTGGTTGGTTTATTATCACCGATGGTTGTTCAGTTTGTTCACTCTGTTTGTATTGGTGGTGTGTTCACATTTATATGCATTTTCTTTAATAAACTTACTTACTTTCACCTATTTATGTCTGGTTCACTCTGTTGCAGTCACACAGTTCTGGTCACATCTGGTTTATGACAATACCAGAGCCATCCCTGACCAGAAGTGGCTGCACAGGGGAACCATTTTATTCACTTTGGTTGCAAACATGAATGCCAATGAGGTTATTTTTCTCTGCTGGCATCTAAAAGTGGTGATTATTGCCACCAGGCTTTGAAAGGATGGTCTAGTGACCAGTTGTTTGCAACTACCCATTTGGCTCATTCCCTGGTCAATCAGGGTTATATATTGTTTAGGGAGGTGCAGCCTTTGATCAAGATCTGTACTGAGCTTGCCCTGCCCTGTATTCCAGAGGGCCGTGATGATTTCACTCCTCCTTTTAATGTGAATCAGGTTGTATCCCTAGTGTGGATTTTTGAAGAAGTTTTTTTGTGAGCACTACTCAGCCTGTTCCCCACAGGTGATTGTTGAGTGCATTGTGTCTGCTCAGTCTTTTGTTAGACAGGGAAACTTGAATCTACAGTTTGTACAACCTATACTTTCAGCAAGGTCTGACATGGTGCAATCAGCCAAACAAACCACCTCTGCCATCAGATACCAGAATATCCACGTGTATATTTCCCCATCACCCATGTCAACCTCAGTTGCAGCCCAGTATACGCTGCTCCCAACCAAATACTCATATCTGGTCTCTACTCCCTGTACCTATCCTGCATTCAACCCACCTGCCTCTTCTCAGCTGCCTAGAAACCCCAGCTACTGTTACCTCTTCTCTGCCACATCCCAATCCTCCTTTCCAATCTGCTGCACCCCTTACCTACAGTCCTGCAGTCACCTACCAAGCTTCAATGGCTCAGCCAAAGAAAAAATGAAAGATTTTCCCAACCAAAATAATCCTGCCATTAACCCAACCTGCCTCCACACCCACCAATCTGTCGCAGCTTGAAGTTCCAGCCCGAAGTGCCAGAGTTCCAGCCCGAGGTGCCAGAGTTCCAGCCCGAGGTGCCAGAGTTCCAGCCCGAGGTGCCAGAGTTCAAGCCCGAGGTGCCAGAGTCCCAGCCCGAGGTGCCAGAATCCCAGCCCGAGGTGCCAGAGTCCACCTTCCAGTCTGGAGAGCCAGAGTTCGCCTTCCAGTCTGGAGAGCCAGAGTCCGCCTTCCAGTCTGGAGAGCCAGAGCCCGCCTTCCAGTCTAGAGAGCCAGAGCCAGCCTTCCAGTCTGGAGAGCCAGAGCCCGCCTTCCAGTCTGGAGAGCCAGAGCCAGCCTTCCAGTCTGGAGAGCCAGAGCCCGCCTTCCAGTCTGGAGAGCCAGAGTCCGCCTTCCAGTCTGGAGAGCCAGAGCCCGCCTTCCAGTCTAGAGAGCCAGAGCCCGCCTTCCAGTCGGGAGAGCCAGAGCCCGCCTTCCAGTCTGGAGAGCCAGAGCCAGCCTTCCAGTCTGGAGAGCCAGAGCCAGCGTTTCAGTCTGAAGTCCCGATGTCTCTTTCCCGGTCTGAGGTTGCTATCTGTGCTGGTTGGTTTATTATCACTGTTTGGTTGTTCAGTTTGTTCACTCTGTTTGTATTGGTGGTGTGTTCACATTTATATGCATTTACTTTAATAAACTTACTTACTTTCCCCTATTTATGTCTGGTTCACTCTGACGCAGTTCTGGTCAAATCTGGTTTATGACAGTTATCTTTGGTCTCTGGGCTGCTTCTCTGATTAATGCCCTCCTTGTCTGGTCCATGAGTTTTGGTGTGCGGCCGACTCTTGGCAAGTTTGCTGTTGTGCCATGTTCTTTCCATTTGGTTATGATAGATTTGATGGTGCTCCTAGGGATCAGCAAAGATTTTGATTATTTTTATACCCTAACCCTGACTTGTACTTCTCAACAACATTGCCCTTACTTGTTTGGAGAGTTCCTTGGTCTTCATGGCAGTGTTTGGTTAGTGGTGCCCCTTGCTTAGGTGTTGCAGCCTCTGGGGCCTTTCAGAAAGGTGTGTATATGTAATGACAGATCATGTGACACTTGGATTGCACACAGGTGGACATAATTTCATTAATTATGTGACTTCTGAACAGAGGCGTACTAAGTGTGGGGGGGGTGCGGGCCGCCCCGGGTACTACACACTGGGGGGATGTCAGGCCGGCACTCCCCTCCGCGATTATAGCGGTGGCAGCGCTGCGGGATTAGGCGGCAGCACAGTGACAGGCGCAGGGAGAGGAGAGGCAAGCTTAGCTATCTGTGTGATGCAAGGGGGAGGGGGTGTGCGGGGGGTGCAGGGTGACACAGGTCAGGTGCACCTTCTATCCCCTCCTCTCAAGGCCATGGGCTGTCTGTCTGTGCAATCACGGATGTCACACAGGCACAGCCGAGGAGCAACCCCCCCTCCTCTCTGTTTATGTGTAAACAGGGGGGGGGGGGGATCTGCCGAGTATGTGCTGCCGCGCCGCGCTGATCTGAGGTGCTGAATGGGGGGGTCTGCACTGAACGGGGGCTACACTGAAGAGGGAGGCTACACTGAAGAGGGAGGCTACACTGAAGGGGGAGGCTACACTGAAGGGAGGGCTGCACTGAAGGGGGGCTGCACTGAAGGGGGGCTGCACTGAAGAAGGAGGCTGCACTGAAGGGGGGGGGCTGCACTGAAGAGGGAGGCTGCACTGAAGGGGGGCTACACTGAAGGGAGGCTGCACTGAAGAGGGGGGCTACACTCAAGGGGGGCTGCAGTGAAGAGGGGGGGCTAGACTGAAGGGGGGATTCACTGAAGAGGGGGGCTGCATTGAAGGGGGGCTACACTGAAGAGGGAGGCTGCACTGAAGGGGGGCTGCACTGAATGGGGGGCTACATTGAAGAGGATGGATACACTGAAGGGGGGCTGCACTGAAGAGGGGGGCAACATGGGGACAAGGTGCTTTGGGGGGACCCTAAAGCATCCTCCCAATGTTGAGGGCATGTGGCCTGGTATGGTCACGCCCCTCCACAGTACACAGGAAGCAGAAATCAGTGACACTGTCACTAGGCAGAATGGAGAGATGCTATTTACATTAGCATCTCCCCGTTCTTCCTCCCCGTGAGATGATCGCGGGTATCCCCGCAGCGATGAAGTCCGCAGGACCCACGACCTGACTCACAGAGGCTCGCGGCGTGCACGCGATGGCATGGCAGCAAATTTAAAGGGATGTACCTGTACGCCCATTTGCCTGTCCGTGCCATTCTGCCAACGTACATCGGCGTGCGTTGGTCGGGAACCAGTTAGGTAAGAAGCGCTATTACTCTAGTTGCAACTTTGTGAGATGTCTGGATCATCAAGTGCTTCTTGGATACCATACATTTGTACCTTCTATGACACCTACCCTACTTCCATATATATCCTTTATACATTGCTGTGAGTTGGATGTCCGGGTTATATGTCTCAGATTTCTATCTCTCATCTAACTTCTGTTTTTCCCCTTATTTGTTTGTTGTATAATTCTGATATCCTCCATATTCATTTTTCATGATATAGTGAGACTTTGGTCCCATGTGCTTATTAGCACTGAATCATCAATTTGAATTAATTGATGAATATATTTTTGCCTTTGCATTTGCACCTTTGCATTTATTAAACTATAACTCATTGCTATATGATACTGCAGTACAGTGATGTATGTGCAGTTTAATTCAAGCTAAATATGTTAGGATTTTAGAATTATCATTATATTTATTTTCCCTTTTTATTTATTTTTCCCAGTTACAACTCTTAGCATTGTGTTCTTACTGGACCTATGGTTCTCAATACAATTAGTGCCCAGGCAGCTGCCAATCAGTCCTGATCCCCAATGCCTGCCAGTGGTAGTGCCATCAGTGATGCCTATCAATGCTATCTATCAGTGCTGCATATCAGTGCTCATCAGTGCCACCTATCAGTGCCCATCAGTGCCGCCTATCAGTGCCACCCATAAGTACCCATTAGTGCAGCCTTTCAGTGTTGCCTATCAGTGCCCATCAGTGCCCACCAGTGCCACCCATGAGTGCCCATCAGTGCCGCCATATCAATGCCCATCAGTGCTGCATATCAGTGCCACTCATCAGTGCCACCTACCAGTGCCCATCAGTGCTGCCTATCAGTGCCACCTCATTGGTGTCACCTTATCAGTGCTGTCAGTACTGCCTTATCAGTGCCCATCAATGAAGGAGAAAACTTACTTATTTACAAAATTTTTATAACAAAAAGAAAAGAAAAACTTTAGTTTTTTTCTAAATTTTAGGTCTTTTTTTTATTTGTTTAGCAAAAAATCAAAAACAAAAAACTCAGAGGTGATCAAATACCACCAAAAGAAAGCTGTAGTTGTGGGAACAAAATGATAAAAATTCTGTTTGGGTACAGTGTAGCATGACCGCGCAATTGTCATTTAAACAGCGACAGCGCTGAAAGCTGAAAATTGGCCTGGGCAGGAAGGGGGTGCAAATGTCTGGTATTGAAGTAGTTAAACTCTAAGTTTTCCTGCTTTTAGTAAGTATTTCCTTTGGGAACTCTTTAATTATATCATTAAGGCCTACCCTTTATGCAACTTTTTGCAGGTTGCATCTTTATTTATTTTGCAATTTTTTGTCTGTTTGTGTTTTCTGATATCAACAAACCATTAAATCTATTTAGGATTTGCCATTGTGTGTGCTCACTATGGGCGCATAGTGCCCTCCATTCGTGGTGATCTCTACATCATGGTTAACCCCTCTCTTCCCCTCTTGGGGAGGGGGGGTTTGAGGTGGTGAGTTTCTGTCCTTTGGTGAATTTTGGCCGATGTGCATTTGTTTCTTTCTTATGTAATGTATGTTTTGTTTGTAATTTTGCTGAGTCTATCTGTGATGCATTTTCTGATGTAATACTTTTTTTGTTTTTGCATGGTATGTTCGTTAATCCATGGTTGATGTGTTTTTACCCCCTGATGAAGCCATAAGGCGAACCAAGTCGGCATAACATACTGAAAAACCTCTATGCTTAACCAGCATAATGGAGATATTCTATAAAACCCAACGACTTACCATGTCCTGTTATTGCTTTTAGTATTTGTCTATAATAAAAAAATGTATCCTTTCGTATACATCTGTCTGGTTTCCATCATTATCTGTAAAGCACCGTTCTAGTCCCTTCCCAAACCTTTTCCTTTTTTGAATAAACGATTTCTTGGGATGAGGTGTGTAATTTTTGGTGTCTATCCTCAGTCGGACAAAACTATATAAATGATATTCTGAACACTGGTTATACTCTTTTGCCTTCTTAAAGTGATTCTAAAGGTTGTAATTTAATTTAAAAAAAATTTAATGACAAACATGCTATGCTTATCTGCTTGTATAATGGTTTTGCACAGAGCAGCCCCGATCATTATCTTTTTTGGGTCTCCCGCCAGTGCTCCTGGCTCCTTCCCCCGAAGCTCTTTCTATTGGATCAATGGAGCAGGCTCACTCCTGAGTCGCACTCCTAAGAATGGACCAGTGGCGGCCAATGGTATTTTTTTTTTGTACTAGCCACATGCCGACCAGCGCACGACGATATACATTGGCGCAATGGCATGGCTGGGCGAATGGGCGTACAGGTACGTCCCCTTCAAATCGTGGCATTGTGGGCGAGCACGAGCCCGCCGCATACTCCGTGACTGTGCCCACAGGTCCCGTGGACTCGATATGCGCGGGGGGCCCGCGATCATGTCACGGAGCGGCAGAACGGGGAGATTCCTGTGTAAACAAGGCATTTCCCTATTCTGCCTAGCAACATGACAGAGATCTACTGCTCCCTGTCATCAACCCCCTAGTGTTTAACCCCTTCCGTGCCAGTGTCATTTACACAGTAATCAGTGCATTTTTATAGCACTGATCGCTGTATAAATGATAATGGTCCCAAAAAGGTGTCAAAAGTGTCTGATGTGTCCGCCATAATGTCGCAGTCCCAATAAAAATCACAGAATTGTATCAAATTAATTAAATTAATTTAAATTAAATGTCATACATCTATCCCCCTTTTTTGTAGACGTTATAACTTTTGCGCAAACCAATCAATATATGCTTATTGCAGTTTTTTTTTACCAAAAATATGTAGAAGAAAACATATCGGCCTAAACTGAGAAAAAAAATAGTTTTTTTATATATTTTTGGGGGGATATTTATTATAGAAAAAAGTTAATTTTTTTTTCTAAATTATGGCTCTTTTTTTTGTTTATAGCGCAAAAAATAAAAACCACAGAGCTGATCAAATACCACCAAAAGAAAGCTCTATTTGTGGGAAAAAAAGGAATTTGATTTTGTTTAGGTGGAACTTTGCACTACTGCGCAATTGTCAGTTAAAGCGACACAGTGCTGTATAACAAAAAGTGCTCTGATCAGGAAGGGGGTAAATCCTTCTGGGGCTGTAATAGCTTATAACCCCTGTCAGATTTTTTTGCCATCTGTGTCTCATTGGGGAGATTTCCCTTCCCTTCCTGTCCCAAAGGCAAAACAGGAAGTGGGAAGAAATCTCTTCAAAGTAAAGGAATCCCTGGTTGTCACCAGAACTAGTGTTCTATTGGAAGCCAGCCCCTCTATTCCTGTTTTTAGGACAACCCAGCTTTCACTATTGATGATAACAAAAAACATGAAAAAATAAAGAGGGTTAATCTCCCTAAGGGCCCTTTCACATTATCGGGTCTGCCTGTTCGTTTTTCAGGTGGACCCAATTGGTCTTCTCTATAGAGCGGCGGGTGTCAACGATATCCGATCCTGTCCGCTAAAAACAGAGGGATGGGGATCTGTTCCCTATCCATCTAGCAGATCAGATTGGATGACAGGCGTCTATTTACATCCGACTGCTAACTGAGGACAGTTGACTGTGTCTGCATCTAAACAAGGCAGACTGCCGTTCTGTGAGAGGGAAATGTGCTGATCCTGTGTTCTTGCTAAGCAGGAACATGGATCTTTACCATCCCCCAGTTAAAGCACCTCCCCCCCAGTTAGTAAGCACACCCAGGGAACACATTTAACCCTTTGATTGCCCCTGATGACCCCCTTCTTTGTGAGTGTCATTGGTACAGTAACAATGCATATTTTGTTTAGCACAGATCACTTTATTGGTTTCACTGATCCCCAAAAAGTGTCAGTTAGGTGTCCGATTTGTCCGCCGCAATATCGCAGTCCCGCTATATGTCGCTGATCACCGCCATTACTGGTAAAAAATAAATAAATAAATAAAAATAGTTTGTAGACGTTATAGTTTTTGCGCAAACCAATCAATATACGCTTATTGGGATTTTTTTTTGGGGGGGGGGGGATTTTTTTTACCAAATATATGTAGCAGAATACATATTGGCATAAATTGATGAAGAACATTACATTACATTTTTTTATTGGGAATGTTTTATAGCAGAAAGTAAAAAATATTGTTTTTTTTCAAAAATCTTTTTTTGTAAAACATAAAAATCGCAGAGGTGATCAAATACCACCAAAAGAAATCTCTATTTGTGGGAAAAAGGGACATACATTGTATTTGGGTACATCAGTGCATGCCCGCGCAATTGTCAGTTAAAGTAACGCAGTGCCGTATTGCAAAAAATGGCCCGGTCATGAAGGGGGGTAAACCTTCTGGAGTTGAAGTGGTTAAGCATCCTTTCTTCCTTGAACATAACCCCTCCCTACTGCCATATTTTTGAAAACAAAGGAGGTGTTAGACACAACGTTAATATTTTTTAAGGCCAACACCTGGACCGATGACTACTTTGTTTTCTGCAAAATGTCAGGGAGTACATGTGCAATTCAAACATTCCTACAGAGGCTTTCATGGTGCCACGTCATGTACTATTCTACCATGGTATAGCCAGGGACATCTCAATAGCATCACAGGCCCCTGGGCAAAATAATGCACTAGGGCCCCTACCAGCCTGCCCCAATTTATGCACCTACTCTCAATAACCAAAGTATAAATAGTTGATAGAATTCAACATGTATTTATTAGTACTTTCAATAAAGTCGATTTTACATAATAAGAAAACCTGCTATAAATCAACACAAAGGGCACAGGTTTGGGGGGCGCAGAAGGGCACAGTACAGCTTTTAGGATGCTGCCCAGAACATGCTCATCCTGGGACATCTAAGTAAAACAGTTGACTGTCCTGGCAAATCCAGAACAGTTGGCAAATTTGCTGTAATGCAAGATTATCATGGGACCCCCATGCATCTGGGGGCCCCTGGGCAATGCTCAGGGGTGCCCATGCATTAGGACAGCCCTGGATATAGCAGCAGGGATTACCTATGTAGCATCCTCTACTTAGGTAGGTGGTAGAATAAGAATTTTGTGTATAGGTAAGGTAAATTTAGGCAGGCCTGGCTAGCAGCCAGGCCTATTTGTTTTGGTTTGTGTATGCTGGGATTGGCTCAGAGTTAGCAGCTGGTGACTCACAGGCAGCATCACTGAGACCACCCTCTTTCTTCTAGAGGGTTCTAGAAGGGGAGGAGGAGAGGAGGAGTTGTCTGGGGTGCTCTAAGAAGCCCCGACCAATCCCCAACCTGGATTGGCAAGGGGCAGGACTCCTTAAATACCCAGGATCAGCCCAGCTGGGGAAGAGTCATTTGAGTTGTTCAGGGCTTGAAGATGAAGTGCTGGGCCTTTGAGGGAGCTTCCCCAGTCTGGGGGGGAGGGTTGACTATGGGCCCGGGGCGGGCAGAGCCCTTCAAGAAAGTGTGAAGGTTCTAGACAGGAGGCATAGGAGGAGCAGAGAGAACAGCAGGAGCTAGCATTACTGGGCAAATCTTCAAGGAGAGGAACAACTGGTCGCAGCCAGGAAGTCTGCTGAGTGACATGCATGGTCAGAAGGACTGGGGGGCACGCCTGAGAGGAATGGGAGCATGCAGTCTGGGATGGGTGCAGAGCCAGTGGAGTGGACTGTGCTGTCATGGGCAGTGGAGTCGGGCAGCTGCAGCCAGGTGGACTGGCAGGGCCTAAAGAGGACTGACTGGGAGCAGTAGTACATCTGTAGGACAGCTAGCACTGGAGACTTAGCTAGCACTAGTAATGTGTACAGGGAGTGTACATAGTTTGTCCCAACTGATTGTTCTACAACTCACCAATTGATTGTTCTACAATTCACCAATCCACCAGGCATCCCATTCAAGTTAAATTCCCTCAATAAAACAAACAAAAAAAAGGACCAGGACTGTTCATTGTCTTATGCCGTGTACATACGGTCGGACTTTCTAGCAGAAAAAGTACAACAGAATCTTTTCATCGGATAAGCCTTATCTGACTTTTTTTGAGAAAATTCTGACGGACCTAGAAATAGAACATGTTTTAAATCTTTGTGATAGAATCAATTCCTATCGGGAAAACCGTTGGTCTGTATGCTGTTCAGAGGGACCCAAAATGACGCAAGGGCAGATATTGGCTACTGGCTATTGAACTTCCTTTTTCTAGCCCCATTGTACGTGCTGTACGTCACCACATTCTAGACGATCGAACATTGGTGTGGTCATGTGTAGGCAAGATCGTTTCAGCGGAACTCCATCGGAAAAACCGTCAGAGTTTATTCTGATGGAAAAAACGTTCATCTGTACACTGCATTAGAGTGACTGAGAACTGAATGCCAGGCTGGGCAGGGTGACTGGTGGGCCACATCACTTAGCAGCCTCTTACGGGGGTGCTGCTACACCTATAAAAGAGGTAAAACTTTTTTTCATTTTGGATAAAGTAAGGGACCGTTATAACCCATGTTAATTTTTTATTTTTTTGCCATCTGTGTCCCATTGGGAAGAGTTCCCTTCGCTTCCTGACCCATAAATAAAACAGGACATGGGATAAATTCCTTCTAAAAATGAGGAAATCCCTGGGTGTCAGTAGGGTCACAGAAACTAGTGTCCCTATTGGAAGATTTCCCCTCTGGTGACAACCTAAAATTTGCGATTTTCAATTACGTTCACTTTCGATGCTAATGGTAAACAGAAGAAATAGAAAGGATGAATCTCCCTAATGGGGGCACAGACAGCAATGAAAGCTGACTTATGTTCTGACCCCTCTTCACTCCATCACAAAAAGTTTTGCCTTTCGTTATATGTTATGTTATAGGAGCACATGTGCTCTGCCACCATCTTGTAAAGGACAAAGGAGCCGTCTGTCTCTGCCTCTATTTTCTGAAAGAGGCAAAAGAAGGGGAGGGGGTCACAACTGTCACACTCCATATGTTGCACCAGAGCTGGATCAACCACAAGGCAACTTAGGCAGGACCCTGAGGCCCTTTCGGATGTCCAGAGGGGGGCAGCTATGCTCCTAGAGAAACCTGGGGGGGGGCACCATTGGTCAAAGCTGTGCACCTGCCTGTCACTTCTCAATGGAGTATGTACTGGTATGCAGCTTGTGTCTAATGGGACTGATGTCTGATAGGACCATGCCAATACAGACTTCCTTGTGCCTATTGTAATCCTTATCAATGTCAATCAAAAGAATGGGGGTTGGGGGAAAAGCTGCTACCTTGCCTAGGGCCCTATTATTCTGAAAGGCCATCTCCCCCTCCCCCCCCCCCCCCCCCCCAGGGGAAGTGGCACAAGCAACATCTGCCTACTCTGATCTCCTCCTCCCTCTTTTCACATTCACATACATTTGGTAGAGCCAACCTTGTAAATTGACGTGGTGTTCATAAGATGTTTTACCCTGAGGGAAGTCAAAATAAAGCTAGATGTACACTAGTAGAGTTTTTTTTCCAATGTTTGTACAGAAATTCTGGAAATTTCCATAGCATGAAAAAATTGTCTGTCAAAGCATTTGATCTTGGCATCATTGAGATAACTAAAGGCTGGTACACACTATTAGAAAATTGGCCGAACGATCGCCTGGTTTTCCTCAATGCTTCATAGCAAGGTAGAACCGAAGGGAAAAAAAATTGTACGGAAATTCCCATAGGAGAAAGTATTTTTTTTGTTGTTGTTTATTGTGTCTGGTCATGTGCAATCTTTTTGTATCTGATTTTTCTCATATGAAAACGGTACACATTAAATGAAAATCGTTTGTTCTGTTTACGTACGAGAAAAATGTTGGAATCTGTCCCGAAATTTTTGTTTGCAGAGTTTGAATTGGATGTCGAAAGTTGTGTACACACTATACAAATATCGAACTATCATGCTTTGTACGGAATTTTTCTCCCCCTTAAGTTTGTTCTAATGCCTTTAAAATTTCACCCAGACCTTCTACTTGAATGGAACATGTTAAACGTGATCCCTTTGTACCTAGAACATGCGCATTACAATGTCTACAATTTTTTTAAATATGAAAACCACATTCAAAGCTCGAATTTAACCTCCTGTCGCCCACGCTATAGCTGAACGATGGCTACAGCACGGGCCTAAATTGCCGGGAGGGTGTCCATGAACCTCATCCCATACGTGTGATGTCTGCAGGGAGCTCACGGCTTGCTCTGTGATCAGCGAGTCTATGAGACTCAGCTGATCACAGATCGATCCTGGCTCCTTACCACATGATAAGCTGTCAACCAATGACAGCTGATCATATGATGTAAACATAGCCGGAGAAAAAAAAGCAGATTACCATCTGGAGTAAATGGGCCATCGACACTCCAGACCCACTGCTGCTAAGATGTGCCCACCAGTGCCACCTACCAGTACATATCAGCACTGCTAAGCAGTGCCCGCCACAGCCACCTACCAGTGTCCACCAGTGCCACCTATCGATGGCCATCAGTGCCTCATCATCAGTGCCACCCATCAGTGCTGCCTATCGGTGTCACCTACCAGTGCCTATCAGTGCCCATCAGTGCCACCCATAAGTGCCACATATCAGTGTCTTTCAGTGTCGCCTATCAGTGGCATCTATCAGTACAGCCTATCAGTTCCCATCAGTGCAGCCTCATCAGCGCACACCAATGAAGGAGAAAAATTACCTGTTTGCAAAATTTTAGAACAATCTATGAAAAATGTTTTTTGGGGGTTTTTTTCAAAATTTTCTGACTTTTTTTGTTTAGCAAAAAAATAAAAATCCCAGTAGTGATTAAATACCACCAAAAGAAACTCTATTTGTGTGAAAAAATATATAAAAATGTAATTTAGGTAGTGTTGCATGATTGCACAATTGTCATTCAAAGTGCAAAAGCGCTGAAAGCTGAAAATTGGACCTGGCAGAAGGGGGGTTTAAGTGCCCAGTAGGCAAGTGGTTAATTAATTCAACAGCAAAAATGTAATTATACAGGCAGTCCCTTAGTTATAAATATCTGACTTACATACAGCTCATACTTACAAATGGAGAAAGACAACAGGAAGTGGGAGGAAATCTACCCCTAGGAAAGGAAATTCACTCCTGTTAGGCCTTGTACACACGGTCGGACATTTTTTCAGATGGAAACTTTGTCTGAAACTGGTGTTGCATACACACGGTCAGACAAAGTTGTTGGAAAATCCGATCGTGATGACGTCCGTTTGTTACAGGACTACGTTCAGGCTAGTAGCCAATAGCTTTGGTCTCATAATTTGATCTAAGCATGTGTGGCACTTTGTCCGATCGGAATTCTCTACAAACGTTCGGACAAAGTCCGATCGGATCATGTTGTCGGAAAGTTTTATATCCAGCTCTCAAACTTTGTTGGTCGGACATTCTGACGGAAAAAGTCATAAGGAGCCCACACATGGTCCGATCGGACATTTTCCGTCAGAATTTCCGACTGTGTGTACAGGGGCTAAGAGTTATCATGGGAAAAAGGTGTCTCCAAGGAAGCTTTATCACCAATCCTTGTTTCCACAACAACCCAAAACATTTCAAACTTCAATTGTCACAGCCCAACAGTCAATTGACAGCAAACCAAATGTTACAGGGATGTTACCCTTCCCTATGGTATCTTTACCTATTCCAACTTACATACAAACAGGGCTGCTGTTAGAAATCACAGGGCCCCATACAGCCATCTGATGCCCCCCCCCCCCCCCAGCCAAAAAAGGACATAGATTTATCAATCACTTTCTCTACAACCTCAGTTGCTCATTCACAAATGGAAACATAGTAAACACAGTTTACTATGCTTCAGTGACAATTGGACAAAAAAGTGATTGGTACTGATCGCTCACTGTGTTCATTCAGGAAAGGAAGGGGCCATTAAATGACATCCCCCTAAGTGCCCTCAGCAGCTGCTAGTGGAAGAAGAGGGAAGCCGGCAATGCTGCAGGGGAAAGGGACACACAGGGGGGCCCAGAGAGCATATGGAAGGGGTGCATGCGTTAGAACCAATCCCCTAGCAGTGCAGCCATAGGGAGGGAGAGGGGGAGAATCTGGCAGCGCTGCAGTGGGAGACAGAAGAGGATTGGTGTCCGCAATAAGACAGAACAGCTGGCCCTCCTGCTCAGCAGGTGCCTGGGCCCCCTCTTTAGAACTGATGGGGCCTGGGCCTTGTACAGGAGGGCTGGCTGTACTGCGTTATCAGCGGCCCTGCATACAACTTCAACTTAAGAACAAACCTACAGAAACCTATCTTGTTTGTAACTCGAGAACTGCCTGTAGTTTGTACCTTTCTGTGTTGCAACATGTCAGCACTTTCTACTTTCCAGCCTAGGCTGAGCCTTGCTGCCTCCTAGGATGGTTACACCACAGACATCCCAGAGGGCATTGTGTTACAAAGGATGCACACACGCGTCAAGATTCAGCACATGAACAGACTCAAGCTGTGTGTCTATGCAGGCCTGTCATTTTCTGAGTATCAGCACAAATGCCATGGGTCACTATAGTGCACATAAAGTAGAAACTGGAGCATTCGTGCAAAATGTGTGCTCCTATGGGCTGCCAGTCTATGTCAGGTCCCAAATACCTAGCAGAGCCCTGCATGTGCTGGATTTTGGAAGGTGGCAGGAGGGGATTAATCTGGTGGTGAAGATCCTTGTTAAGCATGTGCATTGCCTTAAGCCTAGTACACACTGGCTAAATGTTGGGCGGCATCGGCCGGCTCAATAGAAACCGTCCGACATTCGGCCCATGTGTACTGCAGCTACTGGGCAAATCTTGCTGGACATCATATCATGCCCTGTCAGGATAACTGAACCACTTCCCAGCCGTCATTCTGTTTGGGTCAGCAGGAAGTGTTTAAACAGGGTCTGCCAGACCCAAGATGGCTGCCAGAGTCACATGGCAGTATTAAATTGGATAGTTTCCCCAGTGATCCAGGAACCATAGAGAAGCCATGTTCCTCTTAACTTCCCCTCCAACAGCAATGCCGCTGTAGACAAGCACCACCTACAGTGGAGGAAGTAGACCGCACCTGCCTACACATGCCCCTAGGCAGGACCATGTTTGCCTGCACAGGAATGAACAGGTATTATGTGCATCCCCGTTCCATAAGTCCCACTGCTATCTTTTGGGAAGCAGCATCTACAGGGACACTCCCCAACCAGCCAGGTCACTTTCTGCCCTTTAATCAGATGCTGTCGGCACTACAAGACCTGCTCTGTTTCACATTTCCACTGTGAGTGCTCCCGGTCTGGTTCCTTCCCACTGGGTTTGCTGTAACTGCTGAACTTTTACATCTATATAAGTCCTGTTCTTTGCATCTGGACTTTGAGTGTTTACTACTGCTGCACCACCCTGCCCGGTTAGTGAGTTGAGCTATGGATTTGTTTTTGTCTTACCACCCTACACACGGATTAAACCACCCCACATGAATGAGGCCTTCAATTGACCATACACCAGTAGAATTACATTAGAAAGTGTTCATTTTGGGGGCATTTGTTTGATTTGCTAATGGACAGTGGTGGTCAAATTGATGTTGGTTTTCGACCATAGTGAACTAGAGAATTCAAAGGATCAGGATGGAAATTTTTTCTTGAACAAACACATAACTGTGAATGTGGCTTTCTATGAAAGTATAAAAAAAAAAAAAAACAGTTCTGGACCGTCCACCGTATATATAAATCATTGCATTGACGTTATATACCGTGGTTATGGCAGCAGCTAGCTGAGTATTTTTTTTTTAAACAGTGGGCGATCCTCTTTCACATAAAAGTGGTCCCGGCGGCGGATTCACCACGGGATCACATTTATGGGCAGCGGAATAAGTGCATCCCTCCCCTCCTGCAGCTTCCCAGTCATTTCCCCAGCTTACCTGAGTCGTCGGTAGCCCCGGAAATGTGGAGCGATGGGCAGGAAGTCGAGTGATTGCAAGATGGCTCCTACTCGACTCTACGCCCTTGGAGGACCGGCGAGACGTCTGGTGTCACTTCAACCTAACCGCCTTGAAGGGACAATTTTTTTATTTTTTTTTAGTATGCGTAAAATTGCATTTTGCTTTTGTTTTTTTGCTTTTAAGTGTAAATGTGAGATCTGAGGTCTTTTTGACCCCAGATCACGCAATAAAGAGGACCCGTCATGCTTATTTATTTTACAATTGATGTTTACATTCCTTGCAAATGGAATAAAAGTAATCAAATTTTTTTTTAAAGGGACATTGTAAAAAAAAAAAAAAAAAAGTAAAATAAATAAGAATTTTTTTGTTCCTCCGAGCTCATACGCAGAAGTAAACGCATACGTAAGTCGCACCCACTTATGTAAACGGTGTTCAAACCACACATGTGAGGTATCGCCATGATCATTAGAGCAAAAGCAATAATTCTAGCACTAGACCTTCTCTATAACTCTAAACAGGTAACCTGTAAAAAAAAATTTAATGTCGCCTATGGAGCTTTTTAAATACCGTAGTTTGTCGCCATTCCTCGAGCATTCTCAATTTGTAAGCATGACACGTTAGGTATCTATTTCCTCAGCCAAACATAATTTTTCACATTTTACAAAAAAATTAGGCTAACTTTCCTGTTTTGATTTTTTTTTTACATTTATGAATGTGTATTTTAAATGCAGTGTGACATAAAATATTGCAACGGCCATAATTTTATTCTCTAGTGTCTCTGCTAAAAGTATATATAATGTTTGAGGGTTCTAATAATTTTTAGGGTTGCACCGATACTAGTATTGGTATCGGTGCCGATACCGAGGATTTGCACAAGTATCGGTACTCTTGCAAATGCACCGATACCCGAAACTGATACTTTCAGGCTCAGTTCTTTGAGCTGTCAGTGGGGAGGAACAAATGTTCCTCTGTTTAACCCCTTATTAACCCTTAATTTACTCTAATCAGCCTTAATTAACTCCCTATTCTCCTCCATTTAATTAGTATTTTCCTGCTTGTTTTTTTTTTACATCTATTTGAAAAACAATTAAAACTTTTTTGTGTGTTTGTTTTGTTAGTGATTATTTTCACACATATATATTAACATATATTTACACATTTCACATTTAAAAAGCGCAAACATTAAAAAACAAAATCAATTTATTTCATTTGTAAATGACTTTTCAATGATTTGTACCATTGCTGACAGCTGAAGTGTAAACAAAACAGTTGTGGTAGGTATCGGTAATTGGTCTCGCCCGTTACAAAAAAAAAAGTATCGGTACTCGTTGTAAAAAATATGGTATTGGTGCATCCCTAGTAATTTTCGAGAAAAAAATACTAATTTAAACTTGTAAGCAACAAGTCATGTCAGACAAAGGCCTGGTCCTTACAGTGGAAATTCAGTAATTTTTTCAGCTTTCCGTCTATTAAATCTTCTGCCCTTGTTGTTTTAACTTTGGATAGTAAAAAATAAAAATTCTGCCAGTAAAATGAGAACTGCAGAGCTGGAGGTGTGCCTCTGTGTGTCTGTGTAAATCCAGGAAGTGAACAGGCAGCAGCTTCAGCTGCCCACAGTTAAAATGGCTGCAGCCAAACTGAGTGGCGGGAGATTTCTGCAGCATATTTAAAAAGTACAGAATAACAGTATATATAAAATAATATGCAAAGTGGTTGGTGGGAAGCTTCAGAATGGCAAAGATGTTTTTACTACAAACTATGTGAGCAGACTGCAGTTCCTCTTTAACTGCTTGCCGCCCTCATATGACCGTGTCCCAGAACGGGTGCGCCCGCGCTATGTTGCTAGGACACGCCACAACCCCGATCTCTGTAAAGAGCCAAGTCCGCGGCTCTTTAACCATGTGATCGGCTGTGTCCAATGACAGCCAGTCACATGTAAACAAAGAAGTGCCAGTGATTGGCTCTCCTCGCCTCACACTGACAGAGTGTGAGGAGAGGAGAGCCGTTCAGCAGAATCTCCTCACAAGGGACATCTAGGAATGTAATCAAGGCACTTATCATAAGTGCCCTGATTAGAATAGTGCAACACAATGTCACCAATCAGTGTCCACCACTGCCACAAGTGCCACTAATCAGTGCCCATTAGCAATTCCAGTGAGTGTTGGCAATCAGTGCTGCCCACCAATGCCCATCACTGCTTTCACTCAAAGCCCATCAGTAATGCTCATCAGTGTCACCCATCAGTGCCACACATCATTGCCCATCAGTGCCAATCAATACCGCCTATCCATGCTGCCTATCAGTGCCCACCATTTCTGCCTATCAGTGCCCACCAGTGCCACCTATTAGTGTCCATCAGTGCCACCTAACAGTTCCCATCAGTGCTGCCTATCAGTGCTCATCAGTGTCACATATCAGTGCCCATAAGTGCGGCATTTTAGTGCATCTTCATCAGTGTCACCTAATGAGTGCCCAGAAATACCGCCTCATCAGTGACCATAAATGCCACTTCATCAATGCCCACCAGTTCAGCCTATCAGTGCCCATCAGTGCCGCCTCATCAGCGCACATTAGTGAAGGCGAAAAATTACTTTTCAAAACTTCAAAATTTACTGACAGAAAAAAAGTAAAAAAAATTTTTTTTTTCAAAATTTTTGGTCTTTTTTTTGTAAAAAATTAAAAAACAAAGCAGTGATTAAATGTCCCCAAAAGAAAGCTCTATTTGTGTGAAGAAAATGATAAAAAAAAATAGTTTGAGTACAGTGTTGTATGATCGCGCAATTGTCATTCAAAATGTGGCAGCACTGAAAACTGAAAAGGGCCTGGGCAGGAAGGGGGTATAAGTGCCAGGTAGGCAGGGCATTTTTTCAGCGGGAACGCAGGGGAACTCAGTTCTGGCACCTCCAGCACTGAATGTATGTAATGGCAAGGAGTGCTGGGTTGTGCTACAGTGTCTATTGATGCTGGCTGCTGGTGGATCTATTGTTGCTGGAAGGGTTGATTGCTGCTGGGGAGGTCCTTTGTTGCTGGTGGGAGATCTATTGTTGCTGGGGTGGGTCTTATGTTGCTGTGGGGTCAGTTGTCGCTGGGAGGGATCTACTGTTGAGGGAGCAGTCTATTATAGCTGGCTACTAGAGGGTCTATTGTTGCTAGGGGTATTTTGTTGTAGGTGGTCCATTGTTACGGGGGGGGGGGGGGGGTCTATTGTTGTTGGCTGTGGGGAGTCTATTTTACTACTTGTCTATTGTTTATTTCTTGTTATAACAAATTCCATACAAATTAATTAGTACCACAAATGTTACTTGGTTCTGTATTCTTTAAAAGGAGCAGTGCTGGGAGGTGGGTAGGGGGTGAAACCAAGGACTGGAGCTCAGAGGTAGGTAGGGGCAAAGACAATGGGTAACTCCCAAAAGGGGGAGTTCCTGCACCTATTCTCTGAGAAAAAAAGCCCCGCTGGTAGGCAAGTGGTTAAAGCGGGATTCCATTGACCGATCCGATTTTTTTTTCCTGGGTCATTGAACTACTTTAGTAATGCACAGAGAGTACTCACTTGCTGTGTTAAATCTTTCCCCTGCTTTCCGATTTTGTCAGCAATATGATGTTATATAAATGTGTCCTGGCGGTTTTCATTTTGCTTGTGGGCATTTGAAGCCCACAATCATTTATTTCCAGGAGTGAATGCTGTGCTCCCAGGATTCCCTGCTCGATCCTGCGCATGCTCATTGTATAACAGGGAGCAGCGCTGTAAAATTCCGGGTTGCCATCACAACGGCCGGCGTCGTCGGAAGTTCCCGCCACGTTGTGATGGCAACCAAACATATACAAACGAGCTCTCACGAGATTTCGGCCGGACAATGATCCGCACAGAATCTTGGGAAGACTCAGAAGAAGCTCCCAGGGTACTTCGCGGAGCAGGGGAAAGGCGAAAAACACGCCTACTCCCACGGGAGGAGGGACCGGAAGTACACCTAATAATTAAAATAAAAAGGTAATTACGGCGAGATTAATTTTTTAAAGGGGCATTTGAGCATCAATGAAAGTAAATGAATGGGCTCAGATTGACTGAAATATTTGGGTACAATACCGCTTTAACGGATTAATACATCAGGGGTTCCATTCAAATAGCAGGTCTGGATGAAGTTGTAAGGGATTTTGAATCGAATCAGTTGACTCCATGATGGCAAGAAAAAATATTCTTCTGAGCCATTTTATTTTATTTTTTTAATGATTGAAGAAAAATCTAATCATGTATGGCCTGCTTAAGAGTATATCAACCTCTATGTTACTTTGAAATGAGCCTAGCACCGGGGTTTTTCTGCACTGCACCAACTACAATGGACTTATATCTCTCCTGCAGCTGTTTAGTCTTCCAATCCTCCAAATGCCATCTTACATCTATGAGCACCTTTGAACATTCTCCTCCAGATTTACTGTCCTTTTGTCTCCAGCTCTAAAGCTCTCACGGTGGTCACGTACTACACAAACCTTCAAGAGCCAGAAACCCGATCCAGACACCAGACAAGTTTTCTCTTCTATCTCTACATATCCTCAGCAGAAAAGTAAAAAAAAAAAAAAAAAAAACCTAAGAACTAAAGGATTATTGAGGGGCCTGACATTAATTTTAGCAGCAGAAAGGGTCAAAGAGGTTCAAAGAAATACTAGAGGATTTTTTTTTTTTTAATCTTGATCTTCTAGCTTCAATAGGACAAAAATGAAGTTGACTCGAAGAAAATGCTAACAAGCCAGGGTAGTTTATATTAGCATATCTATGGCAGCTAAAAAAGCTGGGAACAAAGAGCAACCTTTATTGTTCAAGTATCCCAAAACAGAGCTTTTGTATCTGCCGAGCGAGTGCTCCTCCTGCACTGTATTGCTAATTTATTCTGTTTTTTTTTTTTTTTCTTTCTTCCAAAAATCTGGATTTTGTAGATTTATTTATTCCTTAGAAAGTCGCTGATTACATATCGTATTGATTTAGTCTTTTCCCAACATCCGCTTATTCCTAAATAAATATATAGAGCCTTGTAATAGATTATCTACCTGCAAATAAGCAAACAGAGTGTAACATATGATATATGTGTCTGCTGCATGGAACACATTAACCCACCAACGGATTTAATGATCTACATATGACCTCTGCTGCAAAGTAACCATAAAATGCAATGGAAGTGCTCTGGCTCCAATATGAAAGTGCAACTTTGAGGCTTTACTTCTCCGTAACAAAGTGAATGTTTGTGTAGGATGGATGGTGGGGGGATGGTGGTGCCATGCTGAAAGCCTGTGTTTATGTATGTGAGTGTATGTGTGCGCTCGCACACATCCTTGTTTCCTGTTGAGGCCTTTACTTTAAATTCTCTTTGTTGTCGGCCTTCTTGCAATGAATGCAGGTTTCAAAACAAATACGCGTTTTCTTCTTGGCCAGAATGTATAACCTGAAGATAGAATGCAAATAACCAATCACAAGGCAAGAGCATGGCTTTGGTCATAGGAGCCCGGAGTGCGTATTCCTAAGCTAAAGAGAATGAGTATTGCACATCAAAAGTAGCTGAAATAAAAACTACTTTAAAGCTGAACTCCAGGTATTTATTTTATTGCATAGTGACATTGTTGCAGCTTAAACCAATGTAAGCATTGCTCCACAGCATCCGCTTTGATTCAGATCAAATTTTAAACGTTTGAATATCATTGAGGCCGGGTTCAAACTGTGTGCAGATGTGGCTCACAGCAGGGGTTCGTTGCTCCCCTGTTTTCCGTTTCAGGGACAAATTAGGCCCAAATTTTTGCCTGAATTTGGAACTGAAACTCAGCCAAAGATGCACAGGATCCTTGTGCAATCTGCTCCACAGCCGCCCCGGATATGCGTGAACCAGCTCCATTGAGAGGCCGTCACACTCTCCTGTCATGCGAATTGGATTCAGGGAAATCCACATCCAATTCACATCAGTGTGAGCCCAGCCTGAAAGTTTGAGGCGCTTCGAATTTTGGGAATATTGATGAGATCAGATGAAAAATGTAAGGAGAACAAAATGAGATATGCACATGTATGAAATGTCATGGGCATATTATGGTTCATATTTAAGTTGTATTCCAGGTATGGTTTTTATTGCATAGTTACATTGGTCTAGCTTGGAGCAATAAAAGTATACAATACATATGCCATACCTGTGGAACCACCTTGAAATCAGAGTAAATAGTGAATAAAGAAGCCCATAGATCACACAATTTTCTTTGCACGGCTGGAAGGAAGGAAAATCGCTTGACTCCTCCATCAACACATGCCTCACACAGCACTATTGGGTTCTGGTGGCGGGGGGGGGGGGGCATGGGAGGCTTACCGACTGGCATAAAACAATGATTAATGCTAGTGGCTTGAGCTCCCGACAGCAATCGAATATAAAAAATCCAACAGCATGGTTGTACCCAAGTTGATGGATAGGTTGGCTTTACTGTAGTAGTAGCAGGTCCAACTGTGATCACCATGATCTTCCAGGTCCTGTGCCAAGCGGTTGGCTTTCTACATAGTGTATAAAGAGGAATTTTTGCTTGGCACAGCTGCCATTCATAGAACGCATTGTATTTTTTTTCAGTGTGTATATGGTGTACACCAATTGGGCCAGATGGAGATTGTGATGTTGCTGTCCTACCCCTCAACTTTGTTCAATCACAACTTGTATTCATTGGGGAAAAAAAGACATTCTGTGAATGACAGCCATGCCTAACGACAGACCCCATGTGTTGAGGCAAAGTATGACGGCAGCCACAGGAACTGGAAGACCACAGCAATCACTGTAGTGGTGCCAACTACTACAGTGATTCTCTGCTTTCACAGGTATGGACTATGTATGCTTACATTGGTCTAAGCTGCAGCCATATCACTATGCAATAAAAGCAATACCTGGAGTTCAGCTTTGTAGAGTTTCAAGATAAACCTCACTGATCTTAAAAATACTACCTCCCCCCTCCTAACACCTATGCTGATTAGCCGATGTAAGAAACCTGTACATATTTACCTATTTTCAGGCCACTCTGGTCCTGTCACGTGATTTGGCTGCCCTGTGTCAGCCAGAAAAAAATTTTTGAGAAGGTTTCAGTCATTCCCTACTCTATCTAAAGTCCAAAAAGGTTTTTGGATGGCATGTGGAAGAGTTATGTCACGTACACACAACCGGACTTTTCGACGGACTAGGTACAACTTTCGGCGGAGTTCCGACTGACTTTCCGAAATGAACGGACTTGGCCACACACAATCACACCAAAGTAAGACGGATCCGGACATGATGAAGTACGACCAGACTAAAATAAAGAAGTTCATAGCCAGTAGCCAATATCTGCCCTAGCGTTGGTTTCTGTCTGTTGGACTAGCATACACATGAATGGATTTCTCGATAGGAACTGGGTCCTGCGGATTTCCAGCCGAAAAATTTGAAACATGTTTTATTTCTAAAGTCCATCAGATTTTTGGACAGCAATGGTCCGATGGAGCTCACACACGATCGAATAGTCCAACGGATTAGTTCCGTCGGACCTTTACTGTTGAAAAGTCCGGTCATGTGTACGCGGCATAACAACCTCTGCTGGCTCTGTTTTGCTGTTTCTGTCCTACCAGGTAGGTAAATGTTCTCTATTTGTTCTGATGACCATTGTCACTGATACCATAAATGAAATCCAATATTTTACAGTCATCGTCAGAACAAAAGGCGACGGAAATCTTCAAATGGGACACCAGCTGTGGTGACAACTGTCTATTAGGGCAGACATGGGTGCAGGCCATTACAAGCACTAAAGCTCCCAATGCAGTCAGATGTTGTCATATTTATGTTTCCTGGAACCGGCATTGATTTTAGGTGTCCTAAAGTAAAATAAATGTTTTTAACCTGTGTCCATGTAATCTAGATATTAAGATTCCAAGGTATTTAAAGGAAACCTGTACTGAAGAAAATATGAATTCTGTCATTGCCGACTTGGTGCCTGGTTGTCTCTGGTACCAACACTTTCTCATTTACTGACCAGGAAAAAAGTTGAGTACAAAATCAGAATCAAATGTGAATTCATGATTTGCACACTTGTGCATAACACAACAGTCAAGTAACTCACATTTTCATAAGGTGGAGGTTTCATTTGAAATCCGTAAGATAAATTCTACCTTCTCCTAGAGGAGGTACAGATCTCTTTTCTGCACAATTCTCCATCACACATAACACATAAAAAAAAAGCTAAATTTCACTGGCTAACCCATGGTGGTCTTCACCATTATTTTTAGCTGATATCAAGAGCAAGTCACCTGCTATCTAACCAGTGAGAAAATGGCAGCCATACTGGGGGATTCCATGGACAGATTCCAACAAGTTTGGGGTCCTTGGATAAGCTACTATCTCCAGATTTTGAACACACTCTATTGACCATACAGCACCCACCCATTTTGGATACTCCAGGAATTTAAGAGGGCTCCCCTGCCTGGTGGTCCTTTTTTTCTTCTTTATACCTCATCCTATCCCTGACCCATCTTTTCTTTTTATACGTATCCATCTTTTATTCTTTTCTTTTTTAATGGCTCATACTCTTCTGTACATTTTGGTGCTCTTCAGGATAACAATGACTTGGATGTTGGGTTCTCCCAACAGAGTTGGAACATTGATGCATCATATGTATGGGTGGTCCAGTCATGTACTGAGTCCATGTGTGGTCATACAGACTGCATCCCCCGTCCTATATATACGATGAGGCCACCAAGTCTAGTTTTCATATTTCTGTATGTGTTCTGTTGTGGCCACAACGTAATTTTGGGTGGTAATGTATCTAGCCTGTTACTGTTACTTTGTTATTAGCCAGTCATTCTTGGTAACTTGTCATATTTAAATAAAATCTTTTTCAAACAGAACCAAAAAATGCACATTTAAAAAATGCATACAGCTTTCAAACGTGCATGTATTAGCCCTTGTACACACGGTCGGATATTCCGATGGACAATGTCCGATAGGACCGTGTTGTCGGATAATCCGGCCGTGTGTGGGCTCCATCGGACTGTTTCCGTCGGAGTATCCGACGGACCAAGTTTTCCAGCTGGGCTATAAAATTTTACGACAACATGATCCGATCGGACTTTGTCCGATTGTGTGTAGAGAATTCCGATCGGACAAAGTGCCACACATGCTAAGATCAAATTCCTAGACCAAAGCTATTGGCTACTAGCCTGAACGTAGTCCCACCGTAACGAAATTACATCATCACGTTCTAAACGATCTTCCGACAACTTTGTCCGACCGTGTGTATGCAACAGTTTCGGACAAAATCCATCGGACAAAATCCGTCTGACAAAATCCAACGGATTTGGTTGTCAGAATGTCCGCCCGTGTGTACAAGGGCTTACTGTATGTCAAAAAGCTTTGTTTCCACACATGCCTATATGTGACAAGGACCTTATCCACAATTAGCTATACGTGTAGGTCTACAGGATGCCAGAACATTGGATCTCTATGTATATTTACAAAATTATACCTACAGCTACGTGTTTAATTTGGGTAGTGTTAGTCTGCAATTGTGTATATTGTAATATATTTTTAGCATAGTTGCAGTAGAGAAAATGTGGTTGAGTCAGAGATTTAAATGCCTTTAATATAAAGAGACAATTGCTTATACACAAAGTTTGTGATGATGACTGTGTGTATTAGAATAGTTGATTGCAGCCACAGGGTGTTTGCATTTCCTGTTTTTTTTTCCAATGGATAAACAGCAGCAACACAAATTACATATGAAATAAGGATTACTAATCACCTTCTGGCCATCCCATCTTTGGTGGGAAGGCTCCTCTTTTAAATATAAATAGGCGTATCACAATGGCAGCTCTACAAATGTCTGTTTAGCTACTCCTCATTGTATATAAGTTAGTATTCACCGACTGTGGCTTTTAATGTATGACTTTAGTTGAGTTTTATGAAGACATACATAAAAAAATTCTATGGGTTTATATTATGCATTTGCTGAACTGAAATAAATGGTAATTTAATAAGTCAACGTGTCCCTGTTCAGACACTTAAAAACTTCTGAAATGTTGACAATTTATTTCAGTTGACTGAAAGGAAAATCCAATGAGGAAGCTAGTGGTGTGATAATAGAGCCTGGTTAATATGTAAACTACATAGTATAAAATGGAAGAATGGGCATGAATTCAGACAAAAACACTATGAGGGATCATTCTCTGAAAATGCACAGGGAACGCTATAAGATAAAGTATGAAAGAGGCTTCAAAGCCAAAGAAACAAAACAGAGAACACTGGATTTCCTTTATCCAGTAATGTTCACATCTGGGGTTACAGCTATCGTGAAACAGAGGCAATGTATTGCTTTTCTGCTGTAAGATATAGCTCTCTTTACTTAGATTAAGCTTAAAGGGGTTGTAAAGGTAAATGTTTTTTCACCTTAATGCATTCTATGCATTACGGTGAAAAAACATCTCACACTGCCGGCGCCCCCCGTTCCCCCCGTTTTACTTACCTGACCCCTCGAAAATCCCGCGCTCGCCCCCGCCGTCCTCTTCGCCGCTCAGCCTGGCCGCTGATTGGCTGGAGTGGATGGATTGAAAGCAGCGCAGCCATTGGCTCGCGCTGCTGTCAATCACATCCAATGACGCAGCACGCCGGGGGGCGGGGCCTTGTGATACAGCGAGCGGCTATAGCCGCCGGCTGTATCACGGGAGCGCGCCCGCAGTGCTTCTCACCAATGCGAGGGAGCTCGCATTAACGTGAGAAGCACCTGTGGGAGGAAGCAGAGACAGCCGCCGAGGGACCCCAGAAGAGCAGGTTCGGGGCCACTCTGTGCAAAATGAGCTGCACAGTGGAGGTAAGTATGACATGTTTGTTATTTTAAAAAAATAAAAATTTTTACTTTACAACCCCTTTAATGCAGCTTAATTCGGTTCAGAAACAAGTACTTACTTTAGGCGCGTAGAGTGATTTATTAACCAAATGTATAGGCAATATAGAATTTGAATATTGTGCTTTAAAGTTATATAGGGATGTATGCAGTCAGCGCTGGATTACCTACAGGCATACCCCACTTTTAAGTACACAATGGGGTTTATTTACTAAAGCTAGAAAGTGCAAAATCAGGCTCTCTTCTGCATAGAAGCCAATGAGCTTAAAAGTGGGGTATGCCTGTACAAAGCTTTTCAAGCAGAAGTCTAGGGCCCCATATCAGGTATACAGTCAGGGCTGGATTGCCTGCAAAACTTTACAGGCAAGCATCTAGGGCCCCATATGTGAATATATGCAGTCAGGGCTGGACTACCTGTAAAGCTTTCCAGGTAAGAGTCTAGTGTCTCATATATAAGATTATATGCATTCAAAGCTGTACTACCTATTAAGATTTTCAGGCATAAGCCTTGGGCTCATATAAGAGCATTTGCAGTTTGAGCTGGATTGCCTATATATCTTTTCCAGACAATAGTCTAGGGCCCCATGTAGGAATACATGCAGTCAGGGTTGGATTACCTACAAAGCTTTCCAAGCAGAATTGTAGGTAGGGTTGCCACCTCATCCCTTTAAAATCAAACACATATGAATTATACAGGTTCTGTGGCTTATTAAGGTGGTAATTAAAGCGGAGGTCCAGCCATTTTTTTTTTTTAAGTCAGCAACTACAAACACTGTAGCTGCTGACTTTTAATAAGGGTACTTACCTGTCCAGTGAGCCCACAATGTCGGCAACCAGAGGCCGATCCGTTCAGCGGATCGGGTGCCGGCACCGCCATTCTAACGAAATGAAGCCTTGCGGCTTCACTGCCCATTTCCTACTGCGCATGCGCAAGTTGCGTGGCGCTTTGCGAATGGACGCCTCTCTACTGGGACGCACACCTTTCCCAGAAGTCATTGCGCCCGTCTCCCAGGAGAAAACGCGAGGGAGGACAGGAATTGTGGAGTAGGAAGTGGCAGATTTTTTTTTCAAATGTTTTTTAATGTATTTTAAGGAGCATGTTTATGTTTTTTTTTTTTTTTTTACTTTTTTTTTTAAGCTTTAAACTCACTTGGTGCCTTATCTGCATTAAATTAGCCTCAGAACCTGTGTAATTTATATGTGTTTGGGTTTAAAGGGAAGAGGTAGCAACTCTAACTGTAGGTCCCCCATATCAGATATGCAGTCAGGACTGGATTACCTGCAAAGCTTTCCAGCAAGGGTCTAGAGCCCCATATAGGAATACTTGCATTCAAAACTGGATTACCCATTAGGATTTACAGTCATGAGTTTTGGGCCCGCACGCAGCTAGGGCTGGATTACCCATAAATCTTTTCCAGACAATAATCTAGGGCCATATGTAGGAGTGTAAGGAGTCAGAGCTGGATTATCTACAAAGAGTTTTGAGCATAAACCTAGGGCCCCATATCAGATGTGCAGTCATGGCTGGGCTACCTGTAAAGCTTTCCAGGCAAGAGTCTAGGGCCCCATATAGGAATATATGCATTCAAATCTGCACTATTCATTAACATTTACAGGGATGGGTCTTGGGCCCATATAGGAGTATACACAGTTAGGACTGGCTTACTCATAAATCTTTTCCATATAATAGTCTAGGGCACCATGTAGAAATATATGCAGTCAGGGCTAGATACCTTCAAAGATTTCCAGACAGGAACCTAGGGCATATATATATATATATATATATATATATATAGGCATATATGAAGTCATCATTGTATACCCGCAAAGCTTTCTAAGACAGCCCCTAAAACACAAGGGGGAAGCATCTGGATAGATTCTTGCTAGTCTGGTGGGAACATAGTACCATGTAGTGAGTATCTTGACATTTACCTCAATTAGTCTGATATTCATAATACCTTTGTAGGAGCGTCAGAAGGAGAAAAAACATTTTTCAGGTTCCAGCTGGAGTTCCAGTTCAGACTCCCAAGCCTGAGCCTAAATGGGTGTGTTTTATTTTTGCGCCAATGAGGCGTATATAGTCAAAATGCCACCTCTCTGATCTATGAGGTTGGAGCACCGTTGTTCATATACCGGGGGTTTGGGAGGATCGGGTTTATCCATCCATAAGGTGTGTAAAAAATGCTTAATTTGGGAAAATATGACCTTCTCACCTTTAGGCATCTCCAGTTTGCTGGAACAATACCCCAGTGTGATAGGGCCTGAGGTGAAGAAGTGACCTATTCTAAATAATCCCTTGTTTAACCACCATTTAATGGCTAGAATGTTCAAAGTACAGGTTGTGCTGAAGTGCTGAAAGCGCTGAAAGTGCAGGTTGTGAAATAGATGGGCGAGGGATTTTATGGTAGAGATCAGGGTGGCCTGTTTTTGAAGTACATCACAAAGCGTCAGAGAATGAGAAAGGGTAGGAGCCAAGATGGGGGGGGGTCTCTATTTTGGGGGGCTCCCAAGAAAGGGCTGCCTCTCTATTGCTATTCAGTCCGGTCTGGTTCCCTTCGAGTAGACTGTGGAGATCTGGGACAGTTGTGTCGCTTGATAATACCACCATAAGTTTGGGAGTCCTAGCCCATCCTGAGTTTTAAGCCAGAATAGAATGTCTTTTGAGCAACGGTGTCCCTTCTTCCCCCAGACAAAACTGAACATTTTAGATTGGAATTTAGAATAAAAAATCTGAGATAACTGTGGTTATCTGACTGGCATATTATAGTTTATAATAGGTTTCTAGAATATTGTTGTATGATTAGTAGTAATGAGTGAATCCTTGGAATCTAAGTATCCCCATCTTACCTCTTTTGCTCTCTGACCCTAGTTCCAGGAAGAGAGATCCCAGATTCTCATCTCATCTGTCAAATGTCACTCCATAATGCTGTGTGATGCCAGGTGTTCTGCAGATTCTGTGAAGAATCACAAATGTTTAAATATCCACAATCCATGAACATGTTTTCTCATGAATATGTTATGGTGGAAAATATAACAATACTGTAGCATGAGGATACCAGCATATATTTAGTCTATTAGTACTATCCATGTGTTTAAAGGGCATTTTCCTGCTTTGAATAAAAACACGCATAAATGTTGCCTTATATACAGTATATTCATAAGCAGAATGGATTTTTGTAGACTCAATGAACAAACAAATATGTGGGTCCAGGGGCCAGTTCCTATACAATCCCTATAGTTGGGCAGTACCCTCACAGACAGTGGCGGCTGGTGCTCAATATTTGGGGGGGGGGGGGTGGCAAACAAACCTGTCCCCCTAACTCGCACATAACACCATTGAACGTGGGTGTTAGTGGATGGAAGCCTGGATGGATCCCCAAAGCTAA
This sequence comes from Lithobates pipiens, assembly GCF_037356315.1. Taxonomy (NCBI): domain Eukaryota; kingdom Metazoa; phylum Chordata; class Amphibia; order Anura; family Ranidae; genus Lithobates; species Lithobates pipiens. The sequence continues at coordinate 57,007,104 of NW_027507903.1, read as the reverse complement.
ATGAAGGTATCAGTGGACCATGGTGAGTGATGACTGGGTTAGGGCGCTTGTATAGCTATCGGTAAGGTTTTCTCCATGCAGGCAGGATGAATCAACATTCTTTGCCATCTTGTACATAAGGGGAGTCTGCAGGCAGGTCAGTTGTCTGTAAGTTCAATGAATATAAACCGTGCTGTATAGAAACAAGTAGAGATGGCCTTGCGGTTCACCCAGCAGTCGGTTTGTGGCGAACTTTGCGATTCGCCAAACCGGCTGACTTCTGGCGCTGTTCGTGGTGGCCATATTTGTTTACATTGTGAAGAACTTTGACCCATGACACATCCATCATGGGGTACAGAACAGCCAATTGAGACATTTCAGCACATGGACATACCCCCTACCTTATAAATAGACCTGATCTGGCAGTCATTTTACATTCTGTCTTTTGTCAGTGTAGGGAAAGGACGCTGTGTGGAGCAGGGACAGTCAGTCTAATCACTAGCTAGCTAATTAGCTATTACTATTAGGTCCACAAAAGTCCTTTCAAGGACTGGTATAGGTGTACAGTATATAGGGTTGTAATACACTTATAATATACTTTCTTTCAAATATAGAAAGTATATTATGGTGCACTGCTGTGCTGCTGAGTGCTGACCGATTCTGCAGCTGTCTTTTATCAGTGTAGGGACTGAGGGACAGTTTGGTATTTGGAGCAGGGACAGTCTGCAAATCACCAGCTACTAGGTCCACAAAGATCCTTTTAAGGACTGGTATAGGTGTACAGTTTATAGGGTTGTACATGTATAATATACTTTCTTGATTGATACTGCTAGTGGCCATAGTTACCAGCGATAATTACATGTAAAAAATCCTACAGGCTGTACCCAAGTCGATTGATGGATTAACTTGGGTAAAACCAAATTGCCCACAGATGGATCGAATCTCAGCTGGTTCCTACTGAACCAGCTATGATTTGATCCACCTATGGCTGGCTTTAGGGATCATTTACACTTGCAGCAAGGACTGCTGTTTGTCTGAAAAGCAATCCATGCTCAAATTGCTTTACAAAGGGGTTTGACAGGTGTTGAGGATGCGATATGTCACCTCTTCACCACCTATATGGCGCATGGGGCTTTTGCAGAGTGGCCACGTTGACTTGAATGGGTTGCATTTGGTGGGCAGTAGGGGTATAATTCCTACCTACTTTGCTTTGCAGGGATGGCATGTGTACAGCCCTGCCGCTGCCTTTGCAGCTTCAGGGGGAGTGGTAAAAATGCTGCTTAGCTGCAAGTTTTTACCGCCCTTAGTTTTCAAAAGCAATAAAGTGTAGAGCTAGTGTTTGGCTTTCTAATTACACAGCTGGGCATGTCCTGCCCAACAGAAGCACCCCATATTGAAAGTTATCTTATACAAATAACACAATTTATACAAAACATCAGTTCATAAACTTCTACATTTTAACAAAAATGTAATTTACCAAAAATGACAAACCTTTCCCTTTAAAAAAAGGGTTGCTGGTCATGCATTGTCGAACAGGGACACAAGCAACCGTAAAAAGCTGATGGAATACTACAAAGTACTACATGGGACAAAGTACATGCAGGATTTTGCCCCATGTTCCTACATGCTTTATAATTGTGGCACCCTCTACCTTAGGTAGGTGCTAGAGTAGTGGGTTTGTTTTTGTACTGTCAGCGCAGGTACATTTAAGCAGGCCTATGCTGTGAGCTAGGCCTGTTTGTTTTGAGCTGGGGGCAGGGGAATGGTTTAGTGTAGCAGCAGGTGACTGACATGTGCTTCAGCTTTTGGGCGCCTCCTCTGGTTTTCAGAAGGTTCTGGAAACGAGACAGGGCAGAGAGCTGGAGTGGCATGGAGTATATGTGGGAGCCCTGACCAATCCCCAACTAGGATTGGCAGGGGGCAGGCCTCCTATATATACCCATGGACAGCCTGTTGTGGGAGGAGTTGTCAGGAGGAAAAACTGAATGATGGAGTGTTAGACTGTCGTGGTCTGAGGGATCACCCTTTCTGGGGGGAGGGGGTGAACTCAGGCCTGGAGCTCGGGAGCTGGGAGGGAGCCTCTCTATACACGGTCACGGTCACAGGTGTCCTGGAACAGTGTCAGGGCTGGGCTCAGCCCTTCCTTCTCTGAGATGGCCACTCAGCTGTCAGCTAATTGCCAGCTCCTATCTCTCCACAGTGACTCACCTGTTGATGATCCTGCTCGTCAGTCCTGCCTACTTAAGCCATCCAGTCCAGATGATATCTGCCTTTGCCTTGGTCACATCTCTAAAGAGGCTCTCCTGTGTTCCTGTTAAAGACTTGCTTGGCTAACATTACTTCTAGCTCCCTGACGTTTTGGCTTGTCTGACTATCCGTTCTGGTTCTTGAACTCTGGCTATGTTTTGACTACATTTACACTGTTTACCTTTTTTTATTATTAGTAAACAAGTGTGATTTAACTGTACTTCTGTCTCCGTCTGATTCATAGTTTCTGACAAACAGGAGAAGGAAAGAGGACAGTTGGGAGCACTGCCTGGCAAGTCATTCAGAAGGGATCCATGCTGGGATCGGTGAGTGAGAAGTACAGTGTGAAGCTCTGGGAGAGACATGCCAGGAGTCGGATGTGGAGCCAGAGGGAGAGACTGTGGTGTTTTGGAGTCAAGTTGCCACGAGGGCTGGCAGGATTTGCATCAGACGTGCTGGGATCAGTAGTCCACCAAGTGTCAGTTAGGACATTTATTCTTCTCTACTAAAACGGTTGCTATCTCAAAGGGGTCTGCAGACTCCTGACTGTGATGGGCTGTTAGGAAAACGTTAGGACTTACTCAGAGTGAGGCCTAGCCATGTGCTAATGGAGACAGGAACTTAGATTTGGACAGTGAAATGAAGCAAGTGATCTCAAGTAGTGTGCTGGAGGAGATGTACAGAGGAAGAGACTGTCAGATCTAAACTCAACTAACACTGATTTAATTAAGAAGTATTCATTACCTGGGCAATGAATAATGCTGCCCTCAGTCCAAAGAATCTATCCTCACAGTGTATGTAGGGAAATGGCTCTTGGGAGGTACAGTTCTGGGGGTGTGCCTATTTCAACCCGATAATGACGTCACAGGGAGTAATACAATGATGATGTCACAGGGAGTAATACAAATTATTTTTCTACAAGAACAAGGTAGAAAAAAAACGTGCTTGGGAATAATCTACAAGGGGAGAGCGGATTTGGGGTTAAATATGGATAATGTTTGGCCATACACTTTAAGTTTCATATAGTGCTCTGCCAGAAGGACACGTCTGTGTGCTGGTTTGTTAACTGGTTTAAATGGGACTGTAGACTGTCTTCCAATAAACGAGTTCTGTATAAGCAGTGAAGCAGAAAGAGAGGGCCGTGCACCTTCTTCATGCTCTGACAATCTAATCTAGAGAATGGTATTACAAAATAATATAATTTACTGCCTGTGCTGTTATTTTAACGGGTCAAGGGGCACGAAAGAGTATCTGTACCCAGTATGAACACTATATTGGTAAATATACCGACGCAGCAGTTCACAGGAAACTTACAACAAGAACATTGAGTGACCTGTGTTATTGATGCCGGTCAGAACGAAGTATTTATTTTTTACTTTATGAGTAAAGCTTTATGCAAGGGGAGTATTAAAATACTCTGGTCTCTGCTGGATCCTAAATTCAGTGTAAAAAAAAATACCCCTTTTGGCACATAATTATACTCTTTTATGTGCATTTACAAGCATATGGGATTTAGAAGCGTATGCACCTAAACATATTATATTGGCTATAACAGTGGTCTCAACTACGGTCTACAGGCTGAATGTGGCCTTTCACTTGTTTTTATCCAGTTTTTGTGGCAATATTCCTCTCACTGATACCACCAAGGGGGCACTATTCCTCCACTGACACCAATGATAGGGCACTATTCCTCCCACCGACAACAACGATTGGGCATGATTACTCTTATGCTGCGTACGGCTTTCGGCGTAGGGGTTCCCCTTTAAATCCATACCAGGCGACGGGGCTAGCAAGGTGTCAATCTCGCCGAAGGAGGCGGCGACATTGACTTCCTTCGCTAGTCCCGTTGTACCTCAAGTCACGTTCAAAATGAACAGACTTTACTCCGTGTGTGGGCAAGTCCGTTCATTTGGAAAGTCCGGCGGAACTCTGCCAAAAGTCCCACGGATTTTCCGCCGGACCTAGTCCGCCGGAAAAGTCCGTTCGTGTGTGGGCGTGTGTGGGCAGGTTCGCTCGTTCGGAAAGTCTGGTGGACCTCCGCTGGAAAGTCCGACGGTTACAGCTGAACCGGCTGAGATTCGAACCATCTATGGGTGGCTTAATAAAGGATATGCAGACTCCATGCAGATCGTTTTGTATTCGGGATTTGCAACTCGATGACCCCACTGCAATAAAAGGTAGAAGCGTTAGCCACATTAAAAAAAAATACTGATTTTATTGCCTCAGGAAACCTGTAGTTAGATTTTTTTTTTATTGTCAAACCAGTCCAATGCACAATAAAAAATGTTACTGTCCTATTGACGATAGATATTATAGTATATTGCTGTTACAATGTCACAGCTTTCACTGTATATCAAAGTGTGGACATTTTACACACAGGCGTGTATATACATGCAGACACATCTTCTCAATGCTCCTGAGATCTGGTGCAGGAATTGTGTTGGGATGCCCCAGATAAGCCTGTTTATTAAACAATGAACACCTTCTGAAATTCTTAACGGAGAGACACATGCAGGCAGATCATTAATTCATTCTTCCATTTAACTAGGCTTAAAAAAAAAAAAAAAAAAAAAAAACATGAAGGTTGTTCTATGGGGCTGGAAGGGGTCCCACCAGTGATGAGCGCATTAAGTACACCCATTAGATCCCCATTGCCCAACATCCGGGACTCTTCCATTAGCATCATGATGATGTTGTCTGTAGAGTATATATGAGTATAACTGATAAACGCAGGACATCACTAGAGCAAATAAACTCTATTGGCATGCTTGTCCATTATTCTCTTGTGCTATTATAAAGATACGATCACAGACACTGCCAGCTTACAGACACCATACAGGGACCAGTTTCACAGCATATTGGATTTTAATTAAATATTCAAAAAACAGTTGCGTCATTCTGTAATTTTTTTTTAGCAGTTGCCCTTTGGGAATAACTAACAACATGAAAATGCATCATATATAAGAAAGAAACCATTAGGGCTTATTTACACCAGCATATGTGTTATACCGCAGTGTGCACTGTGAAGGGTATAGTGCCAATACGTTGTAGATGAAGCATTGCATGATTAACTTTCAATATGTTTCTTTTAACTTTATCACAATTAAAATAAAAATCATCTGTATTCTTTACAGCGGGTTACGGTGGTGCTAGAAAAAAAAATTATCACATGTCCTAATTTTTTTCAGCACACACTGCAGTATTTTTTTTTCAAGCTCCACTCACCAGATGCAATAAAAACACACACAAAAAAAGTGGAAAAATATCAGCTGCAACCAACCTTCCTTGGCGCTTTTAACCACACCGTGCCAGGAGTGGTAAAACGCGTCAAGGAGAGTTGGTTTTGGGTTGGAGACACCACTGTATGCAGTCAATTCCCTGATTATTAAAAATACTGCAAGAAAAGTTAATTGGAGTACGGCTGTAATTTTTTCCTATTTTCAATGAAGTGTGGGACTATGGCCATCATCCATGTTGTCCGTGTGCAAGAAATGCGGATTTTGAGCAAAGCTATGGATCTTAGTTTGTTTCTGTACACAAAAAAATGCACAGAGTAGTAAAAGCTCCCCCAAACAGAAAGGATCCTAACCCCCCCCAGGGTTCAGGACTTGTAACAGGGATAGATCACTCTTGGTCCACCTGGTCAAAACTAGGTGGATCCCATTCTCCAGGGGGCCTGCTGAGGCAAGGTCCACCCAAATACTAAGTGGGGCTCACCTGAAGAGAGACCTTGTGAGCGAAGGTGAACCTGACCAAAAGGCTATTAACCCCTCCACCCAAGACTTTCAGGGCAAGTAGTATAACCAAACTAATGGACATAAAACAAACTACCTTGTCTATGTGTTGGTGGAGTGGGTAATGCTGTAGGGCTCTAGTGTGTGTAATGTACTTAGTGAAGGGCCAGGTGTATGTAATGTACAGAGTGTAAAGGTCATGAGCAGGTAAGACACAGCGTGCAGGGTTAGTTGTGTGCAATGCAGGGGTCTGAAGGATATACACCCAGCGCACAGCACCCTCTATGATGGCTTGGTATCAGCTGGGGCCCCAGCATTTTAGGAGGAGAGGATAAGCTGGGCCAACACTCACATACTTCATTTCTTCAGAGAGAGTAGAATAGGTGGTTCTCGTGTATTTTCCTTACATGCAAAAGCAGTGACGGCTGTTGTTTTTTTTGGGGGGGGGGGAGCTGCACTCCTGTCCACCCACCCACTCACTCACTGTCTGCTAGTCAGTCCGGCACTTAACCCATCTAGCAGTGGCGGCGGGCAGCTGCTTCTGTGTCCTCTCCTACATCATGGCGGCTTCTGCGGACACGTCTCCTCTCTCCTTCTCCTCTTAGGTGCTAGGCATCTAATAGGATTGCCTGTCCTTTCAGCCAATTGCGTGACAGGTCTGACAAACTGCTTCCTGAATGGCCGGGAGGAGGATCAGTGTGAGAATAGTGGTGAATATTTATTCGCTATTCTCACACAACTGGGTGGGCTAGGAGTGCAGTGCTCTGCGCCCTGAGCCCACCCTTTCTTGAAGCCTATTGGAGCCTCTGGCTCTAATCACATGCTTCAAAAAATAACACCCCCGACAGGAGGGAGGAAGTAGAGAGAAGACATTGCTGGAGCTGGCAGAAGAGGAGTCTGGTGGATCTATTTGATCATCCTCAAGACCTTTTTAATGCCTGACACACGGTGGAACATTCCGACCATAAAATCCGTGTGATTTTTTCCAACGGATTTTGTCCCAAACTGGTGTTTCATACACATGATCGGACAAAGTTTTCGGAAAATCCGATCGTTCGGAACGTGGTGATGTTTGTTGCGTACGACGGGACTATGTAGAGGTTAGTAGCCAATAGCTTTGGTCTCGTAATTTGTTCTGAGCATGCGTGGCACTTTGTCCGATCGGAATTTTCTACAAACGATCGGAAAAAGTCTGATTGGATTTTTTTGTTGGAAAATGTTAGATCCTGCTCTCAAATTTTTTCCGTCTGAATTTCCCACAGAAAAAGTCCGATAGAGCCCACACACGATCGGATTTTCCGACAATATAATATAATCCTTTTCCGTCTGAATTTTCGACTGTGTGTACAGGGCATAAGTGTGGAGAGCTGTCTAATGAATCCCAAAGTTTACCCTACAATACCAGATCATTAGATCACAGTGTGTTTGACCCCCAAACTGCAAAACTGAAGGTCCATTCATTTTGGTGAGTGGGGTCACAAGGGGGGGTGTATTTTGTATATATTCTTTCGTTTCTGAGCATGTGTAGTCTTGCTTTTAAGTTTTTTTTTTCGTTCAAAAAACCATACTAATTAAACGAAAATCGGACGTTGAGTTCACCTACGACAAAAAATTTATAGTCTGCACATCCAGCTTTTGTCTGACGAAAAACCGGGATCGGCTATCAAAAGCACCGTACTAACAATCCAAAAATCAGCAGATCGTTCATCGGACAAAATTTTTTCTTTCGAATTTTCATATTGCAACTACGGGCCTTAAAGCCCCATACACACTATTAGATTTTCTGCAGATTTATGTCTTCAGATTTACCAAAACCATGTAATATGAGGTCAAACCGTAAGAGTTTCAATATGTATGCAATCAGGCAGGCCCTTGTACTACATGGTTTTGGTAAATCTGAAGACTAAAATCTGCAGAAAATCTAATAGTGTGCATAGGGTCTAAAGCCTCATATACATGATCGGATTGTTGGACAACAAAGCGCCAGACTTTTGTCCGAAGGGGGTGTGCCAGGGACTTGTCTTGCACACAAACGGTACACAATTGTCGGCCAACAAACACAAATGTAGTGACGTACTATGCTGAATTTCAGCTCTTGAGCGCCACCCTATGGGCACCTTCTGCTAATGTCATGTTTGGTGAGCATTGATTCAGAGCATGCGTGTTTGTACTTTGGAATGTTGTGTGACGGACTTGTGTATACACAATGTGAAAATCTGACAACAGACCGTTGTCCGCCGAAAATTTACTAGCCTGCCATCCAACATTTGTTGGAGGAAAGTTGGACAACAATTGTCTGAATGAGCGTACCAATGGTCGGATTTTAGGCAAACAGTCTGTCATCACACAATTCCCTGCCAAAAATCAAATCGTGTGTACGAGGCTTAAAGCCCCGTACACACGTTCGGATTGTTCACCAACAAAACCGTGGACTTTTGTCCGAAGGGCGTTGGCCCAAACTTATCTTCCATACACAGGGCAAACAATTGTTGGCCAACAATCCCGAACGTAGTGATGTACTACATGGTTTTTCAGCTCCTTAGTGCCACCCTTTGGGCTAATTCTGCTAATTTTACGTTAGTAAAAGCTTGGCGAGTGTTGATTCCTGCTTTTCATTTTGCGCTTTTCAGTTCGTTTCTGAGCGGCCGTTCGTCAACCAGCCATGTTGCGGAATCGGAGGAGATAACGTGTTATTTATTATTGGCCTTGGAGTTATTGCTTTGACATTATTTTTTTGGTTGAATAATGATTTGATTTGGTATATTTTCTATATTTTTTGGTGCATAGAATGCATTTTTTGGTTAAGTTCTATTGGCAGATAGCATGTCTAATTTTATTTGTTTTCTTTTTTTAATGCACAATAAAAAAATTGTAGAGAATAATACTTGGCTATGTGTTTTACTTCAAATGACAGTTTGGGAGTAGGCAGTTACATTTAAAAAGATACAATGTAAAATTGACAAGTGATACCAACATAGTTGTATCTTTGATCTTAAAGAGGAAGTAAACCCTGATGGGTTTACTTCCTCTTTTTTTCCCTGCAAAGGTAAAGCATAATGGACTACTATGCATCGCATAGTAGCTCATTATGTGTCACTTACCTGACACAGGAGCCAGCGAAGTCACCGCTGTCCCCTGTAGTCTGCCGCATCCATCTTGCTGGTGGCGTCTCGCAGCTCCGCCGAATGACAGCGGCGAAGCCGCGATGACGTCACTCCCGCGCATGCGCACGGGAGTCGCGTCTTGCAGCTCCGCCGCTGTCATTCGGCGAAGCCGCGATGACGTCACTCCCGCGCATGCGCACGGGAGTCGACAAATTAAGCAGCTCCATTCTTGGACTTGCCGCGTTTAGTGCGCCTGTGCGCCGCTGTCTACGGCGCATGCGCCGTAGACAGCGGTGCCCATTTTCGGGCAAATATCTCCTAAACCATATAGGTTTAGGAGATATTGCTTGGACCTACAGGTAAGCCTTAATCTAGGCTTACCTGTAGGTCAAAGTGGTTTGTAAGGGTTTACAACCACTTTAAAGCGGGAGTCCACCGGGACTCCGCGTTTTTTTTTTTTTTTTTTTTAAAGCCAGCAGCTACAAATACTGCAGCTGCTGACTTTTAAAATAGTGACACTTACCCGTCCAGCGCACCCGCGATGTCGGCACCCGAAGCCGATCTGTAGATCGTATGTCGGGTGCTGCCGCCGCCATCTTGGGTATGGGAATCAGGAAATGGAGCCTTTTGGCTTCATTTCCCGGTTCCCTACTGCGCATGCGCGAATCGCGCTGCGCAATAAGGACGGTCCCCGCTGCCTCTGGGATCTGTGTGTTTCCCAGCAGGCAGCGGGGCACTTGCGGAAAGGGGCGGGCACTTGCGGAAAGGGGCGTAATATACGCCCCTTTCCGCAGAGAGCTATCCCGGAAGTGGGTGCAGAATACCTGTACTGTACAGGTATCTGCACCCCCCTCCCCCCTGAAAGGTGCCAATTGTGGCGCCGGAGGGGGGGGAGGGTTCCGATGAGCGGAGGTCCACTTTAGGGTGGACCTCCGCTTTAAAAACTACGGGATAATGGTGTTGTAGTAACTTGCCCAAATAAAAAAAAAACAAAAAAAAACAACATAATAATATTATTCTTCATATCACTAGAACAAAAAAGCCTTTGGAAATGTGTTTGCAATAACTCCAGTATCACCAGCAAAGCAGCTTCATTATTATCCCATTAAAGAAGAAGAGAATTGTGTGCTGCATTTCCAGATTTCATAATTTGCCGTGTCACAAATGTTAATTCTCCATTACGAGCGCTAGTTTACAAGACTGGGATGCCACGAAAGTTCATGTGCATGTAAAGGCAGGTGTCCCAATACTTTTGACAATATAGTGTATATATTATATATCACATTGAACGCTCGTCATTTTCTATGAGAATACTGTTTCTGCAGCTGGTTACTTACAACCAGTGTTTAGGGAGAATTTTCATTCATAAAAATAGAACGATGATTTTTTTCCTGAAAGATAGATGATCATCGAGTCTCTGTAGTAATTAGCGGTTGGAGGATGAATAAACAGATGAGATTATTGCTGGATATTGAAGAGTGAGCTGTGTGACGGCAGGTGCTCCCACAGGACACATATTTGGGAGTATTCATGCTTTGTAAAGAGCAGATGAAGTAGAAAAGTGGGGAAGAATGGATGGAAATACAAGAGACAGTTGTGGTGTCTAACACAGAGCAGCTGTCCGGGGTCCTATTAATTGTACTGAAGGCAATCACACCCAACCAGCGGGAATCCCCTAGAATCCACATCCTGACAAATGAGAGTTACTTGAATAGATTTAGCGTGTTCATCTACTGTCATATATCGGACATTTGTGTTTTAATTATATCTCCGTCCCACGAAGAGTGACAAATGGCATTAGTGTGTAAGTCCACCCAAAACTGGTATTTCAATTATGGGTAGATACCAAATGGCTACATCACTTTGCAGGTTCTTACAAGGGCTCTAATCCACCCACCCCACATGGATATTATCGCCTTCTCCCTGCTGCCTTTTTTTTTTACATTCTTAAGCCTCGCGCACACGATCGGATTTTCTGACAAGAAAAGTTGGATGTCAGGCTGTTGGCGGAAAATCCAACCGTGTTTACGCTCCATCGGACAATTGTTGTCGGACTTTACGCCAACAAATGTCGGTTAGAGCCGGTTCACACAGGGGGCGATGCGAGGCGACACGACTTGCCTCGCCTCGATCTGACAAGTCGCCCCCGTTCTGTACAATGGAACCGTTCTGAGAGGAGCGACTCGAGTCGCTCCGACTCAGAAAAAAGGTTCCTGTACTACTTTCGGGCGACCTCGGGGCGACTTGCATTGACTTCTATACAGAAGTCATCTGCAAGTTGCCGCTGAGGTCGCGGCGAGGCAAGTCGGTGTCGCCTCGCATCGCCTGCAGTGTGAACCGGCTCTTAGCATGTCTTCAAATTTTCTGCAAACAAATGTGTGTTGACGAATTTTCTGAGCATGTGTACACAAGTCCGTCAGACAAAAGTCCAAAGTACAAACACGCATGCTCGGAAGCCGATGCGTTAGGTCTTGTAAACTCGCATTTGTAATGGAGAATTAACATTCGTGACATAATTATGAAATCTCGAAAAGCAGCGCACATTCTCTTCTTCTTTAATGGGATAATAATGAAGCTGCTTTGCTGGTGATACTAATTTTACTCATTTTCAAAGGCTTTTTTTTTCTAGTGATATCAAGAATAATATTATTATGTTTTTTGTTTTTTTTGGGCAAGTTACCACAACACCATTATCCCGTAGTTTATAAGAGCAAAGATATAACTATGTTGGTGTCCGTTGTTAATTTTACATTATATTTTTTCAAATGTAACTGTCTACTCCCAAACTGTCATTTGAAGTAAAACACATAGCCAAGTACTATTCTCCACAATTTTTTTATTACGCATTAAAAAAAGAAAACAAATAAAATTAGACATGTTATCTGCCAATAGAACTTAACCAAAAAGTGCATTCTATGCATCCAAAAATATAGAAAATATACCAAATCAAATCATGATTCAACCCAAAAAATAATGTCAAAGCAATAACTCCAAGTTCAATAATAACACGTTATCTCCTCCGATTCCGCAACATGTCTGGTTGACGAACGGCCGTTCAGAAACGAACTGAAAAGCACAAAATGAAAAGTACAAAATGAAAAGTACACAAAGCAACACTCACTGAATTTCTACTTACACGAAATTAGCAGAAGGAGCCCAAAGGGTGGCGCTAAAGAGCTGAAAAAACACGTAGTACATCGCTACATTCTTAATTGTTGGCCAACAATTGTGTGCCGTGTGTATGCAAGACAAGTTTGGGCCAACGTCCTTCGGACAAAAGTCCACGGTTTTGTTTTTCAACAATCCGATCATGTGTATGAGGCTTAAGAACAGATCAAGAGGAATAACAGCGGTACTCCTGCAGGAGGAAGAATGATACTCTATGGAATAGGATAGCAAGACTGGAAAGAGCAGCAAGAAAAAAAAAAGATTTTGCCTATGACACAAGGGATATAAGAAGCCAATGAGCAATTCAGCCCACCAAAGCTGGATACACACTATACAATTTTTTTCCTTCAGATTTATCAAAACCATATAATATGAGGTCAAACCTTAAGGCTCTGTTTCCACTACAGTTGTTGTGCAACTTGACACATGTGAAATCGCATGACAAGTCAAAATCCACGTATTTCAATGGTCCCCGTTCTAACTGATACGACACCAAAAAAGGTTTTTCCACTACTTTGTTCCAACTTCAGTGCGACTTGTTCTCGCATGGTTCTCACCAGTCGCATGACATTGCATCAAAAATCACATTGCAACGTCGCACTGTAAATGGCGTGAATTTGGGGTTGCAATAGTGGAAACCTAGCCTCAGGCCTCATACACACAGTTTGATTGTTGATCAACCGAGCATCTGATTTTTGTCAAAAGCGGGTGTGCAGGATTTTGTCTAGCATACTAACTATCCACAAATTGTCGTTTGACAAACACGAATGTAGTGACGTACTATGAGAGTATAATGAAGAAATGTATTTCTAAAGCGCCACCCTTTGGGCCCCTTCTGCTAATTTTTTGTTAGTAGAAGTTTGGTGAGCGTTGATTTGCAATTTTCAGATCGTACAAAACAAATGCCTTTTAACCGCTTGCTGACCGGCTCACACCGATACACGTGGGCAAAGTGGCATGGGTGCGCAAAACAACGTACCCTTAGGTCGTTGCATCATTGGCGGCTAGCGGGCGCGCGTGCTCATGGGTCCCGTGGACTCGATGTCCACTGGTGGCCCGCGATTGTGACATGGAGAGGCAGAATGGGGAGATGCCTACGTAAACAAGGCATTTCCCTGTTCTGCCTAGCAACATAACAGGTATCTACTGCTCCCAGTAATTGGGAGCAGTGATCTCTGTCATGTTCTAGTGAGCCCACCCCCCTACAGTTAGAACACGCCCAGGGAACACACTTAACCCCTTAATCGCCCCCTAATGTTTAACCCCTTCCCTACCAGTGACATTTACACAGTAATTAGTGCATGCTAATGGTCCCAAAATAGTGTCAAAAGTGTCCGATCTGTCCGCCGCAATGTCGCAGTCATGATAAAAATTGCAGATCGCTGCCATTACTATTAAAAAAAAAATACTAAAAATTCCATAAATCTATCCCCTATTTTGTAGACGAGATAACTGTGCAAAGTAATCAATAAACACTTATTGGGATATTTTACCAAAAATATGTAAAAGAATACATAAAAGAGGAAGAAATTATTTTTTAAATTTTTTTGGGGGATATTTATTATAGCAAAATGTAAAAAAATATTGCTTTTTTTTTTTCAAAATGTTTACTCTTTTTTTGTTTATAGCACAAAAAATAAAAACTGCAGAGGTGATCAAATACCATCAAAAGAAAGCTCTATTTGTAGGACAAAAGGGGCATCAATTTTGTTTGGGTACAACGTCACACGACTGCGGAATTCTCAGTGAAAGCGACGCAGCGCCGTATCACAAAAAAAGTTGTGAAGTAGTAAAGTGCGGCGCTTCTGAAAGAGAATAGACAATTCACAATCAATGAAAGAAATTTAAACAAGGAATTTGTTCTCCTAAATAGATTTACAATAAATGTTTCATTTTAAACGGTATCACACTACGTGGCCCTATCTTTTCTCCTTCGGTATACACAATATTGGGAAGAACCACAGTGCATACCAGCCACTATACTTTTGGTGGATATCCACAGAGTCAATCTAGTGACGAATCCTACCTGTTTTTGATGTATACTGGAGTTTGGAGTATATCTTCCCGGGGGTAATCACCATAATAAGCCTTTGAGACTCATTGGGCATATGCCTAGTTGGGTCCACTATATCCGGCAAGCCTTTTTCCATATGGAGGTGGATATCTTCAGACAACTCACACAGTCACTTTAATTTTCTCAGCACTTTATGGACTTTACCACGCGTCTATAGTTTGGTTCATTTTCACTATTTAGACTTGATCATGTATTTACAGTAGTTAATATTTTATTTGATTTTAAATTTTTCACTTTATGCACCTCATGAAGTATGTATAATCTGGTTTTATTGTCTTTTCATTGACACAATTAATGTATTTCGTTACACTATCATTTTCACGGTCTGTTTAGGAGATCAAGTATTCCCTGTTCATATTTCTTTCATTGATTGTGAATTGTCTATTCACTTTCAGTAGCGCCGCACTTTACTACTTGACAATTGTTTTAATATGTCACAGATTATCTGTTGTGCTGGCAGCTAGTATTGATAGTTTAGACAGCACGGTTTTTCTTTCTATAATTCTTTCTGTATCACAAAAAAGGGCCTGGTCATGAAGGGGTTAAATCCTTCCGGGGCTGAAGTGGTTAAAATACGTTTGGCATAACTCCATCAGTATCATCTGCAAAGCAGCTTCATTATTATCCTTTTAAAGAAAATGAGAATGTGCGCTGCATTTAGACATTTCACCAATTGCCGCATCACATATGTTAATGCTCCATTAAAAACGCTAGTTTACAAGACTCTTCCCACTTGTTCCTTGATTCCGATCATGCGTGTTTGTACTTACGACTTTTGTGTGCCGATATCTGTACTGACCATCCGAAAATCAGACATTGAGTTCACATCCGACAAAAATTTTATAGCCTGCACACCCAGCTTTTGTCTGACGAAAAAGTCAAATTGGATGTCGAAAGCACCGTACTAACGATGCGAAAATCCGCAGACAGCTCATCTTATGAATCTTCCCTTCTGATTTTTGTACCGTGTGTACGAGGCCTAAAGCTTCATACACAGGGTACGAGAATCAGAAGGGGATTGTCATTTGACAGACTGTTGTCCGAAGTTCTTACCGTTAGTGCGCTCCTTTCAACAATTGTTTTCCAGCTCTAACGTCAGATTTTCGTATTGGTCAGTACACAAATCCGTCACACAAAAGTCAAAAAGTACAAACACTCATGCTCGGAAACAATGTTCACCAAACACAAAATTAGCAGAAGGGGCCAAAGGGTGGCACACAAGAGCTGAAATTCCTAGTAGTACGTGACTAAGTTCATGTATGTATGGAAGACAAGATCCTGGCACACGCCCTTTTGACAAAAATCAGAAGCTCAGTTGTCCAACAATCGTACCGTGTGTACGAGGCTTAAAGCTGGTCTGCTCATGGTTCTACAGGCCTTTTAATTTTTTGCACATGTGCAATACAAATGTCTATTTACAGTAATAAAATTCGATTTTTTTTTTTACGTTCATTGCAACCAAGAGCATCCCAGTTCTTTGTAGACAAGCATTTTGTATTCACTGCTATCTATAGCAAGGGTATCGAAGGGCCAGTTTACTGTCTCTGAGGCTGGGTTCATACTATTGCCTCATCCAATTTGCATGTCAGGAGATTGTGTGACTGGCTCTCAATAGAGAGAATGAATTTCACAGGAGCTGTGCGTCTTCTGGTCCTTTTCAGGTCTGAATTCAGCCAAAAATTCGGACTGAAATCGGACCGGAAATGATAAACAGCAACACAACGGAAGCTCTGCTTTGAGCCACTCCATGGAGCAGTGAGAACCCAGTTTCAGACTTTAAGGCTGGGTTCACACTAGGATCGCATGCGGCTCACAGCAAGGGTCAGGTGTGTCCCTGTTCTCAGTTTCAGGTCCAATTTCAGCCCAAATTTTTGGCTTAGTTCAGACCTGAAAAGGACCAGAAGACACACTGGACTCCTGTGAAATTCGCTCTACAGCCGCTACGGAGATGTGTGAACCGGCTCCATAGAGAGTCGGGCACACTCTCCTGTCATGCGAATTGGATGCTGGGAAACCCACATCTGATTTACAATAGTGTGAGCCCAGCCTAAGGGAGCCAGACTATGGCCATTGTGAGTAGAAATAGTCCCAACATCAGTGGGGAAAAATGTAATTTCAGTGCTAGTAATTGTGCCTCATGATTGGTGTCAGTGGGAGGAATTGTACCCCATTGTCTGTGTCACTGGGAAGAGTTGTGCCCCATAATTGGTGTCATTGAACCCTGTTATTTGTGTCATTGGAAGAAATTGTGCCCCATCATTGGTGTCATTGAGCCACATTGTTGGTGCCATTGGGAGAGATTGGGCACTGTCATTGGGCTTCATTGTTTGTGTCATTGGGAGAAATAGTTCTCCATCATTGGGTGTCATTGGGCCCCGTTGTCAGTGTCACTGGGAGAAATTGCGCCCCATCGTTGGTTTTAGTGGGAGGAATTGTACTCCATCATTTGGGTCATTGGACCCTGTTATTTGTGTCATTGGAAGAAATTTACCCCGTCATTGGTGTCATTGAGCCACTCTGTTGGTGTCATTGGGAGAAATTGTTCTCCATCATTGGTCTCATTGAGCCCCCTTGTTGGTCTTATTGGGAGGAATAGTGCCCCATCATTTGGTGTCATTGGGCCCCATCATTGGTCTCATAGGGGTTGATTTACTAAAACTGGAGAATATAAAATCTGGTGCAGCTGTGCATGATAACCAGCTTCTAAATTCAGCTTGTTCAATTAAATTTTGACAAAACAAAACCTGGAAGCAGTTTCATTTGACAGTTCTTATATAGGTAAGGGGCAGGGCCACCTGGCAATGTTAACTGGTGGCCCCACCCCTTGTGATGTCACAGACCAGTGCATGCTGGGTGACATCGCCAGATGACACTACCCTTACCTATATATAAGAACTGTCAAACAGCGGAGCATGCAGTATGCAGTCAGCCTTCATGAATGGTATGGATTCAGGTTGGCTTCCCCCCCCCCCCCGACCTGCTGGGCTGCATGCACGGATAAGGGTCTGGTATTGATTTTTGGGGGGGCCATGCCATTTTTAAAGAAAATATTTGCATTTGGTGGGGACCCCACGCTGTTTTTTTCAACATCTTTAATTGTCAGCATGTCTTTGTTACATTCGGCTGTCAGTGGAGAGCCCGCTGACAGCTGATGAGTCATCCGTTGTTAAGGACTCAGCTACTGGCTTCCCAGCCCGTTCCTTAGCAACCAGCTTAATGCGATAAATGACTGCATTAAATAATTTGGTAGTTACCGCTAAATCGAAAAAAAAAACTCATTTAAAATTCTTAGTGAATTGCACTTTAACCACATTTTTTTGGCTGTTATTTAACTCTTAGCCCCTGTACACACGGTCGGAAATTCCGACGGAAAATGTCCGATCGGACCATGTTGTCGGATAATCCGACCATGTGTGGGCTCCTTCTGACTTTTTCAGTCGGAATGTCCAACCAGAGAGCTGGATATAAAATTTTCTGACAACATGATCCGATCGGATTTTATACAATCGTTTGTAGAGAATTCCGATCGGACAAAGTGCCACGCATGCTCAGATCAAATTACGAGACCAAAGCTATTGGCTACTAGCCTGAACGTAGTCCCGTCGTAACGAACGAACGTCTGCGATCGGATTTTCCGGCAACTTTGTCCGACTTTGTCCGTGTGTATGCAACACCAGTTTTGGACAAAATACGTCTGAAAAAATCCGCCGGATTTTGTTGTCGGAATGTCTGACTGTGTGTACAAGGGCTTAGGGAATTGACCCCAAACAGTGGGGTTTATTTTACTTCCAATGACACTAACAATAGGGATTATGTTACTCCCAATGACACTAGTGATAAGACTTAGTTCACTCTCACTCACAGCAGAAATGGGGCTAAATCATCATCACAACCTTTTTTAATTGCCAAATTGCTGTAAATATATAATTCTACTTTTGTGAGATGTCTCTTTAATAGAATTAAAAGGAAAAAAGACCCAGAGAGTGCAGCAGGCTTTCATATTTTCCATTATAATACATGTGAGGATTTCCATATATATTATATATATATATATATATATATATATATATATATATATATATATATATATATAAAAACACCGAAGCAGGTGTGCTAATGTGTTGCAAGTTCGGGGATTTGGCTAGACTTTCCTAATTCCACCATCTCCACCTGAATTTATGTGGTGTATGACATCATCCAATGTTCTGGCTGTGAAGCGACGTCCAATGGGAGCTGAAGACCATCTGTTCTGCTCAACAATATATTTTCATTTTATAGAATCAACCTGCAAGTCAGCACATGTTCTTTTAACTACAGTTATCAACCGCTGCTCATAATTCAGTGTATGTTATTACAGCGTGCAAACTGTGACCTCAGAACAGTTCAGCAATGGGCGCCTGGCGTATGGATTAGCTGTGAAGGTAACAGTAAGTGCCTTTGTTCTACTGATCTCTTCACAGTATTGTACCATATAGGCCATTTTTACCATGTTAGTGTTGAAGTCACCATTTATAAAATATGGATCGCACTACTAGGAAGGAGTGAAGGGATTTTGGCTAAAATAATTTCACAACAGGTTTTACACTAGATGTCCCCATCAGAGTGCCCACTTACATCAGAGCCCCCATCAGAGTTCCCACTTACATCAGTGTCCCCATCAAAGTGCCCCCTTACACGAGTGTCCCCATTAGAGTTCCCCCATGACATCAGTGTCCACATCAGAGTGCCTCCTTATATCAGTGCCCACTTACATCAGTGTCCCCATCGATGTGCCCCAGAGGGGCAACTTCTGTCCTCTTGTGATACTGAGGGTGGGGCATGCAGGTGACATGATTGGTTGCTAGGATGCTGGTGGTCCTAACAACCAATCACTGTGAAAGGGAATCCTGTGCTGGGGACTTACTGATTGGCAGTTTTGCTCTGTTCTGTAGTCTGCCATTTAGTGATGGCTGATTTAGGGATATATTTTTATGGGTTTATTTAGAGTGATTTTTGTATATAGTCTACTTGGAAAAAAGTGAAATTATTATGTGGTGTGACATGCGGTGCATTAAGCCCCGATATCCGCCAATGGGAGTGCATGGAACATGCAGGATAAATGCCTTTAAACCAGGGGGGTACATGGGGCCGCACAAGGCAAACTGCTGGAGTGTTTTTATGCCTGGGAGACATCCTTGTATACAGAGAAGAATGATACATCACTCTACATCAGCCTTTTTCAACTAGAATGCTGCGTACACACGATCAGACTTTCTGGCAGACTTGGTCCGGCGAACCAGAGTCCGTCAGACAATTGGATCGTGTGTGGGCTCCAGCTGACTTTTTCTTCCCAAAAGTCCGGCGGACCTAGAAATAAGACTGGCTTCAAATTTTTCCGCCGGACTTGACTTTTAGCGGACAATCCATTTGTCTGTGTGCTAGTCTGACAGACTAAAACCGACGCTAGGGCAGCTATTGGCTACTGGCTATGAACTTCCTTATCCAACGCCATCACGTTCAAAACCGTCAGACTTTTGGAGTGATCGTGTGTGGCCAAGTACGTTTGTTTGAAAGTCCGGCAAAGACTGCAAAGTCTGTCTGATTGTCTGCCGGACCAAGTCCGTCAAAAAGTCCGGTCGTGAGTACGCAGCATTAAAAATTGCCCAAAAATTGTATAGAGGCTGGCGTGTGGATGAAGCCTGTCTTTCAGTTACACATAAGGGTTTATTTACTATTAAAGCTGGAGAGTGCAAAATCAGGCTCGCTTCTAGATAGAAACCAATCAGCATCCAGGATTTCTTGCCAAAGCTTAATTGAACAGGTTGAGGTTAGAAGCTGAGTGATGGAAGAGAAATACTAGAATACGAGTGAGCACCTGTGTGCAAAAGTGTATTCACCTCTAACATTGGGTGTCCTACATGTGTGGATGTTGCTGCATTATGTAAAACTATTAGAATCGTTTTTACATTATAGAATGGGGTAACTTGACACTGTCCATGATTTTTAAAGGGTGACTTGACTAAAAAAAGTTTGAGAAACACTGCTCTACATATACTGAGAGAGAACAATGTATCACCCTATACCATTACCTATACACAGAGAGAGAACAATGTATCACCCTATACCTATATACAGAGAGAGAACAATGTATCACCCTATACCTATATACAGAGAGAGAACCATGTATGACCCTACTCTTTTAAAGAGAAAAAAACAATTGATCACCTTATGCTTCAATACAGAGAAGAACAATACATCACTCTACATATACAGAAAGAGAACTATGGGTCACCCTACATCTGTATACAAAGAAGAACAATGCATCATCCTACATTATATACAGAGAGAGAACAATGTATCGCCCTACACTTCTATACAGAGAACAATGTATCACACCCCACACTTGTGTAAAAAAGAACAATGTATCACCCTATACCTACTGCATATACAGAAAGAGAACCACAGATGACCCTACTACACTTGTAAAGAGAGAAGAACAATTGATCACCCTACACCTGTATACAGAGAACCATGTATCCTACACCTGTATACAGAGAACCATGTATCCTCCAACACCTGTATACAGAGAGAACCATGTATCCTCCTACACCTGTATACAGAGAACCATGTATCCTCCAACACCTGTATACAGAGAGAACCATGTATCCTCCTACACCTGTATACAGAGAGAACCACGTATCCTCCTATACCTGTATACAGAGAACCATGTATCCTCCTACACCTGTATACAGAGAACCATGTATCCTCCTACACCTGTATACAGAGAGAACCATGTATCCTCCTACACCTGTATACAGAGAGAACCATGTATCCCTCTACACCTGTATACAGAGAGAACCATGTATCCCCCTACACCTGTATATAGAGAACCATGTATCCCCCTACACCTGTGTATAGAGAACCATGTATCCCCCTACACCTGTACACAGCGAGAGCAATGTATCCCCCTACACCTGTATACAGAGCAGATGATGTAATAGAAGTAATGTAGGGTCTATAGGTGGCTCTCATACACTGAAGGAAGTCATTCCTTCACCCCCCCCCCCCCCCACCATTGATGGACAGATCTCACACTGGGTCTCTGTGTCGGTCTGGTTGCTCAGGGGTCGGTGCTCAGTGTCAGACAGACAGGTCGGAGTATGGGGGTCTTCCTGTCTATGAACACATTGGACTCACACGCAGCTTTCACCACTCCAGCAATTAACAAAGGAGGAATGGGGGTCATGCATGATGAGCCAAACATCTCAAGGAAATGGCATGTCAGAGCAATCAGCAGAGGACACCTACCTGCCCTGTACTGAAAGTCAGCCTGGGGCAACACCATGAGTGTGTGGTCTATAATATACCTACAGTAGGGTGTATAATATATGTATATGTATGGGGTGTATTATATTATATTATATATACAGGGTGTATAACATATGTACGGGGTGTATAGGATATACAGTATCTCACAAAAGTGAGTACACCCCTCACATTTTTGTAAATATTTTATTCTATCTTTTTATGTGACAACACTGAAGAAATTACACCTTACTACAATGTAAAGTAGTGAGTGTACGGCTTGTATAACAGTGTAAATTTGTTGGCCTCTCAAAATAACTCAACACACAGCTAATAATGTGTAAATTGCTGCCAACAAAAGTCAGTACACCCCTAAGTGAAAATGTCCAAATTGGGCCCAAAGTTTCAATATTTTGTGTGGCCCCCCATTGTTTTCCAGCACTGCCTTAACCCTCTTGGGCATGGAGTTCAACAGAGCTTCACAGGTTGCAACTGGAGTCCTCTTCCACTCCTCCATGATGACATCACAGAGCTGGTGGATGTTAGAGACCTTGTGCTCCTCCACCTTCCGCTTGAGGATGCCCCACAGATGCTCAATAGGGTTTAGGTCTGGAGACATGCTTCGACAGTCCTTCACCTTTACCCTCAGCTTGGGGGTCATTACCATGTTGGAATACTGTCCTGTGGTCCAGTTTCCAAAGGAAGGGGATCATGCTCTGCTTCAGTATGTCACAGTACATGTCGGCATTCATGGTGCCCACAATGAGCTGTACCTCCCCAGTGCCAGCAGCACTCATGCAGCTCCAGACAATGACACTCCCACAATCATGGTTGACTGTAGGCAAGACAAACTTGTCTTTGTACTCCTCACCTGGTTGCCGCCACACACGCTTGACTCCATCTGAACCAAATAAGTTTATCTTGGTCTCATCAGACAACACAACATGGTTCCAGTAATTCACGTCCTTAGTCTGCTTGTCTTCAGCAAACTGAGAGCTTCTGGGACGACAGCCATGCAGACCAATTTGATGCAGTGTGTGGCATATGGTCTGAAGACTGACAGGCTAACAGCCAAATCCTTCAATGTCTGCAGCAATGCTGGCAGCACTCATACGTTTATTTCCCAAAGACAACCTCTCTGGATATGATGCCGAGCACGTGCACTCAACTTTTTAGGTCGAGCATGGCGAGGCCTGTTCTGAGTGGAAACTGTACTGTTAAACCACTGTATGGTCTTGGCCACCGGGCTGCAGCTCAGTTTCAGGATCCTGGCAATCTTTTTATAGCCTAGGCGAGTGATGGTGAATCTTGGCACCCCAGATGTTTTTGAACTTAATTTCCCATGATGCTCAAATATACTTTAGAGCAGTGGTCATCAAGCCTGTCCTCAGGGCCCACTAACAGGCCAGGTTTGCAAGATAACTGAAATACATCACAGGTGATATCATTTTCTGCTCAATGATTGCAGTATTCTAGTCTGCATCTCCCCAAGGTAATACATAAAACCTATCCTGTTATGCCGTGTACACATGACCAGACTTTCTGGCAGAAAAGGTCTGACGGTCTTCCCGTCAGCCTTTGACGGAGTTACAATGGACTTCCGAACGGACTTGCCCACACACGAACGGACTAAAGTCCATTCGAAAGTCCGTTCATTTTGAACATGATGACGTACGATGGGACTAGAAAAGGAAGTTCAATAGTCAGTAGCCAATAGCTGCCTTGCGTCGTATTTGGTCCGTCGGACCAGCATACAGACAAATGGTTTTCCCGATAGGAATTGAGTCCATTGAACAGATTTGAAACATGTTCTATTTCTAGGTCCATTGGAATTTTTAAAAGAGAAACGATTGGATTATCCCACACACACCATTGGAATATCTGATGGAATGATTCCGTCGCACCTATTCTGCTGGAAAGTTCGGTCGTGTGTACGTGGCATTAGTGGGCCCTGAGGTCAGGGTTGATGACCACTGTTTTAGAGTGCATGAGCATCATGGTAAATTTTTGTAGTTCAAAAACATCTGGGGTGCCAAGGTTCGCCATCACTGGCCTAGGCCATCTTTATGTAGAACAACAATTATTTTTTTCAGATCCTCAGAGAGTTCTTTGTCATGAGGTGCCATGTTGAACTTCTAGTGACCAGTATGAGAGAGTGAGAGCAATAAAACTAAATTGAACCCACCTGCTACCCATTCACACCTGAGACCTTGTAACACTAACGGGTCACAAGACCCCGGCAGGGGGAAATTGCTAATTGGGCCCAATTTGGACATTTTCACTTAGGGGTGTACTCACTTTTATTGCCAGTGGTTTAGACATGAATGGCTGTTTGTTGAGTTATTTTGAAGGGGCAGCAAATTTACACTGTTATACAAGCTGTACACTCACTACTTTACATTGTAGCAAAGTGTAATTTCTTCAGTGTTGTTACATGAAAAGATATAATAAAATATTTACAAAAATGTGAGGGGTGTACTCACTTTTGTGAAATTATATATATACATATATATATCATTTTATTTATTATCAGGAGGGACCTCTTTCCAAAATAAACCAGCCCCTGGTCTATACTCTATGTATGCGGTGTATAATATATATATGTATGGGGGTGTATGATATATACAGCAGATACAATGGATATAAAAAGTCTACACACCCCTAGTAAAATGTCAGGTTTCTGTGATGTAAAACAATGGGACAAAGATAAATCACTTCAGAATCTTTTCCACCTTTAATGTGATCTATAAACGGTACAACTCAATTAGTTAGTTAGACACCCTGAGTGTCTGTGTGCGGACACCTTGGAAATGATTTTGTACCCTCCTCCTTGTGAACGCCCATGACCAGGAGGGTACAAAAGAATTTTCAAGGCATTAGATGTACCATGGAACACAGTGAAGACAGTCATCATCAAGTGGAGAAAATATGGCACAACAGTGACATCACCAAGAACTGGACGTCCCTCCAAAACTGTTGAAAAAACAAGAAAAAAACTGGTCAAGGAGGCTGCTAAGAGGCCTACAGCAACATTAAAGGAGCTGCAGGCTTTGTGGTACATGTGACAACAATCGCCATGTTCTTCATATGTCTGGGCTATGGGGTAGAGTGGCAAGACAGAAGCCTTTTTTTACAAAAAATAAAACATCCAAGCCCGGCTAAATTTTGCAAAAACACATCTGAAGTCTCCCAAAAGCATGTGGGAAAATATGTTATGGTCTGATGAAACCAAGGTTGAACGTTTTGGCCATAATTCCAAAAGATATGTTTGGTACAAAAACAACATTTCACATCACCAAAAGAACACCATACCCACTGTGAAGCATGGTGGGGGCAGCATTATGCTTTTGGGGCTGTTTTTCTGCAGCTGAAACATGGGCCTTATTCAAAGTAGAGGGAAATATGAACAGTTCCTTATACCAGTCAATATTGGCACAAAACCTTCAGGCTTCTGCTACAAAGCTGAACATGAAGACGAACTTCATCTTTCAGCATTATAACGACCCAAAGCATACATTCAAATCAACAAAGGAATAGCTTCACCAGAAGAAGATTAAAGCGGAGGTCCACCCTAAAATGGACCTTCCGCTCATCGGAATCCTCCCCCCCTCCGGAGCCACAATTGGCACCTTTCAGGGGGGGAGGGGGGTGCAGTTACCTGGATAATCCAGGTAACTGCACCCACTTCCCGGATAGCTCTCTGCGGAAAGGGGCGTACATTACGCCCCTTTCCACAAGTGCCCGCCCCCTTCCGCAAGTGCCCCGCTGCCTGCTGGGAAACACACAGATCCCAGAGGCAGCGGGGACCGTCCTTATTGCGCAGCGCGACTCGCGCATGCGCAGTAGGGAACCGGGAAATGAAGCCGAAAGGCTCCATTTCCTGATTCCCATACCCAAGATGGCCACGGCAGCACCCGAGTGACGATCTAGAGATCGGCTTCGGGTGCCGACATCGTGGGCGCGCTGGACAGGTAAGTGTCACTATTTTAAAAGTCAGCAGCTGCAGTATTTGTAGCTGCTGGCTTTTAAAAAAAAAAAAAAACGCGGAGTCCCGGTGGACTCCCGCTTTAAAGTTTTGGAATGGCCCAGCAAGAGCTCAGACCTCAATCCTAGTGAAAATATGTGGGGCTGAAGAGGGCTGTGCACAGGAGATGCCCTCGCAATCTGACAGATTTGGAATGTTTTTGAAAGGAAGAGTGGGAAAATATTGCCAAATCAAGATGTGCCATGCTGATAGACTCATACCCAAAAAGACTGAGTGCTGTATTAAAATCAAAAGCTTCAACAAAGTATTAGTATAAGGGTGTGCACACTTATACAACCATATTATTTTAGTTTTTACTTCCCTCCACCTAAAGGATTTCAGTTTGTTGTTCAACTGAATTGTAGTTTATAGGTCACATTAATGGTGGAAAAAATTCTAAAATGATTTCTCTTTGTCTCATTTTTTTACATCACAACAACCTGACATTTTATCAGGGGTGATTAGACTTCTTATACCCACTACATGTATGGGGTGTATAATATAGAGATATGTATGGGAGTGTATAATATATCAGGGTTCCTCCCCCATGTCAGGTATAATAGCCCCCCCCCCCCCGTCTCCCTATCCAGGACTGTGAAAGGCCATGGTACAACAAAGGAGGGCTCACACATGTCCGGACAGATCCCGATCAGGGGAAGTGGAGTACTCACTATGGTTGGCGGGGGGGGGGTCGGTGGTGGGGAAGATAATACACAGTATGGAGAATCTGGATGAGAACTGTTCCTGGAGACAGCTGTCAATGCAATATATAGAGACCTGTAGGAGGTTGGAGCACACAGGGTAGTGTGTGGATGGATCAGATCTGTCCCTGATAGCAGACAATGTATAGGGGGGTCTAGTCTAGATGGGATGAGATTTGTCCCTGCAGATAATGCAATGTGTAGGGGATCTTATAAGATTTGGTCTTTTCCTGATGACAGCAGACAATGCAATGTATGGGGGATCTGGTTGGGGTTGGAGCAGATAATGCAATGTATGGGAGCAGATAAAGAAATATATGGGGGATCTGGTTGGGGTTGGAGCAGATAATGCAATGTATGGGAGCAGATAAAGAAATATATGGGGGATCTGGTTGGGATTGGAGCAGATAATGCAATGTATGGGAGCAGATAAAGAAATATATGGGGGATCTGGTTGGGATTGGAGCAGATAATGCAATGTATGGGAGCAGATAAAGAAATATATGGGGGATCTGGTTGGGGTTGGAGCAGATAATGCAATGTATGGGAGCAGACAATGCAATGTATGGGAGCAGATAAAGAAATGTATGGGAGATCTGATTGGGATGGGAACAGACAATGGGGGATATTTACTAAAGCTGGAGCATACAAAATCTGTTGTAGCTCTGCATAGAAACCAATCAGCATTCAGGTTTTATTGCCAAAGCTTGAGTGACAAAGATCAACTTAGAAGCTGATTGGCTACCGTGCACATCTGCACCAGATTTAGCATTCTCCAGTTTTAGTAAATCTCCTCCACATGAGCGGAGGATGACATGTATGTATAGGGGATCTAATTGGGATTGGGAAGCAGACAATGCAATGTATGGGGGATCTGGATGGGATGGGGGCAGACAATGTAATATATGGGGAGTCTCATTAGGATGGGAGCAGACGATGTAATGTATGGGGGGTCTCATTAGGATGGGGGCAGACAATGCAATGTATGAGAGGTCTGGTTGGGATGGGAGCAGACGATGTAATGTATGGGGGTCTCATTAGGATGGGGGCAGACGATGTAATGTATGGGGGATCTGGTTGGGATGGGAGCAGGCGATGTAATGTATGGGGGATCTGGTTGGGATGGGAGCAGACTATGTAATGTATGGGGGATCTGGTTGGGATGGGAGCAGGCGATGTAATGTATGGGGGATCTGGTTGGGATGGGAGCACACTATGTAATGTATGGGGGATCTGGTTGGGATGGGAGCAGACTATGTAATGTATGGGGGATCTGGTTGGGATGGGAGCAGACTATGTAATGTATGGGGGATCTGGTTGGGATGGGAGCAGGCGATGTAATGTATGGGGGATCTGGTTGGGATGGGAGCAGACGATGTAATGTATGGGGGATCTGGTTGGGATGGGAGCAGACGATGTAATGTATGGGGGATCTGGTTGGGATGGGAGCAGACGATGTAATGTATGGGGGATTTGATTGGGATGGGAGCAGACAATGCAATATACTGGAACAAGTTGAAGTTTCGGTCTGTAATCAGCCGGCGGCATCGTTATTGACCTCAGCAGAGATCACTACAAATCCAATTATCGGCTGTATGTCCGACTAGCGATCCTCCCCTCCCCCCTGCATGTGTCAGTCTGCACCGTACTGCGCTCCGGCTATGTGGCGCTTTAACCCCTCCGCTGCCGGGTGAACCCGCCTGTGAGGTCACCGCCCAGCCTCCCCGCTCCTCTCTATAGAGCAATACAACGGACCGGTGTACGATCGCTGTGTGTGTGATCATCAGAGACCGATATCGTCCCCAAGTCACCCCACAATGACAGGAGGAGTCTGCCGACCGGGGGAGGGCAGAGACAAAACAACAAAAAGTGACTTCATCATGGCAGAGTGATTGGCAGATCATCACCAATAACTGATCAATATACAGACATGGACAGAAAGAATATATATAAAACATAAATAGTGAAAAAAAATATATAATACAAAAAAATTTAATATAAATATATATATATATGTAAAAAAAAAAAGAGATATATACAAATATAATACGTATTTATATTATAGTATTAAATATATATATATAGTGAGATATTATATATATATATATATATATATATATATATATATATATATATATATATATATATATATATATATTAATAAAAAAAGTATTTGGAACGACCATGAAAAAATAAAAATTAAGACATAAAATATATATATATACACACACAATAGAATAGATGATATGAATACACAAAATAAATAAAAATGCATCTATATATCTAATAATAAAAATACAAATATATATATATACAAAACAAAACATCTAGATAAATAATACTCTATATAGAGTGATGAGGATCTCGGTGTATACATTGTAACCATTGTGTATCTTTGTGGTGAGAATATCAGAGATGGGGGATGATGAATACAATGTATCAATCTGGCTCCTCATGCTTCCATAATAAAGTAGTGCGGAGTGCGGTCTGTGCGGCCAATGAGGAGGCACCCCGGGCTCCATCCACATTGCAGATGCCCCGGCTGGAGCGGTGTACCCCGATGCCCCCCCATATCTCCCGATGCCCCCCCATACCCCGGTGCCCCCCCTCTCTGGGCTCCTCATTGTTCTGCATTAGACAACAAAGAAAGGAGTTTTTTCCTCGCTTTCTCTGGAGGCGGGGAGGAGTAGTAGGCGTGCCAGACGCTCCGGGCTCCGCCCCCCGCCCCCCGGAGCCGCTTCGAGCCAATAGGGCCGTCCCTCCCCGGTGTCAGTTCCATTGTGCTGTCAGTGCTGGCCGGGTGACGTCACGGCCCTCTTATCCCCCTCTAGTGCCGTCTGGCTGCAGTGCTCAGACAGGAGGGGAGGAAAACGCTGAGTGAGCCGGGGAGGGGCTCCGTACAGATCCGCGTACATCTCCGCCGATATTCGGCCACAAAGAAGTTGGGGAGCCGCCGCCTGCCCGCACCCCACTGGATGAGCCCCTAGGACCGGCCGGAGCCGCCCGCAGTACACCGAGCACAGCCCGTCCCCCCTCCCCCCTTCTTCTCTCCTTAGTGCCGGACACCGAGCTTCCCTTTGTGTCTGAGCGGGGGATCCGCCGACACCGACCATGCCCAGCTCACTGTACGCAGATATGGAGAGGACCGGCACCGGGGGAGGAGGGGAGACTCTGGACGACCAGAGAGCCCTACAGATCGCCCTGGACCAGCTCTCCCTACTCGGGCTGGACAATGACGAGAACTCCGTGTACGACAACGAGCCCCGGAAGAAGAGCGTCAATATGACCGAGTGTGTGCCGGTCCCCAGCTCCGAGCATGTGGCCGAGATCGTGGGGAGACAAGGTGAGGGCGACACCGGGGCTTGGGGGACAATGGGACAGGGGACCTGTACCCGGGGCATCCACCTACCTGTACCCGGGGCATCACCACCCATATACTGGACCATCATTGGGGGGCATCCATCTACCTGTACCGGGGGCATCATCACCCATATACTGGACCATCATTGGGGGCCATCCACCTACCTGTATTGGGGGCATCATCACCCATATTTACTGGACCATCATTGGGGGGGGCATCCACCTACCTGTATTGGGGACATCATCGCCCATATACTGGACTATCCATGGGGGGACCAGACCTTCACTGGGGTCTCTACCTACCTGTATTGTGTGCACCATCATCCCATATTGGAAGATAATTTGGGTGGGGGGGGGGGGTCACCTACCTACCCACCTACCTACCTTTTACTAGGGACATTACCACCCCTATAATGGACCTGTATGTATTGGGGCATCATCCTATACTGGGGGTATCTACCTACCTGTATCGTGAGTACCATCACCCTATGTTGGACCATAATTTGGAGGGGGGGGGGGGTGGCTCTGCCTACCTGTGCTGAGGCCATCACCATCCCAATACTGGACCTTCACTGGGGACATCCCCTTCCCTATAGTGGACCTTTGGGGGGGGGGGGGGGGGGCATCACCTTCCCTATAGTGGGCCTTCACTGGGGACATCACCTTCCCTATAGTGGACTTTCACTGGGGGGCTTCCATCTACCTGTGCTGCACCATTAATGGAAGGACCAGACCTTCACTGGGGGCACCTCCCTTATACTTTGGTCATCTAAATATTTGTACTGGGGACATAACCCCCTATACTGGACCATCAATGGGGGGGTTTGACCTAAACTGGGGATTTCATTTTAATTCCTCCCCCCCCCCCCCCCCCCATACTGGACTGTCAAAGAAGGGATTGGACCTTCATTGGTGACAACTGCCCATCTGTACTGCACCATCAAACAATGGACCACAGACCACCTTCTCCAGCAACATCTCCCCCGTACTGGGTACCACACCACCCTCATTGGGGACATCTAGCACTGTAGTTCGATATTTTCTCCTTTACATGCTGCATGCACTATCAGAGGGGAAAGGGGAACCAGACCACCTTCATTGGGGATTATCTATAACCCCCCCCCCCCCTTTATACTGCACCTTCAACGAGGTCAAGATTAAGCTCCCCTTAGCTAGGTACATCACCTCCATACTGCACCATCAACGGGGAATCGTATCACCTTCACTGGGTGCAGCTCTCTCATATTGGGTACATTCCCCCCCCACCCAATGCTGACTATATCCTTTCTTGTACTGGGTACATCTACCCTATTGGACATTTCTCCTTCTATACTGTGTACATCTCATCCGTGGGACAATGGATGCCTATACATCTGGACCACATTGTGCATGTGTATCTTGCAATGGTTGGTTGATGCCGATGGCTTCCAGGAGATGCCTATAGATCAGGCCTGCATCGTGAATGTGATTAGTGCCTAAGTTCTTTTCAATGTTGGTTTGGTGGGGTACAATGGTCGCAAATATATTTGGACCATATTGTAGTCAGTGCCTTGCCGTGGTTGATTGGAGCATGTGGGCTTTCCTTAGATCTGCCCGGTATTGTGAATGTGATCAGTGCCCGTGTCTTGCAATGGTTGATTGGTGCATGTAGGTCCTGCAATTGTTTATTGTTGCCAATGGCATGCAGTGGGTGCAAATAGATGTGGCTGAGATTGTGAATGAGATCGTTGCATGTGGGTGTTGCAGTGGTTAATTGGTGCTTTGTATGTCTAGTAATGGGTGTCAGTACCATGATAATGATGCTGCAGCTGCATGTTGCTTTGTGCATGCTCATGTATTGTGCCTTGTTGGCACTGCAGTTTGTGCGTTCCCCACTGCCCACCTTAGATCTCTCCTTGTTTTCATGTAAGTGGCTGATGTGCTGTTAGGAATGCTTAGCCTTTCTTTTTGTGTGTATTTTATTTTTCTTATAACACCGGTAGTAATTGTCCATTTTTATCTCCAGGTTGTAAAATCAAAGCTCTGCGGGCGAAGACCAACACCTACATCAAGACCCCGGTCCGCGGGGAGGAGCCTGTCTTTGTTGTGACTGGGAGAAAGGAGGATGTAGCCATGGCCAGGAGAGAGATCATCTCAGCAGCAGAGCACTTTTCAATGATCCGAGCCTCTCGCAATAAGAATGCGTTGAATGGGGGGGGAGGAGGAGGAACGGTGCCTGGACCTCCAAACCTTCCTGGGCAGACCACCATCCAGGTTCGGGTTCCTTACAGAGTGGTGGGTCTAGTAGTAGGACCCAAAGGGGCTACCATTAAAAGGATCCAACAGCAGACCCATACGTATATAGTCACCCCCAGCAGGGACAAAGAGCCGGTGTTTGAGGTGACCGGCATGCCGGAGAACGTCGATCGCGCCCGGGAGGAGATCGAGGCACACATCGCTGTACGTACCGGAGGGATCATAGAACTGACCGACGAGAATGACTTTCACGCAAATGGGACTGATGTTGGCTTTGATTTACATGGCACAGGGAGCCTATGGAGCAAGCCTACCCCAGGTGTTAACTCCAGCACGGGGTCACGCAAGGCTTTCTCTAATTACCGCAATGACAGCTCCAGCTCTCTGGGCAGTGCCTCCACTGACTCTTACTTTGGGGGCACAAACGGCACAAGGCTGGCAGACTACAGCCCGCCCAGCCCTGCCCTCAGTTTTACCAACAATGGCAACAATAACAATAACGTGAATGGCAATGGATACGTGTACGCCAGCGAGACCATCTCTCCCGACTGCACTGAGCTGGCTTTTGACTCCCCTTTTGACCCTGCCCCTGCCCCACCTGGGACTGCTTTGCTCTGGTCCCAGTTTGAACGCAACGGCACAACCGGTGCCTACCAAAACAACGCCAACGGGCTGCTTTCCAACCACCGGCGACTCAATGGGGTGGGCTGCACCGCTCCCCCCAGGCTCTCTCCTCCCTTGAATGGAAGCAATGTGGTTCCAGAGCACCCCTTAGCGCGCAGAGTGCGCAGTGACCCCGGCGGTGGCCTAAGCTACTCCGCCTACCCCAACATTGGCTCCGACTCCTCCTCTTCTTCCTCGTCCTCCAGCAGCAGTTCTTCCTCTTCCAGCTCGTCTTCCTCTTCGTCAGGCATGAGGAGGAAAGGCAGCCGTGATTGCTCTATCTGCTTCGAGAGCGAGGTGATCGCTGCCTTGGTACCCTGCGGCCACAACTTGTTTTGCATGGAGTGTGCCAACCGCATCTGCGAGAAGAATGAGCCACAGTGCCCGGTGTGTCACACAGAAGTCACTCAGGCCATTCGCATTTTCTCCTAGAACAAAACACTCAAGCCTTCTTCTTTATTCAGTACTCTAAAAAAACAAAAACATATATGTCCTATAGCTACATTCCCACTTGTATGGTGCCATACACGTGTGTTTGTCTTTTTTTGTATATATATTATTTACCAGAACCTTTAATATATTAATATATTGTAATATATTAATATGCAAATAATATATATATATATATATAATATTGTGATGTTGCTTGTGTTAATTGCCCCCCCGGGGCTCTATATGCCAGGGTTGGCAGCTCATAGATGTCTTTTTGTAGTAGCCTTTCATGCAATTCCAAAGGCAAACGATGGTTTTTTACAGGGGTCCAGATGTCAAATAGTAAGTGCATGTCTCATTAAAACAAGGACCCCTTTTGTGCATTATTCTCGGTGGTACCCACTATTGCTTCATTTATGTAAATAGCTTGCAGCAACTGATTTACATGCGCCCACTCCAGAAGCAATATTGATTTGTGCATCTTTATATTTCTGCCATTCGCAGTGAGGCCCATGGGCCTGTCTTAAATCTTTTTGGATGTTGTCACGTGGCCAATTTTAACCCCTTTCTTGCTGGAAGGTACTGTTATGGCTCTCAAGGGGTTAAAAAAAAAGTGACAAGGCCTGGAGTATATTGAGACAAGGGCTCTTACTGTAGAAGATCTAGTTGCTACCTTGCCAAGCGGGAATGTGGCTTTAAAGCTGCAGTATCTGCATTTATTATTATTATTATTATTATTATTTTTTTTTGTGTGACTTTTTTTTTTTTTTTATTTATTTTTTTTTTTTTAATATACATTTTTTTTTTTTTTTTTTTTTTTTTCCTTAAGAGAACTTGCAGATTCCTTCCCATGGCCATGTGTTGCAGCTTGGGAAACCAACTACATCTTTTGCATGCTTTAAATATGAACAAAACCACCCTAGGAACAGTTGTTACACTGTACTTCTAAAGACCAATCTTCCAAAATATTTTTAATTTTATATATATATATATATATTTTTTTTTTCGTGTTTATTCTTTTATGTGTGGCTTTGTAGACTATAGAAATATTATTTTGACAAGCCAAGCATCGTGTTTAAATATTTTGAAAGCTTTTTATTTTTGTTTATCATTGACTTTCCTTTTGGAGAACAAAAAAAAAAACTCCATGGAGCCCTCCCCCATGATACTGCAGCTTTAACAAAAGTAATATTAAATTGTAACATATCTTCTATAAATATATAAATATATATAATTATAATAATGCGTTTAAAGGTTTTAAAGAGACAAATTGCATTAATACAGATTGAAGTATTTTATTCTTTTTTGACTTGAAAAAATTATATTTCATATTGCAAAAATGTTTACAAGTATTTTAATTTTAAGTTCAGTGAACTTTTTTTTGTAGCTGGGTTTAAATCTTTTATTTTTAGTATGGCCTTCTGGCAAAGAACACTGTATTATTTTAATATCTCACAGGTGAAGTAGGGGGGGGGAGGGGGGGACAATACACATTTGGGGGGGAAAAGAAAACAAACTGCAAAATGTTTTGAACAGTATTGTGTTGGGATGGAGACTTTTTTTTTTTTTTAATAGGTTCCAGGAAAACCAATGGTTTAAAATCTGCTTCACCCAGTGTCTTTTTCTATTCCGTGATACAAAAGCCTATTTTAGTCTATATTAAAAAAAATAAAAAAAAATTGAAATGTATGAACATATTAAGCCAACAAAAAAAAACAAAAGAAGCCGTTTGACTCCTTTTTCTTAACATTTGTATAAATAGATTTCAGTGGAGATTTCAAAAATTCTGTTGCACCACTCTAGTTTTAGTATTTCTATTTTAATACATTTTGTTTACTACTTGTTTATGTATATGTAGGTAATGTGACTTGAGCGTAAATGTACTTTACTGAGCAAAGTTTTAAAAAACAAAAAAACAAAAAGTATATTTTATTTTATGATAAAGGGCCTTTAACCTCATGGTCAAAAATACTAATATTATATTTGCTGAAGACAAGATTTGAAAAATTGTATCAAGAGTTTTATTTTTCTGACATTTAAAGTTCTACATAAATAAAGGTAAACTTAAGTAATGGTGCTACTTCATGTTTTTTTAAATATTTCTATATAAATGAAAAATAAAATATTCCGGAAATGATGGATTTGGTTTGTGGTGTGAGTTGATGAACAGCACATTTGGAGCGATTTCTGAGCAGGAAAAAAAATGCATTGGGTGCACACATCTGGTGCTGAGTACACACGTGTTGTAACCCTTGACAGTCCATTCAGCATCCACGAAAACGAAAGCTGTGTCAGAGTTGTGTACATAACGCCATGTCATGGAGGCGCCTCCTACCGTATCTTTGTCTGGCACTGTCGTGTGTGGTGTGGGTTTTTGTTTTTGTAGGTAAATCAATTTTCACATCCTGAGCACCCTATGGAGTTCTTTGAATGTGTTTTTTGTTAATCAAGCTTTTGGGGTTGATTTACTGAAGGAAAATGGGTTGTTCACTTTGCAAGGGCATTTACCCTAGAGATCAGTGAATGAAGTGATGCTCTGCTGACTTCCACCATCCAATCGTGTGCAAGCACTTATTAAAAAAAAAAAAAAAAAAAAAATCTTCCTTGCACTTGATTGGATATTTTACACGTCACCATTCATACATTCACTCTTAGGAAAGTTGCACTTTGCAAGGGATTTTTTTTCAAAGTGGACAGCCTATTTGCCTTCAGTAATTCAACCCTACAGGCTTCAAAGTGCAAACTCTTTTGGCCTCCGTCAAAAAGTAGTCTTTTTTATACATTTTTATCCTTATCCTTTTATATGCAATAATTTAAACCTAATGGTCCTTTTTGTATCTGCCAAATGCTCCTCAACCTATAGATGTGTTTGATGGTGACCTTGCCATATTTTAAACCATGGTTGCTCAAGCTGTGGCCCTCCAGCTGTTGCAGAAATACCGATCCCGCAAGGCATTGTAAGGCTGACAGTTACAAGCATAACTCCTAAAAGGCAGAAGCATGATGGGACTTGTAGTTCCATAACAGCTGGAGGGCCACAGGTTGCACACTCATGGTTTTAAAATATGGCAAGGTCACCATCAACAAAACATATATATATATTAAACAATGGATGTGCAACCTGTGGCCCTCTATCTGTTATGGAACTACAAGTCCCATTGTGCTTCTGCCTTTTGGGAGTTATTCTTGTAACTGTCAGCCTTACAATGCCTTATGGGATGCGTAGTTCTGCAACAGCTGGAGGGCCACAGGTTGAGCAACTATGGTTTAAAACCATAATTCAACTGAATGTCTGAGTGATTTCTAGGGTTGGCAGTCATTAGAGGGTCTTGCTGTGGATCAGACATACAGTACCTGAGGTTTTCCAACTGGGAAGCTACCAGTGCCATTGTGTCTGCTGTGCTGGGATTTGTAGTTTATGAACAGCTGGACATCTACTATCCACTACCAATGCAAAAACGGATGAAAAAACTGCCCATTTGTCAGTTAACATCTTAATTTTTTTGGATGGATGGAAAATAGAGCTTTCATCTGTTCAAAAAAAAAAAAAGATGTTGATGGAAGTGGATGAAAAGAGATCCTCCTTCCCCTTTTTTTTTTATTTTAATTTTATCCATCAGTGGATGGATGAAAAATGGACGAATGGTCCATATGTGTGAAAGGGGCCTTGCAGTATGTAAAAAAATGGAGGCATTGGGATTGATTTACTAAAGGATGTTTACTTTGCTAGGGAATTTTCCCTAGCTTAATGAATGAGGTGAAGCTCTGTTGACTTGCATCGTCCAATCGTGTGCAAGCAATTTTTTGGTTATTTTTATTTTTTTGTTTGTATCTGATTGGGCATTCTTTTGCAAAGTGAATTTTCACCACATGCACTAAGCGAAATGAACATTCCTCAAGTGATTATTGCCTGGCAACATAGCACTGGTCTGGGTATGGGGCTTTAAAATCCAGTACAGGATGAGGAGGACCTACTGCACACTTCTTTTTGCTATAACCTAAGGGCATATTCTTTATTTATTTTTTCATAAGCAAGTAAAATAGACTCTTCTTTAGGAGAATATGAAGGTGTTGCATGCCACCCTCACACTGGCCTTTATTACCAGCCTATAAAATTCATTACATGGAAAATCTATTGCAAAGCATATTTTTTTTCTTTACCCTCTAGCCCTATACCTTGGGTGCAGTTTTTGGCATTACCGAGTAAAATCTACCAGTCAGTAGGAGTATATGTGATTGTGAGCTTTGACTTTGCCTGCACTCTATCCATGGTGTGTGGGGGTTTTTTTTTCCTTCTTCCCTGGTTGCTCCTTTTTTAGCAATCCTTTAAAATTTGCTGATCTGTTCTGGCTGCCATTATTAATTTATTGCATGTATTAGATACAACCGTATTGGCAGGTCTCTGCTCTCTTGTTGCCTGCTTGCTGTCAGCATGTTTTCTGGAGTCCTGTGTTATTTGTGTCTCACATGCAATATGCTGAAATCTAGGCTTTTTTTTTCTTCTTTGTTCCATATTCCATTGCATGTTCTTATTTTTGTATCTCCATTATTAGTGCCTAATTCAATAGTGCAAAGCATGCTAAAACCCAGGGTACCTTTTGTCCAGGGCAGCTTCCATTGGTCTGCTTGTTGGAGATGGCTGTGAGGGTTTTTTTTGCGCATCCCAGCTTTTGCACTCTATTGTTATGCTGAATAGGATGTATGGGATTATGTCATGCCTTGCAAGCTGCGGTCACGTGGTGTGATGTAGGCATGCTCCCTTTGTGTTCTGCGTCACTTTTTAATTTATTTTTTTCTGTATGTGTGGTTATGGTATACGGGTGGCTTGTGAAGCAGCTGCTGCTTGTCTTCTCACTTAATGCACTTCAAAAAAAAAAATCAGATTGATACAGAAAGCACTCTGATTTCCATAGAAGCTTTTAAAATTTAAATGCTGTATATATTACTGCTTGTATAGATTTTATTTTACTTGGAGGAAAAAAAAAAACTAGTATCTTGGGATGCTTAAATGAGGCAACCATTAAATATTTTTTTTTCTTTTCTTTGCAGACAATGCTTTGCCTGTACCTAAGGCTTAGTTGATAGGTGTGTGTGTGTGTGTGTTTGTTTCTCCCCCCCCCCCCCCCCCCTACTTTTTCTTATCAATAAGCTATATAGAAATAGGCAAGAAATGCAGAAAAGAAGTCCATGACTTTTTTCCAAAAATGTGCCGTACCAAAACATTATGGTGCTGCAGCCCCGGGGGAATTGGGGCACATGTTAGCAGATGCACAGGGCTGCCTTTTAACAATTAATAGCACTGCTGTGTGTCATGCGTTCCTGACAATGGTAGGAATCCAGCCTAAGGGTGGCCATACACTACAGTGTGATTGCACAATCTTCTATTTACTAAAACTGCATAAAAGGATAAACCTATACAATCCAACTAATTTCTATCAAATCACACAGGCCTTTATATTACGGTACATAATTGGTAGATCAGAAGGAGATTGTAAAATCAGATTTTATAGTGTGTGGTTATCTTTAGGAATAGCAGATGTGTAACCAGGCAATCTATTGGTCTCCAGCCGTAGAACAACGAATAAGCCTATCCTGTAGGTGGGGTATACCGACATGTTAAGTTCTTGGTTATAGCATTTTATTTATTTATTACAGGCTGACTATTTACATACTGTATGCTCACATCAGTCCCTGCTTTCAAGGAGCTTACAATCTAAGGTCCCTACCACACATGCACACACAAGAGCCAATATACCTGCTAGTATATTTTTTGAAGTGTGGGAGGGAAACTGAGAGAACCCCCATGCAAACGCAGGAACAATGTGCAGACGGTGTCCTGCCTGGGATTTGAGCCATTAACCCCAGCGCTGTAATACAGAAGTAACTACTAATGACTAAGAGCCAGTGCTTGGTATAGTGTATTTAGATTGCAAAAGAAATGCATTTAATGAACAGGGCCCTGGTCAGATCTGTAATTACCAGTTTATAAAGATATTGAAAATATATATATAGAAAATATCTCAATTTTCTATCTCCTTTGAAATTCGCAGATTCTAGATGACACAATTCTCGGTTTTACCTCTTCTTTTTATTTTCTCTGCAAAAGAATTTCATAATCCTATAAAAACATTAAAAAGGTCCATAGCAGTGGAATCTGATGCCAGCTCTAAGGCTGGATTCACACCTATGCATTTATTATTATAATTTTTTTTTTTTTTTAGTGCATTTTGCAGATTTGCACTACAGTCCATTTAACCTGGTTTCCTATGGAACATGTTCTGTAGTGCAAATATGCAAAAAGCACAAAAAATTCATAGGTGTGAATCCAGCTTAAGACACTGGTTTCACCGGAGTGACTTGTCATGTGATTTGAAGTCTCACCCTGTTGTCAGCAATGGAAGTGTTCAAATCTGTGTGACGCCAACTTTGTGGTGCACTATTTTTGCCTATTTCAGGTGCAACTTGCATAGACATCGGTGCAGGAAATTGCACAGATGTCAGCCAAGTCGCACTGCCATGCGGCTTTGAAATTGTGCGAGTACATGATTTCAAAGTTGGATTTGGTGTGACTGGCCACTAAAACTTTTTTTTTTTTTTTTTTTTTATCTTTCTTGTACAGTATATTTATTTCAGGTACTTATATGGTGCTGTCAATTTATGCACTCCTATACTGTACATATTATACGTTCACATCAGTCCCTGCCCTTGAGGAGATTACAATCTAAGGTCCCTAAATCACATACATACTAGGGCATTGGTTCTTGACTCCTGTCCTCAGGACCCACTAACAGGCCAGGTTTGCAAGATAACTGAAATACATCACAGGTGATATAATTTGCTGCTCAGTGATTGCAGTATTCTAGTCTGCATCTCCCCAAGGTAATACTTAAATCTGGCCTGTTGGTCCTGATGACAGGAGTTGAGAACTACTGTACTAGGGCCAATTTAGACAGGAGCCAATTCAGCTACCAGCATGTCTTTAGAGTGTGGGAGGAAACCGGAGTACATGGAGGAAACCCACGCAGGCACAGGGTATTTATATTCAGGCCTCTTTCACACCTCTACAATGCCGTAATGCACATAACGTGTCACCTTTGTACCATTTACTCTAGGTGCACACTAGAACGAGATGCAGGAAACCTGCAATACTGTGTGCGTTTTTGGAGCCATGTTCAAACAGCACTGCAGGGGGTGTCAGTATTAAGTTAATGACACCCCAAATGCAGGTTGAAAACACAGTGCATTTGCCTGCATTGAATCGCATGGTATAAATGTACTATGCAATCCAGTTGCAGTGCACCTTCAAAAGTAGTGCATGCACTACTTTTTTTGTGTTATTTGAGCCCATTCAAAATGAATGGGCTCAAATTGCACTGCATTGGATTGCATGTAAATCGAATAGCAACACACTGTGTGCTCTTGTGTGATTTTATAGAGTGGGAACCAGGGCCTAGGCCCTGTTCACATCCATGCATTTTGAAATCATGGGCAGAATTGGTGCAATTTTACCCGCATTTTCAAATCACAGCAACACACACACTGTGCGTTTGGATGCTATTTATTTTTAATGACAATTTTACTGCTATGGCATCATGATAATACGCATGTGCAAAGCACATCTGGCTTGGTGGCAAAATATAGTCCTTGAGCTTCTTTGGTGCGAGGGGGGAAAAAAAAAAAGATTACAGCAATGTGATAGGTTGTGTAACCATAAAATGTCCATCCACAAATGGAAGCCTCCACAAGGAGATTAGAAGCAAAATACAGCAGGAGCTACAGAGTATAAAAGAGAAGAGAGGAGCCTCTAAGTGTAGTAATATGGTTACATTTAATGAAGGTACAACATGTAGAAACTCATGTGGTTGATGATTAAAAGAGGCACATCTAAGTATGCAGGAATCTGGCTTAAAGCTGTCCACATAGACCAGCCTTTCTCAACCTTTTTACCCTAGGGGAACCCTTAAACTTATTTTCAGGCCTTAGGGAACCCCTGGTAAAACCCATTCATTGGGTTCAGCGGGAACAATGCCCTTCACTTTGGTCAGTGTAAGAATTGCCCCCTTACAGAGAGTTCTAAAGATCATTGGTGTCATACCACTGCTCCAAGTGGCATTGGCTCAGAACTATGTAGGCACCATCAAACAGGAGGTATATCAGCCACAGCTCAAGGAACCCCTAGACACCTCTGGAGGATCCCTAGAGTTCCATGGAACCCTGGTTGAGAATGGCTGACATAGACCATCCTCCGCACTGCCGACTCTCACCGCTGTCAGTCTGAAATCGTGATCGGGAATACTACCCTGCAGTAGAGCGATCTGAAAGCGAGGCTTGAATCGCTCATAGAAGGAATGACGTTGATGGAGAATGGTCAATGTGGACAGCTTTCCCCCCGGATGCCTGCATACCTAGATGTGTCTGTTTATCATCAACCATTTGAGTTGCTAAATGTTGTACCTTCATTAAATGTAACCATATTGCTACACTTAGAGGCACCTCTCTTCTCTTTTATACTCAGTTGTGATGTGACACTACTCTGATATCAAGACATTGCTTGTATATAAAGTCAAAGTTTATAAAAAAAAAAAATTGCTTGTCTTGCAAAACACTCTCCGATCAAGTTACTCTCAATCCAAGGTTTTAGTGTATTTATATATGGGCAATGTATGTCCTGTGTGATGTGGGATGGAGAAAGCACAGTATGGAATGACACCTCCAGCTGCTGCTGTGTACAGTTGTTGTTCCCGATCACACAGGAAGCGTCAGGCAGTTTGTAGAGAAGTGTGAATTGTCCATGTAAGAAGTCTGATCAAAGGGAAGAGGAGCAAGACCTCACAGGCCCAACACCTACTAACCGAAACCAACACACAGTCTCGTCTCCCGCTGGATTTGTGTGTATACGCAAGATGCCACAAGTGTGGTAATTGTCCTAGACTCACAATGCCAGGAATCCCGACCTCAGAGATACCAGGGAGGGGAAAACCTCCTATTACTTCTACAAAGGCCGGAGCTCCCTGTGTCACTGATTGTAGAATGATGTGTAAAGCTGACCCCACAATAGAGGGGACAAGGCTGGAGTTAAAACAGGATTAAATCCACAAACCAAAATGAGTTATTTTGCAGCTTAGATGTAGTGGCTGCAATCAATTAACTTTTTTTCTTAATTTTCACCTGGTGATCTGGTCAGAAGGCTGGATTCACATATATGGGAACTGAATAGTTTTTAACCACATCCAATTTGCATAACATGTGATTGTGACCATCATTCAAAGGAGGCGGATCACATGTGCGGGACAGCCGCAAGGTGGTTGTGAAAAGGGTTCTATGCATTTTTAGGTCCAGTTCAAGTGCAAATTCAGGTAAGAATTTGCACCTGTACCGTGAACAGAAACGCACCGGGATCTGGACTACAAACCACAGCCACATATATGTGAACCCAGCCTAAGTCTGTTATTTTGCAACTTCCTTAAACGCAACCTCCCTTTACATCAGTGTCCTCACCCCCTTCACATCATAGCCCCCCTCCCCTTTACATCAGTGTTTCTCAGTAACTAATTTCACATCACAGCCCCCCTTTACATCAGTGTCCTGAACTCCCCCTTCACATCACAGCCCTTCCTTTCCATCAGTGTTCTCAGTACCCCATTTCACATCATAGCCAGGGCCGTCTTTAATATAGATTGGACCCTGGGCAAAAAATTTCTTGCCCCCCCCCCCCCCCATTCAATTTCCCTCTCCACCTACTCTG
The DNA here is from genome assembly GCF_037356315.1 of Lithobates pipiens. Taxonomy (NCBI): domain Eukaryota; kingdom Metazoa; phylum Chordata; class Amphibia; order Anura; family Ranidae; genus Lithobates; species Lithobates pipiens. The sequence continues at coordinate 56,964,354 of NW_027507903.1, read as the reverse complement.
AGACATACAATAAATAGCAGCTTGACTTAAAATCAGTTTTCCGTATCAGACCAGGCAGCAATTGCGATTGGTTGCCAGCAGTTACAGCATATCATTACTGCTTGCTGACTAGTTGCTAGAGGTTACAGCACACATTACAGCTCACTGATTAGTTGCTAGAGGTTACAGCACACATTACGGCTCACTGATTAGTTGCTAGAGGTTACAGCACATCACCTCCTCACAGCAGGGGAGCATGATATACATAGGAATGCCGCCTTTATTTACATATCAATGCCACCAGCCGCAGCTATTTACTCAGTATTGTCACCGCTATTTACATACGAATGCCGGTTATTTACATGTAAACATAGGGTCTGCACGTGAGTCATCTGCACACAACAATAGGGCAGAGCTGGGCAGCATTAGTACCAGCATTTCACACTGAGATATCGGAACACAGCACAGGAATACAACTTTAAGGGACAAGGGAATTTAAATCTGAATAGTTGGCAAGTATGAGGCAGCTGTTTTGGGCCCCACAACAATGACAGGGCCCAGGGCAGCTGCCCCTTTTGCCCTGCCTTAAAGACGGCCCTGATCATAGCCCTCCCCTTACATCAGTCTCTTCACCCCCCTTTCACATCACAGCCCCCCTTCACATCACATTCCCCTCTTTACATCAATGTCCTTATTTCCCCCTTAACATCACAGCCCCCATTTACATCAGTGTTCTCAGTACCCCATTTCACATCACATTCCCCTCTTTACATCAGTGTCCTCATCTCCACCCTCTCACATTACAGCCCCCCTTTACATCATTGTCTTTGTTTTCCCCTTCACATCACAGCCCTTCTTTACATCAGTGTCCTCACCCCCCCTTGCATCACAATTCCCCCCTCCACATCAATGTCCACACCCCCCTCGCATCACAGCCCCCCCTTTTACATTACAGCCCCCCTGTTTACATAGGTGCCCTCATCTCCCCCCTTTTACATTAAAGCCCCCCTGTTTACATAGGTGCCCTCATCTCCCCCCTTTTACATTACAGCCCCACCTTTACACTTCACTTAGTGGGAACTTCCCGCACACAATACTTTGTTGGTGATTTTCACGCAATTCTGCATGTCTCGCATAGGGTAGCCCATTCACTTGAATGGACTGCCCTATGTACGTTTGTAGCCCAAAAAAGCTCCTCCTCCTTTTTAGAAACAAGCTTTAAGTGTTTTGGTGCATTTTGCAGTGATTACAGCACAATCCACGAACTGTGGAAACTTCACACTGGACCTCATGCAACTTGTGTGCCTCTCCATATTTCATCCAGACTCTGGGACTTTGATTTCCAAATGAAATGCAACATTTTCCACAGTCAGTGATGATTTGGGGACCAATGTCATCTGCTGGTGTTGGTCCTCTGTGTTTTCTCAAGTCCAAAGTCAGCGCAGCCCTCTACCGGAAATTCTAGAGCACTTCATGCTTCCCTCTGCTGACCAGTTTATGGAGATGCTGATTTCATTTTCCAGCAGGACTTGGCACCTTCCCACACTGCCAAAATTACCAATACCTGGTATAATGATCATGGTATCATTGTACTTGATTGACCAGCAAACCCGCCTGATCGAAACCCCATAGAGACTCTGTGGGGTATTGTCAAGAGGAAGATGAGACACCAAACCCAACAATGCAGATGAGCTGATGGTCGCTATCAAAGCAACCTGGGCTTCCATAATACCTCAGCAGTGCCACAGGCTGACCATCTCCATGCCACACCGCATTGATGCATTAATTCATGCCAAAGGAGCTCCGACCAAGTATTGAGTGCATACTATACTGTACATGGACATACTTTTCACTAAGCCAACATTTCTCTATTAAAAATCCTTTTTTTTTATTGGCCTTATGTAATATTCTAATTTTCTGAGATACTGAATTTTGGGTTTTCACTAGTTGTAAGTCATAATCATCAAAATGAAAAGAAAGAAATGCTTGAAATGTATCACTCTGTGTGTAGTGAATCTATATAATATTTAAGTTTAATTTTTTTAACTGAATTACTAAAATAAATTAACTTTTTAACGATATTCTATTTTTATGAGATGCACCTGTATATACTTCTATTGGTCCTAGCTGTACCAATGTAACTGTGCAATAAAGATCATAGCTGGAAGTCAGCTTTAAGGCCCAGTTCACACTCATGTAGCATGTGATATCACACACATTCCCACAGTGCATGAAAATGCACCATTTTTGGGCAGGCATGCTGATTTGCTATTCACGTGTGCTAAATTGCTGTGTAGTGCATGTTAACCTATTGCCATGCATTGTAAATCACATGCCATGCGATTTGATTTAATCTCTTCACGACCACACAATAGCCGAATGACAGCTACAGCATGGTTGCACATTGCCAGGAGGCCGTCATATGCTGTCCTCCTGTGATGTCACGCGGTGTTGCAGTTCGCATCTGCATGCATCTGTCACTGCTGTGTCCAGTGGTGGCCGCTCCATAAGGGGCACACAGGCGCCGCCCCCCTAATCTACATGCGGGGGTGCTGAACGCATGGATTCCAATTTTTTTTTGTCTCTAATAGGCTTCAAAAAAAGGTGGGCTCTGGGCGCAGAGCACCCCAGTTGGCTGACCGCCGCCACCCATCTCCCACGTGCGGGGGCGTGTTGTTGTTAGTTTGTGCCACCCCCCCAAAACAGTGAGCACCAGCCACCACTGGCTGTGTCCTTGGGACACAGCTGATCACAGATTGTGGTAAAGAGCCAATCACAGTGGCTCTTTACCACTTGATAAGCTGTGTTCAATCACAGTGTAAACAGGATTTGCCAGATAGCAGATAACCAGCAAATCTACACGGGACATCGTCACTGATCATCAGTATCCTAATTATCAGTGCAGCCCCAACAGTGCCCACCAGTGCTGCCTATCAGTGCCAATCATTTCTGCCTATCAGTGCTGTCTCATCAGTGCCCATCAGTGCTGCCAATCACTGCTGCCAATCAGTGCCATCAGTGCTGCCTGTTAGTACCCACCAGTGCTGCCTGTCAGTGATGCCTATCTTTGCCAGTTAGTGCCGCCTATCAGTGCCCCCTTCTCAGTGCCCATCAGTGCTATCAGTGCTCATCAGTTTCAGTTAGTGCCACCTATCAGTGCCAATCATTGCCACCTATCAGTGCCACCTCATCAGTGCACATTAGTGAAGGAGAAAAATTATTTATTTGCAAAATTTTATAATAGAAACTTAGAAAAACATTTTGTTTTTTTTCAAAATTTCTGGCCATTTTTTGTTTGTTTAGCAAAAAAAAAAAAACTCAGTGGTGATTAAATACCACCAAAGGAAAGCTCTATCTGTTTAAAAAAATAAATAATACATGACATTTTGTGTGGGTACAGTGCTGCATGACTGCGCAATTGTCATTTAAAGTATGAGCGCTGAAAGCTGAAAAGTGACCTGGGCTGAAAGGGGGGGGATTAAAAGTGCCCAGTAGGCAAGTGGTAAAAGAAGGTGCCTGCATTACTTTTGTGTGATTCTGTGTGATTGCTTCATGTAGGACAGGCCCATAAAAATTTGGTTACACACCTAAACACGCAAAAAAAAAAAATGCAAGCACACTGTTGCACCTGCATAGGTATAAACACAGGCCAATGGACCAAAAAAACGTCAATTACAGGTTGATCTATACAAAGGAGTCACTATGAGATGACTGGATAGACAGGTATGAGGCCTCACAACCGCTGTCTCTTCTAACATCCTTTAACTTGATGGAACATGTTAGAACATTAAGTTTGACGGAAGGTTAAAGCTGAACTCAAGGCCGATATTATTGTCTGAAATAATGCAATCCTCTATTCATGAGTACATGAACTGACATCAGATACTTTCAATCTCTTGCACAACAGAGCTCAGACTGGGAGAGGAGCAGCGGGGATCAGGCATCCAGGCATTGGCAGGGACCGGGCATCTAGGCATTGGCCAGTGGCTCTTCTCCTCCTCGCTTCCACCATGCGTCTCCTCACCTCCTCCTAGGTGTCCAATAGGATCGCCTATCCTTTCAGTCAATCGGTATCAGACCCACTTCCCGATTGATCGGGAGGAGGATCAGTGTTGCAACAGCGAATATTCATTCACTATTGCAACACACCTGGGTGGGCTCCGGTTGCACTCTCTGCATCCCGAGCCTACCCTATTTTGAAGTCTATTAGAGCCTCTGGCTCTAAACAGATGCTTAAAAAAAAAAAAATCCCTAGCCGCTGTAATTCATATGACTGATAAAAAGTGTAGCGCTAAAGGATAAACAAATATGGCTGTATCTGCATAATAAATGGGTGGTGAAAAATCAATCATACAAAAAATTAAAATCAATGGAAATGTGAAAAAGCCCAATAAATGTAACACCGCTACAGTGATCTCGGTAAAGAGCCTCTGGCAGAGGCTCATAACCATGTGATCAGCCGTGTCCAATCATGGCTGATCACGATGTAAACAGGAAAAGCCGGTGATCGGCTTTTCCTCACTCGTGTCTGACAGACGCAAGTAGAGGAGAGCCAATCAGCGGCTCTCCTGACAAGGTGGGGGTCTGCGCTGATTGTTTATCAGCGCAGCCCCCCCTCAGATGCCCACACTAGACCACCAGGAAAGCCGCCTGGTCCACCAGGGAATTCGGCAATATATGGATGGCCAGGTATGTACCCCATGTCCATCCACATGTGCAAATGATGTCCAATATGTGCCATCATATACCAAAATAAAAACAGTGATGCCCAGCAATGCCACCCATCAGTGTCATCAGTGCCACCTGTCAGTGTCCAGCAGTGCCACCTATAAGAACAATCCATGCCCATCAGTGCCCACCTATCAGTGCCCATCAGTGCCCATCCGTGCCACCTATCAGTGCCATCCATAAGTACCCATCAGTGCCGCCTATCAGTGCCCATCAGTACCGCCTATGAGTGCCCATCAGTGCCACCTATGAGTGCCCATCAGTGCTACATACCAGTGCCACCTATCAGTGCCCATCAGTGCCGCCTATGAGTGCCCATCAGTGCCGCCTATGAGTGCCCATCAGTGCTACGTACCAGTGCCACCTATCAGTGCCCATCAGTGCCACCTATTAGTGCTCATCATCAGTGCCACCTCATCAGTACCACCTCATCGGTGCCACCTCATCAGTGCCCATCAGTGCCGCCTTATCAGTGCCTGTCAGTGCAGCCATATTAGTGCCCGTCATTGAAGAAGAAAAATTACTTATTTACAAAACTTCTGCTTTTTTTTATTTGTTGCGCAAAAAATAAAAATCGCAGAGGTGATTAAATACCACCAAATACCACCAAAACAAAGCTCTATTTGTGGGAACAAAATGATAAAAAATCTATCTGGGTACAGTGTTGTATGACCGCGCAATTATCATTCAAATTGCTACAGCGCTGAAATCTGAAAATTGGCTTGGGCAGGAAGGTGTTTAACTGCCTGGTATTGAAGTGGTTAAAGAGGGATTCCACCAAAAAAAAAAATATATTAAAAGCCAGCAGCTATAAATACTACAGCTGCTGACTTTTAATAAATGGACACTCACCTGTCCTGGGTTCCAGCGATGCCGGCAGCCGAGGCCGATCGATCGCTCGGCCCTCGGCTGCTGCCGCCACCATTCTAGGTGAGGGAATCAGGAAGTGAAGCGAATCGGCTTCACTTCCCGGTTCCCTACTGCGCATGCGCGAGTCGCGCAGCGCAATAGGAATTCTCCGCGCTGTCTCTGGGACCCGTGTGTGTCCCAGCAGACAGCGCGGCAGGACAGAATATGACATAGACTCCCACGGGAGTCTATGCCCGGAAGTGGGTGTAAATACCTGTCTTTGACAGGTATCTCCACCCCCCTCCCCCCTGTAAGGTGCCAATTGTGACACCGGAGGGGGGGAGGGTTCCGATTAGCGGAGGTTCCACTTTAGGGTGGAACCCCGCTTTAAAGGAGAATTAACCAAATAAAAAAAAGGTTAATTAAATCCACAAGGGCTCATTTTTACCACTACTATTCCTTTATATTGGCTTTTAAAAGGTGCAAATGCAGCAATTTAGAAATCAGATGAAAGGTTTAGCACTGGGAAACACTTTTTGAAGATAAAAAGTGCATTTTATATACAACTATATGGATCAGACCAAAATGAGGGACAAATGAGGAGGAATGAGGGACAGAGGGACCAAATCAGGGACAGTCCCTCAAAATCAGGGACGCTTAGAGAGCATTTGTCAGGTAGTGAGGAGGAGTTTATCTCCTCACCGTCTGCTTTAACCCAGTTGATTCCTGCCTTGCGCGCTATTCACTTGAATGGGTTGTGTTTGGCAAATGCTATGCCCGCTTAAAGCAACAGGGGCTATAATTCCTGCTGCGAAGCTACGCATTATGCCACCAGCCTCTGCCTTTGGAGCTAAAGGGGGTAGCCGTTGGGGGACGGTAAAAGTGCAGCTAAACTGTGAGATTTTACTGCCCTCCCTCCCCCAACTGCTAGTGTGAACAAGCTCTAAAACATGTCACCTGTCTCTAGGAAGGTGCAGTCTACTTTCCACTGCAGGTGGCGCTTGTCCGGCAGCATTGCAGTTGAGAGGAAGTCAAAAGAAACATGGTTCCTATGGTTTCCTGGGTCACTGAGGAAGCTATACTGACTGACTCTAGCAGCCATCTTTTTTTTGTTCACAAGTGTTTTTTTTTGTTGTAAAAGGTCATAGTTTAGTACAAAGGTGTAAAAGGAACATACAGGTATGTCAAATATATCAAATATGTACTTAACATGAGGTGTATGGTATATAAAAAACAAAAACATAGCAATACAACAAAAGAACAATAAGGATGAGTATGTTTTTTTTAATGAAGTTTGTATAATTCAAAACACATTTTTACATACTTTCCAACTGTCTCAAATTTCCTGGGACATTCCCAGTATTTAGACGATTTTTCCGGGTTTTAGCCTTTCCCAGGAAATGTCCCAGGAGAGCCGTGTTTGCCTGATTTTTCGCCGCCGCCGGCCGCCATTTTACAGAAGACCAGAAGTAATGCAGAGGAGAACAAACAAGAGGTGGAGCCGGCTGGGTGGCTGCCGAAAGAAACTGAACTGCCGCCTACCCCCCACCCCGCTGCCAGTCGGACTGTTACCTGTTGTGGGAAAGGCCGCAGGGTGGGCGGCAACGCAGCTCAATTTCTATTTCCACCCGGCCGGCTCCGCCTCTATACCTGATGTAAGGGGGGCACTGCTGGGGAATACCTGATGTAAAGGGGGCACCTCTGGGGGACACCTGATGTAAGGGGCACACCGCTGGGGGATACCTGATGTAAGGGGCACACCGCTGGGGGATACATGATGTAAGGGGGACACCACTGGGGGATACCTGATGTAAAGGGGTCTCCACTGGGGATACCTGATGTAAAGGGGACTCCACTGGGGGACACCTGATGTAAAGAGGGGCTCCACTGGGGGATACCTGATGTAAGAGGGGCACTGCTGGGGGATACCTGATGTAAAGGGTGCTCCACTGGGGGACACCTGATGTAAAAGGGGCTCCACTGGGGTACACTTGATGTAAGGGGGACACCGCTGGGGGATACCTGATGTAAGGGGGGAACTGCTGGGGGATACCTGACGCAAAGGGGGCACCTCTGGGGGACACCTGATGTAAGGGGGACACCGCTGGGGGATACCTGCTGTAAAGGGGGCTCCACTGGGGGATACCTGATATAAAGGGGGCTCCACTGGGGGATACCTGATATAAAGGGGGCTCCACTGGGGGACACCTGATGTACAGGGGCCTCCACTAGGGGACACCTGATGTAAGGGGGACACAGCTGAGGGATAACTGATGTAAAGGGGGCTCCACTAGGGGACACCTGATGTAAGGGGGGGCTCCACTGGGGAACACCAGACCTTGTGCATTACAAGGATTTTGACAAACTTTATTGCAGATTCCTACCTTTTGTTATTCTGAAGAAATCCCTGTGTGTTTCTCTGTGTGGTGTGAATCTAATGGAAGTCCTTTTATAATTATCAATAAGCTGTGCACCTGCAGGGCTCTAATAAGGAAAATTGTAGGATCTGCCTCCCCTGAGACCCCTTTCACACTGGGGCTGCAGCCGCGTTAGCGCTAAAGCGGCACTTGTTTTAGTGGTGCTTTTTGGCCACTAGCGGGAAGCTTTTAACCCCAATGAAGGGGTCTCCCATATTGCAGTGCTTCCGAAGCGCCAACAAAGCGCTGCCCGTTCATTACAATGGGCAGGGGTGGTGGAGGAGCGACGTATACAGCGCTCCCAAACTGCCCCAAAGATGCTGCTTGCAGGAGTTTTTCTAATGTCCCGCAAGCACACTGCCCCAATGTGAAAGTACTAGACATGTGCGATTGGTTTCGAAACGAATCGAAAATTCGTACGAATTTCCATAAATTTGTACATTTGGGAGGATCCGAAATACAAATTGCTATGCTTCCGAATTTTGTACGAAATACGAGACTTCGTTTACGAATTTCGGATCCAAATTCATAAGGAACATTCGTAATTGTTACAAAAAGTTAACGAACCTAAAAGTTAAAAACCCAGGGAGTCAGCACAGGGATGGTGGGAGCCCCTCATAATTATGATTACATCATAACGAACATTCATAATTGTTACTAAAAGTTAACGAACGTACGAAATTTCGGACATGAATTACGAAATACAAATAAATTCTAATACGAAACGGAAGGGAACGACACAAATTTATTGATGGCACACATGTCTAGAAAGCACTCATTGCAATGAATGAGAGGCATTTTTCAGGCGCCTGAAAACTGCCTCATTGTCAAAGATGTCTAAGCCCTTGTACACACGGTCGGAGATTCCGACGGAATGTGTCCGATCGGACCGTTTTTTCGGATATTCTGACTATGTGTGGTCTACATCGGACTGTTTCCGTTGGAGTATCCGACGGACCAAGTTTTCCAACTTGTTGGTAAAATTTTCAGACAAAATGCTCCGATCGGACATACTCCGATCATGTGTAGAGAATTCCGATCGGACAAAGTGCCACGCATGCTCAGATCAAATTCCTACACCAAAGCTATTGGCTACTAGCCTGAACGTAGTCCCGTCGTAATGAAATAACGTAATCACGTCGGATTTTCCGACAACTTTGTCCGACCGTGTGTATGCAAGAGTTTCGGACAAAATCCGTCGGACAAAATCCAACGGATTTGGTTGTCGGAATCTCCGACTGTGTGTACAAGGGCTTAAATGTGATTTCCTATTGGGAGTATCACACCAAAAATGAAATTTTTGTTGCAGGGGATGCCTAATATCTGACTTGTATCTTATGCCCTGTACACACGGTCAGACATTCCGACTACAAAATCCGTTGGATTTTTTCCGATGGATTTTAATCGAAACTTGTCTTGCATACACACGGTCGCACAAAGTTGTCGGAAAATCCGATGTGGCATAAACCACGTACGACAGGACCATAAAGAGGCCAGTAGACAATAGCTTTTGTCTCATAATTTATTCTGAGCATGCGTGGCACTTTGTGCATCGGAATTGTATAAACACGATCAGAATTTAAACAATCGGATTTTGTTGTCGGAAAATTATAGATCCAGATCTCAAACTTTGTGTGTCAGAAATTCACAACAGAAAAAGTCTGATGGAGCCCACACACGATCGCACATTTTCCGTCGGAAAGTCTGACCGTGTGTACAGGGCAGTGTAGACTTCTGGGAAAATCAGTGAGCCAATCACACAAGCAGGAAATGATGTTTCTGAGGGGCGTTCTGTGCACATTTTGTATACAGAACACCACCAGGTAGCCATATTGCATTTTTCCTAAAATGACCGCAGCTATAGATTGAAAAGTAAAGGTCATTTTTAATAACATTCAATTACAATATGACTTGTATCGCAATTGTATACGCTATATTATTATTATTTTTTTATTTGCAATTTTTTTTTTCCTATGAAAGTTGAATAAGGTGGAGATGATAAACTGATTAAGGAGAAACCGATAATTTCAATAATAAAGTGGCTGTTCGTTGTGAGGAAATAAATAGAGTCCAATCCTATGTAATTCCTATGTAATTCTTGTGAACTGAACATAAAGAGGTTGATTTACTAAAGGGAAATAATCTGTTCACTCTGCAAGGGCATTTTCCCTTACTCAGCAAATGTGGTGAAAATTCATTTTGCACAGAATATCCAATCATGTGCAAGGAAAACAAACAAACAAAAAAAATAAAAAAAACTGAATGTTTGCTTGCACCTGACTGGCTGAGGGAAGTCACCTCATTCACTAAGCTCTGGGAAAAATTCTCTTTCAAAGTGAACAGCCTATTTTCCTTTAGTAAATAGACCCCCCAGGACTCTGACTTGCAATATATTACATGATGTTTCAAATCTATAGACATAACACTAATCCATACATCTTCCATTCCTCTGATGCTTCCTCCTGTGTAAAGTGCGGCCTACTCATGTAACGCAGTGATTTGACATAACATTAACGTTTATTTAGGAACTTCATTGATTTCCCAGTTATAAAGTTGACAGTTAGAGGCCCGGTCTATTGTATAATTTACAATCAATTAAAAATCAATGGGAATACATATGCTCATATGCCTTGTGGGAGCAGCTCTGTGGCAGGCCCGAGTCACACTACATAAAGCATGAGCTTACCATAACACTTAAAGAGCTCTCTGAAGAGTAAATAATGGCGGAGGACACTTGTACAGACGGAAGTTTATGAACAGGTCTTCATGGGGGATGTTTAATCTGCTGTCACTGTGAAGTACTGAACCGCACTCGACCACACAACATGAGGAAATTTTTATGTACAAATGGCCAATTTTCCCCATTATTAATCAAGTTATAACCTGCAGAAAACCGCCCATCAGCCGGTATTTTCACTTATACCTACAAATTTCAGGATCTCTCTATCATTTAAAGTGTTACTAAACCCAGGACCCTGCATTCACTATAACTGGTCTCCCACAGTACACAGAATATGTAAATGCAATTGTTTTAGTAAATATAAACTGCTAGATACCGTTTCTCATCACCAGTATACAGCAGTCTTGTGACTTCTATCAGTGTCTGGATAAAGCTTGTAGGATGTGTTTTCGTTCCACTCTGACTGTGCTATGAGGCTGTAGAACCCCTGACCCTCTGTCTGGTAGACATGTGCGATTCGTTTTGTACGAAACGAAAATTCGTATGAATTTCCAGAAATTCGTACGAATCCGAAATATGAATTTTTATGCATACGAATTCCGTACGAATTACAAAATTTCGTTTACAAATTTCGGATCCAAATTCATAACGAAAATTTGTAATTAACGAAAAGTTCACGAACCTAAAAGTAAAAAACCCAGGAAGTCAGCACAGCACAGGGATGGTGGGAACTCCTCATAATGATAAATTCATCATAACGAACTTTCGTTATTTTAACGAAAAGTTTACGAATGTAACGAAAAAATTTGTTTTTTTTTGTACGGAACGAAATTATACTCTTTTTTTGATGATGCCCATGTCTACATGATTGGCCCTGTGCTGATCACATGCACCCCCCCCCCCCCCGAAAAAAAAAAATCTTTAGCAATACACCAAACTGAGCATGTACAGCTTGTCCCCAAGGCTCTGTTCTATCAGGAGATGGTTTGGGGACAGTGGAAGAAAAGACAGGATCAAACGCCCTTTTTTACACAATGCAGAGGACTAACCCCTTAGGCCTCATGTACACTACTGCTGGTAAACGGACGTTAGGAGCAGTTGGGCATTTTTTTCAACTGCTCCTGAGCTCTCCTCTATGTTATCCTATCAGTACATGTACACTGGTTCATTTATAGTCATTTATAGGCAGTTGAGTTTAGAGGACTTTTTTGGAAAGCAAAAAAATTTGTTCAGATGCATTTCGACGAGTTTAGAGGCTAAAAACAGCGCTGCTTTACCGCTGCCCGGGGCGGCTCAGTGTGCAAGGGGTCTTAGATGTGAATAGAGCCTCTGACCACCTTAGACGCAGATAGTGTGCATCCAGGCACAGGTGCATCCGAGATGCTACCTCCTGTGTAATGCCTGCTGAACCTCAAAAAAACAGCAATCCCTTGGAAGTCTCTGTAAACCTCCATGTACAATCCATGCAAAAAAGGGAGAAAGGCTGGTAACAGGAAAGTTGGCTTAAACATCTTTTTATTATTACAGGTAAACAGCAGTGAAAAAGACAACGCGTTTCGGCTATCGGGCCCTAATTATGGCTGGCCAGCCATGATTAACCACTTGCCTCCCAAGCCAATTCTGACACTTCTCTCCTACATGTTAACATCATCATTTTTTTGCTAGAAAATTACTCAGAACTCCCAAACATTATTTTGTTTTTTTAGCAGAGACCCTAGGGAATAAAATGGTGGTGGTCATAATTTTTTATGTTGCACGGTATTTGCACAGCAATTTTTTAAATGCGTTTTTATGGGAAAATAAACTGTTTCATGAATTTAAAAAAAAAAAAACACAAAATGTAGCCCGATTTTTTATTTTTTTTGCATAATGTGAAAGACGATGCTATGCGGAGTAAATAGATACCTACATATCATGCTTTAAAATTGTGCACACTTGTGGAATGGCGCCAAATTTGGGTACTTAAAAATCTCCATAAGCGCCACTTTACATTTTTTTTTTACAGGTTACCTGTTTAGAGATACAGAGGAGGCCTAGTGCTAGAATTATTTCTCTCACTCTAATGCCCTGTACACACAGTCGGATTTTCTGACAGAAAATGTGCGATCCGATCATGTTGACGGAAAATCTGATCGTGTGTGGGTTCTATCTGACTTTTTCCATCAGATTTTCCGACGCACAAAGTTTGAGGGCAGGATCTAAAATTTTCAGACAACAAAATCCGATCGCATAAAGCATGAAAGCTATTGGCTACTGGCCAGTTTTTAGTCCCGACATATGTGTTTGACGTCACCTTGTTCAACTTTGTGCGACCGTGTGTATGCAACACAAGTTTCGGCCAAAATCCGTCTGAAAAAATCGGATGGATTTTGTGGTTGGAATGTCTGACTGTGTGTACAGGGCATAACATTCATGGCAATACATCACATGTGTGGTTTGAATGCTGCTTACATATGCAAGCGCGACGTACGTATGCATTTGCATCTGTGTGTGAGCAAGCGGGGAAGAGAGCGCTTTAAATATTTTCTTTATTGTTTTTTTACTTTTATTTTTATATTTTGATACTTTCCCTTTACATTTTTTTGATCACTATTATTCCTATTAGAATGAATGTAAATGAATGAATGAATGAGATATTTGTATAGCGCACAACGCGAACTGAATCGCCTCAAACATCCCTTCTAATAGGAATAGGGCATGACAGGTCCTCTTTATGGAGAGATGTGGGGTCTATAAGTCCCCAGATCTCTCCTCTAGGCTGGAAAGCCTGAGATAAAAAAAAAAAAAAAAGAATGATCTTGGCTTCCCAGCTGAAGAAACGTCAGTGTTTACATCTGCCAAGACTGCACCTGAAGTCATAACTCCGTGCCCGGCCTCCAAAGGTCATAGAGCTGACCGAAGACCATGTGGTCCTCGGACAGCTCTATGGTAAATTGCTGCCGCCAGCTGATTTGTTCTCCAGCTCGCTGATCACAGGCAGCTGCAGGCAGCTGCAGGCATCATTCAGATATCTCCACTCAACGTCCACAACGTCATATGACCTCGTTGGGTGGAAATGGTTTAAGTGTTACTAAACCCACAACAGTAAAATCAGTCTGTATATGCAGTAAAGCATGTTTGTTATACTCACTGTGCAACCTAAGGGGTTAATGCTCTGCATTGTGTATAAAGGTTGTGCGATCCTCTGAGCCGCCCCTTCTTTAGCTGACTCCCACCCATCCCACGATAGAACACAGCATTAAGAGTCAGGCTGCACATGCTCAGTTTGGTGTGTATTACTAGAGAATTCGTTTTTATCTTGGGAGAGTGTATGTGATCAGCACAGAGCCAATCAGCACTGTTCAGACAGAGGGTCAGGGGAGAATGAAAACTCCTCCTTAAAGCTTTAAGCAGAGACTGATACAAGTCACAAGACTGCTATATACTACTGATGGGAAAATATATTTGACTATTTATATATTCTAAAATAATTACATTTCCATGTCCTGTTTACTGTGGGAGACCAGATATAGTGAATGCAGGGTCCTGGGTTTAGCAACACTTTAAGGCCTGGTGGCCGAAACGCGTTTGATTTTTTGACTGCTGTTCACCTGCAATAATGATGTTTTAGCCGACTCTCACCAGCCTTTCTCCCTTTTTTTGCATGTGAGTGTGCATCCAGAGTTGGTGTTTCTGCAGTTTCTTGCCGCACACAAGCTACACACATCTAATTGTCCAGTTTCTATGCAGAATGTCCAGAGGCAGCATTTAACTATCTGTGAATACAGAAAACTATCCATCCATGTGAATAGGCCCTAAGTGACATAGAAGTTGGCTGTGTCACTATAGCTCAAACCTTGCACTGTGATAACATGCAGGAGAAGGCATTGCATGGAAACACATCAAACAGCGCAATGTATAGCAGTGCCATTCATTTTTAATGACATTTCGGAGCAACCAGCACAATGCACTTGTGTCTTAACACACAAATGTGAATGATTTTGCTTTGTTGCATTATATAAAAAAAATCCCCCCCTCCTACCTGCTTTTGTCAAAGCAACCTTCCTGCAGGATGAAGCAATGAAATGTGAGCTGCGAGCTGACAATTGCTGACTTGCTGTTGCTAGCTGTGGGTCAAGCAGTGTGCAGTGTACATTCACCTGAATTCAATACAAACTGCAAACCAGAATTAAAGCACTGCGATTTGTCACTGACTCGGCAAGTCTGGATTCAATTCTGACTTCAGCTGGCAAATAGTCCACTTGTGTGGAGGTGTATTCCCGAGCCAAAATGATCTCTAGGCCAATTATATATAGTAATATAATAATAATATAATTTATATATATATATATATATATATATATATATATATATATTTTTTTTTTTTTGCAGTTACTAAGACATGGAGCTCAATCCCACTTGAAGACCAGCCTTTTTCTGTCACTTTTTGTTTACATATATTTTTGGCTAGAAAATGACTTCTATGGAACACTGATTGAATCAGTGTTCTGCCTATCTCACAAGCTGGTCTGGGGGCACGGGACTTTGTTACATCACCGCCGTACACACACAGACCCAGCTCCACAACATACAGATGGCCGATGTGTGTTCAATCCAGGAAAGGTGAGGCTGCAATCATGGTCACAGAGAGGCTCCAGTAGTCGGCACACAGAGGCTGCAATTTGTGGGCACAGAGGCTGCTATGCAATTGGTGGGCACAGAGTCTGCAATTGGTGGGCACAGAGAGGCTCCAGTGGTCCACACACAGAGGCGGCAATTTGTGGGCACAGAGGCTGCAATTGGTGGGTACAGAGGCTGCAATTGGTGGACACAGAGGCTGCAATTTGTGGGCAGTGAGGCTGAAATTTGTGGACACACGGAGGCTGTAATTGGTGGGCACAGAGAGGCTGAAATTGGTGTGCACAGAGAGGCTGTAATTGGTGGGCATAGAGAAGCTGCAATGGGTGAGCACAGAGAGGTTGCATTCACGGGCACAGTGAGGCTGCATTGATCAGCGCAGTGAGGCTGCATTGATGGGCACTGTAAAGCTGCATTTGATGGGCACAGTGAGGCTGCAATGAAGGGCACAGTGAGGCTGCAATGGTGGGCACAGCGAGGCTGCATTGGTGGGTACAGCAAGGCTACAGTGGTGGGCACAGTGAAAGCTGCATTCATGGGCATGGTAAAGCTGCATTTGATGGGCACAATGAGGCTGCATTGGTGGGCACAGTGTGGCTGCATTGGTGGGCACAGTGAGGCTGCATTCATGGGCACAGAGAGGCTGCATTGACGGGCATAGTGAGAGTGCACTGATGGGCACAGTGAGTCTGCATTTGACGGTCACTGGTGAGGCTTCATTGATCTCTTGTATCATGTCTGCAGTCACTGGCCATCTCTTGTACCATGTCTACAGTGTCTGATCATCTTTAGTATGATGTCCTCAGTTTCTAACAATCTCCTGTACCATGCAGCTTCTGACACCTCCTGTATCCTGCCTGCAGCCTCTAACCATCTCTTGTATCATGTCCTCAGTCTCTAAACATCTCTTGTATCCTATCCTCAGTCTCTAAACATCTCTTGTATCATGTCCTCAGTCTCTAACCATCTCTTGTACCATGTCTGAAACCTCTGACCATCTCTTGTCTTATATCATGTCTGCAGTCTCTGAGGGGGAGTCTGGAGAGGAGTCAAGAGTGGGAGTGCCGCCATGATGGGGATCATGGGAGAAGTCAGATGTGTGTGGACTGTGGAGAGAAGACTATAGGATAAAACCAGAGCCAGCAACCCGGAGCCATCTAACTGAGCCCTGTGTACTTGAGAGGAGGTCAGTGACAGTGACGCCAGGCAAGTCTAAGGTGGGTCACTAATGTAATTGGGAAGTGAATACAATAATATAAGGGGGCACTGATATAAAGTTTTCCCCCTTATATCAGTAACCCACCCCCTTACCTTTGTGTATTCTTTCTTCAGAAGGTAGTCTCTGTAAACCAGAGTCCCCCTACGTTCCCAGAGTTCCTGGGGTGCACCTTGATGACTGACCAATCAAAAAAAAAAACACAATATATACCCCAATTTTTTGTATAATATGAAAGATAATGTTATAAGCAAAAAAATACCTAACATGTCACTCTTTAAAATTACGCTTGTGGAATGGCGACAAACTACGGTACTTAAAAATCTCCATAGGTAACGTTCTAAACACATTTCTAAACACATTTACAGCTGAGCTTACCAGTTTGGAGTTATGGAGGAGGTCTATTGCTAAAATTATTGCTCTCACGCTAACGTTTGTGGCGATACCTTGCATGTGTGGTGTGAACATTGTTTACATATGCGGGCGCAACTTACGTATGTATTCGCTTTTGCGCGCAAGCACGGAGGGATGGGGGCATTTAATTTTTTTTTCTTTTGATAGCTTTTATTCCTATTACAAGGAAAACATCCTTTGTAATAGAAATAAGGATGACAGGTCCTGTTTATGGAGAGATCTGCAGATAGATAAAAAAAACATTTTGACCTTTTGCTTTAAAAAAAAAAAAAAATTGTTTACTTCCACCCTAGACCAGAAGTGATGTTATGACATCTCTCCGGTCTTTCAAGGCAATAAAGGTGATCAAATCTACTCTTTGATCACCTTTGTGACCAGCAGGCGGTACCAATGGATGGTTTCTTGGGCAAGCCAGTGGAAAAAGTGAGCCAGAGAGACACTGGTACTAAAAAAAATTGTACTGGAGTTATGGCTGATATCTTCAGGCATTATCCCGGTAAACCACTTGCAAACCAAAATGTATATATATGTATTGAGGTCGGCAAGTGGTTAAAGCTGATTTAATGTGGAACTACACTGCATCTTCTCTCCAATTAAATTACACTAATGCCGCGTACACACGATCAAACTATCCAGCGGACTTACTTAGAAAGTAGTTTTGACTCAAAAATTGTCCGCCGGACTGCGAGTCCGGCGGACAATCCGGCCGTGTGTGTGCTAGTCTGCAGGACTTTTGAAATGAATGGACTTTCCCGCACACGGAGAAAAGTCAGTTAATTTTGAACGCGGCTCCAGGTAGCCGGGACTAGCGAAGGAAGTCACCTGTATGGACTTAATGTCACCTGGTATGGACTTAAAGAGGAAAGCCATACGCCGAAAAAACGGTGTGGGGGTCCCCCCAAGGTCCATATAAAACCCTTATCTGAGCACGCAACCCGACTGGACAGGAAAGGGGGTGGGGATGAGCGAGTGCCCCCCTCGCGCCTGAGCCGTACCAGGCCGCGTGCCCTCAACATGGGGGGAAGCACCTTGTCCCCATGTTGATGAGGACAAGGGCCTCTTCCCAACAACCCTGGCCATTGGTTGTCAGGGTCTGCGGGTGGGGGGCTTACCCCCCAAGACGGAAGAAGACCCCCGGAGCTGTGCAATAAATTATTTTAAACCCTTGTGGGGTGTTTTTTTTTACATTTTTTTCACAGGTGAATGGGTAGGGGTACATTGTACCCCATACTCATTCACATAGGGTGGGGGGCCGGTATCTGGAAGAGGCCCTTGTCCTCACCAACATGGGGACAAGGTGCTTTGGGGTGGAGGGGCCGCACGGCCCCCCTTCCCCAAAGCACCCCCCCATGTTGAGGGCACGCGGCCTGGTACGGCTCAGGGAGGGGCGCTCACTCGTCCCCACCCCCTTTCCTGACCGGCCGGGCTGCGTGCTCAGATAAGGGTCTTATATGGACCTTGGGGGGACCCCCACGCCGTTTTTTTTGGCATAGGGCATCCCCTTTAAGTCCATACCAGGTGACGGGGCCAGCGACGTGTCAATCTCGCTGCCGAAGGCGGCGACATTGACCTTCTTCGCTAGTCCCGGCTACCTGGAGCCGCGTTCAAAATGAACGGGCTTTCCTCCGTGTGTGGGCAAGTCCGTTCATTTAAAAAAAAATGGCGGACTCCCGCTAAAAGTCCGGCGGACCTCCGCTTCAAAGTCCGTCGGTTTGTCTGATCGTGTGTAGTAATGGACGAACTTCCGACGGGACGTTTCGCGAACGCGAAATGCGAACGGACCCAAACGTTCGCGAAACCGAACGTTCGCCGCGGGCCCCATTGACTTCAATGGGAGGCGAACTTTGCAAACCTTCATGTCGAATTTGCGGCCACGTGGTAATTATTAGGGGGTAAAACGTAGTCCCACCATCTGGACAATGACATAATACATGTATGAGGTGAATTTGGGATCGATAACTACAAGCATTTTTATTTTATTTGGGAAATTGTTCTAACAATTCAGGACTATGGAGCTAATGAAGGCAATGGAGGAGAGGGAAGGTCAGGGACCAGGGTAGGCAAAGAAGAGGGTGCAGGAGATGATCACCAGCAGCGTGACATACCGGAATGACACATGCACCGTGATAGAGGCATCTGACAGCAGCACCGTAATACAGAGCACTGACAGCAGCACCGTGACATACAGCGCTGACAGCAGCACCGTGACATACAGCGCTGACAGCAGCACCGTGACATACAGCGCTGACAGCAGCACCGTGACATACAGCGCTGACAGCAGCACCGTGACATACAGCGCTGACAGCAGCACCGTGACATACAGCGCTGACAGCAGCACCGTGACATACAGCGCTGACAGCAGCACCGTGACATACAGCGCTGACAGCAGCACCGTGACATACAGCGCTGACAGCAGCACCGTGACATACAGCGCTGACAGCAGCACCGTGACATACAGCGCTGACAGCAGCACCGTGACATACAGCGCTGACAGCAGCACCGTGACATACAGCACTGACAGCAGCACCGTAAGCAGCCCCAGGAGGAAGTCAGCACAGCACAGGGATGGTGTGATCCCCTCATAATAAGAACCCCCAGGAGGAAGTCAGCACAGCACAGGGATAGTGTGATCCCTTCATAATAAGAACCCCCAGGAGGAAGTCAGCACAGCACAGGGATATCATAAGCAGCCCCAGTAGAAATATGACACCGCTCAACCTCTTCAAAGAGGAGGGTAGGGGCATATAGTACGGTGTGCTTTTTTGGGTCAAGGAAGTGAGCCAAATGAATTAAGAAGGTCTGTGTGCTTGATTAAAAAAATAGTTTATAGACATATACATGGTCTACTGGTCACATGTGTTGAATTCCTCCGAGATCCATGCCTCATTCATTTTTAGAAATGTGAGGTAGTTAACACTGTGGTGAGCTAGGCGAGTACGCTTATCGGTCACAATCCCCCCTGCTGCGCTGAACGTCCTTTCGGACAGGACACTGGATGAGGGGCAAGCCAACAGTTCGATTGCAAATTGGGCAAGCTCTGGCCAGAGGTCAAGCCTGCCCACCCAGTAGTCTAGGGGTTCATCACTCCTCAGAGCGTCCACATCGGCCGTTAACCCAATGTAGTCGGACACCTGACGGTCTAGGCGTTCCCTGATGCTGGATCCGGATGACACCTGTCGATGGGTCGGCTGAAAGAATGACCTCATATCCGAAGTCACCAACACATCTTCAAACCGGCCTCTTCTTGCAGGCGCTGTTGGATTGGTACCCGCAAATCCTTCTCTGGGAGTGGGAATTGCTCCTCTGCCAGCGCACGCAAAAGCAGAATGCAGCATTTCTCGAAGCAAGGCCTGGAAGTGCTGCATTCTGACAGCCCTCTGCGACGGCGGTAACATTTCCGCCATTTTGTGTTTGTACCGGGGGTCTAAGTACGTTGCCACCCAGTACTGGTCCTTGACCCTCATGCTTTTTATACGGGGGTCCCTATTAAAACACTGGAGCATGAAGGCCCCCATTTGCACTAAAGTGGAAGCGGTGTGGTGGCCTGGCTCCTGCTCATCATCCAGGATAATGTCGTCCTCTTCATTCTCCTCTCCCCATCCTCGCACAACAGGGATCCCAGAAAGGTTTAAAGCATGCTCTTCTTGCTCCTGCTCATCCGCCCCGGCACCATCCTCCTCTGACTCCTCATCAGACTCCTGTTGTTGACTTGTCTCAGATAGAGTAGCCCCCCCTGGGAATTCATCCAGCATTGCGACTTCCTCATCTTCCCGCTCCTGCTCCTCCACAGCCTGATCAATGACACGACGCAATGCACGCTCCAGAAAGAAGGCATAAGGTACCATGTCACTGATGGCGCCATGGCTGCGACTGACCAGTTTGGTGATCTCCTCAAATGGCCGCAGAAGTCTGCATGTGTCGCGCATGAGCAGCCACTGGCGCGGTGAAAAAAAACCCAGCTCCCCAGAACCGTTTCTTTCGCAGAGTTCATACAGGTAGACGTTAACTGCACGTTTCTGCTGGAGCAGCCTATCAAGCATATAGAAGGTTGAGTTCCATCGCGTCGGGCAATCGCAAATAAGACGTCTGACCGGCAGATGGTGTCGCCGCTGAATGTCAGCAAGGCGAGCCATGGCCGTGTAAGATCTTCTGAAATGGGCCGAGATTTTCCTTGCCTGCCGCAAGATGTCCTGGACCCCAGGGTATTTGACAAGGAATCGCTGCACGACCAAGTTTAAGACGTGTGCCATGCACGGCACGTGCGTGATTTTGCCCTGTTTCAATGCGCTAAGCAGATTGGCACCGTTGTCACACACCACTTTACCAACTGTCAAATTGAGCGGTGTTAGCCACTCATCTGCCTGTGAACGCAAAGCTGAAAGGAGTGCCGGGCCAGTGTGGCTCTTTGCTTCCAGGCACAACAGACGCAGCACGGCATGGCAACGTCTCACCTGGCATGTGGAATAGGTTCTGGGGAGCTTGGGCGGTGCAGTGGAAGAGACGCTAGCAGCGGAAAAGGAGGAGGCAGCTGAGGAGGAGAGGGAGGAGGATGGAGTAGGAGGAGGAGAAGAAGAGTCAGGCCTGCATGCAATCCGTGGCGGTAAAACCAAATCTACACGGGTGCCACGGGTTACATGCTTGACGGCCGTCAGAAGGTTCACCCAGTGGGCAGTAAAACTGATATACCTTCCCTGCCCGTGTTTGCTAGACCACGTGTCTGTGGTCAGATGTATCTTGGCACCGACACTGTGTGCCAGAGATACATTCACTTGCCGCTGAACATGGCCATATAGCTCTGGGATGCCCTTCTCTGAGAAATACTTCCTTCCTGGGACCTTCCATTGTGGTGTTCCAATGGCCACAAATTTGCGAAAGGCCTCCGAGTCCACCAGTTTATATGGCAGTAGTTGGCGGGCTATGAGTTCTGACAAGCCAGCCGCCAACCGTTGGGCAAGAGGGTTATCCGGCGTCATCATTTTTTTACGCTCAAACATTAGGCCCACGGAAGCCTGCCTTTTTGCAGAAAAATGTGAGCTTGGCGTGATGGAAGGTGGAGTGGAGGACAATTGTGAGGAGAGAGGAGAAGGAGAAGTAGAAGACGAGGCTGGACGGTGAGAGCCTGCAGTGTGGCTTTGTGTGTTCCGTTGCTCCCACTGGGCTCGGTGATGGCTGCTCATGTGCCTTCTTAAGGCGGTCGTCCCTAGGTGAGTATTGGGCTTACCGCGACTAACGCGTTGACTGCAAAGATTGCAGATGGCAACGCTATTGTCAGCAGCGGACACGTTAAAAAAAGCCCACACTGCGGAGCCATGTGCCGGTGTCCTGGGAGCGCCAGATGTGACCGTACATGGTCGATGACTCGCTCCTGATACATTTGCAGTCTGCTTTGTCCCTGCTGTGCAATGTAAGTCATTGCTGCTTCTCCTCCCTATCTGCTGGTCCATATCTCCCTCTGAACTCCCCTCCTCTTCCTCTCTTGTGGGCACCCACGTGACATCACTAGACACGTCATCATCAACGTCACCTTCCCCACCGCTATAAGTAGAGATCTCGGAGTAGGCAGCAACACCGGGGACCAACCTCCTCCTTGGGCTGATCTGGGTACTGGCGTCAGACTGCTGAGTAGCGCTTGTTGCTACCTCCTCTTCCTGATCCAATACCAAGAGTGGCTGCGCATCAGAAATGTCCTCTTGATATGGATCGGAAAATAATTCCAGTGACTCAAGCGGAAGGTATGTGGTGGTGGTGGTGGTGGTCGTGTTGTTGGTGGTAGTGTCTTTGGGGGTGCACATAGCAGAGAGTGAAGAAGAGGGTGCAGATCGAGAGGATGAGGAGGGTGCAGAAGAGTAAGGCTGAGCGAGCCACTCAACCAAGTCTGGTGCATCCTTTAAAGTAATTGAACGCACCTTCTGCAACTTCCCACTTTGGCTCAAGCCTGTTGCTCCTGCCCTACCCCTACCACCCCTGCGGAAGGGCCTGCCTCTTCCTCTGCCTGTCATTTTTTAAATGACCCTGTGACAAAACTCTTAGTCCCTATACCGATGAAGGACTGCTGCAGTATAGGGCAGCGGTCAGCAGTGGTGCACGTCAACCCTATCTATTGTGGACCGATAGCGGTCCTTACAGAACAGCAGACTGTACCGCACTCAAGCCTATGTACCGTAGCACCCTATACCAAGTTACCAGTCCTTATAAGAACTTTTGTGGACCAAGCAGGTTGTGTATTAGTGTTTAGCAGACTGTACGTCAGTCCCTATACCGCTGAAGGACTGCTGCAGTATAGGGCAGCGGTCAGCAGTGGTGCACGTCAACCCTATCTATTGTGGACCGATAGCGGTCCTTACAGAACAGCAGACTGTACCGCACTCAAGCCTATGTACCGTAGCACCCTATACCAAGTTACCAGTCCTTATAAGAACTTTTGTGGAACAAGCAGGTTGTGTGTTAGTGATTAGCAGACTGTACGTCAGTCCCTATACCGCTGAAGGACTGCTGCAGTATAGGTGAGCGGTCAGCAGTGGTGCACGTCAACCCTATCTATTGTGGACCGATAGCGGTCCTTACAGAACAGCAGACTGTACCGCACTCAAGCCTATGTACCGTAGCACCCTATACCAAGTTACCAGTCCTTATAAGAACTTTTGTGGACCAAGCAGGTTGTGTATTCGTGTTTAGCAGACTGTACGTCAGTCCCTATACCGCTGAAGGACTGCTGCAGTATAGGGCAGCGGTCAGCAGTGGTGCACGTCAACCCTATCTATTGTGGACCGATAGCGGTCCTTACAGAACAGCAGACTGTACCGCACTCAAGCCTATGTACCGTAGCACCCTATACCAAGTTACCAGTCCTTATAAGAACTTTTGTGGACCAAGCAGGTTGTGTATTAGTGTTTAGCAGACTGTACGTCAGTCCCTATACCGCTGAAGGACTGCTGCAGTATAGGGCAGCGGTCAGCAGTGGTGCACGTCAGCCCTATCTATTGTGGACCGATAGCGGTCCTTACAGAACAGCAGACTGTACCGCACTCAAGCCTATGTACCGTAGCACCCTATACCAAGTTACCAGTCCTTATAAGAACTTTTGTGGAACAAGCAGGTTGTGTGTTAGTGATTAGCAGACTGTACGTCAGTCCCTATACCGCTGAAGGACTGCTGCAGTATAGGGCAGCGGTCAGCAGTGGTGCACGTCAACCCTATCTATTGTGGACCGATAGCGGTCCTTACAGAACAGCAGACTGTACCGCACTCAAGCCTATGTACCGTAGCACCCTATACCAAGTTACCAGTCCTTATAAGAACTTTTGTGGACCAAGCAGGTTGTGTATTAGTGTTTAGCAGACTGTACGTCAGTCCCTATACCGCTGAAGGACTGCTGCAGTATAGGGCAGCGGTCAGCAGTGGTGCACGTCAACCCTATCTATTGTGGACCGATAGCGGTCCTTACAGAACAGCAGACTGTACCGCACTCAAGCCTATGTACCGTAGCACCCTATACCAAGTTACCAGTCCTTATAAGAACTTTTGTGGAACAAGCAGGTTGTGTGTTAGTGATTAGCAGACTGTACGTCAGTCCCTATACCGCTGAAGGACTGCTGCAGTATAGGGCAGCGGTCAGCAGTGGTGCACGTCAACCCTATCTATTGTGGACCGATAGCGGTCCTTACAGAACAGCAGACTGTACCGCACTCAAGCCTATGTACCGTAGCACCCTATACCAAGTTACCAGTCCTTATAAGAACTTTTGTGGACCAAGCAGGTTGTGTATTAGTGTTTAGCAGACTGTACGTCAGTCCCTATACCGCTGAAGGACTGCTGCAGTATAGGGCAGCGGTCAGCAGTGGTGCACGTCAACCCTATCTATTGTGGACCGATAGCGGTCCTTACAGAACAGCAGACTGTACCGCACTCAAGCCTATGTACCGTAGCACCCTATACCAAGTTACCAGTCCTTATAAGAACTTTTGTGGAACAAGCAGGTTGTGTGTTAGTGATTAGCAGACTGTACGTCAGTCCCTATACCGCTGAAGGACTGCTGCAGTATAGGTGAGCGGTCAGCAGTGGTGCACGTCAACCCTATCTATTGTGGACCGATAGCGGTCCTTACAGAACAGCAGACTGTACCGCACTCAAGCCTATGTACCGTAGCACCCTATACCAAGTTACCAGTCCTTATAAGAACTTTTGTGGACCAAGCAGGTTGTGTATTCGTGTTTAGCAGACTGTACGTCAGTCCCTATACCGCTGAAGGACTGCTGCAGTATAGGGCAGCGGTCAGCAGTGGTGCACGTCAACCCTATCTATTGTGGACCGATAGCGGTCCTTACAGAACAGCAGACTGTACCGCACTCAAGCCTATGTACCGTAGCACCCTATACCAAGTTACCAGTCCTTATAAGAACTTTTGTGGACCAAGCAGGTTGTGTATTAGTGTTTAGCAGACTGTACGTCAGTCCCTATACCGCTGAAGGACTGCTGCAGTATAGGGCAGCGGTCAGCAGTGGTGCACGTCAACCCTATCTATTGTGGACCGATAGCGGTCCTTACAGAACAGCAGACTGTACCGCACTCAAGCCTATGTACCGTAGCACCCTATACCAAGTTACCAGTCCTTATAAGAACTTTTGTGGAACAAGCAGGTTGTGTGTTAGTGATTAGCAGACTGTACGTCAGTCCCTATACCGCTGAAGGACTGCTGCAGTATAGGGCAGCGGTCAGCAGTGGTGCACGTCAACCCTATCTATTGTGGACCGATAGCGGTCCTTACAGAACAGCAGACTGTACCGCACTCAAGCCTATGTACCGTAGCACCCTATACCAAGTTACCAGTCCTTATAAGAACTTTTGTGGACCAAGCAGGTTGTGTATTAGTGTTTAGCAGACTGTACGTCAGTCCCTATACCGCTGAAGGACTGCTGCAGTATAGGGCAGCGGTCAGCAGTGGTGCACGTCAACCCTATCTATTGTGGACCGATAGCGGTCCTTACAGAACAGCAGACTGTACCGCACTCAAGCCTATGTACCGTAGCACCCTATACCAAGTTACCAGTCCTTATAAGAACTTTTGTGGAACAAGCAGGTTGTGTGTTAGTGATTAGCAGACTGTACGTCAGTCCCTATACCGCTGAAGGACTGCTGCAGTATAGGGCAGCGGTCAGCAGTGGTGCACGTCAACCCTATCTATTGTGGACCGATAGCGGTCCTTACAGAACAGCAGACTGTACCGCACTCAAGCCTATGTACCGTAGCACCCTATACCAAGTTACCAGTCCTTATAAGAACTTTTGTGGAACAAGTGAGTTGTGAATGTTTAGCAGACTGCAGCAGAAGGGCAGCAGTCAAGTATAATATCCTTTCTATATTTGGAAGAAAGAATATTATACATGTACAAGCCTATTACTGTACCACTGATACCAGTCCTGAAAAGAACCTTTGTGGAACTAATAATAACAGCAAGTCTTTAAAATTACCCTCACTGCCTGACAACACTGCTTCCTTCCTGTCCCTATACAAATTGGCAAAAAAAGAGAACGATTAGTGGTTACTGGAACAGCTCTTTTGTGGACCTTGATAGTAACAGCTAATGATGATGATGATGATGATGATGATGAAAGACTAATCTGGCTGTCCCTGTAGCATACACCGTCCTTTCCCTTTCTCTAAACTAACAAAAGACACTCAGGCTGCTGCAAGAATCAGCAGCACAGCAAACCTATCAACACCTAACACCTATACCAGTCCTGAAAAGAACTTTTGTGTACCAAATAGCTAGTGGTTTATCTCTCCCTACTCCACACAGGAACCTGTCCCTATCGTAACAGAAGAAAGAATGTAAAATGGCCACCGGATCGGGTGTATTTATAGGTTAGGGGGAATGTACAAGTGTCCATGTGCTGTCATGTCTCAATTGGCTGTCCTGTATCACATGATAAACGTGTCACCAAAGGTTAAAGTTCTTGTATACATTAAACACGTAAGTCCGCCGCGGCGAACGACGGAAAAAGGCGTTCGAACGTGCGGACCGCGAATGTCGGAAATTCGCCGCGAAACGACCGCCGGGCGAACCGTTCGGCCATCACTAATCGTGTGTACGCGGCATTACCTGCCTGCTTGCACTCTTCTTTAAAATGTACAGTGAGCTGCTCATGCACATCTCAGCTTACATTCTGGTATGGGATGACTGAACTGACTGGGAATGATATATGCCACCCTGGGCTGGGCAATCAGGATGGCCGAACACCTGCTCCCAGAATAAGTGTGATTCAGAACACATGCAAAAGGCACTCCATTTGTGATCTGCAGCGGGTGTCAGTAGAAAGTTAACAATGCCCAAAATGCAGGTCGCAAACGCAGTGCGTTGCCCACATATGCCCACACCGGATTACATGGTATTTTTGTACTATGCGATCTGGTTGCAGTGCATTTTAAAAAGCAGTGCATGCACTACTTTGGTGTGGTGCGATTTTAGCCCATCCAAAATGAATGTACTGAAATCACTCTCGCAGAGAACTGCATATGAATTACACAGGAATGCAAAGTCTTTCTTTCTTTCTTTCTTTTCTTCTTTCCTTCGTTCGTTTGTTCCTTCCTTCCTTCTTTATTTCTGTCCTTCATTCCTTATTTTCTTCGTTCTTTTATTCCTTCCTTCTTTCTTTCTGTCCTTCTTTTCTTTATTCCTTCTTTCCTTTCTTTCTTTCTTTTTCTTTCTTTCATCCTTCCTTCCTTCCTTCCATCCTTCCATACCCAAGTCCTGGACCGCTTGAGGCCTAATGATGCCCTCCAGAGTTAGGGACAGCTGACATCCTTCTGTGTAGAGTGGGTTACAAAGGAATGGTGGGTTTAATGTAAGGTAGATTGATGGTCGTCAGACACTTCTTGAATACATAGAGATTTATTGTCTCTTAAACAGAACTGTGGGAGAGAGGGTTAGGGCCAGGAATCCCTTTAGTAGATGCAATGTTAATTGGCAGACTCTGAGACTTCTATAGGCAGACAGCCATGCAGGGAAAAGGCATCCAGCTAGACACCACATCTGCATGAGTAGGACCGCTGTCTCCTATGGCAACAATCTTGTAACAGTTTCTAACAATGGTTGCAATGAAGTCCTCCACTTCTTCTACATTCTCTTATTGTAGAACTTTACTCAGCTGAGCTCACAGTCTTTTACTAGACTAATAGATCCACTAGCCACTGGATCTCCTGAGCTCTTCCAATCTTCTCACTCGGTATCTTCCTCAAGCGTCACCCCGGCATCCCTGCTGGGTCCCTAGCTTGGCACTCACAGATACTCCTCAAGCGTCTTCCCACTGCCCTGCTTGGTCCCTGGCTTGACACACAATAATGCTCTGCAAGTGTCACCTCCACTGACTGGGTCCCTGGCTTGGCACCTGCTGAGGTTTTCCCAATTCTTCACCGTCCCCGGCTGCTGAGAATACTTCTCAGGTACTTGCTTCAGCTACTCAAAATGGTCTCCGGTAGCAAAGTGGATGTCCCCTTAGTGGCGACAGCTTCCTTTCTACCTCCGATCACAGCTAGTTCTCCGACCGACAGAACAGTTGCTTCTGGTTATACTGCAAGCCGCTGTCCCACTCCTACGATGCTCTCTTGCTTCTGGATAGGCCCTCAGACAGCCTAGCAGCCCGATGTCCCTGGGATAGGCCCAAGACTTATGACCTAGCAACCTGAAGAATTACAATTCCACCCAGAAAGCTGTCCAGGTCACCTGACCCCACCCAAATAAATAGGTTCTCCCAGCAGGCCAAGGGATCCAAGGAAATCCCTGCCCATTGGCTGAGACACCCCATTCATTCCTAGTCTGTCCTTGCAATGCACTTGTCTTGTTTAATGTCACCTGGTACCCGGCCACCTAGTGGCAGAAGTGCAGAGTTAGGGTGAAATCAGTTGACCTCCTGACAATTAGCCAAGGCAACTATCACTTGGCAGATACATTTAATAGCCATCCTGCCTAAACACCAGTGCGCTACACTTCTTTCCTTCCTTCCTTCATTCCTTCTTTCATCCTTTCTTTCTTTCTTTCTCGCTAACTAGCATGATTAAATAATTCTTTCTTTTTCCAATTCCAATTCTACTACTTCACTATGGGACATTGTAAGGACATAACATCGAGAGGCTGGAAGGACCATGCAAACCAACTCTCCAGGAAGAGAATTGGATGTCGAAGGCTCTTCACCTGGCATAGGTTTTCAAGAAAGTGAAGATCTACAGCATAATTGTCAGGACAAGTAAGTATCATGCCTTCTCTTTTATAGGGTTTTTGCCTTTTTCCTTTCCATCACTTTAGGGATGTAATCCACTCTTTTGCTGATTTGTTGAAGAGAATAGAATAAAAAGCGTCTCTTTGTGGCCTGCCCAGTTATAGAATAATAATGTGGAGCAGATATGTGTGGGTGGTTATATGTTGATTCTCCGGTAGGAAATGTAAATATGAATTCTCTGCATTAATTTTTTTTGTCTCATCAGCTGCTGAGTTGTATCCTCATAATTCCTTTCATCATATATCTGTGTAGCAAAAGTCTCTTGCCTCTTTTGGTCTAATGAGGACCCCCAAGGCCAAAGATAGCTGACATCCTTCAATATGTGGGGGGTTGTGAATTATGGTGGGTGCAAAGATGATGAAAGTCATTGGGCGCCAGACACTTCTTGGATGTAAAAGAATTTTCACTTCTTTGACAGTCCTTTGTATATATATTTTGAGGAAAGAGGGTTGGGGCCAAG
Organism: Lithobates pipiens; assembly: GCF_037356315.1. Taxonomy (NCBI): domain Eukaryota; kingdom Metazoa; phylum Chordata; class Amphibia; order Anura; family Ranidae; genus Lithobates; species Lithobates pipiens. The sequence goes on along the minus strand of NW_027507903.1, from coordinate 56,934,722 downwards.
ATACCCTTAGATGGTTGCAAACTAAATTGTCAGACTCCAAGACTTCAATAGGAGGACAGCCGTGCAGGGAAAGGACCCAGCAAGAAGCCACATCTGCGCTTGCAGGAATGCTGTCTCCTATGGTAACAGTCCTTTAACAGTTCCTCTCAACTCAAATGTAACGTTCTTTCAGCTCCACTAAAACTGCTCCTTGTAGTTCTTCAATACTGAGCTCCCAGTCTCTCACTAGACCCTCTGTTTCACTGATCTGCGGTGGTATCCCCTCAAGCATCACCCCTGCTTCTCTGCTGGGTCCCTAGCTTGGCACTTTAGATACTTCTCAAGCTTCAACCCTGCTAACTGGTTCGGTCCATGGCTTGACTCACAAGGCTGCTCTGCAAGCATCTCCTCTGCTGGTTGGGTCCCTGACTTGATCACCACTTGAAGTTTCCCGATTCTCCACTGTGCCCTTTCGGTAAGAATATAGTTCCAGTACTTGCTTCAGTTACTCACTGTGGTCCCTGGTAAAGGAGATTTTTCCTTTCATGGTGACAGCTTCCCTTCTACCTCTGACCACTGACAGGTTCTCCAGCCGTTAGAACTGTCACTTTTGGTTGGACTGCATGCCAAAGTCCCAACCCTGCGCTGCCCTCTTACTTCTGGATAGGCCCTCACACAGTTTGGCAGCCAAATTCCCCTCCAGGATAGGCCCAATCTCTGGCCTAGCAGCCCAGGGCAGACGACACACATCCACCCAGATGGCAGTCCGGGTGGCACAGAACATAGATCACCTGACCTCACCCAAATATAAAGGCTCTCCCAGCAGGCCAAGGGATTCAAGAAATCCCCTGCCCATTAGCTGAGATTCCCCATATACCCATAACCTGACCTTGGGTTTCCCTTCTCATATCTAGTACCACCAAGTACCCGCCACCTAGTGGCAGAAGAGAAAAGTGCAACAAGGCCAAACTTAGGGAGAACTCAATAGATCTTTATCAATTGACCAAGATCACTACTCTTGGCAAGTAAATTTGTGAGGAGCTCCCTGACTAAACTCCAGGGTGCTACATCTGCATATGGTAAAGATCTATCTGTGTGCTTCCTAGATGAAGATGAAAACAGATTGAAGAATCATGTAGAATAACTGATATAAATGTAGCGCTGGCTTTTGTCATTTAACCTTACCCTTGAACCGCAGTTTGGTTTTGGGTTCAATTATTCTAAATTTAGACCTCAGCATCAGTCTAGCTGGACTGCCTGGTGTTCTGCCTGACCATAGGTGGCACTGTCATCATGGCAGGGTGCAGAACGCAGTCTAGTTGGGTGCATTAAGGTTACTCTCTCTCTCTGAACCAGTCCAGTGGGAGTGTCACTCTTGTGCCTTCAGGGAGAGGGCACTTAAGGTGCGGATGTCACGTGTTTTGGGGTTCCGGTCCAGAAGTGTTTTCTGACTGTTTGGTCCTCCTGACCAGCCACCAGGACTGCCATGGCCTGGGGTGTGGATCCACCCGACTTCAAACCTCAGGGCTGGCTAGCCCGAGGTAAGGAAACTGAAGGAAGGATTCGGAGGTGGTCTGGTGCCATCTCAGTTTGTGCAGAGGCCCAGCAACTGTGAAGGTTTCCAGGGGAGGACTCTTTGGGAGAAGGCCACGCAAGGGTTGGCTTCTCAACAAGACCCTAGACCAGTTGGAAGACCCAAAGTGAATGCAATCTTGTATGGTATCGCCAGACCGGCTGCAAGACACTGGTACCATACGAGGGTTCTATAAGTTGTCTACAACCTTTCAGTTTTACTAAAGTGTTCTACACCAAGTCTATGGCAGTACCTGATTTAAGCACCTTGTTGGCTGCTAGACCTGGTGAGAGAAGGACTATCCAATAAGGGTGAGGATCCAGCTGTGAGCGGCTATTCTTTGGATTTCCTGATATGGGAGATGTGTTTTTTTCATACTGGCTTAGTACTAAGAGTACCTGGACTTTTCCTACCTAAACCCTCTAACCCTACGTTGAGAGACTGTGTTTGTTATCTATTTCTTTTGCAAATAAAAATCCCTTCGAGTGGATCTGGTGTCAGTCTCTGCAGTTCTTGGGCCATCTACTTCGGGAAACCCCTAGACACACACGAGGTGAAGAAGGTAATGGTAAGCCCAATTAAATCAGCAACTTCTTCGGGGGTCAGTGCTATATGTGGGGGCTTGAGTCCGGGATTTGCCGTTACCCCTTGCAACGAGACAACTGTGTGCTTGACTACTATCGGGTAGAGGGTTTCATTTTTGGACTACCCCATTTTGGGAACAAAATGATTGACATTTACTGTTGGCGCGAAAACTCTGGGCGGAGTCGGAAAAAGGCAGCGAGTTGCGTGACCGGAGGAGCCAGTGGGAGGAGTCTTGCCTTTCTCTTTGCCTTGCACGAGGCATCACGTGAGAGTGAATGGTATGCAGAGGATGTCTGGAACTACCTAAAGGTTCCGAAGCCGTTACGGGAAAAGATCTTTTCCCTGGATATGTATGAAAGGTTCACAGGGTGCCTCCAGTACTGAGTTATGGAAGGCACGTGTACGCGGACAAAGTGGTAATCTGTAGACCAGGGAGGGACAATGTTGTTTATTTCGTTACAACAATAGATGCCCAAGGAAAGTCCGTAACCCTGCCAGATCCCAGGTTCTACTGGTGAGGACCACTACCAGAACTGTTTTGTTGCTTTAAGAAAAGAAAAAAAAGAGACCTTTGCTCCCCCTACTTTGTTTTTGCTTGAGATCGAGGACTGTGGGTAGATAGCTAGATAGTAGGCTCTGAAGAGACTACGGGTCAAGCTTTACACAGCACAGCAAGACATTTTTTTTGTAGACTAGCACTTATGACTTTCACCACTAGGTGGTGCAAGTTTGCAAGGGTATGCTCTGAACATTCTGAAGCTTTTAGGCTTTTGGTAACAGTTGAGTTAGAAGAGAAGGACTCATCAGCTTATGATGAGGACTTGCCTTGCTTTGCAGGAGAACTTCTATCAAGCCACTAGAGAGAGGGTGGTTTAGGTAGATAGGTTTTGGGTTGCATTGTGTGTGAGAATGATCCTGTGTTGCTAACCAATGTTTTTATAATGTTTAAAGTTTATTGTTTTTCCTTCCCCTTTCCCCATTACAACCCTAAAGTTCAGGTACACACTTTTGATAGAACTAGATTTTTGTTCTCTGGGTTTTTTCTTTCTTTCCCAGACGATGGGGACATTGTCTAAATTGCTAGGGGCAGTATGTAGCGCCGGCTCCCTAAGAGCATGCGCTATGTGTTTTTTTCATTTAACCTTACCCTTGAACCGCGGTTTGGTCAGTTCAGTTATCAGTTCCACCTCATCAATGGCCATCAGTGCCGCCTCATCAGTGGCCATCAGTGCAGCATATCAGTGGCCATCAGTGGGGCCTATCATTGCCCATCAGTGCAGCCTGTCATTGCCCATCAGTGCAGCATATCAGTGCCCATCAGTTTAGCCTATCAGTGTCCATCAGTGCAGCCTAACACTGCCCATCAGTGCAGCCTACCATTGCTTATCAGTGACTATCAGTGAAGCCTATCAGTGCCCATCAGTGCAGCCTACCATTGCCTATCAGTGCAGCCTCATCAATGCCCATCAGTGCTGTCTCATCAGTGTCCATCAGTGCAGCCTCATTAGTGCCCATCAGTGCAGCCTATCAGTGCAGCCCCATCAGTTCATCTTATCAATGCAGTCCCATCAGTTCAGCTTATCAGTTCCACCTCATCAGTGGCCATCAGTGCCTCCTCATCAGTGGCCATCAGTACAGCATATCAGTGGCCATCATTTTAGCCTATCAGTGGCCATCAGTGCAGCCTATCATTGCCGATCAGTTTAGCCTATCAGTGCCTATCAGTGCAGCCTACCATTGCCCATCAGTGCAGCGTATCACTGCCCATGAATACAGCATAGCATTGCCCATTAGTGCAGTGTATCAGTGCCCTTAAGTGCAGCGTATCATTGCCCATCAGAGCAGTGTATCATTACCCATCAGTGCAGCGTGCCATTGCCCATCAGTGCACCGTATCATTGCCCATCAGAGCAGCGTATCATTGCCCATCAAAGCAGCATATCATTGCCTATCATTGCAGTGTATCATTGCCCATACATGCAGCATATCATTGGCCATCAGTATAGCATATCAGTATCCATCAATCCAGCCTATAATTGCCCATACATGCAGCCTCATCAATGCCACTGCCTAGCAATGCATCAGGGAGGAAATAGGAGGATCTGTCAGCTGAATGACACAGAGTGATCTCCCACTGTGATACGATTTGTATATGAATAGCTGCTGCTGTCAAACAAAAACCCGCCTCCTAGAGCAGCTACTCTAATAGACAGCACACTGGCCCAATGCCAGTCCAGGAGGTGAGTGAGACTTTGTTTGATAGCAGCCGGCTATTCATATACAAGCCGTGTCTCAGTGGGAGATGCCCGCTCTGTGTCATCCGGCTGCCCGATTTTTATGACAGTTAAGGGCTGATCGCTTCTGGCTCCTGGCTGATCGCTCCGGGGGGTGACTCGCCCCCCCATGCGGACGCCCATGCACATGAGAAGCATTCAGAAGCACCTGTACTCAGAAGAAGCAGCATAATGTGTTTTGGAGTGTAATTCCACATATACCAATGGCATGTGTGAGTAATGTATAATTTAGTGTAAACTTTGTGTAAACATTTTCCCCAAAACTTGTGGCAAAATATAAAATATTCCATGGACTCAACATGCCTCTCAGCAAATATCTTGGGATGTCTACTTTCCAAAAATTGGTAATTGGAGGGTGGTTTTGAACTGTTCTGGCATTTTATGCCACACATTAGACGCTTAGGCCACACATCACCCACACTTCTAACCACTTGAAGAACAAGTCCTTTCTGACACTTTTTTGTTTACATGAAAAAATGCATTGTTTTTGCTAGAAAATTACTTTGAAACCCCAAACTCTTTTTATAGCAGAGGCCCTACAGATTAAAATGGTGGGTATTGCAATTTTTTTCCACACCGTATTTCCACACAATTTTCTAAACACAATTTTTTTGAAAAAAAAAAGAACCTATCAGATTCCTCCATTCCTATCGATCGATGTAGATGAAAAAATTTGTGCCAAGAAAAGTGAATAAAAATATATGCCGAAGCATAGAGGCAATCTACATTAACTCAATAAAATAACTTTTTTTTATTGCAATCTGTGCCCAAAAAAAGTAAAAAATATATGGTGATCCGCAGTCCGCCCCTGTGTCCACCCCAGCCCCTATGCTTCGCCATGTATGCTCTTTTTTTAACTGTGGTGGTGAAAGCACCTTCTGCAGTGCTGGCATCATGGATTTATGTATCATGAGAGCAAATCCCGTTGCTGTCAAAATAAACAAATCACTGCTGCAGCTGAATGGTGTGTCTGCAAAGCAAACAACGGTTAACAATAAATCACAGTAACAGCACAGTAAAACAGTAGAATGAACAAACAAAAAACAGTAACAATAAAACATTACAGCATAGCATAAAATATAGTAAAACAGTAAGAACAATTGTCAGAAACCATGAAATCAGACCGAGACAGAAGTACAGTAAAATAACACTTGTTTAAAAATAAAAGTAAAAAGAACAAACATAGTTAAAACATAGCCAAAGTTCAGTAACCGGAATGGATAGTCAGCCAAGCCAGAAGTCAGGGATCAATGTAATGGAACAGCAAGCAGAATCTGTAGCCAGAAGGGATGTCAGCAAAGCAAGTCTTGAACAGGATCGCAGGAGATAGTTTCTGGGATGTGACTAAGGCGAAGGCAGAGAGCCTCTGGGCTGGACAGCTTAAGTAGGAAGGACTAACGAGCAGGATATCATCAACAGCTAGATACCTGTGGAGAGATAGGAGCTGGCAATTAGCTGACATCTGAGCGGCCAGCTCAGAGAAGGAAGAGCTGAGCCCAGCCCTGGCAACAATAAAACAACTATTTTTGGCTTTTATTTTTATTTTATTTTTATTTTTTGTGTGTTTTTTTTTTTTTACAGTTTTATTATAAATATTCCAGCTTAGGGTCTCTCAAAATACAATGGCCATCTTACATCTTTCGAGACCCTGAGTGAAAGTGTGCCCTAAGACTGTGCCATGCTGTACCCTATACTAATACTCCACTAGTGTGGTGGTAGCGATGGAAACAGTGCAGAGACCAGGTTTGCCAGGACAGGAGGGACAATAATAGCAGGTGTCACGCCTGTATCCACGATTACTACAGACACAGTATCTTTTTTTGGGATGCTCGTTGGGTAGGGGTACCAGGAAAGACATCCGGAAAATGCCTCTCATGCAGCTGGCTCACTGCATCTTGATTGGGAAATTGGGCCACAGCACCTTCTGGATACAGAAAGGCTTTTATGATCTCTTCCTGGATTTTTCCATTATGGGTGGAAGTGGTGTATCACGCTTGACCGCGCCCAGGTGTGGAACGCAGGTGGATTGCATACAGCACCCCCGCGTCCACATGTATGTTTTTAATGTTATCGTATGTTTTACGGCTTTTGGAGCAATTTTATTGAATAAACCACCCTTTTTTCACAAAATACTTCACCATGGGAGACTGTTCCTTATCTCTATGTCCAACCTGGATGCGTGTGGCTATTCCTATTTGAATGCTTGATTGGAGATCTCACTGGACCTGTTGAGACGAATCTCCAGATTTATTCTAATATCCCAAAAGGCTGTCATGATCTCTGTAATAGGGATCATCTCCATCTGGTGAGTATGCTGTTTGCTTGGTGTGGTGGCTCATTGGATAAATCACCTTCTTACTGGAAATATTGGATGAGCTTCCTTTTTTGAACTTGAATAATTTTAGATTTTTGGTTACTTGGACACTATTGATTTGTAATAAAAAAACAATATTATATGTTTGATCACAGTTTATGCACAATATGATTTATGATTGATTGTTTTGAGTATTTCCCATTGGAGTGAGTCCGGTGGTTGCACATTATAATTTGCATTGTTTATCTACTTATAAGGTCATTTACCTATAGTAAACGTGGTTCATCACACACACATTTTTCACTTTATTGGTTATTCACAACCTTGGAACGGGCAGCTGTATTCAGAATTTATAAATTATAATATACCTTCCTACTACGCGGGTAGGGACTAATCACATTTGTTCCCCTATTAAAACACCGTAGTAATTTGGACTGCCGTATCTGCGCGAATGGAAGACAAAATGAAAAAGTTGTTTGTCCTTCCATCTCACTGCAAGCAATTCATTGGACCTTAAGCAGGCTCCATGTATAGCCTGTTGCCCTATTACAGAGCTTATAGATTTTGACTCCATATCTGGCACGCTTTCTGGGAAAATACTGTTTGAAAACAAGGCGCCAGAAAATGTAATCAGGGAATCATCAACGCAGACACCTTGTTCTGGGAGACACAAGGCTGCAGATTTTTTGAAGTGGTTTATGAGGGGCCGAATTTTGTGGAGCCGATCATGTTCATTGTCATTGAAATGCATGAACCAGGCATTTGATGAATTGGGTCATTCTTTTTAGTAATGCCCATGTTGAGGGATAGGTCCAGAAAGGTCTTAAATTCGGGAACCGTTATAGGTTTCCAGCCAAATTGTCTGGCAAGGGTCAAACTTGTGTTTTAAGCGATAAATTGACCAGCATATAAATTGCTTTGGTCCACAATAGATCTGTACAGATCTTTTGTGAAAAACAGCAAAAAAAAATAAAAAAATAAAATCAAGGGGCCTAAAATCTGCACTTTCCACCTAAATACCAGGTTGGCCAGTGAATGGGGGAAGTATGGGGGCTGCAGAATCTGTGGCCTGCCAATCTGCTCTACAGGTCTGTGTTTGAATTCTACACCAGCTGTAACTGTACTTATGGGACTTGCCACGTCACCAAGTGTAACTGCAGTGCTAGTTTGTCTACGACCAGGATGTACTAGGCCACTGGTACTCGCCAGTTCACCAGAAGGTTGAGTGGCACTAGTATATTAAAAATGAATTAAACAGCGTTTTTGGTATGTGGTGCTCAGATGCAGTGAAGTTTCACTTTAATAGGGTATGCTGCGTCCATAGAAACACAACGTAATGCAATGAAGGTTAAATGCATCTTTTGAACCACTATGTGTACTGCTCCAATTAAAGTCAATAGAATTTTGTTGACCTACGTTTCAGATGTATTCCAAGTGCACGTCAAATGCAGGAAAACAACACCCATGGACCTGAGCCCTAAAAGTGATCAGCTGCTGGAAACGGTATAAGGCACCATAGAGTAATCACCACCTTTCACACATTAGCAGAAAGCCATTATCAGGCTTCACCTGCACCTCTGCTGTGAGTGAAAATTGGTAGTGTGTCACCTTCTCTTCATATAATGGTGCCATGTGAGTGAATGTCGGTTTACAGTATATATTGAAAGACTGTCTGTGATAAATATCCATTTAGACACAAAGGTGCTGTGTGAATGAATGTATATTATTTATACATGTAATGATGCTCTATAATGAATACCCTGTGACAGTGCAAGGCCCTGCTGCTGTGAAAATGGAAGAGAATATGACACAGGATTCGCATGAAGGCTTAATGTATGGTTCCAGATGATTGTTTCTCAGCAGAGAAAGCTGCAGTTTTGGTTTTCTCTAATTTCTCTAAACCTGGATTGGGGCCTGGAGCTTGCAAGAACCTTCCAGTGGTGAAGTTAGACATTCTTTCACGCAGGGCAAAGATTCAGTTTGTCACCCCCTCATCCCCATTCTGATAAACCCCCCCCCCCATTTCTTATTCTTATAACCTCCCATTCCCTATTTGATAAAGCCTCCATTCTTCATTCGGATAGGGCCCCCATTCCCCATTTTGAGAAACCTCCCATTCTGATAAACCACCCATTCCCTATTTTGAAAATGATCGCCCTTTCTGATAAGGCCTCTATTCCCTATTCTGATAAAATCACCACTCCTAATCCCCCCTTTCCCCGTTCTGATAACCCCTCATTCTCTGTTATAATAAAATCACCACTCCTAATCCCCCCCACTCCCAATTCTGATAAAGCCCACCCTGGAACACACAGAACTCAGATCCCAACTCTTAGATTGCAGAGCCAAGTCAGCCGACCACCAGCTGGGCAGTTAATCCCTGGGTAAAGACTCCAGATCCCTTCAAGATTGAAACAGACAGTGTCACAGTATCATCCCCCGGTTACTGCTGCCCAGTGGCATTGCTAGGGGGGTGGGGGGGTGTGGCCCGCAGAGGGGTGACACCATCCTGAGGGTTCTGGGCCTCGGAGGCAGGGCTCTTTTCAGCTGGAAAGTGCCAGTGCCATGCTAGCCTGAGCTCAGTCTCACTCTTGCTGCTGATGTGACTGCCTCCTGTCACAAGCCCACCACCCGGTGAGTGACAGTCTGAGCAAGCAACTCTCTGGGTGGCTGCACACTGAATCCTCCTCCGCCCGCCACCTAGGTGCATTAGGAGGGGGGTCTGTACTGATGGAGGGGGTGGTTTATCCTGAGAGGGGTCCATACTGATGGAGGTGGGTGGTTTATCTTGGGGGGGGGGGGGGTTCTGTACTAATGGAGGGGGTGGTTTATCCTGAAGGGGGGGTCTGTACTGATGAAAGGGGGTGGTTTATCCTGAAGGAGATCTGTACTGAGGGAAAGAAGTGGTCTGTACTAAGGGAGTGGTGTTCTGTACTGAGGGGGGTCTGTACTGATGGAGTGGGGTGGTCTGTACTGAGAGAGGGGGATTTGTACTGATGGAGAGGGGGAGCTGTTCTGAGGAGGGGGTCTATACTGATGGAGGGGTCTATACTGATGGAGGGGGGGTCTGTATTGATGGAGGGGGGTCTATTCTGAGGGAGGGGTGGTCTATACTGATGGAGTGGGGTCTTTACTGAGGGGGAGGTCTGTACTGAGGGAGGGGAGGTCTGTACCAGACATGTGCGCCGTCAATAAATTTGTTTTGTTTCATTACGTTTCATATTAGTTGTTAATTTGTATTTTCGTGTTCGAAATTCAATTTGGATTTGTACGAAATACGAATTTTCGTTAGTTTGTTAACTTTTCGGAACAATTGCGAATGGTCGTTATGATGAATTTATCATTAAGGGGGGCTCCCACCATCCCTGTGCTATGCTGACTTTCTGTTTTTTTTTTAACTTCATCATAACGAATAATCGTAATTAACCACTTGCCGACCGCCTAACGCCGATCTACGTCATCAGAATGGCACGGGCAGGCATAAGCACGTAGATGTACGTGTTTTGCCTCCCGCGGGTCGGGGGCCCGATCGGGCCCCCGCCCGGTGCCTGCGGCGGTCGGTTTTCGTTCGGGAGCGATCCCGGACGAGGGGACGGCCATTCATTCATGGCCACCCCCTCGCGATCGCTCCCGACGAATGGAAATCCCCGGTGACATCACTTCCTCTCCTGTAATGTAAACACAGGAGAGGAAGTGATGTATTCTCTCCTCCGTGTCGGTATTTTTCGTTCCGACACGGAGGAGAGCGGATCAGTGAGTTGCACCAACACATCCCACACACAGTAGAACATGCCAGGCACACTCACACCCCCCCTTTACCCCCCGATCACCCCCCCAATTACCCCTGCCCCCCAGTCACAGTGACACCAATGTCATTTTTTTTTTTTTTTTTTTTTTTTTTGCATTGGTGTCATTTGTGACTGTAATAACTGTTAGGGCAGTTAGGGTTAGCCCCCTTTAGTTCTAATGTACCCCCCTAACCCCCCCAATAAAGGTTTAACCCCATGATCACCCCCCGTCGCCAGTGTCACTAAGGCTGGGTTCACATTGCAGCGGTTTATGAGAACGAATGTGATTCGCACCGCACTGCAGTGCAAATCACATCCGATCTCTGTGCGATTCGAGTTCAGCCATTCGCCGCACCCGCCGCACCCGCCACACCCGCCGCACCCGCCGCAAATTCGCACGGGACCCTTTTTTTGGCCCGCAGCAGAATCGGATCGCATGGGTGTTCACACCATGCGATCCGAGTTTGCAGATCGCACTGCGATATGCGAACTGATCTGGGGGTGTCAGTAACATTTCACTGACACTCCCAGCAGTTCGCATAGGGCAGTGTGAACTGCCGCCGGGAGGCATGCGATGCGGGAACCCGCCGCGGATTCGCGGCGTTTCCGCATCGCTCCAGTGTGAACCCAGCCTAATAAGCGATCATTTTTCTGATCGCCGTATTAGTGTCACAGGTGACGCTAGTTAGGCAGGTAGGTATTTAGGTTCGCCGCAGCTTTTTATAGCGCTAGGGACCCCCATATACTACCGCATAAAGCCCCCTGATTGCCCCCTAGTTAACCCTTTCACCAGTGATCACCATATAACTGTTACAGGTGACGCTGGTTGGTTAGTTATTTTTTTATAGTTTCAGGGCACCCGCCATTTATTACCTAATAAAGGTTTAACCCCCTGATCACCCGGCAGGTGTCATTTGTGACTAATAACTGTTAGGGCAGTTAGGGTTAGCCCCCTTTAGTTCTAAGGTACCCCCCTAACCCCCCCAATAAAGGTTTAACCCCGTGATCACCCCCCGTCGCCAGTGTCACTAAGGCTGGGTTCACATTGCAGCGGTTTATGAGAACGGATGTGATTCGCACCGCACTGCAGTGCAAATCACATCCGATCTCTGTGCGATTCGAGTTCAGCTATACAGATAGTATGGCTGAATTCGTGTCGCACCCGCCGCACCCGCCGCAAACTCGCACGGGACCCTTTTTTTGGTCCGCAGCAGAATCGGATCGCATGGGTGTTCACACCATGCGATCCAAGTTTGCAGATCGCACTGCGATATGCGAACTGATCTGGGGGTGTCATTAACATTTCACTGACACTCCCAGCAGTTCGCATAGGGCAGTGTGAACTGCCGCCGGGAGGCATGCGATGCGGGAACCCGCCGCGCATTCGTGGCGTTCCCGCATCGCTCCAGTGTGAACCCAGCCTAATAAGCGATCGTTTTTCTGATCGCTGTATTAGTGTCACAGGTGACGCTAGTTAGGCAGGTAGGTATTTAGGTTCGCCGCAGCTTTTTATAGCGCCAGGGACCCCCATATACTACCGCATAAAGCCCCCTGATTGCCCCCTAGTTAACCCTTTCACCAGTGATCACCATATAACTGTTACAGGTGACGCTGGTTGGTTAGTTATTTTTTTATAGTTTCAGGGCACCCGCCATTTATTACCTAGTCTCACTAGTGTACCCCTAAATTTAGGGGTGTCTACTTTCTAAAATGGGGTCATTTGGGGGGGGGGGTTTGTGCCATCTTGGCATTTTATGGCCTTCAAAACTGTAACGCCCTTAGAAAGCCTGAAGGCGGTGCTTGGTTTTTGGGGCCCCGTACGCGGCTAGGCTCCCAAAAAGTCCCACATATGTGGTATCCCCGTACTCAGGAGAAGCAGCAGAATTTATTTTGGGGTGTCATTTCACATATGCCCATGGCATGCGTGAGCAATATATCATTTAGTGACAACTTTGTGAAAAAAAAAAAAAGTTTGTAATTTTCCCGCAACTTGTGGCAAAATATAAAATATTCCATGGACTCAACATGCCTCTCAGCAAATAGCTTGGGGTGTCTACTTTCTAAAATGGGGTCATTTGTGGGGGTTTTGTGCCATCTTGGCATTTTATGGCCTTCAAAACTGTAATAGGTAGTGAGAAGTGAACTCAAAAAATTACGCCCTTAGAAAGCCTGAAGGCGGTGCTTGGTTTTCGGGGCCCCGTACGCGGCTAGGCTCCCAAAAAGTCCCACATATGTGGTATCCCCGTACTCAGGAGAAGCAGCAGAATTTATTTTGGGGTGTCATTTCACATATGCCCATGGCATGCATGAGCAATATATCATTTAGTGACAACTTTGTGAAAAAAAAAAAAAAAAAAAAAAAGTTTGTAATTTTCCCGCAACTTGTGGCAAAATATAAAATATTCCATGGACTCAACATGCCTCTCAGCAAATAGCTTGGGGTGTCTACTTTCTAAAATGGGGTCATTTGTGGGGGTTTTGTGCCATCTTGGCATTTTATGGCCTTCAAAACTGTAATAGGTAGTGAGGCGTGAAATCAAAAATTTACGCCCTTAGAAAGCCTGAAGGCGGTGCTTGGTTTTCGGGGCCCTGTACGCGGCTAGGCTCCCAAAAAGTCCCACATATGTGGTATCCCCGTACTCAGGAGAAGCAGCAGAATTTATTTTGGGGTGTCATTTCACATACGCCCATAGCATGTGTGAGCAATATATCATTTAGTGACAACTTTGTGTAAAAAAAAAAAAAAAATTTTTTTTTTGTCATTATTCAATCGCTTGAGGCAAAAAAATAAAATATTCAATGGGCTCAACATGCCTCTTATCAATTTCCTTAGGGGGTCTACTTTCCAAAATGGGGTCATTTGGGGGGGTTTTGTACTGCCCTGTCATTTTAGCACCTCAAGAAATGAGATAGGCAGTCGTAAACTAAAAGCTGCGTAAATTCCAGAAAACGTACCTTAGTTTGTAGATGTGACAACTTTTGCGCAAACCAATAAATATACAATTATTGACTTTTTTTTTACCAAAGACATGTGGCTGAATACATTTTGTCCTAAATGTATGACTAAAATTGAGTTTATTGGATTTTTCTAATAACAAAAAGTAGAAAATATCATTTTTTTTCAAAATTTGCGGTCTTTTTACGTTTATATCGCAAAAAATAAAAATCGCAGAGGCAATCAAATACCATCAAAAGAAAGCTCTATTTGTGGGAAGAAAAGGACGCAAATTTTGTTTGGGTACAACATTGCATGACCGCGCAATTACCAGTTAAAGCAGCGCAGTGCCAAAGTGTAAAAAGACCTCTGGTCATTTACCAGCAAAATGGTCCGGTCTGAAAGTGGTTAACGAACATTCTTATTTTGTCCGATTCTGAATCTCCCATCGACTACCAGTCTCCCACTCCCATATTAAAAAAGGTCATTTTCCCAACCCTCACTCAGCAGCAGAAGAAAACCTCTGATTGGTCAACAAAACACCAGTCACGTTTCCGTTGGAATGGAATTTGGATCCGAAATTCGTAAACGAAATTTCGTATTTCGTACAAAATTCAGAAGCATAGCAATTTACGTAAATTTGTATGAATTTTTGATTCGTACGAAACTAATCGCACATGTCTAGTCTGGACTTTGGGGGAGGTCTGTACTGAGGGAGGGGGTTTATACTGATGGAGGGGGTTCTATACTGAGCAGGAGGTCTATACTGAGGGAGGGGGAACACGTTTGCGATGCCTTTATTTCTTAATGGCACCCCAAACGCAGTGCGATTTTTGCCACGGTTGTCAAGCGGCAAAATGTGCTACAATCTCGGTAAAAATTGCAAATGCTCTTGGCTGTGCCAAGATTTGGTACATGAGCTTCTTTTGAGCGTTTCTGCAGTGGAGGGAGACCCGTTCAATTGAATGGTGCCGATCCAAAAACTTTCCAGTAAAAAACAAAAAAAAGCTCTGCAGCAGCTGTCACTGCGCTATGCTCAATGAATTGAGCCTTATAAACTCTTCTAAAAAAAAATTTTGTTTTTGTCATTTTTCTGACAGCAAAAAAAAAAAAATATGACAGAGGCTCTAACCTTTTACCAATTATTAAAAAATGTATTTAAATTTTGTTTGGTATTCCTAATGCTATGGAAACATTTTTCAATTTTGGGCTTTTTGCTACTTTTAAGAAAAATGTAACAGCTGACAAAAATTGTTCTAACCCCTATCAGCACGAATAAAATATGCTTTTCTTTTTGTCATTATCCCAGCTTTCCCTATAATTTCTTGTCATTTTCTGATGAAAAAAAAAAATTAAAATGACAGAGTCGATAACCTTTCTTTCCTTTACTGAAAATTAAATCTGGAGTTCCTGACCTGACATTTTCTGCCCACAAAAAAAAAAAAAAAAAAATCGACAGAGGCTCTGCTTTATTGGAAATGTAAAATTTTGTCTAGATGTAACCCCTGATAAAATTATTGTAACCCTTATCAACTCTACTGCAAAATGTTTTTGTTTTTGTCTCATCTTTCCTATCATTTTATTATAGCAAAAAAAAATAATAATATTTACAGAATCTCTAACTTTTCTTCACTTAAGGCCCCTTTCACACATGCGGATGGTATGTCCGTATTTCATCCATCCGTTTGCGGATGAAATACGGGCCATACATTCATCCCTATGGGATAGCGGGTCCGCAAATGTCCGATTCTGCAGACGGAGGAAAATCCTATTTTTCTGTCCGTCTGCAGAGTGGATCGGATGAACATGGACACACGGTCCGTGCTCGTCCGATCCCCATAGAGGAGAGCGGAGAGCTGACAGGGCGGTCCCCGCACAGTGTGCGGAGACCGCCCTGTCCGCAGCCGGCTCAGCGGGGACAACGGAGCGATCCCCGCTGAGCGAGCGGATCATCACGGGGCGGATCTTTACTGATCCGCCCCGTGTGAAAGAGGCCTAAGTCTGGAATTCCTAATTTTATGGAAACATCTTCCAATTGTTTGCCTTTTTGCTACCTTAAGGCTAAATTCACACTATTGCAAATTAAAATGGAGAACAGGAACGCACCTGACCCCCTGCTGTGAGACACATCCAAAAACAGTGTGAACCCAACTTTAAGAAAAACTGTAACCCGTGACAAAATTGTTGTATCAACTCTACTAACAATATATTTTTGTTTTTGTCTCAGCTTTTTTTCTTTGTCATTTTTTTATTTTCAAAATTTTTTATTGTAGTATAGTACAATAACAGATATTGATAACAACCATTGTACATAAGATACAGAGAGTTGACGGGCAAAAGTAAAATAAGACAAGCAGGAAGTGCCCGGATAAATTGAAAAACATGAGTTACTAACAGAAGAAAGAAAAAGAAAAAGGCCTATGGGCCTGGGGCCCAGTTGCTGTATACTATACATTCCGTATTGCTAGGTCCGGTAGGTCCGGGGGCATCCCGTCCCCTCCCGACACCTCAGTGGGCTGTGTCGAGTGGGGACGCCACGCCAGATAAAACAGTGCAAAGTAAGGTAGAGTGAGGGTGAAATTCAGTCCCAATGCGATTGTAAAAAGGATCAGGAAGGAGAGAAGAGAAGAGAAACAGGTAAGATAGAGGAGGAAATTGATGGAAATGCCTGAGTCGAATAACCTGAGCTGCAGGAGAATCAGAGCTAACTTACAAATACTGTATGAGAAATAGTACACTGAACCAGTGACTTTCGCTGCCGGCTCTACTTGGTCTGGGGATGATGGATTACTAGTTAGACAAGCTTAACACATTTTGGGTGTGTTAACCAGGAAGACCATTGTTTGTTGAATCTAGATTCTGTCATGTGTACTCTGGAGAAAAGAAATTCCATGCGACAATGAACATTAAGTGTGTTAATAAGCTCAGTTAGGGTTGGAGGGAGGGGGTTTTTCCACGCACGAGCTATGAGCAGGCGCGCTGAGATTAAGACGTGGTGTACCACGGGTAGACAGGAGGAGGGCCAATATTGGGAATCCAGACCAAAGAGAGCCATTCGCGAGGTCAGCTGTTGGGGAGAGTTGGTTAAGGTCTGAACCAGAGAGGAAACTTGTAGCCAAAAGGATCCAATCGCAGGGCAGCTCCACCAGATGTGAAATAAGTCCCCGGTGGAGTTGCAATTTCTCCAGCACTTTGGGGAGTGGGTGGGGAAGATGGTCGCTAACTTTTGCTGTGTATAGTACCATCTATGAAAAAGTTTCATGACCGCTTCCCAATGTGTAATGTTTTTGGAGATAACTAGTGGGGTGCGAAGTACTCGATGCCAATCTTCCATGGGGAAAGAGCAATGTAGCAGGGATTCCCAATAGAGTATGCTCGCAGATTTTGAAGATGAGGTGGGTCTGGAAAGGAGTTTGTAGATGAAGGATATGCCCTTTAAAACAGTAAGAGGGCGGTTATAGAAATTGAGAAGCTCCTTGGAGGCGGGGTCTGGAGTCGTCAAGCTTTGAGAGATGATATGTCGAAGCCTTAAGTAGATATAAAAGTCCTTATGTGAGAGACTAAATTCCGAAATCAGTTGTTGGAAACTTTTTAGATCCGGACCAAGAAACAGGGCTCCAATGGTGTTGATTCCGGCTTCATGCCAGTGCTTAATTGATAGGTCCGGAGAGAGTAGTTGAAGCGCTAGTAAGGGGAGATTGTTCAATGCAGCTCTGTGTATGCCCAGATGATCTTTGCGTATTGCACTCCATTGAGATAGGCAGGCCCTTACTGTGGGAAGGATGGATCGTGTGATCGGAAGAGACAACCAGATTGCAGCTAGGGTCAGTTGTGGGTCAGCTGGGAGAGTTGCTGCTTCGATTTGGTGCCATCTCGTGTTGGGGTCTTGCGACCAAAGTTGTCTCCCCTGGTCTTCTTTGTCATTTTTTTGACTGCAAAAAAAAGAATGACAGAGTCTAACTTTTTACTACTTTATTGAAAATGTAATTAAAGTGTTGTCTGGAGTTCCTAATGCTATGGAAACATCTTTTAATTTTAGTTCTTATTTCTACTTTTCATTTCAATTCCATTGCAATGAAGAATTTAACACCCAACAAAAATTGTTCAAACCCATATCAACTAAAAATATACTTTTGTTTTTTGTCTGATGGAAAAAAAAACAAAAAAAAAACAGAGACTCTAAAGCCGCGTACACACGGGCGGACTGTATGGCCAACTTAGTCCGTCAGACAATCCGACGGACAGTCCGTCCTACTTTCGAATGAACGGACTTGACCACACACGATGCACAAACAGTCCGTCGAAAGTTTGCGCGATGACGTGTACAGCACATACGACGGGACTAGAAATAGGAAGTCCAATACACAGCAATGCAACCTTTCGCCGTGTAAATCCTTTCTGAGCATGCGCCATACTTAGTCCGTCGAACTAGCCTACTCACGAGCGGATTGTCCGCTGAAACCAAAGTACGACGGACAATATTACGGAAATTCCGAAATACTTAGTCCGCCAGACTGCACGCTGAAAAAGTCCGCTGAAGCCCACACACAAGCGGACTGTCCGCTAAAATGTGTTTCGACGGACTAAGTTGGCCAGACAGTCCGCCCGTGTTTACGCGGCTTAACCAGTTGTGAGTGTGTTGTGTAACTTTAAAGTATGGGGGATTTTAACCACTTAAGGACCAGGCCTCTTTTTCAGATTTGTCGTTTACATGTTTAAAACAGTTTTTTTTGCTAGAAAATTACTTAGAACCCCCAAACATTATATTTAGTTTTTTATCTAACACCCTAGAGAACAAAATGGCAGTCATTGCAATACCTTTTTTCACACTGTATTTGCGCAGCGGTCTTACAAGTGCACTTTTTCTGGAAAAAATGCACTTTTTTCAATAAAAAAATAAGACATCAGTAAAATTAGCCCATTTTTTTATATCGTGAAAGATAATGTTATGCCAAGTAAATTGATACCCAACATGTTATGCTTCAAAATTGCGCCCGCTTATGGAATGGCGTCAAACTTCAAAACCCTCAAAAATCTCCATAAGCGACATTTAAAAAATTCTACAGGTTGCATGTTTTGCATTACAAAGGAGGTCTGGGGCTAGAATTATTGCTCTCACTCTACCGATCGCAGCAATACCTCACATGTGTGATTTGAATGCCGTTTTCATATATGGGCGCTACTCATGTATGCGTGCGCTTCTGTGCGCGAGCTCGTCGGGACGGGGGGGTTTTAAAAAATTTTTTTTTTTTCTTATTTATTTTACTTGATTTTATTTATTTTTACACTTTAAAAAAATAAATAAATAAATGGATCACTTTTATTCCTATTACAAGGAATGTAAACATCCCTTGTAATAGAAAAAAGCATGACAGGTCCTCTTAAATATGAGATCTGGGGTCAAAAAGTCCCCAGATCTTATATTTGGACTTAAATGCAATAAAAAATAAAAATAAATAAAAAAATGTCATTTGAAAAAATTACATTGAAAAAAATCTACCTTTAAGAGGTATGGGCGGAAGTAATGTTTTGACGTCGCTTCCGCCCTCCTATGGTATAGAGACGAGTGGGGGCCATCTTAGCCTCACTCGTCTCTATATCCAGCAGAAGAAAGGACCCGATCGCCTCCGCCGCTACCGGAGGCTCCGGTGGGCGGCGGAGGGGGGTGGCTCCTCTCCCGCCGCCGATAACGGTGATCTTGCGGCGAAACCGCCATGGAGACCACCGTTATCGTACACAGGACAGCCTCCTGTAAAGCGGGATATCTTGGTTGTGACAGCAGCTGCTGCCGTTACTGAGATATCCCTCTTCAAAAAAAACAACGTATATTTACATGAGATGGTCCTAAATAAATAAATTAAGTCTTTTGATGAATGGTCTGAATCTACGTATAATAAATTGCAGTGCCTCCAGCCACTTATTGCAGTTAATAAAAAAAATGTGACCTCTCTTCAGACAATCAGTAATATACCACAATAATTTCCTGAGTTCGTTAATCATGGGGGATTTTTACCAATGTATAAATATCTTCCAATTAACTAATAAGTAAATACATTTTATTAATATACAAGTATAATTATACAACCTTATACAAAACCAGACTTTCTGGTGATTAATATTTTATACACATTACCAAAGGCATCAACGCATCAATAAAACAATTTTCCTTAATATTTGACAAATAACCCTAGGGTAGCCTGTATCGACTATGTTAAAAAGGGTGTGGTTAACCAAGCCTTAAATTCAAAAACACAATATCTCTTGTCACTCGAAAGACAATTTTCTGAATTTCTCCAGCCTGAAGGAAAGTCAAAATATGTCTTGCAGAGCCAACCGATAGATATTATCAATTTGAAAGAAGTCTTAATTTAACAGGGCTACCAGATTGGATGGGGCGATAAATAATTTCCCTGGGACCACAATAGCCAAATTAGTTGCAATACATGTTTATCCTAATTTGACCCACACACGACAAGACCATGAAACTTGGGATAATTATTAAATACTAAACTACCATTCACTCAATGCTTGATAAGATTAAAATATAAACAGTAAAATACGATTCTTCTAATTTTGGGAAGAAAAATTTGATCAATATTTATATGGTCAATATCTCACCACTGTTTAAACGAAAGGATGTATATTTGATTCGTCCTAACAGCAACATCCAATGAGATAGGGAGTGGTCACTTATTACCAAACTTGTGTCCGTCCAGAGAGTATATGTCAGCATGTAGATGTGTGGTCTTCCATCTCGTTAATCATGTGTGTGTCTCCTTTTGTATTGTGCAATTGTTGGATAGTTACCTCCCTCCATGTTTACCATCTCATGATTGGTTGGTTCAAAATATGGGAGGTAACTGCCCTAATTCTGATTGATCATCGTAAAGGTGTAATCACCAGAATATGATGTCTAGTGTTATTATGAAACATATTTTATGGCCCGGACAGAAGACCGGGCCACCGCCTGTAAAAGAGCTATAAGAAGGCGTGGTGGCCCGGCAGAAGAACCGAAGAGGGGGATAAGACCCCCGAAGTCGGAAGAAGGGCGGCGGCGAGGAAGAAAGCTGGGCTCCTCCCCTAGCAAAAGAGCTAGAAGAAGATAGCGGAGGAGTCCGGTGAGAAGACCCCCCGAAGACGGAAGACCCCCGGAGCTGTGCAATAAACAATTTTTACCCTGTGTTGTGTTTTTTTTGTACTTTTTTCACAGGTGAATGGGTAGGGGTACATTGTACCCCATACTCATTCACAACCAATGGCCAGGGTTGTCGGAAGAGGCCCTTGTCCTCATCACCATGGGGACAAGGTGCTTTGGGGTGGGGGGGCCGCGCGGCCCCCCTTCCCCAAGGCACCCCCATGTTGAGGGCACGCGGCCTGGTACGGCTCAGGAGGGGGGGGCGCTCGCTCGTCCCCCCCTTTCCTGGCCGGCCGGGTTCCCCTTTAAGTCCATACCAGGTGGCGGGGCCAGCGACGTTTCCTTCGCGGGCCCCGCCTACCTGGAGACCCGCTCAAAATGAACGGACTTTTCTCCGGGCGGGAAAAGTCCGTTCATTTCAAAAGTACGGCGGACTGGCATACACACGGCCGGATTGTCCGCCGAAATGCAAGTCCGGCGGGAAGATTGGAGTGCAAAACTATTTTCTAAGTCCGCCGTACTTTCGGGTCAAAAAAGTATGCCGGAGGCTACACACGGGGTGATTGTCTGGCAGACTTGAGTGCCGGACTTTTCCACCCGATTGTTTGATCGTGTGTACGCGGCATTACTAAGAAGACAATCTCAAACTTTGAAACAGTGGGGATATTTACCCTGGCTTTTCCTTAACTAGATGCTGACCGCCGACCGTCAAATGACGGCCAGGCGGCGCACCTATTGCGGCGGGAGGCCGTCATATGACGTCCTCCCGTTTAAACAGGGAATGCGCGCGATCGTGCGCGCGCATCCCTGTTTCTTCGGTGGCGGCGTGTCACGGAGACACCGCTCGCCACCGAAGGGGGTGAACAGCCATTCGTTATGGCTGTTTACCACGTGATCGGCCGTGATGAAGTCACGGCCGATCACAGATGGTCACACCCCGAACGTGCACGGCGCATGCGCGCGATCGCGAGCGCGCTGCGCGTGCACGTCGGTGGCGGCGTGTTCCCCGGGAACACTGCTCGTCACCGACGCTGGTAAACAGCCATTGGCCGGCTGTTTACCCACGTGATCGGCTGTGATCCTTTCACAGCCGATCACTAAAATGTAAACAAACCGCGGTAACGGGATGTTACCGGGTTCTCCTCCTCACACACCGATCGTGTGTGAGGAGGAGATTGCGGTAACATCTCGTTACCGCCTACAGTGTATACCAATCACACTGATTGCCCCCCCCCCCAATAAAGAGGACCTGTCACCACCCCTCATAGTACCTGTCAATCACAGTCCATCAGAGTACCTGTCACAGTCCATCAGAGTATTTGAGTACCTGTCCCAGCCCATCAGAGTACCCGAGTACCTGTCCCAGCCCATCTCAGTACCGGAGTACCTGTCCCAGCCCATCTCAGTACCCGAGTACCTGTCCCAGCCCATCTCAGTACCCGAGTACCTGTCCCAGCCCATCAGAGTACCCGAGTACCTGTCCCAGCCCATCAGAGTACCCGAGTACCTGTCCCAGCCCATCAGAGTACCCGAGTACCTGTCCTAGCCTATCAGAGTACCCGAGTACCTGTCCCGGCCCATCAGAGTACCCGAGTACCTGTCCCGGCCCATCAGAGTACCCGAGTACCTGTCCCGGCCCATCAGAGTACCCGAGTACCTGTCCCGGCCCATCAGAGTACCCGAGTACCTGTCCCGGCCCATCAGAGTACCTGTCCCGGCCCATCAGAGTACCTGTCCCGGCCCATCAGAGTACCTGTCCCGGCCCATCAGAGTACCCGAGTACCTGTCCCGGCCCATCAGAGTACCCAAGTACCTGTCACGGCACATCAGAGTACCCGAGTACCTGTCACGGCACATCAGAGTACCCGAGTACCTGTCACGGCACATCAGAGTACCCGAGTACCTGTCACGGCACATCAGAGTACCCGAGTACCTGTCACGGCACATCAGAGTACCCGAGTACCTGTCACGGCCCATCAGGGTACCCGAGTACCTGTCACGGCCCATCAGGGTACCCGAGTACCTGTCACGGCCCATCAGGTTACCCGAGTACCTGTCACGGCCCATCAGGTTACCCGAGTACCTGTCACGGCCCATCAGGGTACCCGAGTACCTGTCACAGTCCATTAGAGTACCGAGTACCTGTCACAGTCCATTAGAGTACCGAGTACCTGTCACAGTCCATCAGGGTACCCGAGTACCTGTCACAGCCCATCTGAGTACCCGAGTACCTGTCACAGTCCATCAGGGTACCCGAATACCTGTCACAGTCCATTAGAGTACCGAGTACCTGTCACAGTCCATTAGAGTACCGAGTACCTGTCACAGTCCATTAGAGTACCGAGTACCTGTCACAGTCCATCAGGGTACCCGAGTACCTGTCACAGTCCATTAGAGTACCGAGTACCTGTCACAGTCCATCTGAGTACCCGAGTACCTGTCACAGTTCATCTGAGTACCAGAGTACCTGTCACAGTCCATATGAGTACCTGTCACCGCCCTTCAGAGTACCCAAATACCAGTCACCAAAGCATCAGAGTACCTGTCACCAGGCCATCAGAGTACCTGTCACCAGGCCATCAGAGTACCTGAGTACTTGTCACCAGGCCATCAGAGTACCTGAGTACTTGTCAGCAAGCCATCAGAGTACCCGAGTACCTGTCACCAGGCCATCAGAGTACCCAAGTACCTGTCACCAGGCCATCAGAGTACCCGAGTACCTATCACCAGGCCATCAGAGTACCCGAGTACCTGTCACCAGGCCATCAGAGTACCCGAGTACCTGTCACCAGGCCATCAGTGTACCCGAGTACCTGTCACCAGGCCATCAGTGTACCCGAGTACCTGTCACCAGGCCATCAGTGTACCCGAGTACCTGTCACCAGGCCATCAGAGTACCCGAGTACCTGTCACCAGGCCATCAAAGTACCCGAGTACCTGTCACCAGGCCATCAGAGTACCCGAGTACCTGTCACCAGGCCATCAAAGTACCCGAGTACCTGTCACCAGGCCATCAGAGTACCCGAGTACCTGTCACCAGGCCATCAGAGTACCCGAGTACCTGTCACCAGGCCATCAGAGTACCTGAGTACCTGTCACCAGGCCATCAAAGTACCCGAGTACCTGTCACCAGGCCATCAGAGTACCCGAGTACCTGTCACCAGGCCATCAGAGTACCCGAGTACCTGTCACCAGGCCATCAGAGTACCTGAGTACCTGTCACCAGGCCATCAGAGTACCCGAGTACCTGTCACCAGGCCATCAGAGTACCCGAGTACCTATCTCCAGCCCATCAGAGTACCCGAGTACCTATTTGCAGCCCATGTCTCATAGAATATACGTTGGGGTGTTTGCTTTCCAAAATGGGGTAATTTTGTGGGTAATTTCACTGTCCTGGTGGTCCAGGACCTTCAAAAGTGTGATGGGTAGGAATGAAATGAGATGTGTCATTTATGCTCCTAGAACGCCTGAACGTACTACTTCAATGTTCGGCCTCTCTATGTGGCCAGGCTGTGTAAAAGTCCTACACATGTGGTATCGCCATACTCGGGAGGAGTAGCAGAATGTATTTTGGGGTGTAATTTTTGCTATATACATGCTATGTGTTAGAAATATCTTATAAATTGACAATTTTGTGTAAAAAAAAATGCGTTTTAATTTTTTTCCACATATTCCAAAAACTTCTGGAAAAAAATGAACCGTTCAAAAGACTCATTATGCCTCACAGATTATACGTTGGGGTGTTTGCTTTCCAAAATGGGGTAATTTTATGGGAAATTCCATTGTCCTGGTACTCCAGGGCCTTCAAAAGTGTAATAGGTGGTTGAGAAACGAGATGCGTAATTTTTGCTCGTAGAATGTCTGAAGGTACTACATCAATGTTGGTGCTCTGTATGTGGCCAGGCTGTGCAAAAGTCTCACACATGTGGTATCACCGTACTCGGGAAGAGTAGCAGAATGTATTTTGGGGTGTCATTTTTGCTATATACATGCTATGTGTTAGAAATATCTTATAAATTGACAATTTTGTGTAAAAAAAAAAAGCGTTTTAATTTTTTTTCACATATTCCAAAAACTTCTGGAAAAAAATGAACCGTTCAAAAGACTCATTATGCCTCACAGATTATACGTTGGGGTGTTTGCTTTCCAAAATGGGGTAATTTTATGGGAAATTCCATTGTCCTGGTACTCCAGGGCCTTCAAAAGTGTAATAGGTGGTTGAGAAACGAGATGCGTAATTTTTGCTCGTAGAACGTCTGAAGGTACTACATCAATGTTGGTGCTCTTTATGTGGCCAGGCTGTGTAAAAGTCTCACACATGTGGTATCGCCGTACTCGGGAAGAGTAGCAGAATGTATTTTGGGGTGTAATTTGTTGTATGCATATGCTGTGTGTGAGAAATAACCTGATAATATGACAATTTAGTAAAAAAAAAAAAAAAAAAAAAAAAAATCTTCATTTTGCAAAGAATTGTGGGAAAAAATGACAACTTAAAAAAACTCACCATGCTACTTACTTAATACCTTGGGATGTCTACTTTGTAAAAAGGGGTCATTTGGGGGGTATTTGTACTTTCCTGACTTGTTAGTGTCTCAAGAAATGACATACACCTGATGTACTGAAGGCCTGATCAGAAGTGATCAATTTTCAGTGATTGGCACCATAGTTTGTAGACTCTATAACTTTCACAAAGACCAAATAATATATACTAATGTGGGTTATTTTTACCAAAGATATGTAGCAGTATAAATTTTGGCCAAAATTTATGAAGAAAAATTACTAATTAGCAAAAATTTATGACAGAAACGAAGAAAAAGGAATTTTTTTCACAAAATTTACGTTTTATTTTATTTATAGCACAAAAAATAAAAAACCCACTAGTGATTAAATACCACTAAAAGAAAGCTCTATTTGTGTGGAAAAAAGGACGCAAGTTTCATATGGATACAGTGTTGGATGACTGAGTAATTGTCATTCAAACTGTGAGAGCGCTGAAAGCTGAAAATTGGTCTGGTCAGGAAGGGGGTGTAACTGCACTGTACTGAGGTGGTTAAACAAAAGGCCTTGATATCTGGAACTCAAAATACCTCAAAATACCAATTGACCTCAACGGTCCACTGGAGAGGATAATTCAATCAACTGTAGCACTGACCCCCGAAGGAGCACCTGATTTTATTGGGCTTACTGTTACCTTCTTGACCTCGTGTGCGTCTAGGGGTTTCCCGAGGTTGATGGCCCAAAGAATTGTAGAAACTGACACTGGATCAGCTTTAGGGATTTTTATTCTCAAAAAAAGGAATAAACAAAACACAGTCTTTCAGTAAGGGTTAGAGGGTTTCAGGTGGAAAGTTCAGGTACTTTTGGAACTTATTCAAAGTAGGTAGTCTCTCACTATAACAATCCAGAGAATAGCCATTCACAACTGGATCCTCACCACTATCAGATAGACCTGCTCTCACTAGGCCTAGCAGCCGATAGAGTGTTCAGACAAAGCAAAGTCTCTGCCACAGACTTGTTGTAGAACACTTGTAGTAAAGTCTCTGCCACAGACTTGTTGAAGAATACTTGTAGTAAAGTCTCTGCCACAGACTTGTTGTAGAACACTTGTAGTAAAGTGTCTGCCACAGATTTGTTGTAGAACACTTGTAGTAACTGAAGGATGTAGACCAATTTAGAGAGCCCTCATACGGTGCCAGTATCTTGAAGCCAGCCCGGCGATACCGTACGAGTGTAGATTCACTTGGGGTCTTTTAACTAAGCCTCCAGGCTCTTTCTGAGAAGCCAGCCTGCAGCGTGGCCTTCTCCCGAAAAGTCCTCCCCTGGTTGCTTCTCCAGTTGCTGGGCCTTTCCACAGATGAGACGGTACTGGACCACCTCCAAATCCTCCCTCCAGTTACTCGGCCTCGGGCTAGCCAGCCCTGAGACTTGGAATTGGATGGATCCACACCTCAGGCCATGAGAGCCATGGGGTCTGGTCAGGAGGACCAGGACCAAACAGACAGAAAAATCTTCTGGACCGGAACCCCGAAGCACGTGATCTCAGTACCTTAAGTACCCTCTCCCAGAATGCACAGCAGGATGATACGCCCACTGAGAAGGAATGGTACTCAATGCACCCGGCTGAACTGTGTTCTCACACCTGCCAGTGATGACAGCGCCACCTATGGCCAAGCAGAACACAGTGCAATCCAGCTAGACTGGTACTGAAATCATAATTTGGTATAATTAAACCCAAAACCAAACTGCGGTTCTAGGAACATTAAATAGAGAAAAACACATGCTCTTCAGGAGCCGGTGCTACACAACCTTTTCTGGTGGGGGAACGCTCCCCTGTTATGACGACTCCTTGGCTGAGTGTTTCATGAATTATGACAATTTTTATGTATTCCGGCCATGACAAACCATTTATCACTTTAATGAAAATCAAATTAGAATTTTGTATGTCATTCCCAATGCTATGAAAACAAATACTTTTTTTTTGGGCTGATTGCTACTTTTCTGTAAAATGTAACACCTGACAAAAATTGTTCAAAACCCTACTAACTGCTAAAAATGTATTCTTGTTTGTATCCATGTACTTGCTTTCAGGTTATTCCTTCCTAAAAATAAAAACAAAAAAAACGACAGTCTCTAACCTTTCTTCACTTTATAAAAAAATTTAATATGGAATTCCTAATGGTATGGAAAAATCTTAAAATCATTTGACTAACATTATTGCATCTGAAAAATGTATGATCTGGCAATCATTATCAATCCTTCTGAATAATTTAAATAATTTCGATTTTTTAAAATAACAAACATGTTATACTTACCTCCACTGTGCAGCTCGTTTTGCACAGAGTGGCCCCAAACCTGCTCTTCTGGGGTCCCTCGGCGGCTGTCTTGGCTCTCTCCCGCAAGGACTCCACAACTTCATGTGAGCTCCCTCGCATGATGTGGAGTGCTTGTGGGCACGCTCTCGTGATACAGCTGTCGCACCACGCCATTGGATGTGCTTGACAGCAGGGCGAGCCGATGGCTGCACTGCTTTCAATCCATCCACTGTAGCCAATCAACGGGCCAGGGTGAGCGGCGAAGAAGATGTCGGGGGTGAGAGCGGGACTTTCGAGGGGTCCGGTGTTTTTTTCCACCTTAATGCATAGAATGCATTAAGATGAAAAAACTTTTACCTTTACAACCCCTTTAACGTTAAGTGTTAATTCATGCAATGGCCAGAATAAATTATTATTCTGGCCAATGAAATGAATTAATGTCCTAGCACTTGACTCCTGTAAACATGTCTAAACATGCCCAAATGCGCTACACGCTTTTACAAGTTTTAGGTGTTTAGGTGACTTAGGAGAGTAGCCAAAACATCCTGTCTGCATGAGGCCTATAGCTAAACTCACACACGCATCAAAGGAGTGCAAAAAACAGGAGGTTGATCCACATTTTTACCACATACCCTGCCCCCCCCCCCCCCCCCCCAGGGCCTACAGTATCTACAAAATAACTTGACAGCCAGTTAGCTCCATTCACATTGGCATGGAGACAATGCTTTACCATGTGGCTAGGGATGAGCTTCGTGTTCGAGTCGAACATACGTTCGACTCGAACATCAGCTGTTCGCCCGTTCGGCGAATTCCGAACGTTATGGGCCGTTCGCGCCAAATTCGTGTGGCGCTCACGGCCCACAATGCACTGCGTCATCGCAGTGCATTGCTGGCTCATGATTGGCCAAGCATGCACTGTGACCCCGCATGCTTGGCCAATCACAGCGCCAGCAGCGAGGAGAGCCATGATTGGCCACAGGCAGTATGCCTGTGGCCAATCATAGCTCAGGCTGTGTAGTACACGCCCCACACTATATAAGGCCGCCAGCGTGGCGGCCTAGTGTAGTGTGTTGGCGTCTGAAGCAGTTAGTGGGTGTTCTGTGTACCTTCAACACAGTACACACCGATCGTTATCGGCCGATTTTCGATCTTGCTCTTCTGTAGTGGTTGTTGTCTGCTTGCCCTGACCGCAGTATACACCGCTATATTCACCTCACCTATATAGCTAGTGATATATCTTTTATAATAGAGCTTGCAGTCAGTAGTGTTAGGAGCTTGTGCGTGCTGTCTGCATGCTCTGTACCCAGTACACACCGCTATATCCACCTACATAGCTCTTCTCTATTTGAGCCCACTTGCCATCTGCAGGAGTTATTGGAAGTTGTGTGTGCCTCCAGCACAGCACAGTATATATCTGTATATACCCCTTTATCTCTGGTGTTCTATAAAAAAGGCATCTGCAGGAGTTAGTGGGTTTTTTGTGCCTCCAGCACAATATACACCTGTATCTACCCTTTATTGCTGTTCTCTAATAGAGGCATCTGCAGGGCTTAGTGGGTGTTGTGTGACTCAATTACAGTATACCCCTTTATCTCTGGTGTTCTATAATAAAGGCATCTGCAGGAGTTAGTGGGTGTTGTGTGACTCCAGCACAATATACACCTGTATCTACCGTTTATTGCTGTTCTCTAATAGAGCCATCTGCAGGGCTTAGTGGGTGTTGTGTGACTCCATTACACTGCTGTTTTACCCAACTCCCTTCAGGCCATTACCATGTCTGGAAGGCCAGCAAGGAGAGGCAGACAGGCGCGAGCAGATAAAAGAGGGCAAGCAGGCTCTGTGTCTAGAGACAACAGTGCTGGTCGTGGACGCGGTGCATTGTCATCAGCACGTGGCCATGGGACACGCTTGTCCTTTTTTTCGGCAGCTGGACATGTTGAACCGCAACATGCCAACGACTTGGTAGAGTGGATGACCAAGCCCCCTTCATCCTCCTCATCCTCTCTCACCCAGTCTCAGGGTAGTAGCAAAGCAGCTGCCAACGCATCGTCTTCCCTCCTCTCAATGTCATCATCAGTGACTCCTTCCCTAGACCCACCACGTCCTCCTGAGGAGTCTCCTGAACTCTTTGAGCACAGTGTTGGGTACATGCTCCAGGAGGATGCCCAGTGTTTTGTAAGCTCTGATGATGACACTCAGCTAGAGGAAGGCAGTAACGTGAGCGCAGAGAGAGGGGATGCTCAAGAAGGACAGCAATCTGGCAGTCATGTTCCACAAGCTGCAGCATACTGCCAGGTTTGCTACAGCGATGAAGAGGGAGGAAATGATGAGGGCACTGACTCCACGTGGGTGCCTGGTAGGAGAGAGGAGGAGGAGGAGGAGGAGGAGGCACATGTCCAACGAGGCAGGATGCCCTCTGGGGGCCAGCTTAGGGGCAGCACACCGACTGAATCACACCGCAGAGCTCCGACTCTGCAGGGCGCTGCCTCTGCGCGTTATTCTAAAAGTTCTTTGGTGTGGGCTTTTTTTGAGATGAGTGCATCAGATCGCACCGCTGCTATTTGCAACATATGTCTCAAGCGTATCTCGCGTGGCCAAAACATCAGCCGCTTGGGCACCACATGCTTGACCAGACATATGTTGACCTGCCATGCAGCTCATTGGCAAGCGTACCTCAAAGACCCACACCAAAGAACAAAGTGGACCTCTCCTTGCTCCTCATCAGCTGGCATCTCCAACCCCACTAGACCTTCAGTCCTCTCTGAAACCTGCTCTGAGGAATGAAGGTGTAGAATTAGGTGTGTCACAGCCAAGTGCTTCCGGGCACTCTGCTAGCGGTACACCCACGTCCGATTATAGCAGGCAAATGTCCCTGCCCCAGCTGCTGGACCGGCGAAAGAAGTTCACTCCCAGCCATCCACATGCCCAGCGGTTGAATGCTAGCTTGGCTAAATTGCTAGCACTTCAACTGCTGCCTTTTCAGTTGGTAGACTCGGCCCCCTTCCGTGAGTTTGTACAATGTGCGGTTCCTCAGTGGCAGGTCCCCAAACGCCACTTTTTCTCACGGAAGGCGATTCCGGCTCTCTACCGGCATGTGGAAGGCAATGTCCTTGCCTCGCTGGACAGGGCGGTCAGTGTTAAAAGGTGCATATTACCGCTGACTCATGGTCCAGCAGGCATGGACAGGGACGTTACCTGTCTTTCACGGCCCATTGGGTCACTCTTCTGGCAGCTGGGAAGGATGCAGGACAAGGTGCAGTAGTGTTGGAGGTTGTTCCACCACCACGCCTCCAAAATGCTACTATTGGTTGTGACACACCTCTCTCCTCCACCCCCTCCTCTTCTTCTTCCTCCATGGCCTCTTCCAGTGCTCTGTCCTCAGAACCAGCGGTGCTCCGTAGGCGTTCCAGGAGCTACGCAAGTACGCAGGCAAAACGATGCCATGCCGTGCTTGCGCTGGTTTGTTTGGGGGACAGGAGCCACACTGGGGCGGATGTTTTGTCAGCTCTGCAGGGTCAGGCCGAGAGGTGGTTGACGCCACGCCAGCTTAAGCCAGGAATAGTGGTTTGTGACAATGGCACCAACCTCCTCTCCGCCCTCCGACAGGGATAACTGACCCATGTGCCCTGTGTAGCTCACGTCCTTAACCTGGTGGTGCAGCGGTTCTTGGGCAGGTACCCCGGCTTACAGGATGTCCTGAAGCAGGCCAGGAAAGTCTGTGTGCATTTCCGCCGATCATTTAATGCCTGTGCTCGGCTGGCTGAGCTCCAAAAGGAGTTGAACCTGCCCAAGAACCACCTTATATGTGACATGCCCACCAGGTGGAACTCAACGTTGGCCATGCTGCAGCAGCTGCACACGCAGCAGAGGGCCATCAATGAGTACCTGTGCGACTACGGCACCAGGACAGGGTCAGGGGAGCTTGGTTTTTTCTTACCACGCCAGTGGGGTATGATCAGGGATGCATGCACTGTCCTGTCACCGTTTGAGGAGGCCACAAGGATGGTGAGCAGTGACAGTGCATGCATCAGTGACACTGTACCTCTTGTCCACCTCTTGGAGCATACGCTGCGTGGAATAATGGACAGGGCACTTGAGGCAGAACAGAGGCAGGAAGAGGAGGACTTCCTTGCCTCTCAAGGCCCCCTTTATCCAGACAGTGTTCCTGCTGTGCCACCCATCACACAGGACGAGGATGAGGAGGAGGAAGAGGAGGAGGAGGATGATTGTGTCAGCATGGAGGTGGAGGCTGGCACTCAGCATCAGCAGCAGCAGTCTTGTAGGGATGATTTACAGTCTCAAGAAACACGTGGACTTGTACGTGGCTGGGAGGAGGTAGCTGCGGATCATGTTGCCCTTAGTGACCCAGAGGACTCCGGACCGAATGCCTCAGCTAACCTACGCTGCATGGCCTCCCTGATCCTGCAAAGCCTGCGGAAGGATCCTCGTATTCTTTGGATCAAGGAGAGGGACCATTACTGGCTGGCCACTCTCCTTGATCCACGGTACAAGGGTAAGGTTGCCGACCTTATCTTGCCATCGCAGAGGGAGCAGAGGATGAGACATCTCCGGGAGGCCATGCAGAAAGGTCAGTGCAACGCGTTGCCAGAGACTGGGAGGTTACAAACTCCTGGTCCTGGACAACGTGTTGCTGAGGCATCGGTCAGAAGGAGCGGTGGAGAAGGTGGCTGTCTGACTGATGCTTTCAGACAATATTTTAGTCCGCAGCCCCAAGGTATGATCGGTTCCAGCAACCATCGCCAGCGTCTGATTTACATGGTGCAGGAATACCTAGGGGCAAGGTCAGACTTGGACACCTTTCCCACCGAAAATCCTCTGGCTTACTGGGTCTTGAGGATGGATCACTGGCCAGAGCTTGCACAGTATGCAATTGAGCTACTGGCCTGTCCTGCATCCAGCGTTCTTTCGGAACGCACCTTCAGTGCTGCTGGTGGCTTTGTTACCGATCACAGGGTGCGCCTGTCCACCGAATCAGTTGATCGACTGACCTTCATCAAGATGAATCAGTCTTGGATCACCCACAGCTACCAAGCACCTGAAGCTGATGTAACCGAATAATTTTTTTTGAAATATCACATCCCTTCAAGACTGCCTATGCTGAGTGACTGTCCTGTTATGTTGATTGTCTATCCTCTTCCTCCTCCGCTGATATGTTGGAAGAACATTTCTGGCTCTGGGTGATGCCATCAGCCCAATTTTTCTGCCCCTGTTTAACAGGGGCGTTTAATTACAATTTTTGATGCAATGCTTTGCAGCAGGGCTAATTCCTGCAATAAAACTAGAGTATATGGGAGAGATTGCAGTGTGGTGGCACCAGCACCAGTGCCTAAGGCCCAATTTTTCTGCCCCTGTTTAACAGGGGCGTTTAATTACAATTTTTGATGCAATGCTTTGCAGCAGGGCTAATTCCTGCAATAAAACTAGAGTATATAGAAGAGGTTGCAGTGTGGTGGCACCAGCACCAGTGCCTAAGGCCCAATTTTTCTGCCCCTGTTTAACAGGGGCGTTTAAGTACAATTTTTGATGCAATGCTTTGCAGCAGGGCTAATTCCTGCAATAAAACTAGAGTATATGGGAGAGGTTGCAGTGTGGTGGCACCAGCACCAGTGCCTAAGGCCCAATTTTTCTGCCCTTGTTGAACAGGGGCGTTTAATTACAATTTTTGATGCAATGCTTTGCAGCAGGGCTAATTCCTGCAATAAAACAAGAGTATATGGGAGAGGTTGCAGTGTCGTGGCACCAGCACCAGTGCCTAAGGCCCAATTTTTCTGCCCCTGTTTAACAGGGACATGTAATTACAATTCGTGATATAATATTTCACAGGAGGGCCCGTTCCTGTGCCCACCCAGAGTAACTGTGAGGACTTATAGTGTTGTGGCACCAGCACCACAACCACCAAAGGTAAATTTTTCTACCACTGTTCAACAATGGCATGTAATTACAATTCTTGATATAATCGTTCACAGCAGGGCGCTCCAGCGCCCACCAAGAGTCACTTTGAGGGCTTACAATGTTGTGGCAAAACCAACATCTTGTTCCGCCATTTCTGCAGAGCATATAGGGCAGGCCCCTACTTTCAAACATCCAACTTACAAACATCTCCTACTTGTAAACGGAAGGAGACAACAGCAAGTGAGATGAAAAAAGATGGACGACAAAACAAATTATACAGGGGTGATAACCCTTCCCTATGTTTTCCAAAAAGCTTAAAAATTGTTTTTTTGACTGGAGCTACACTTTAAAAATGTACCAGTATAAAATTACAAACAGATTCAACTTAACACAACAAACCTACACAGTCCCTGTCTTGTTTGCACCGCCTGTATACTACTGTTCTGAGTATATAGGGCCTGGGGGCCACACGCATTTCCTTTTTTTAATATGGGTACAGGGTTCCCCTTAATATGCGTACAAGACCCAAATAGGCTGGTAATGGGCAGAGAGGGCTACCCATGCCATTTTTCTCAATGATTTTCAACCATATTGCAGGAACCAGATATAACATTAAAACCGCAAGCAGTTTTAAATTATGTTATTTCCGTTAAATGTCATTTTGTGCAGGGACTATTCTAAACACGGGAAACACGTGGCACTTCACAGGCATACTACAGACACCCCCCGGGCACCATATGTAAAGGAATATTTCACTTTTTTTTTTCACTTTAATCGTCATTAAAATCAGTGCTCCCGCCAAAACGGACATTTTTAAAAACATTTTAGGCATTGACCCATGTCCCCTGGGGCAGGAGCCAGGTCCACAAACCCTTTTTAGGACAGTATCTTGCATATTAGCCGTTAAAATTAGCACTTTTAATTTCGAACGTTCAAGTCCCATAGACTTCGATGGGGTTCTAAAGTTCGTTCGAATTTGGGGTCCGTTAGAAAGTTCTGGTGCGAACCGAACTGGGGGGGGGGGGGTGTTCGGCTCATCCCTACATGTGGCAAACTTATCTCTGCCTGTCGCACTTTTGACTCCTTAACACCTGCAAACTGCCGCTCCACCACCTCCCCAATTCATCATGGATCAGTTTTTAGAAGAGCAATAAAGTCCACCGCCCATTAGAAAGTGCCTACCAATGATAATTTGTAGTCTGCGTTTGGTCCCCTGATCTACATATTAGGGTGCCAGTCTATAGATTCCAATGGGGGGGGGGATTAAAGCACCTGATTAGAGCTGGAAGCTCTAAGAGGCATAAAAAAAGGGTGAGCTTGGGGCGCAGAGTACTGCACCCCAATCCCACCCAGTTCTGTGGCAATAGTGAATGAATTTGCTATTTTCACACTACAGTTCCTCCCTGCCAATCAAGAGGCAGGTCATGAGACCTGTTTCCCAATTGGCCAAAGCGTCAGGCAAACCTATTGGATGCCTAGCGCTTAGGATGGAGGAACAGAGAGGAGGCACATGGCAGAGGAAGCCGTGGGATAAGTGGACACCGGAGCTGCTGCCTGCACCCCGGGAAAGGGGGAGAGAACACCACAGCCATCCAGCCCTAGATCGGGTAGGTGCCTGCCGCCGGCCTCCCAAGGAGGGGAGGTTGTCAGTGCCGTGCCATGCCGCCGGCCGACTGAGGAGGGGGTGCTTGTTTGCCGCCCCCCAAAAGAAAAACCCACCAGCCGCCACTGTATCCTGTAATTGGTGCCATGAGGTTGTCTGGGTTGTATTAATATAATTAACCTGTTACTGTCTGTATACATAAATATAGAATGTCAGCATAAGAACTCCTTTAAGCACACACCAGGAAAGGCTTTGCATCCTCAGCAAAGCTTCATAAAGTCATAATGTATTTAGTAAATGTACCAAATGAGATCAAAGAGCTGCACTTGGTTCTAGTACAGAGTGTTGAATTCAAAAGAACCATCGATTTCTTGTTTAAAAGCCATTTGTGTTGTGTGGGATGGAGTTTAAACATAATGACATTTTGGTTCAAACATTTATCTTAAGTGGAGACTTCTACACAACAGCAATGGCTCAGACAGTTAATAAAAATAGACAAGTATACTTCTATATGTACAGTACACGCTGCTAAATGCAGGATTTCAAATGAATTAAAAACTATCTCTCATTTGCTTTATGTTTTATTAATGATTCTTATGAAAAACATCATTAATATAAGTAAGCATCGCAGTTAAATTAGAAGTACAGTCAAAGCCCGTTTCCTATGGATCACAGTTCTGCACTCCTGTGACCTATTTTCAGCAACCCGCTGACATCACAGAGCCGGACCAGGCTTGGGAAAGATCACAACCAGCACCCAGCTCAGCCTCTCAGCGAGCCGATGAGAACCTGGGCCGACTGCTCCCATCCCCTCCACAGCCCAGCGCTCCAATGAGTGAGGGAGGGACAGAGCAGAGAGCGGAGACTGACAGTCACCAGCTCTCTGCTTAGAAAGCTCTGAGAACCGAGCGATCAGAAGTGTTTGATCTCTCGGTTCTCAGTCTTAGAGCTGGCGGGGGACAGATGCTGCATCCACCTAGGTAAGTATGACATTAAACTTTAAAATATGTATTCTTAACTTTAGAAAGTCTCTCTCCATTGTTCCCAGCCTCCTGCAAATCTCCAAGTTCCATTTTTTTTCCCACTGTGATCGGACTTGTTATTAGAGGGTGGCTGTGTTCATTCTCAATTGCCACACTGCCACCCTCTCTTGCTTGCTTGAATGGCCTATGGACCATGGAGTGTGTGGTGTGCATTGAGCAGTGCACAAAACCACAAGGAATGTACACTGCTTGTTCCAAACAAACAGAAGAAAAAGAGAAAAAAAGATGTTCCCTTGGAAGGCAGAAAAATACAGTAAGAAACTATTTCATTAAAGTGGTTGTAAAGGCAGAAGTTTTTTTTTGTTATCTTAATGCATTCTATGTGCAACAGCCCCCCTCAGCCCCCCCCCCCCCCCCCAATACTTACCTGAGCTCATCTCATGTTGCAAAAGAGACTTGGCTGTTCGGGACGCTCCCACCTCATTGGCTGAGACAGCAGTGAAGCGCCATTGGCTCCCACTGCGGTCAATCAAGTCAGTGAGCCAATGAGGAGAGAGAGGGAGTGGGGCCGGGCCACAGCTCCATGTCTGAATGGACACACAGAGCTTCAGCTCGGCTCTGGTGCCCCCATAGCAAGCCATTTGCTGTGGGGGCACTTAACAGGAGGGAAGGTCCAGAAGAGCCGAAAAGGGTTCCGAGAAGAGGAGGATCTAGGCTGCTCTGTGCAAAACCACTGCACAAGGCAGGTAAGTATAACATGTTTGTTATTTTTAACAAAATGAGTATCACTTTAAAAAAGGTTTTAAGGCCATTAAGTAGTGGATGTGTATAGATTATTTTTGTTTCCCCCATTATGAGTTACAATGCCTTGTTCGTTTTTGTGTTTCTGTGTGTAGATGGCCATTTTGGTAGTAAAATAGGGCTTTGCTTCTTCATGTCAAAGCTGTTGCCTGATGACTGGTGATCTAAAAATGAGTGGGGGAATATTCAAGAAGCAGCAGGAGAAAAAAAAAAAAAGGATTAATCCACAGAATGAATGAAGCAGAAGCAACGAGACCCTTGAGAAATACCCTTCTTCCCAGGATACCATGCTTAAACGTAAGCAGCCCATCACCCCACCCAAACATTGCAGATCTTTCAAGCCATCTAGAAAACTTGAGAACAATAACCATAATCTCAAGAGTTTTAGGGTTGGATTTATAACTAGGTACAATAGGCGCCATTTGTTGACTAGCTCTGTGGGTATCATTGCTGCATCTGCCTTCTATATTGAGCTTGCTTGTTGTTAGCTGCCCCCTAGCCTGCCTTTCAGTTTCTGTTCCTCCCCTAACTTCCCATCCGGCAGTGTGTGATGTCTGTTGGGTGTCATGTCACTTCTTCCTAGTACTGTCCTCAAAAATGCACATTTTAATACCAGATGGGGCAGGTGGCTGGCACTTATACAAACAACATGCCTGACCCTAATACCACCACTCACCACAGTAGATTTGTTTATGTGGCCTGGTTTAGAGAATATAGTGTTGCACTGGCAGAATGGAAGACATAATGGGTCAACTGGCTGCACCGTGTCTATGACTCCTTTTAAAGGAGTATCTCTTCTAGTACTAATTGTGAAAGGGGTGGAAGTGAGAGTGAGAGAGTGGCTGATAAAAGGGGCTGTACTGGGTGGAAGTCTTAGCTGTCATGGGGTCGCTGCTTGTGGATAAAGGTTTTGTGGTTTCGGCTATCACAGGATAGATGATGTGCTGGTTGTGGGTGAAATGGGGAGGGTTGTTGCTGTCATGGGGTGGACAATGTGCTGGTTGTGGATGAAGGGCTGGGAGTTATGGTTGTCATGGGGCAGATGATCTGCTGGTTAAGAATGAAAGGTGGGGAGTTGTGACCATAATGGGGCAAATGGTATACAGATTGTGAAGATGTTTAGACATGTTGGTTGTCACAAGCATTGCCTGCATGGGGAAATCTTGGTATAAGGATTGGAACGTTCATACGGTTATGTGATTTTCTTGGAAAACCCAGGAGGCAGCAGGTACCTACATAGTGGTAAACATGAATGGTTAGTCTACATCTGGAAGCTGTTGGTCTCTATGGAGCAACCACACCTAGATGTCCTAGTCATGGAGCTACTGAAAACACTGATCCCATACAGGCCAGCAAAAGAACCCTTCAACTGCATGCTAGTAAGGACTTTCCTTTAATTGGTCTAGCCCTGGGATATGCAATTAGCGGACCTCCAGCTGTTGCAAAACTACAAGTCCCATCATGCCTCTGCCTCTGGTTGTCATGCTTGTGGCTGTCAGACCCTTGCTATGCCTCATGGGAATTGTAGTTTTGCAAAAACTGGAGGTCCGCTAATTGCATATCCCTGGTCTAACCCATTGCTGTATCTTTCAGATATGATATAACACATTTTGCACTACGTACAGTACACATACTGTATGTTTTACATAATTGTAATGATTGTGTAACAGTGTCTCTTTCAATTAAGCCCCATAACGTATGTAATGCACTGCCAGCTCAAAAATTGCTTTCAACTTTTTCTGTGGTTTGTGGTCTTTGCAAGAACAGTTCATTTATATAACGCCTAATCCACATACTATACATGAAGTGTTTCTAGTGAATATAAAGAAGTAGGGTAAGAATATGTTGCTTGGATACTACCTACTGAAATTCCATGTTTTCACCAAACATATTTATACTTCTCATGTGTAACTGAGCCACATCAAAGCTGCCTATGAAATGTATGTAAGCAGTTCAAGTTGACCTTCCCTGCAGGATGCTTATATTATATTTTGTCACACAAAAAAAAAATCAGCTTTGTATACACCCCAGACAGAAGCAGCAGAGATTCCTGGGTCTCTTATGAACACAGTGTTACGCTGATGATGTATTTTAAAGTGTTTGTAAACCCACATCAAAAAAAATAAAAAAGTCCCCGCAAGACAAAGGCTTAATGAGCTAGTATGCATATGTAATACTCAACTGAGACCAAAGCACCGGCCTTCCAGGTATCGCGGCTCCGGTGCTCCGTCACTCCCGTGCATGCACGGTAATGGCAAACTCACTGAAGCAAACGGCACCTACATGCATGGGCGTCCGCAGGTAGGGGCAAGGGGGGTCAAGTGCCCCCCCCTGGAATCAGGGATGAGATCTTAAATTCAACACAGTTCCATCCCTATCGGGGTGCGGGCAGCCCACACCCATGTGCAACCCGCCAGTGGGGTGACACCATCAAGGTTCTGCCAAGCCCCCCTATGAGTGTAGCGTGACTGCAGGCTCTTTTCCGTGCTCAGTCCAGCAGAGAACTCGGCAGCGGTGCTATCAGGTTTACCCCGGTCACCCCCTCCTTTCTCCTGTCAGGGAGAAGAGACGACGGCTCTCACCAGGTTCCTCGCCCAGCTTCCTGCCCACTCTGTTCCTTCCCTATTGGCCTTAACTGTTCCTGCCCATTCTGTTCCTTCCCTATTGGCCATAACTGAGGGACAATCAAAAGAGACTAGGAGAGGAGAGAATCATAGGACATGTAGTCCCAAAGATTGGTGGCCCCATTTTCCACAGGGAGGAGGATACAGCTTGATCGAGAGATTGAGAGACTGTAGCCTGAGAAA
Source organism: Lithobates pipiens (assembly GCF_037356315.1). NCBI lineage: Eukaryota > Metazoa > Chordata > Amphibia > Anura > Ranidae > Lithobates > Lithobates pipiens. The sequence continues at coordinate 56,895,200 of NW_027507903.1, read as the reverse complement.
AAAGCTGAGGGAGAGGGTGCTACAGGAAAAAGAACAAGGATTGTGCTGGGCAGAAGCCAGAGAGAGAGAGCCACGCTGCCCAGCGCCACCAGAGAGAGAACTACACTGCCCCATGCCACCAGAGAGAGCCATGCTGTCCAGCACCACCAGAGAGAGCCATGCTGCCCAGCACCACCAGAGAGAGAAAGACTGAGTCACTGCCAGGGTACATACATGCTACACTACTGACCAGAGTCGCCCCCCGTGGCGCGTGAGCGATCTTTCAGCCGGAGGGATCACTGGTGTTGTTTCGCCGGGTCTGGTAAGAGGGCCTGTTGGCCATTATCCATTACCTATCCTAGGGATTTTACTAAGTCTGCAGTCTCTGACCATGATAATCTGATACTGACATTGTCGAAAAGGGGCGGCGCATGGGTGACTCTAAAATTATGCCCCCCCTTGAAAAAAGTTCTGCGGAGGCCCATGCCTACATGCCATTGCTTCAGTGCGCATGTGCCGATGACATCGGCACATGCAGATAGAAGCGATATCTTCTAAACCGTGCAGGTTTAGGAGATATCCGGGGTAGGTACAGGTAAGCCTTATTATAGGCTTCCATGTAGCAAAAAGTGGATTGTAAGGGTTTACAACCACTTTAATGCTTAGATCATGTTTGTTGCATGGGACATACCAAAACTTGGCTGTTTTAGGAAACAGTGTACTGTCATTCTTCCCAGACATGAATACAGATGTAGGATCTTCCATATGTCAGAACTAATGTGTGAGGCCTGGTATTAGATAACATACCAAGCTATAACATAAAAAGGACCATGACAATGAAAGGCCAATACCATATTTTGTTCTCTTATTTATTTTTTAAAACATGAACTGATTTATGAATGTATGACACTGTTGTTTGACCTACTACAATTTTTGTAGCTATGGCAGTTTAGGACATAAATGAAAATATTACTTAAGCCAAGATTCACCCTCTCTGATTATCCTTATCACCATCATGAATTAAAGTGATGGGAAATCCAAATTTTTATTTGCCACCAAAAAATCTTCTGTTGGGGACACTTGTTCCTGTGAAGACTGGTAAAGAGGGGAATTCCCTTGCATTGTAAAGATATCCTCTTACTTCTTGTTAGGTCTACATGTGAGCGAGTGAAAGAAAATCTACCTTTATAGGATGAAATTGACAAAAAAGAAAACAGGCACCGGTTTGCTCCCTATCCTATTGTAAATAAAAAAAGGTTTGGGCTTTAGATATGCTTTAGGCTGTCCATATTGCCTGTTTTTTACTTTCAATAATTGTAATTGGTATTTTGCAATACTTTTTTTTAACATTTAACGAGGCTTTGGGGTTGATTTATTATGTCTTGAATTACAATGTCATAGTGTACAGTGTTTCATGCAGAGCCCTCCATTAAGAGTGGGTCGAGCCTTAGAAAGTAAATGTTCAAAATTAACTAAGTCGAAAAGTGGGAAAGAGACAATGGCAGAGGATAGAGAGGAGAGTGTTCATATCATGGATTCCAGTTGCTTTCAAAACCCTGCTGTTTGTTTTTTTGTATGCTAGCAAGTTTCTTATGTGTTATAATCAACCAGACCTTATTCTTAGCTAGAAAGGTGATATTTTGGGAGTTTTCTAAACTCATTCTATTGAGATTTTAGCTACTAGGGCATAAAAAAGCACAGCTGAGAGCATTACGGAATACTAGGGATAGGTTGGTTGAGGAGTGCTATTTGGGGGGGTCTCTCGGAATTTCGTATATATGTGTAAACCCCATTCCATAAATATCTGATTTTGGGGTATTGCCACCATATATGGAAAATGGTGCCTTGATGTCCTCAGCATCAAAAACAGGGGGAAGACAAACCAGGAAACATTAGATTCAGATTTCTTTTTGTCCCAACCTGACCGTTGTCGGGTTATGTTATCAACAGCCTTTCTAATCTGGTCAGGGATTTGCATCTCCAGAATGAATCCAATGCTATCCTTGTTTTTTTAGTGACTGATAAGTAGGGATGAGCTTCGTGTTCGAGTCAAACATATGTTCGACTCGAACATTGGCTGTTCGCCCGTTCGGCGAATTCCGAACGTTATGGGCCGTTCGCGCCAAATTCGTGTGGCGCTCACGGCCCACAATGCACTGCGATGGCGCAGTGCATTGCTGGCTCATGATTGGCCAAGCATGCACTGTGACCCCGCATGCTTGGCCAATCACAGCGCCGGCAGCGAGGAGAGCCATGATTGGCCACAGGCAGGATGCCTGTGGCCAATCATAGCTCAGGCTATGTAGTGCACGCCCCACACTATATAAGGCCGCCAGCGCGGCGGCCTTGTGTAGTGTGTTGGCGTCTGAAGCAGTTAGTGGGTGTTCTGTGTACCTTCAACACAGTATACACCGATCGTTATCGGCCGATTTTCGTTCTTGCTCTTCTGTAGTGGTTGTTGTTTGCGTGCCCTGACCGCAGTATACACCGCTATATTCACCTATATAGCTAGCGATATATCTATCTTTTATAATAGAGCTGGCAGTCAGTGTTAGGAGCTTGTGCGTACTGTCTGCGTGCTCTGAACCCAGTACACACACCGCTATATCCACCTATATAGCAAACTATCTTGCTCGTTTTAAATAGAGCTTGCAGTCAGTGTTAGGAGCTTGTGCGTGCTGTCTGCGTGCTCTGAACCCAGTACACACCGCTATATCCACCTATATAGCAAACTATCTTGCTCGTTTTAAATAGAGCTTGCAGTCAGCGGTAGGAGCTTGTGCGTGCTGTCTGCGTGCTCTGAACCCAGTACACACTGCTATATCCACCTATATAGCAAACTATCTTGCTCGTTTTAAATAGAGCTTGCAGTCAGCGGTAGGAGCTTGTGCGTGCTGTCTGCGTGCTCTGAACCCAGTACACACCGCTATATCCACCTACATAGCTCTTCTCTATTTGAGCCATCTGCCATCTGCAGGAGTTATTGGAAGTTGTGTGTGCCTCCAGCAAAATATACACTACCCAATTGCTGTTTTTCCCAACTCCCTTCAGGCCATTACCATGTCTGGAAGGCCAGCAAGGAGAGGCAGACAGGCGCGAGCCGATAAAAGAGGGCAAGCAGGCTCTGTGTCTAGAGACAACAGTGCTGGTCGTGGACGCGGTGCATCGTCATCATCAGCACGTGGCCATGGGACACGCTTGTCCTTCTTTTCGGCAGCTGGACATGTTGAGCCGCAACATGCCAACGACTTGGTAGAGTGGATGACCCAGCCCTCTTCATCCTCCTCATCCTCTCTCACCCAGTCTCAGGGTACTAGCAAAGCAGCTGCCAACGCATCGTCTTCCCTCCTCTCAATGTCATCATCAGTGACTCCTTCCCTAGACCCACCACGTCCTCCTGAGGAGTCTCCTGAACTCTTTGAGCACAGTGTTGGGTACATGCTCCAGGAGGATGCCCAGTGTTTTGTAGGCTCTGATGATGATACTCAGCTAGAGGAAGGCAGTAGCGTGAATGCAGAGAGAGGGGATGCTCAAGAAAGACAGCAATCTGGCAGTCATGTTCCACAAGCTGCAGCATACTGCCAGGTTTGCTCCAGCGATGAAGAGGGAGGGGATGATGAGGGCACTGACTCCACGTGGGTGCTTGGTAGGAGAGAGGAGCAGGAGGAGGCACATGTCCAACGAGGCAGGATGCCCTCCGGGGGCCAGTTTAGGGGCAGCACACCGACTGAATCACACCGCAGAGCTCCGCCTGTGCAGGGCGCTGCCTCTGCGCGTTATTCTAAAAGTTCTTTGGTGTGGGCCTTTTTTGAGATGAGTGCATCAGATCGCACCGCTGCTATTTGCAACATATGTCTCAAGCGTATCTCGCGTGGCCAAAACATCAGCCACTTGGGCACCACATGCTTGACCAGACATATGTTGACCTGCCATGCAGCTCGTTGGCAAGCGTACCTCAAAGACCCACACCAAAGAACAAAGCGGACCTCTCCTTGCTCCTCATCAGCTGGCATCTCCAACCCCACTAGACCTTCAGTCCTCTCTGAAACCTGCTCTGAGAGGAATGAAGGTGTAGAATTAGGTGTGTCACAGCCAAGTGCTTTCGGGCACTCTGCTAGCAGTACACCCACGTCCGATTATAGCAGGCAAATGTCCCTGCCCCAGCTGCTGGACCGGTGAAAGAAGTTCACTCCCAGCCATCCACATGCCCAGCGGTTGAATGCTAGCTTGGCTAAATTGCTAGCACTTCAACTGCTGCATTTTCAGTTGGTAGACTCGGCCCCCTTCTGTGAGTTTGTACAATGTGCGGTTCCTCAGTGGCAGGTCCCCAAATGCCACTTTTTCTCACGGAAGGCAATTCCGGCTCTCTTCCGGCATGTGGAAGGCAATGTCCTTGCCTCGCTGGACAGGGCGGTCAGCGGTAAGGTGCATATTACCGCTGACTCATGGTCCAGCAGGCATGGACAGGGACGTTACCTGTCTTTCACGGCCCATTGGGTCACTCTTCTGGCAGCTGGGAAGGATGCAGGACAAGGTGCAGTAGTGTTGGAGGTTGTTCCGCCACCACGCCTCCAAAATGCTACTATTGGTTGTGACACACCTCTCTCCTCCACCCCCTCCTCTTCTTCTTCCTCCATGGCCTCTTCCAGTGCTCTGTCTTCAGAACCAGCGGTGCTCCGTAGGCATTCCAGGGGCTATGCAAGTGCGCAGGCAAAACAATGCCATGCCGTGCTTGCGCTGGTTTGTTTGGGGGACAGGAGCCACACTGGGGCGGATGTTTTGTCAGCTCTGCAGGGGCAGGCCGAGAGGTGGTTGATGCCACGCCAGCTTAAGCCAGGAATGGTGGTTTGCGACAATGGCACCAACCTCCTCTCCGCCCTCTGACAGGGACAACTGACCCATGTGCCCTGTGTAGCTCACGTCCTTAACCTGGTGGTGCAGCGGTTCTTGGGCAGGTACCCGGGCTTACAGAATGTCCTGAAGCAGGCCAGGAAAGTCTGTGTGCATTTCTGCCGATCATTTAATGCCTGTGCTCGGCTGGCTGAGCTCCAAAAGGAGTTGAACCTGCCCAAGAACCGCCTTATATGTGACATGCCCACCAGCTGGAACTCAACGTTGGCCATGCTGCAGCAGCTGCACACGCAGCAGAGGGCCATCAATGAGTACCTGTGCGACTACGGCACCAGGACAGGGTCAGGGGAGCTTGGTTTTTTCTCACCACGCCAGTGGGGCATGATCAGGGATGCATGCACTGTCCTGTCACCATTTGAGGAGGCCACAAGGATGGTGAGCAGTGACAGTGCATGGATCAGTGACACTGTACCTCTTGTCCACCTCTTGGAGCATACGCTGCATGGAATAATGGACAGGGCACTTGAGGCAGAACAGAGGCAGGAAGAGGAGGACTTCCTTGCCTCTCAAGGCCCCCTTTATCCAGACAGTGTTCCTGCTGTGCCACCCATCACACAGGAAGAGGATGAGGAGGAGGAAGAGGAGGAGGAGAATGATGATTGTGTCAGCATGGAGGTGGAGGCTGGCACTCAGCATCAGCAGCAGCAGCAGCAGCAGCAGCAGTCTTGTAGGGATGATTTACAGTCCCAAGAAACCCATGGACTTGTACGTGGCTGGGAGGAGGTAGCTGCGGATCATGTTGTCCTTAGTGACTCAGAGGACTCCGGACCGAATGCCTCAGCTAACCTACGCTGCATGGCCTCCCTGATCCTGCAAAGCCTGCGGAAGGATCCTCGTATTCTTCGGATCAAGGAGAGGGACCATTACTGGCTGGCCACTCTCCTTGATCCACGGTACAAGGGTAAGGTTGCCGACCTTATCTTGCCATCGCAGAGGGAGCAGAGGATGAGACATCTCCAGGAGGCCTTGCAGAAAGGTCTGTGCAACGCGTTCCCAGAGACTGGGAGGTTACAAACTCCTGGTCCTGGACAACGTGTTGCTGAGGCATCGGTCAGAAGGAGCGGTGGAGAAGGTGGCCGTCTGACTGATGCTTTCAGACAATTTTTTAGTCCGCAGCCCCAAGGTATGATCGGTTCCAGCAACCATCGCCAGCGTCTGATTTACATGGTGCAGGAAAACCTAGGGGCAAGGTCAGACTTGGACACCTTTCCCACCGAAAATCCTCTGGCTTACTGGGTCTTGAGGATGGATCACTGGCCAGAGCTTGCACAGTATGCAATTGAGCTACTGGCCTGTCCTGCATCCAGCGTTCTTTTGGAACGCACCTTCAGTGCTGCTGGTGGCTTTGTTACCGATCACAGGGTGCGCCTGTCCACCGAATCAGTTGATCGACTGACCTTCATCAAGATGAATCAGTCTTGGATCACCCACAGCTACCAAGCACCTGAAGCTGATGTAACCGAATAATTTTTTTTTAAATATCACATCCCTTCAAGACTGCCTATGCTGATGCTGAGTGACTGTCCTGTTATGTTGATTGTCTATCCTCTTCCTCCTCCGCTGATATGTTGGAAGAACATTTCTGGTTCTGGGTGATGCCATCAGCCCAATTTTTCTGCCCCTGTTTAACAGGGGTGTTTAATTACAATTTTTGATGCAATGCTTTGCAGTAGGGCTAATTCCTGCACTAAAACTAGAGCATATGGGAGAGGTTGCAGTGTCGTGGCACCAGCACCAGTGCCTAAGGCCCAATTTTTCTACCCCTGTTTAACAGGGGCATTTAATTACAATTTTTGATGCAATGCTTTGCAGCAGGGCTAATTCCTGCACTAAAACTAGAGTATATGGGAGAGGTTGCAGTGTCGTGGCACCAGCACCAGTGCCTAAGGCCCAATTTTTCTGTCCCTGTTTAACAGGGACATGTAATTACAATTCGTGATATAATATTTCACAGGAGGGCCCGTTCCTGTGCCCACCCAGAGTAACTGTGAGGACTTATAGTGTTGTGGCATCAGCACCACAACCACCAAAGGTCAATTTTTCTACCACTGTTCAACAATGGCATGTAATTACAATTCTTGATATAATCGTTCACAGCAGGACGCTCCAGCGCCCACCAAGAGTCACTTTGAGGGCTTACAATGTTGTGGCAAAACCAACACCTTGTTCCGCCATTTCTGTAGAGCATATAACGCAGGCCCCTACTTTCAAACATCCAACTTACAAACATCTCCTACTTGCAAACGGAAGGAGACAACAGCAAGTGAGATGAAAAAAGATGGACGACAAAACAAATTATACATAGGTGATAACCCTTCCCTATGTTTTCCAAAAAGCTTAAAAATATTTTTTTTGACTGGAGCTACACTTTAAAAATGTACCAGTTGAAAATTACAAACAGATTCTACTTAACACAACAAACCTACACAGTCCCTGTCTTGTTTGCACCGCCTGTATTCTGCTGTTCTGAGTATATAGGGCCTGGGGGCCACACATTCCTTTTTTAATATGGGTACGAGGTTCCCCTTAATATGCGTACAAGACTCAAAGGGGCTGGTAATGGGCAGGGAGGGCTACCCATGCCATTTTTCTCAATGATTTTCAACCATATTGCAGGAACCAGATATAACATTAAAACCGCAAGCAGTTTTAAATGATGTTATTTCCGTTAAATGTCATTTTGTGCAGGGACTGTTCTAAACACGGGAAACACGTGGCACTTCACAGGCATACTACAGACACCACCCAGGCACGATATTTAAAGGAATATTTCACTTTTTTTTCACTTTAATCGTCATTAAAATCAGTGCTCCCGCCAAAACGGCCATTTTTAAAAACATTTTAGGCATTGACCCATGTCCCCTGGGGCAGGAGCCAGGTCCCCAAACCCTTTTTAGGACAGCATCTTGCATATTAGCCGTTAAAATTAGCACTTTTAATTTCGAAAGTTCGATTCCCATAGACTTCAATGGGGTTCTAAAGTTCGTACGAATTTGGGGTCCGTTCGAAAGTTCTGGTGCGAACCGAACCGGGGGGTGTTCGGCTCATCCCTACTGATAAGTTTTGCTAAACTATTTTCAAGAATTTTGGCAAGATGTTTCAGTTTGTAATAATGAGAGAGAAGGGCTCGTAGTTAGCTTCCTTGTACGTACTTTATTAAATGTTTAGGAATGACACTAATGTACGTATTATTCATTTCTGGGTCTATAGCATTGCTCTTCCTGATTATAGTGCAGAGTTGTTTTCAAGTGGGGGATGAAGAGGTCAGCAAATTTCTTATAGTATATCTCAGAAAAGATGTCTTGACCAGAGGGTGAAGATGATTTAGCTTGTTTAATTGCAGCTTTTATTTCCTCAACTGAGATTAGATCCTCTACGATATTTCTAAGTGAATGAGACCTATTTGGTCATGTAAGAAGTCATGGGCTTGATTCATTAAAGGTTTAATACATTTATATAGTGTTGAATAAAATGTATGAAATTCACAAAGGATCAGCGATGAGTGATAATGAATATAGTTCCTATTGGAGCATTCTATTTTTTGGAATCGTGGAGCAACAAAATATGGGATATAATTAGGAGGCTTACAGTGTTCCTATCTTATCTCATTAAGAGGCAAATTTTTAATTGTTCCGCCTGATGCTTTTCACTGCCCTAATTGCCAGAGCCAGGTTCAGGGCTAAGAGCCTGAACCTATTTTATGCCTAAAATTTCTGTCAGGGTGGCATTTATGTTCAAAAGTCAAGTTTTGCAAGTCAAATTCTAGGCAGTTACTTGTGAATAAAGTGTTGCATTTAACATGTGCTGCTATCTGAATTATAAGTCCCTTAATGGTGGCCTTGTGGGCTGCCCAGTTAATGATTGGTAAAGGTGTCAGTAGAGTCATTAGAATGAAAAAAAAGACAGTAATTTGGGTTTAAATTTCACAGCATATGACAGGGTCATTCAGTAATGATTTGTTTAGTCTCCATTGATACGTGTGCTTCATTGATACGCACTTCGAAGTCTTGTTATAGTCATTATTACAATCTGTCCATGCAACATCTCGAATTTCTGCTGAGGAAATATGATTGATTAAGTGGGGAGAGATGAACAGGTGGTCAATCATAGAATAGGTGAAGTGGACATGAGAATAGTGGGTGTAATCCTTTGTGGAGGGGTCGATTTCTTTCCGTATATCAGTGACAATTACAGAGTAAAGAAGTTTAGCCAGTTTAGTACCTGAGGGTGTTCAAGTTCTATCTTATCCTATCTGGGGTTAGAACAATCTGCTCTTAAGTCAAGTGTAAGGTTAGAATTGCCTCCACAAAATATAGCTGGGTAGCACAGTGGCTGATTGGCAGGGCTGCTAGGGTGGACTTCCTAGTTGCAGCTGCTGTAAACAGAAATTACATCTTGAAGTCCATGGATAGGGATGAGCTTCGTGTTCGAGTCGAACATACGTTCGACTCGAACATTGGCTGTTTGTCCGTTCGGCGAAGTCCGAACATTTTGGTCCGTTCGCGCCAAATTCGTGTGGCGCTCACGGCCCACAATGCACTGCGATGGCGCAGTGCATTGCTGGCTCATGATTGGCCAAGCATGCACTGTGACCCCGCATGCTTGGCCAATCGCAGCGCCAGCAGCGAGGAGAGCCATGATTGGCAAGCAGGCTCTGTGTCTAGAGACAACAGTGCTGGTCGTGGACGCGGTGCATTGTCATCAGCACGTGGCCATGGGACACTTCCACAGCACACAGGGGGACACGCACACAGCACAGGAGGACACGCACATGGGAGGACATGCACACGGGAGGACATGCACACAGGACACATACTTACACAGCACAGGACATGCACACAGGACACTTACACAGCACACAGGGGGACATGCACACGGGAGGACATGCACACGGGGGGACATGCACACGGGGGGACATGCACACAGGACACATACTTACACAGCACAGGACATGCACACAGGACACTTACACAGCACACCGGGGGACATGCACACAGGGGGACATGCACACGGGACATGCACACAGCACAGGGAGACATGCACACAGGGGGACATGCACACAGGGGGACATGCACACAGGACACACACTTACACAGCACAGGACATGCACACAGGACACTTACACAGCACACCGGGGGACATGCACACAGGGGGACATGCACACGGGACATGCACACAGGACATGCACACAGCACAGGGAGACATGCACACAGGAGGACATGCACACAGGGGGACATGCACACAGCACAGGGGGACATGCACACAGGACACACACTTACACAGCACAGGACATGCACACAGGACACTTACACAGCACACCGGGGGACATGCACACAGCACACAGGGGGACATGCACACAGGACATGCACACAGCACAGGGAGACATGCACACAGGAGGACATGCACACAGGGGGACATGCACACAGGACACACACTTACACAGCACAGGACATGCACACAGGACACTTACACAGCACACAGGGGGACACGCACACAGCACGGGAGGACACGCACATGGGAGGACATGTACACAGGACAAATACTTACACAGCACAGGACATGCACACAGGACATGCACACAGCACAGGGGGACATGCACACAGGACATGCACACAGCACAGGGGGACATGCACACAGGGGGACATGCACACAGCACACAGAGGGACATGCACACAGGACATACACACAGCACACAGGGGGACATGCACACAGGACATACACACAGCACAGGAGGACACTGTGGGATGGAGGGACCCGGGGCCCATGCATCTGTCTGTACCGCGCCACCCCCCCCCCCCCCCCATCGCGTGTGGCGGCCCTGGTGTCTCGGCTTCACTCACCGAGTCACTGGATGCTGAGCCTGAGACACTTCTAACAGCGCGCTGCTCCCCGCCGGCCCCTCCACTCTTCTCGTCTGTCCCAGGTCAGGTGATGTCACGATGCATACAGTACAAGCACCTGGCCTGGGATGGACAGGGGAAGGAGGGGCCGGCGGGGAGCAGCGCACAGTTAACAGTGTTATTATCTGCATCGCGGGCGCGGCATGTAATTCAGCCGCTGCAAGTGGCCTCTCATATGGCCGAGTCCGGGCCCCTAACGTCCGCGGGCCCTCGGGCGGCGCCCGAGTGACCGACTGGTCAGTCCGCCCCTGATCTGCAGGAGTTAGTGGGTGTTGTGTGCCTCTAGCACAATATACACTACCCAACTGCTTTTTTACCCAACTCCCTTCAGGCCATTACCATGTCTGGAAGGCCAGCAAGGAGAGGCAGACAGGCGCAAGCCGATAAAAGAGGGCAAGCAGGCTCTGTGTCTAGAGACAACAGTGCTGGTCGTGGACGCGGTGCATTGTCATCAGCACGTGGCCATGGGACACGCTTGTCCTTCTTTTCGGCAGCTGGACATGTTGAACCGCAACATGCCAACGACTTGGTAGAGTGGATGACCAAGCCCTCTTCATCCTCCTCATCCTCTCTCACCCAGTCTCAGGGTACTAGCAAAGCAGCTGCCAACGCATCGTCTTCCCTCCTCTCAATGTCATCATCAGTGACTCCTTCCCTAGACCCACCACGTCCTCCTGAGGAGTCTCCTGAACTCTTTGAGCACAGTGTTGGGTACATGCTCCAGGAGGATGCCCAGTGTTTTGTAGGCTCTGATGATGACACTCAGCTAGAGGAAGGCAGTAGCGTGAGCGCAGAGAGAGGGGATGCTCAAGAAGGACAGCAATCTGGCAGTCATGTTCCACAAGCTGCAGCATACTGCCAGGTTTGCTACAGCGATGAAGAGGGAGGGGATGATGAGGGCACTGACTCCACGTGGGTGCCTGGTAGGAGAGAGGAGGAGGAGGAGGAGGAGGAGGAGGAGGAGGCACATGTCCAACGAGGCAGGATGCCCTCCGGGGGCCAGCTTAGGGGCAGCACACCGACTGAATCACACCGCAGAGCTCCGCCTGTGCAGAGCGCTGCCTCTGCGCGTTATTCTAAAAGTTCTTTGGTGTGGGCCTTTTTTGAGACGAGTGCATCAGATCGCACCGCTGCTATTTGCAACATATGTCTCAAGCGTATCTCGCGTGGCCAAAACATCAGCCGCTTGGGCACCACATGCTTGACCAGACATATGTTGACCTGCCATGCAGCTCGTTGGCAAGCGTACCTCAAAGACCCACACCAAAGAACAAAGCGGACCTCTCCTTGCTCCTCATCAGCTGGCATCTCCAACCCCACTAGACCTTCAGTCCTCTCTGAAACCTGCTCTGAGAGGAATGAAGGTGTAGAATTAGGTGTGTCACAGCCAAGTGCTTCCGGGAACTCTGCTAGCGGTACACCCACGTCCGATTATAGCAGGCAAATGTCCCTGCCCCAGCTGCTGGACCGGCGAAAGAAGTTCACTCCCAGCCATCCACATGCCCAGCGGTTGAATGCTAGCTTGGCTAAATTGCTAGCACTTCAACTGCTGCCTTTTCAGTTGGTAGACTCGGCCCCCTTACGTGAGTTTGTACAATGTGCGGTTCCTCAGTGGCAGGTCCCCAAACGCCACTTTTTCTCACGGAAGGTGATTCCGGCTTACTACCGGCATGTGGAAGGCAATGTCCTTGCCTCGCTGGACAGGACGGTCAGCGGTAAGGTGCATATTACCGCTGACTCATGGTCCAGCAGGCATGGACAGGGACGTTACCTGTCTTTCACGGCCCATTGGGTCACTCTTCTGGCAGCTGGGAAGGATGCAGGACAAGGTGCAGTAGTGTTGGAGGTTGTTCCGCCACCACGCCTCCAAAATGCTACTATTGGTTGTGACACACCTCTCTCCTCAACCCCTTCTCTTCTTCTTCCTCCATGGCCTCTTCCAGTGCTCTGTCCTCAGAACCAGCGGTGCTCCGTAGGCGTTCCAGGGGCTACGCAAGTACGCAGGCAAAACGATGCCATGCCGTGCTTGCGCTGGTTTGTTTGGGGGACAGGAGCCACACTGGGGCGGATGTTTTGTCAGCTCTGCAGGGGCAGGCCGAGAGGTGGTTGACGCCACGCCAGCTTAAGCCAGGAATGGTGGTTTGCGACAATGGCACCAACCTCCTCTCCGCCCTCCGACAGGGACAACTGACCCATGTGCCCTGTGTAGCTCACGTCCTTAACCTGGTGGTGCAGCGGTTCTTGGGCAGGTACCCCGGCTTACAGGATGTCCTGAAGCAGGCCAGGAAAGTCTGTGTGCATTTCCGCCGATCATTTAATGCCTGTGCTTGGCTAGCTGAGCTCCAAAAGGAGTTGAACCTGCCCAAGAACCGCCTTATATGTGACATGCCCACCAGATGGAACTCAACATTGGCCATGCTGCAGCGGCTGCACACGCAGCAGAGGGCCATCAATGAGTACCTGTGCGACTACGGCACCAGGACAGGGTCAGGGGAGCTTGGTTTTTTCTCACCACGCCAGTGGGGCATGATCAGGGATGCATTCACTGTCCTGTCACCGTTTGAGGAGGCCACAAGGATGGTGAGCAGTGACAGTGCATGCATCAGTGACACTGTAGCTCTTGTCCACCTCTTGGAGCATACGCTGCGTGGAATAATGGACAGGGCACTTGAGGCAGAACAGAGGCAGGAAGAGGAGGACTTCCTTGCCTCTCAAGGCCCCCTTTATCCAGACAGTGTTCCTGCTGTGCCACCCATCACACAGGAAGAGGATGAGGAGGAGGAAGAGGAGGAGGAGGATGATTGTGTCAGCATGGAGGTGGAGGCTGGCACTCAGCATCAGCATCAGCAGCAGCAGCAGCAGTCTTGTAGGGATGATTTACAGTCCCAAGAAACACGTGGACTTGTACGTGGCTGGGAGGAGGGATCATGTTGTCCTTAGTGACCGAGAGGACTCCGGACCGAATGCCTCAGCTAACCTATGCTGCATGGCCTCCCTGATCCTGCAAAGCCTGTGGAAGGATCCTCGTATTCTTCGGATCAAGGAGAGGGACCATTACTGGCTGGCCACTCTCCTTGATCCACGGTACAAGGGTAAGGTTGCCGACCTTATCTTGCCATCGCAGAGGGAGCAGAGGATGAGACATCTCCGGGAGGCCTTGCAGAAAGGTCTGTGCAACGCGTTCCCAGAGACTGGGAGGTTACAAACTCCTGGTCCTGGACAACGTGTTGCTGAGGCATCGGTCAGAAGGAGCGGTGGAGAAGGTGGCCGTCTGACTGATGCTTTCAGGCAATTTTTTAGTCCGCAGCCCCAAGGTATGATCGGTTCCAGCACCCATCGCCAGCGTCTGATTTACATGGTGCAGGAATACCTAAGGGCAAGGTCAGACTTGGACACCTTTCCCTCCGAAAATCCTCTGGCTTACTGGGTCTTGAGGATGGATCACTGGCTAGAGCTTGCACAGTATGCAATTGAGCTACTGGCCTGTCCTGCATCCAGCGTTCTTTTGGAACGCACCTTCAGTGCTGCTGGTGGCTTTGTTACCGATCACAGGGTGCGCCTGTCCACCGAATCAGTTGATCGACTGACCTTCATCAAGATGAATCAGTCTTGGATCACCCACAGCTACCAAGCACCTGAAGCTGATGTAACAGAATAATTTGTTTTGAAATATCACATCCCTTCAAGACTGCCTATGCTGATGTTGAGTGACTGTCCTGTTATGTTGATTGTCTATCCTCTTCCTCCTCCGCTGATATGTTGGAAGAACATTTCTGGTTCTGGTTGATGCCATCAGCCCAATTTTTCTGCCCCTGTTTAACAGGGGCGTTTAAGTACAATTTTTGATGCAATGCTTTGCAGCAGGGCTAATTCCTGCAATCAAACAAGAGTATATGGGAGAGGTTGCAGTGTGGTGGCACCAGCACCAGTGCCTAAGGCCCAATTTTTCTGCCCCTGTTTAACAGGGGCGTTTAATTACAATTTTTGATGCAATGCTTTGCAGCAGGGCTAATTCCTGCAATAAAACTAGAGTATATGGCAGAGGTTGCAGTGTGGTGGCACCAGCACCAGTGCCTAAGGCCCAATTTTTCTGCCCCTGTTTAACAGGGGCGTTTAATTACAATTTTTGATGCAATGCTTTGCAGCAGGGCTAATTCCTGCAATAAAACTAGAGTATATGGCAGAGGTTGCAGTGTGGTGGCACCAGCACCAGTGCCTAAGGCCCAATTTTTCTGCCCCTGTTTAACAGGGGCGTTTAATTACAATTTTTGATGCAATGCTTTGCAGCAGGGCTAATTCCTGCAATAAAACTAGAGTATATGGCAGAGGTTGCAGTGTGGTGGCACCAGCACCAGTGCCTAAGGCCCAATTTTTCTGCCCCTGTTTAACAGGGGCGTTTAATTACAATTTTTGATGCAATGCTTTACAGCAGGGCTAATTCCTGCAATAAAACTAGAGTATATGGCAGAGGTTGCAGTGTGGTGGCACCAGCACCAGTGCCTAAGGCCCAATTTTTCTGCCCCTGTTTAACAGGGGCGTTTAAGTACAATTTTTGATGCAATGCTTTGCAGCAGGGCTAATTCCTGCAATAAAACTAGAGTATATGGCAGAGGTTGCAGTGTGGTGGCACCAGCACCAGTGCCTAAGGCCCAATTTTTCTGCCCCTGTTTAACAGGGGCGTTTAATTACAATTTTTGATGCAATGCTTTACAGCAGGGCTAATTCCTGCAATAAAACTAGAGTATATGGCAGAGGTTGCAGTGTGGTGGCACCAGCACCAGTGCCTAAGGCCCAATTTTTCTGCCCCTGTTTAACAGGGGCGTTTAAGTACAATTTTTGATGCAATGCTTTGCAGCAGGGCTAATTCCTGCAATAAAACTAGAGTATATGGGAGAGGTTGCAGTGTGGTGGCACCAGCAGCAGTGCCTAAGGCCAAATTTTTCTGCCCCTGCTTAACAGGGACATGTAATTACAATTCTTGATATAATATTTCACAGGAGGGCCCCTTCCTGTGCCCACCCAGAGTAACGGTGAGGACTTATAGTGTTGTGGCACCAGCACCACAACCACCAAAGGTCAATTTTTCTACCACTGTTTAACAATGGCATGTAATTACAATTCTTGATATAATCGTTCACAGCAGGGCGCTCCAGCGCCCACCAAGAGTCACTTTGAGGGCTTACAATGTTGTGGCAAAACCAACACCTTGTTCCGCCATTTCTGTAGAGCATATAACGCAGGCCCCTACTTTCAAACATCCAACTTACAAACATCTCCTACTTGCAAATGGAAGGAGACAACAGCAAGTGAGATGAAAAAAGATGGACGACAAAACAAATTATACAGGGGTGATAACCCTTCCCTATGTTTTCCAAAAAGCTTAAAAATAGTTTTTTTGACTGGAGCTACACTTTAAAAATGTACCAGTTGAAAATTACAAACAGATTCAACTTAACACAACAAACCTACACAGTCCCTGTCTTGTTTGCACCGCCTGTATACTGCTGTTCTGAGTATATAGGGCCTGGGGGCCACACGCATTTCCTTTTTTTAATATGGGTACGGGGTTCCCCTTAATATGCGTACAAGACCTAAAGGGGCTGGTAATGGGCAGGGAGGGCTACCCATGCCATTTTTCTCAATGATTTTCAACCATATTGCAGGAACCAGATATAACATTAAAACCGCAAGCAGTTTTAAATGGTGTTATTTCCGTTTAATGTCATTTTGTGCAGGGACTGTTCTAAACACGGGAAACACGTGGCACTTCACAGGCATACTACAGACACCCCCCAGGCACGATATTTAAAGGAATATTTCACTTTTTTTTTTCACTTTAATCGTCATTAAAATCAGTGCTCCCGCCAAAACGGCCATTTTTAAAAACATTTTAGGCATTGACCCATGTCCCCTGGGGCAGGAGCCAGGTCCCCAAACCCTTTTTAGGACAGTATCTTGCATATTAGCCGTTAAAATTAGCACTTTTCATTTCGAACGTTCGAGTCCCATAGACTTCAATGGGGTTCTAAAGTTCGTTCGAATTTGGGGTCCATTCGAAAGTTCTGGTGCGAACCGAACCGGGGGGTGTTCGGCTCATCCCTATCCATGGATATATTTTGTCTGTAGATCTGTGTGGCCAGTGGCACACTATTAAAGTTCCGGGGTCCAGCAAGCAGTGTAGCCTGGGAAACCTATCTGCATATTCTTCCACCTAGAGAACTGTAATGTCTTCCTCACACTTATATATATAATAAAAACCCCATGTGCTATTAAAAATATAAAAATATATAAATAATTATAAAGCAGCTGACACTACAGAATGTGCACTCATCACGCTACAACAGAAAAAAATATTACTAACAGTATACACCTATTTTATTTAAATAGTGTTTATAATTTATTTATTTGGGGTATTTGCTCTGATAGTGCTTCACTGTTTGTAATATTTCTTCTTCTTCACACTTGCTAAAACTCCAACAGTGGGAGCACATGCATTCTAATGGTTAGATAGAGGGCAGGTGGCCCAGTCCTCCTTAACCACTTCAATACCAGACACTTAAACACCTTCCTGCCCAGACCAATTTTGAGCTTTCAGCGCTGTCACACTTTGAATGACAATTGCGCGGTCATGCTACACTGTACCCAAATGAAATTTTTATCATTTTTTTCCCACAAATAGAGCTTTCTTTTGGTGGTATTTGATCACCTCTTCGGTTTTTATTTTTTGCGCTACAAATAAAAAAATACCGAAAATTTTGAAAAAAAAAATGTTTTTTTTGTTTCAGTTTCAAAACGTTGTAAATAAGTACGTTTTCTCCTTCACTGATGGGCACTGATGGGGCTACACTGATGGGCACTGATAAGGCGGCACTGATGGGCACCAATGATGTGGCACCAGTGAAGTGGCACTGATGAGGTGGCATTGATGGACACTGACAGGCGGCACTGACGGGCGACACGGATGGGCGACACGGATGGACACTTATAGGTGGCACAAATTGGCACTGATAGCTGGCACGGATTGGCATGGATGGACGGCACAGATGGGCATGGATAGGCGGCACAGATGGGCATGGCTAGGCGGCACAGATGGGCATGGGTGGGCACTGATAGGCGGCACAGGTGGGCACTGATAGGCGGCACAGGTGGGCACTGATCGGCGGCACAGGTGGGCACTCATAGGCAGCATTGGTGTTATACTGTACTAATGGATGCCAATCAGTGCCAAACAATAATGCATGCCAATCAGTGATGCCCATTGTGGGCACTGATTGGCATCCATTATGGGCACTGATTGCCATCCATTGTGCTGACTGGCATCCCTGGTGGTCTAGGGAGGATTACCTTTTGCTTAGCATCCCTGGTGGTCTGGTGGCATCCCTGGTGGTCCAGTGTGGGCATCCTCGGGGGGGCTGTGCTGATAATCGATCAGCTCAGACCCCCCCTGTCAGAGGAGCAGCCGATCGGCTCTCCTCTACTCACGTCTGACAGACGCGAGTGAGGAAAAGCCGATCACCGGCTCTTAATATTTACACTGTGATCAGCCGTGACTGGACACGGCTGATCACGTGGTAAAGAGTCTACGTCGGAGACTCTTTACCGAGATCGTAGTTGCCGGGTGTCAGACTGACACCCCGCAACAACTTATCGCCGCGATGCGCGCCCCCGGGGGGCGCACAGCGGCTCATAATCCTGATCAAGTCATATGACGTCCGATCAGGATTATGAAACCACTTTGCCATCGTCAATTTGTAATAGGGCGGGCGGCAAGTGGTTAAAGGCACAGAGGCACACTGGACACCCAGCAAATACTGTAGCACAATCACAGCAAAGGTGCCCAGTGTGTCCCCTCACCAATATTTACACCAGTAACAAACAAATGGCCCCTGCCCCATCTATAACTGGCCTTCACAGCAAGGAGTACATGGATGGGCAACGCATGCAAAAAACAAAACCAGAGAAAATTCTCAGCCCAACTCACCAACCAGCCTGCTTACCAACAGAATTAACCAGTTTACTGTATGCGTTATAAACAGGGCTTTAGTTAGCACACATTTGCAAAAGCATACGTAAGCTGCAGGGCCCATTCACGGCACCCTGTATTGCCTGCAGTCCTAACCCTTGTAAATTTATGAGAGTTTTCAATAGTCAGAGCACATGCATTCTAATGGATAGATAGAGGGCAGGTGGGTCCGGAGGTAGCCCAGTCCTCCTTAAAGGCACAGGGGCACACTGGACACCCAGCACATAGCACAATAGGAGCAAAGATGTCCAGTGTGTCCCCTCACCAATATTTACACCAGTAACAAAGATAAACATAAATACACAACACAGAAAAAAAAATAAGAAAAAACATAAACCATTTGCCAATGTACACCAAAACAGGAACTTACCACCTCAGAGCCCCCACGAGGGTCACCCACGCAGGAAGGACTGCCAGGAGGAGAAGGCACTATGTGGCCACAGAGAACACACAATGACCAGGCTAGCAAAGGAAAACTGAATGAATCCTAAATGTATGCAATTTATATCAAGTTGGAAAAATCGCACCGAGATGCAAATAGGTGCATAAGGGATAAACCTTAATTGACAATGGGGGGGGGGGGGATTTCCCAAGTAAATTACTTACCTAAAAGAAAATGTATTCAGATATATATATATAATATATATATTCAGATATATAGGAGGGAGCCTGTGTATAGAATACCATGTGTCCAATAGAGACAAAATAAATGATTCTGAAATGGGAAATAGGATGATATTTGGTAGAATTACGATCCTAACATTTAAATCAATAAAGATTTATTCAATGGAAAATATAGGTATATTTATTTTATAGATTATGGGAAAATATTATATAATTATTAATTTTATTAAATATGGTAAGGTCAAGGAATTAATCAATCAAATATCCATCAATTAATTGAATTTAATAGTTCAGTACCGTAAGGTACATAGGACTACGTCTCACTCTTTATAGAAAACTAAAATGAAGGACATCAGAAATAGGGAATATATTAAAGAAAAATGGAAGGAAGTGTAAAGTATATTAAATGATACATGAATAAGTCTATAGGTCTGGGACATGTAGCATACAAGACTCAGCTCCCAGCAGCATCTAGGAGATATATATGAGAAGTGACTAGATCATAGTAAGCCAGACCAGAAATATCCAAATAGCATTGGATCGGCTAAGCATAGATTAAGGCCACAGAAAATATAATAGCGCGTCTTACCTAGCAAGCAAACAAATAAGGTTTGGAGGTTGTACTCAGTGTCTGGCTGTTGTATTGCCTGAGAATAGTGATGGACGAACTTCCGACGGGACGTTTCGCGAACGCGAAACGCGAACGGGCACAAACGTTCGCGAAAACGACCGTTCGCCGCGGGCTCCATTGACTTCAATGGGAGGCGAATTTCGCAAACCTTTAGGTCGAATTTGCGGCCACGGGGTAATTATTAGGGGGTAGCACGTAGTCCCACCACCTGGACAATAGCATAATACATGTATGAGGTGAATTTGGGATCGATAACTACAAGCATTTTTTTTTTATTTGGGAAATTGTTCTGACAATTCAGGACTATGGAGCTAATGAAGGCAATGGAGGAGAGGGAAGGTCAGGGACCAGGGTAGGCAAACAAGAGGGTGCAGGAGATACAGAGCACTGACAGCAGCACCGTAATACAGAGCACTGACATCAGCACCGTGACATACAGCGCTGACAGCAGCTCCGTGACATACAGCGCTGACAGCAGCTCCGTGACATACAGCGCTGACAGCAGCTCCGTGACATACAGCGCTGACAGCAGCTCCGTGACATACAGCGCTGACAGCAGCTCCGTGACATACAGCGCTGACAGCAGCACCGTGACATACAGCGCTGACAGCAGCTCCGTGACATACAGCGCTGACAGCAGCTCCGTGACATACAGCGCTGACAGCAGCTCCGTGACATACAGCACTGACAGCAGCTCCGTGACATACAGCGCTGACAGCAGCTCCGTGACATACAGCGCTGACAGCAGCACCGTGACATACAGCGCTGACAGCAGCTCCGTGACATACAGCGCTGACAGCAGCTCCGTGACATACAGCGCTGACAGCAGCTCCGTGACATACAGCACTGACAGCAGCTCTGTGACATACAGCGCTGACAGCAGCTCCGTGACATACAGCGCTGACAGCAGCACCGTGACATACAGCGCTGACAGCAGCTCCGTGACATACAGCGCTGACAGCAGCTCCGTGACATACAGCGCTGACAGCAGCTCCGTGACATACAGCGCTGACAGCAGCTCCGTGACATACAGCGCTGACAGCAGCTCCGTGACATACAGCGCTGACAGCAGCTCCGTGACATACAGCGCTGACAGCAGCTCCGTGACATACAGCGCTGACAGCAGCTCCGTGACATACAGCGCTGACAGCAGCACCGTAAGCAGCCCCAGGAGGAAGTCAGCACAGCACAGGGATGGTGTGATCCCCTCATAATAAGAACCCCCAGGAGGAAGTCAGCACAGCACAGGGATGGTGGGAGCCCCTCATAATAAGAACCCCCAGGAGGAAGTCAGCACAGCACAGGGATGGTGGGAGCCCCTCATAATAAGAACACCCAGGAGGAAGTCAGCACAGCACAGGGATGGTGGGAACCCCTCATAATAAGCAGCCCCAGTAGAAATATGACACCGCTCAACCTCTTCAAAGAGGAGGGTAGGGGCATATAGTACGGTGTGCTTTTTTGGGTCAGGGAAGTGAGCCAAATGAATTAAGAAGGTCTGTGTGCTTGATTCCAAAAATTGTTTATAGACATATACATGGTCTACTGATCACATGTGTTGAATTCCTCCGAGATCCATGCCTCATTCATTTTTAGAAATGTGAGGTAGTTAACACTGTCGTGAGCTAGGCGAGTACGCTTATCGGTCACAATCCCCCCTGCTGCGCTGAACGTCCTTTCGGACAGGACACTGGATGAGGGGCAAGCCAACAGTTCGATTGCAAATTGGGCAAGCTCTGGCCAGAGGTCAAGCCTGCCCACCCAGTAGTCTAGGGGTTCATCACTCCTCAGAGCGTCCACATCGGCCGTTAACCCAATGTAGTCGGACACCTGACGGTCTAGGCGTTCCCTGATGCTGGATCCGGATGACACCTGTCGATGGGTCGGCTGAAAGAATGACCTCATATCCGAAGTCACCAACACATCTTCAAACCGGCCTCTTCTTGCAGGCGCTGTTGGATTGGTACCCGCAAATCCTTCTCTGGGAGTGGGAATTGCTCCTCTGCCAGCGCACGCAAAAGCAGAATGCAGCATTTCTCGAAGCAAGGCCTGGAAGTGCTGCATTCTGACAGCCCTCTGCGACGGCGGTAACATTTCCGCCATTTTGTGTTTGTACCGGGGATCTAAGTACGTTGCCACCCAGTACTGGTCCTTGACCCTCATGCTTTTTATACGGGGGTCCCTATTAAAACACTGGAGCATGAAGGCCCCCATTTGCACTCAAGCGGAAGGTATGTGGTGGTGGTGGTGTTGTTGGTGGTAGTGTCTTTGGGGGTGCACATAGCAGAGAGTGAAGAAGAGGGTGCAGATCGAGAGGATGAGGAGGGTGCAGAAGAATAAGGCTGAGTGAGCCACTCAACCAAGTCTGGTGCGTCCTTTAAAGTAATTGAACGCACCTTCTGCAACTTCCCACTTTGGCTCAAGGCTGTTGCTCCTGCCCTACCCCTACCACCCCTGCGGAAGGGCCTGCCTCTTCCTCTGCCTGTCATTTTTTAAATCACCCTGTGACAAAACTCTTAGTCCCTATACCGCTGAAGGACTGCTGCAGTATAGGGCAGCGGTCAGCAGTAGTGCACGTCAACCCTATGTATTGTGGACCGATAGCGGTCCTTACAGAACAGCAGACTGTACTGCACTCAGGCCTATGTACCGTAGCACCCTATACCAAGTTACCAGTCCTTATAAAAACTTTTGTGGACCAAGCAGGTTGTGTGTTAGTGATTAGCAGACTGTACGTCAGTCCCTATACCAATGAAGGACTGCTGCAGTATAGGGCAGCGGTCAGCAGTAGTGCACGTCAACCCTATGTATTGTGGACCGATAGCGGTCCTTACAGAACAGCAGACTGTACTGCACTCAGGCCTATGTACCGTAGCACCCTATACCAAGTTACCAGTCCTTATAAAAACTTTTGTGGACCAAGCAGGTTGTGTGTTAGTGATTAGCAGACTGTGCGTCAGTCCCTATACCGCTGAAGGACTGCTGCAGTATAGGGCAGCGGTCAGCAGTAGTGCACGGCAACCCTATGTATTGTGGACCGATAGCGGTCCTTACAGAACAGCAGACTGTAACGCACTCAGGCCTATGTACCGTAGCACCCTATACCAAGTTACCAGTCCTTATAAGAACTTTTGTGGACCAAGCAGGTTGTGTGTTAGTGATTAGCAGACTGTACGTCAGTCCCTATACCAATGAAGGACTGCTGCAGTATAGGGCAGCGGTCAGCAGTAGTGCACGGCAACCCTATGTATTGTGGACCGATAGCGGTCCTTACAGAACAGCAGACTGTAACGCACTCAGGCCTATGTACCGTAGCACCCTATACCAAGTTACCAGTCCTTATAAGAACTTTTGTGGACCAAGCAGGTTGTGTGTTAGTGTTTAGCAGACTGTGCGTCAGTCCCTATACCGCTGAAGGACTGCTGCAGTATAGGGCAGCGGTCAGCAGTAGTGCACGGCAACCCTATGTATTGTGGACCGATAGCGGTCCTTACAGAACAGCAGACTGTAACGCACTCAGGCCTATGTACCGTAGCACCCTATACCAAGTTACCAGTCCTTATAAGAACTTTTGTGGACCAAGCAGGTTGTGTGTTAGTGATTAGCAGACTGTACGTCAGTCCCTATACCAATGAAGGACTGCTGCAGTATAGGGCAGCGGTCAGCAGTAGTGCACGGCAACCCTATGTATTGTGGACCGATAGCGGTCCTTACAGAACAGCAGACTGTAACGCACTCAGGCCTATGTACCGTAGCACCCTATACCAAGTTACCAGTCCTTATAAGAACTTTTGTGGACCAAGCAGGTTGTGTGTTAGTGTTTAGCAGACTGTGCGTCAGTCCCTATACCGCTGAAGGACTGCTGCAGTATAGGGCAGCGGTCAGCAGTAGTGCACGGCAACCCTATGTATTGTGGACCGATAGCGGTCCTTACAGAACAGCAGACTGTACTGCACTCAGGCCTATGTACCGTAGCACCCTATACCAAGTTACCAGTCCTTATAAGAACTTTTGTGGACCAAGCAGGTTGTGTGTTAGTGTTTAGCAGACTGTGCGTCAGTCCCTATACCGCTGAAGGACTGCTGCAGTATAGGGCAGCGGTCAGCAGTAGTGCACGGCAACCCTATGTATTGTGGACCGATAGCGGTCCTTACAGAACAGCAGACTGTAACGCACTCAGGCCTATGTACCGTAGCACCCTATACCAAGTTACCAGTCCTTATAAGAACTTTTGTGGACCAAGCAGGTTGTGTGTTAGTGATTAGCAGACTGTACGTCAGTCCCTATACCAATGAAGGACTGCTGCAGTATAGGGCAGCGGTCAGCAGTAGTGCACGGCAACCCTATGTATTGTGGACCGATAGCGGTCCTTACAGAACAGCAGACTGTAACGCACTCAGGCCTATGTACCGTAGCACCCTATACCAAGTTACCAGTCCTTATAAGAACTTTTGTGGACCAAGCAGGTTGTGTGTTAGTGATTAGCAGACTGTACGTCAGTCCCTATACCAATGAAGGACTGCTGCAGTATAGGGCAGCGGTCAGCAGTAGTGCACGGCAACCCTATGTATTGTGGACCGATAGCGGTCCTTACAGAACAGCAGACTGTACTGCACTCAGGCCTATGTACCGTAGCACCCTATACCAAGTTACCAGTCCTTATAAGAACTTTTGTGGACCAAGCAGGTTGTGTGTTAGTGTTTAGCAGACTGTGCGTCAGTCCCTATACCGCTGAAGGACTGCTGCAGTATAGGGCAGCGGTCAGCAGTAGTGCACGGCAACCCTATGTATTGTGGACCGATAGCGGTCCTTACAGAACAGCAGACTGTAACGCACTCAGGCCTATGTACCGTAGCACCCTATACCAAGTTACCAGTCCTTATAAGAACTTTTGTGGACCAAGCAGGTTGTGTGTTAGTGATTAGCAGACTGTACGTCAGTCCCTATACCAATGAAGGACTGCTGCAGTATAGGGCAGCGGTCAGCAGTAGTGCACGGCAACCCTATGTATTGTGGACCGATAGCGGTCCTTACAGAACAGCAGACTGTAACGCACTCAGGCCTATGTACCGTAGCACCCTATACCAAGTTACCAGTCCTTATAAGAACTTTTGTGGACCAAGCAGGTTGTGTGTTAGTGTTTAGCAGACTGTGCGTCAGTCCCTATACCGCTGAAGGACTGCTGCAGTATAGGGCAGCGGTCAGCAGTAGTGCACGTCAACCCTATGTATTGTGGACCGATAGCGGTCCTTACAGAACAGCAGACTGTAACGCACTCAGGCCTATGTACCGTAGCACCCTATACCAAGTTACCAGTCCTTATAAGAACTTTTGTGGACCAAGCAGGTTGTGTATTAGTGTTTAGCAGACTGTGCGTCAGTCCCTATACCGCTGAAGGACTGCTGCAGTATAGGGCAGCGGTCAGCAGTAGTGCACGGCAACCCTATCTATTGTGGACCGATAGCGGTCCTTACAGAACAGCAGACTGTACCGCACCCAAGCCTATGTACCGTAGCACCCTAGACAGACCAAGTTACCAGTCCTTATAAGAACTTTTGTGGAACAAGTGAGTTGTGAATGATTAGCAGACTGCAGCAGAAGGGCAGCAGTCAAGTATAATATTCTTTCTATATTTGGAAGAAAGAATATTATACGTGTACAAGCCTATTACCGTACCACTGATACCAGTCCTGAAAAGAACCTTTGTGGAACTAATAGTAACAGCAAGTCTTTAAAATTATCCTCACTGCCTGACACACTGCTTCCTGCCTGTCCCTATACAAATTGGCAAAAAAGAGTAGGCTGGAACGATTAGCTGGAACAGCTCTTTTGTGGACCTGATAGTAACAGCTAATGATGATGATGATGATGATGATGAAGAAAGACTAATCTGGCTGAGCTGTCCCTAAAATAGCAGCATACAGCGCTCTGTCCCTTTATCTAAACTGACAAAAGAAACTCAGGCTGCTGACCTAACACCTATACCAGTCCTGAAAAGAACTTTTGTGTACCAAATAGCTAGCGTTTTCTCTGTCCCTACTCCACACAGGATCCTTTCCCTACAGTGACAGAAGAAAGAATGTAAAATGGCCACCGGATCGGGTGTATTTATAGGTTAGGGGGAATGTCCAAGTGTCCATGAGCTGTCATGTCTCAATTGGTTGTCCTGTAACACATGATAAACGTGTCACGAAAGGTTAAAGTTCTTGTATACATTAAACACGTAAGTCCGCCGGGGCGAACGACGGAAAAAGGCGTTCGAACCCGCGGACGGCGAAAGTCGGAAATTCGCCGCGAAACGACCGCCGGGCGAACCGTTCGGCCATCACTACCTGAGAAGCCCGCTTAAATGTGCTCTCCATTTGGTCATCTTCCGACGTCATCGACCGAATGTGGACATGATGGCGCATGGCGCACTACCGCGCATACTGTCAATCCTTGAGAGACCACTTGAAAAAGGTGCTCAAGGTTTCCCCTCAACAGCAGGCCCAGAAATTAGCCAAGCTGCCAGTGGCTTTGTGTTTTGCAATTGAAGCAATCAGAGATTGTATTCTTCAGACCTCTCACCTTATGCTTGGGTTGGTGCATATGCGTATAATCTTATGGTTGAAAAATTGGTCAGCCAAAGCACCATGCAAAAAGCCCCTGGCTGAGTTTCCTTTCCGTGGTGAAAGGCTGTTTGGGAATGATTTGGACAAATATATCCAAAAGATGTAAAGTGGGAAAAGTACCCTTTTGCCAGTTAAGTAGTAAACATCCCTCATTTAATTGGGCACTTTCTTCAGTGCCAGGGGCATTAGCCTCCAGGCAGTCTCGATGGACTCTACCATCAGGTTCAATAGGTAAACCTCAGAGTCAATCACAGGGACAAAAGAAGTCCTGGGGGAGGAAACCTACAAGACAGAATGCTAAACCCTCTTTATGAAGGGGCACCCCCGATCGCTCGAGTGGGGGGAAGACTGCTACAGTTCTCAAGGGTCTGGCAGGAGGATTTTCAAGACAGATGGGTGGTCTCCACAATAGCTCTAGGTTACAAAGAGTTCAGAGAATTCCA
This sequence comes from Lithobates pipiens, assembly GCF_037356315.1. NCBI lineage: Eukaryota > Metazoa > Chordata > Amphibia > Anura > Ranidae > Lithobates > Lithobates pipiens. Next base: position 56,868,078 of record NW_027507903.1, on the reverse strand, counting down.
ATCTCCTCATTTCCTCAGGTCAAATGTTCCCAAAGATCCAGAGATTCTCTCCTTCAAGCGTTAGACCAAAAAGTGATCATGGTAGTGCCCATGGAAGAGCAGGGGTTGGGGTTTTATTCAAACCTTTTCACGGTTCAAAACTAAATGGAGATGTCAGACCCATTCTAGAACTCAAAGATCTAAATTGGTTCCTGAAAATTCGCTCTTTTTTTATGGAATCAATTCAATCAGTAGTCTCCATCCTACAAGAAGTAGAACTTGTACCTATATTTTCCGCTTATCAGAAATATCTGCGCTTCAAAGTGGAAAACCTTAATTTTCAGTTTGTAGCTCTGCCTTTTGGTCTAGCTACTGCACCTCAGGTGTTTACAAAGGTCATGGCCCCTCCTCTGGCCAGATCAAGGGCCCAAGGTATAACGATTATAGCTTTCCTAGATGACCTGCTCTTGATAGATCGGTTGGTAGCCTGCTTAGACCAAAGCATAGTCACCACAGTCAACTACCTGCAATACCTAGGTTTGGTCCTCAACCCAGAGAAATTCTTCTTTAAAGCCAGTAAGAAGACTAGAGTACTTGGGTCTGGTTATAGATACAACCCAGAAGAGGGTGTTTTTACCCCAGGCAAAGATCAGCGCCATAGAGGAGCTGGTTCAGATGGTCAGGGCGAAGAATGATCCTTCTATTCGCCTTTGCATGAGATTGTTGGGAAAGATTGTGGCTTCATTCGAAGTAGTTCCCTATGCTCAGTTTCATTTGAGACTGCTGAAAAACAGTATCATGTCGGCCTGGAAAAAGAAGGTCTAGGCGCTAGATTTTCTGATGCGTTTGTCGCCAAAAGTGCGCCAGAGCGTCAGTTGGTGGTTGATACCCGAGAATCTGCAGAAGGGGAAATTCTTCTTTTTTGAAAATTTATTTTTATTGAAGGTTTTTCAACACATATATAACATACAAACTTACAAAAAGGTCCCCAAAAAAACCCCAAACCTCCATCCCCGCCCTTCCCACCCTCACCTTCCCCCCCACCCAACAAACTCCTCCTTGTGCAGCCCTCCGTTCAACTTCTTAGCTCAGTCTATGGTCACCGACAGTATCTCACTATAACAAACATAACTTATACCATTACTGATGTTTTAAATACCCGAGATGGGGATGTAAACCAACCCAAATATAGCAGCTCCCTGCCTCGTCCCTCCCCCGACTCTCAAGGAGTTCACCTCCCGCCTAGCAATTAATTCACAGTATCTGCGGCATCAAGCCAGCACCTCCACACCCTCTCAAACTTAGTAGGACACCCTCTACTGAGATAAGTGGCTTTGTATAGCGGCAAAGCTTTATTAATTAAACCTTTCCAGTAAGAAACCATAGGAGGTGGAGGTTTCTTCCAACATAACAGGATAGCTTTAGGTGCATAAAATAATGCCAGAGAGATCAGAGTCCTCTGCGCCTTTCGACCCTGAGCCCTCTTGACCACATATGTTGGGGGCACATCCGTCAAGTGTAGCAATGATTTGAAGAAATCTTCGGCAAATTCAGCCGGGTGGTCTCCCTCTGCTCCCTCCGGCAGGCCCAAGACCCTGACATTGTTTCTTCGCAAACGGTTTTCGGCGTCGTCGGACTTGGCCACCAAATTCTGGACCGTTCGCTGCAGCGCTTGAATGGCCTCATCATGACGGTGAGTAGTGTCTTCCGTTGCCGAGACGCGCGTTTCAGTTTCCGAGAGCCTGCCTCGGAATTTGTCAAAATCTGCTCTTATGAGGTTGCATTCCTCCGCTAGGTGGTCTATGCGCACCAGCAAAGAAGTCCTGCTCTGCTCAATTGCTGCAAGAATAACAGTGGTATCATTAGTTGGAGGCAATGTGGGAGCAGATGGATTAGTATCCTGTGGGGCCGCCTGCTCCATATCCGCCATTAGAGCCTTGAATTGATTCAAAAAGTCACTAGGATTCTGCACAGGCTGTAACAGTGCTTTCTTAGCCGCAGACTTGCCTTTGGAGGGCATGGGGAGGAGGTAAAAGGCCAGCCGGCCTGAGGTATGCTTGTGTGCAGTGAGGAGGGTGCGCCCCTTTAAGGATACTCAACCACAGGGATACAGGCAAAAATCATTAGTATGGCTAGAAACACAGTTCTGGTATCCCTCAGGAGCCTCTCACTTCCAGAAATGGGATGATAGAGTATGCAGACAGTTATGCTATGCACTAAGGAGTTGGAGGGTAGCCCTTTAAGAGTTGCAGTTCATGTGCCCAGCAAGGAAAGCAACAGGTAATGACACCAAGGCTGTCACCCACTCTCCCCCACCTCTCTACACCTCTCCTGTGCAGTCACCTATGCCCCCAAATCATGACTCACCGCCCCAGCAAGGATGGTAAAGGGCCTCCACAGATCCTGCAGTCCTCACACTGGCGGATACACCGCTGCGCGGCCGATGGCGGCAGAGAAATTCACTTTATCCGTGTCTGGCAGTATGGCCCGAGGGTCCCTTTCCAGACCATGTCCCCTCCGCTCCGTGCTCCCGTGCAGCCGATGCCCGCACTCTACACTCCACCGCGGCCGGTCCGGAGGCTCTACAGGCCGCAAGATGGCGGCCGGATCCCGCAAGGCGACTAGGCCGCAATCCACTGAGCCGCCAGAAACACCGTTCGCCATGCCAAAGTGTTACCCCGTAACTCAGCGGGATGTCAGAGATGCAGGGGAGATAATTTGGTCGCCCCCAGAGTCAAGCAGGCAGGCTAAGGATGCCAAAGGATTAGATTCAGGATGGCAGAAGCTCCAGCACCACACGTCCTCCTAGGTCTACATCCGGCCACGCCCCCCTCCAGAAGGGGAAATTCTTCTTACCAGTTACCTGGAAGGTGGAAACAACAGATGCCAGGCTTTTGGGCTGGGGAGCAGTCCTGGAAGAGACAACTGTCCAAGAGAAATGATCCAGAACCGAAAGGACCTTGCCCATTAACATTCTTGATATTCGGGCAGTGTACCTAGCTTTAAAGGCCTGGACATTTAGGTTGCGGAATTATCCTGTGAGGATCCAATCCAACAATGCCACAGCAGTGGCTTATCTCAATCACCAAGGGGGCACCAGAAGTCGTGCAGCCCAGGGAGAGGTAAACTATATCCTAGCCTGTGCAGAAAAGCATGTGCTGTGCATATACCTTCCAGGGGTAGAGAATTGGCAGGCAGACTTTTTAAGTCGCCAGCAGTTGTATAGAGGGGAATGGTCTCTTCACCACGACATCTTCCGAGCTATATGCCAAAGATGGTTTGCATCCAGGTTCAACAACAAAGTCGACAACTTTGTGTCAAGAACAAGGAATCCACTCGCATATGGAACAGATGCGTTGGTGACTCTGTGAGATCAGTTCTCACTGATTTATGCATTCCCTCCTATTCTGCTGCTACCTTTTTCGCAGGATCAAGCAGGAAAGGAAGTCGGTAGTTCTTGTGGCCCCAGCGTGGCCCAGAAGATCTTGGTGTGTAGGGGCTTACCTAGGTTGGAGTCCATGATGCAGAGATGTATGCTCACCCTTGCAAATACACACGGCCCATGGTATCAGGGTAATAAGCTACCTGGGCTGTGAGTCCTTGCACAGGGGCTCAACAGGAATTTGCCAAAGGATAATTGAGGTAAAGCCATAGTCAGGGATTCCAGAAGACAGAATAAACGAAAAGCAGAGCCAGGGTCAGAAGCCAGAGTTAGTCTTGGAACGCTGTAAGTAGAACACAGGAATACTGGAGCCCTCAGAGTGAGGCAGTGCTTTATACCCAGCTGATTAGATAAACTGCCTCAGCTGAACCAGGAGTGACAGGTACAATCAGAGTATCGCCCACAGTACTTCATGCAGAACTAGGCGTAGCTGGAAAGTAGGCTGAAAGGAACTGAGATGTGGCTCAGAGGCAAAGAAACAGAAGCACTAAACAGGCAGACAAGGGTTCAATGCCTCCTTGAGCTACTTGGGCTGTGACCACACCTTGCCACCTGCTTGGTATGGTAGGCACTGTGACAGTTCGCAGAGATTGTAAAAATGACACTAGGGGCCCCATGGACCCTACCACCACATCCAGACCTGCTATCACAGGGGCCAGTTTTACATCTTACCTTACAAATGCTAAATTTAACGTTTTGCCTATTGAAACCCACACTCTGAAGAATCATGGGCTTTCAGGCTCAGTGATATCTACCTTGATTAATGCAAGGAATCCAGCTTCCAGAGTTCTTTATTATAGTATCTGGAAGGCATATGTTTCCTCGTGTGAATCCAGGGGTTGGCATCCCAGAAAGTATGTCATAGGTAGAATCCTTGCCTTTCTGCAAATGGAGTTAGAGATGAAGCTGGCCTTGAGTACCATCAAAGGCCAGGTCTTGGCCTTATTGATTTTGTATCAATGACCACTTGCTTCTCATGCTTGGGTCCGAAGCTTTATATAGGGGGCAACGTGGCTTAATCCACTGGTTAGAGCATCCCTGAACCCTTGGGACTTGAATTTAGTTCTGTCGGCATTACAGAAACAGCCATTACAGAAACAGCTTTTTGAGCCGATATGACATATTCCCTTGGTCCTGTTGACAAGGAAGCTAGTTTTCCTGGTAGCCATATCTTCTGCAAGAAGGGTATCACACTTGGCTGCTCTTTCTTGTAAAGAGCCATATTTAATCATTCACAAGGATAGAGAAGTATTGCATCCGCATCCTAGCTTTTTGCCAAAGGTGGTTTCAGGTTTTCATCTAAACCAGGATGTTGTTCTACCTTCATTTTTTCCAGAACCCTGTTCTATGGAAGAAAAGTCACTACATTCTCTGGATGTAGTGAGAACAGTCAAAATCTATTTGGAGGCAACTGCTCAGATTTGGAAAAATTATGCTTTGTTTGTGTTGCCTGAAGGTTCTAGAAAAGGACAGGCAGTGTCAAAATCTACTATTGCTAAGTGGATTTGGCAAGTAATTATACAAGCTTATGGTTTGAAGAGGAAAGTTCCACCTTTTCAAATCAAAGCGCACTCCATCAGGGCTGTTAGTGCTTCCTGGGCAGTGCATCACCAAGCCTCCATGGCTCAAATCTGTAAAGCCGCGTACACACGGGCGGACTGTCTGGCCAACTTAGTCCGTCAGACAATCCGACGGACAGTCCGTCATACTTTCGAATGAACGGACTTGACCACACACGGATACACAAACAGTCCGTCGAAAGCTTGCGCGATGACGTGTACAGCACGTACGACGGGACTAGAAATAGGAAGTCCAATACACAGCAATGCAACCTTTCGCCGTGTAAATCCTTTCTGAGCATGCGCCATACTTAGTCCGTCGAACTAGCCTACTGACGAGCGGATTGTCCGCTGAAACCAAAGTATGACGGACAGTATTACGGAAATTCCGAAATACTTAGTCCGCCAGACTGCACGCTGAAAAAGTCAGCTGAAGCCCACACACGAGCGGACTGTCCGCTGAAATGTGTTTCGACGGACTAAGTTGGCCAGACAGTCCGCCCGTGTGTACGCGGCTTAAGGCCGTAACTTCGGTCTTCAGTCCATACATTCCCCAGATTCTATCAGGTGGATGTAAGAAAACATGAGGATATCGCCTTTGGGCGCAGTGTGCTGCAGGCAGCAGTATAGGTCCTCAGGTCTGATTGCACCCTACTTTTGTTTTGTGTCTTCCTCCCCTCAGTTAGCATTGCTCTGGGACATCCTATCCAGTAATTACTGCGGCTCTGTGTCCCGTGATGTACGATAAAGAAAATAGGATTTTTATAACAGTTTACCTGTAAAATCCTTTTCTATGAGTACATCACGGGACACAGAGTTTCCCTCCCCTCTTTCTGATTACACGTGTATTGCTTTACTACAAAACTGAGGTACTCCTAGTAAGGGGAGGGGTTATATAGGGAGCTAAACTTCCTGTCCAGAGTGTGCCAGTGTCCATCACCTAAAGGTGCCTATATAGCCCATACAGTAATTACTGTGGCTCTTTGTATCGTGATGTACTCCAAGAAAAGGATTTTACAGGTAAACTGTTATAAAAATTATATTTTTATAGTCACTGTATTTTGCAAAACAGCTCTAGAATATGACATGATTTGTTTCCAATAAACTCATCTTCATTCACCTTTGCATCCTCCTGGGACTTATTCTGTCATCTTCCCAACACTACACCATAATGGTGCAATGAGGCTATCTTTTCTGGAACAGTGACTCATTTCCTTAAGTAGAAGGGCCAGTTGAATACATAAGTAAACTTGTCATGAGAAAATAATGATGCTTTATTACTGACCCCTTTTTTGCTAGATGGATGGCTGGTGTACTGAACTGCTGGCTTTAACATTTTATGATCCACTGGCCTCCATCGAGTATGCAGATCAGGAAAGTCAAAGAAAAGCCAGAACTCCTGGGCTGTATAATATTTATGGGTCAGGATTAAAGCAAGAGAGTCAAATGACAGCCAGGAAAATAACATCTCTAAAAAGATCAGTCAATAATGGCAACCTCCGTGTTCACTTATGGTTTAACAACGGAGTGCGGATCATTTTTTCAACATTACTCTACTCAGCCAATGACTGTGGATCGAGCACCTGGGAGCTCTGCTATCTATGTGGTGTATGGGTAGTAGCACTGAATTTTCTGTTTATACCTTTGAGTCCCTGTCTTTGGAGTGTGGGAGGAATATATTGCAGATATTGACCTGACTGGGATTTGAAACAGGGACCCCAGTGCTGCAAGGCAGAATTGCTAACAAAAACTCACTAAAATTATTGGCACCCATCTTTTTTACACCCTGAGAAAAGAACCACACCTAAGATATGACCAGGGCCTAACCAGGTAAGAGTGCTTAAAGTGGTTGTAAACCCTTACAAACCACTTTGACCTACAGGTAAGCCTAGATTAAGGTTTACCTGTAGGTCCAATAAATATCTCCCAAACCTATACGGTTTAGGAGATATTTGCTCGAAGACAGGCACCGCTGTCTACGGCGCATGCGCTGTAGACAGCGGCGCGCAGGCGCACTGAGCGTGGCATCGTCGATGACGAAGCTGCCGCGCAATGCCGCGCGTCTCGGCTCCCGTGCGCATGCGCGGGAGTGACGTCAATGCTGCTCCAGCGAATCACAGCGCCGGAGCAGCGAGACCCACGGAGACCCACCAAGAAGATGGACGCTCGGAACTACAGGGGACAGCGGTGACTTCGCTGGCTCCTGTGTCAGGTAAGTTACACATAATGGGCTACTATGCGATGCATAGTAGTCCCTTATGCTTTGCCTTTGCAGGGAATGAAAGAGGAAGTAAACTCATCAGGGTTTACTTCCTCTTTAAGACATTCACAAAGTAGCTGTTGGTGTCTGGAAGTCAATATTTACTAGAAATCACAAGCCTGGCACATGCTTTCAAATCATAAAACAGGCAAAACACTTCATATGAAATTCGAATGTGATTAATGGGTTGCCTGGAGTTCTTCTTTAGGTGGCAGTTATTGAAAAATCCACAGATTGGCAGTTATAGCGGGACACACACTAGCATCAGGGAATTAAGGTGTGAAAACAATAGTATGATCTACCTATAAAATGAAATATTGCTGAAAGGTAGGTATTAACTTTTGATTGGTCTGGCACACTTTGTCAAACTCTGAAGTCACTAATATTTTAGGGTGAAATTTATTGCTTGCAATTCTTACTTTTCCATTCAATTCTGCAAAAAAAGCGAGAAATTAGGACTCTTCTTAGCAAAAAGCGAATTATCCCGTGCATAATGCTAACATAATGTCAGAAGAGTTAATGGCAGATGTGGTTGTAAAAATGTTCTGTATTTTCAGACAACCTTTAATTAAGATACTTTGTGTGTCGTACCGACCAAATAATATGCTGTCACTTGGATGCTGTCAGAGGGAAAAAAAAGTGCACAAAGCCTCCAAAATCAGCCTCTTATTTTTGTCTACAGCTGAATTGGGAAACTGAGGCTGTCACAAGCAATGTCTATAGCAAAACAGCGAATTAACAAGATTCACTTGAGGAAACATTTTCAGAATTCTGAAAAAAAGGCGAACAACTACAATTACTCATCGTAGTAAAGTGTAGTTATGGATTTTTAGGAGGATATGGTCCAAGAAATGATTATTAATATCCCTGCTGATATTGCTTTGTGTATGCACAACATTTAGAAAAGGATATCCAATCTTTCAATTAAAAATTGTAACATCACTGCTTAAAAAAAAAAACAAAAAAAAAAAAACACTCTGCCTTGGCAATGTTGCCAGTTCCTGGTGTTTATTGTGGTACATTATTGAATATCCAACTTCAGTTATCTTTCATTGAGCTGAATACACTGAAAAGTAATAGGGTTGATTTACTAATGCTGGCCATACACAGTTAGAATATAATTCGGAAAAATGTCCGCTATGCTCGATCGTTCGACGTTCGAAACGTTAGTGGTTACATTTCGATTCTCGAAATGCAAATTTTGTGCCGAAAAAAACCCCCAATGTGTGGGTTTTTTTTTCGCAAAAACGATTGATTTTCGAACGATTAGTAGTGTAATTGAACGAAAATTGTTCGAAAAATCGACAGTGCATGCGCATGTTAAAATCTAACCCCGGAAGTAATTTCAACAAGGAAACGAACAGAAAGATCTTTCTATTTTTTGACTTTTCGTTCACAATGGCAAAGCGAAAATATTAGATTGGAGTTCAGGGTAAGTAATTAGGGGGTGATGGGGAGGCTACTACACACCGAAGATTTTATCATCATTTTCCCTTTACAAATCCCTAAAGTAGCTCTATCACTATTAATAAATAAAACAAGATAACACAGACAAATGCATAAAACATTTTCCACAATCCACGACTATTGCAACACCTCCAACGACAGATGTATCGTGCACAGCAAAAATATCAGACGGGTTTCCGTGGGAGGATTCTCAAAGGTCGAATCCTTGTTACATAATTTCTGCTGCTTATATAATCGATCGAGGACAATTGTACTATTTATGTTGTTAACGATCGCTAATATGTCGAATATTGGGCAACATCTATTGATACAATGTTGGCATTCTCGCATGCACGTTCGGCAAATTGTACAATTTGCAAACGTTTTTTCCGAACGATATTCTAACCGTGTATGGCCAGCATTAGACTGGAGAGTGCAAAATCTGGTGCAGCTGTGCATGGTAGCCAATCAGCTTCTAACTTCAGCTTGTTCAGATAAGCTTTGACAACATTTCTGGAAGCTGATTGGTTTCTATACCGAGCTGCACCATATTTGGCACTCTCCGGTCTTAGTAAATCAACCCCTATATGCATGTTTGGAAATATTGCTTAAAGCTGAGCTCCATGTATAGCAAGTTTTACATTTTTTTTACATTTTGTTACATTACATTATTCCAGCTTGTATGTGCCATACCTATTGGATTCCATGGAAGCTGGAAATTACTGTAGTAGACACCCCTAATACAGCGATTCCTGCTAGCTTCCGGGTCCAGTGCTGAGCAGCTGCCCTGCTGCTTACTGAAAACTGGAAGTTGTCTGCTCAGAATGGGCACAATTCAAAAAATTATCAGAATTTTCCCCATGGATAAATGTGTTCTCTGATTGGACAAGGAGAAGATTGTGACGCCACTGCCCCATCTCTCCATCTCATCCAGGCAGAGCATGTTTTGCATTCATTGAGAAAATGCAAAATGTTCCCTGAATGACACCTGTGCCAAGTGAGTGTAGTACCCAAGGCTACAACAATGATCTCCACTAGCTTCTGGGTCCCGTGTTTGTGGGTCCCATTCTCTGATTGCATGGGGTGTAGAGCATGACATGATTTCTTTGTTTCTCTACCTCATCCAATCAGAAAATGCTTTGCATTCATTGTGCAAATGCAAAGTAATCTCTGAATGACGCCCGTGCCGAGCAGCCCACTTCCTGTGTTCATAATGCTGCAGGGCAGCTGCTCAGTACAGTACATGGAAGCTAGTGGAGATCTCTGTAGTAGCCAGTGGTGGCCCGTGCACTGTGGGCTCTTTCAGGATGCCAGACGCATGGATTTCTATGGTGGGGGTGGTATATTTTGAAGCACTTTATTAGAGCCAAAGTGAGAATTGTGTGACAATAGCGATAGCAATATATTAATTTTCACTATTTTCACACTAACCTTCCTCCCAGCCAATCAGGAAGCACAATGTCAGACCTGCTTCCTGATTGGCCAAAAGCACCAGGTCACCCTATTGGATGCCTTGCGCTTAGGAAGAGGAGCAAGGAGACTTGCGCTGGATCGGAGGTCGCCGCCGTTCTGAGAGGTAAGTCCCCTCGGCTTAGTCGGCTGCATCTCCTCCACCCCCCATGCGTGCAGATCGTGGCTGGGGGGGTGGGGATGCAGCCAGAGCCACAAACCCTGTGAGTGGGAGGGGGTCGGTGGGCACAGCTGCTGCATTTTCTGGGCACAGGTGGCTGCATTTGATGGGCACAGATGATTGTGTTTGATGGGCAAGGGGCTGAATTTGGGCACAAGTGGCCACGTTTGATGGTAACAAGTGGCTGCATTTGATGGGCATAACGGATGTGTTTGATGGGAGCAAGTGGCTGAGTTTGGACACAATGGCTGCGTTTGATGGGAACAAGTGGGGGGCAGCCCAGTGGTGTAGTGCATTCGAGGGGCAGCATAGTGATGTAGTGGTTAGCACCTTCACCTAGCAGTAATTTTGTCGCTGGTTCAAATCCCAACCACTACACCATCTGCCTGGAGTTTGCATGTTCTCCCTCTGCCTGCGTGGGTTTCCTCCGGGCAATCCGGTTTCCTCCCATACTACAAAGACATGCTGGTAGGTTAATTAGATCCTGTTGAAAAAATTGGGCAAATATGTATATGTGTTTGTAAGCGCGTCGGGATCCCATGGGGCAAAGGAGCGCGCTATACTGCAGATGGTCACCGGCAGCAAAATGCACCCTGAGGCAATTCAGTTCGCATAGGTAGCGCTAAACAAGTCACTCATTCATTCACAAGTGGCTGTATATGTTGGGCACAAGTGGCTGCATATGATGGGCACAAGTGGCTGCAATTGGTGGGGGAGGGGTTTCAGTATTTTTCAGTTTGTTTGCGCCCCCCCAAAAAAATTTGAGCACCAGCTGCTACTGATAGTAGCATGCCTACTACAATGATTTCCAGCTTCCAAGGGGATCTCATGTACTTCCAACGGTATTTTTACACCTGAAAAATTGGATTCTAAAGTGTAAGTTATTGCCTGTATTATAGTTATGATCATATAGGAGATGTGTGTATATTGCTACTCATGTCATTTCAGTTTTTATAGATTGAGCACTGCAGAGGTTATGGCTACTTCTCGAAGATGCTGCCTAAATCATCCCAATGTATTTTGCTAAATTTATATCCTGATTTTTAACAGGCAGTGCCTATCAGTGCCCATCGGTGCTGTCAATCAGTGCCTCCTATTAGTGCTGCCTATCAGTGGCAATTATCAGTGAAGCCATCAGTGCGGTCATCAGTACCCTTCAGTGCCGCCTATATGTGCTGTCTACCAGTGCCCATCAGTGCCAACTAACAGTGCCACCTCATCAGTGCGGCCTCCTCAGTGCCACCTCATCAGTGCACCCCAGTGACGACTCATCAGTGCCCTTCCATGCCACCCACCTATCAGAGTCCATCAGTGCCACATCAGTGCCCATCCATGCCACCTATCAGTGCACATCAGTGGTGCCTTATTAGTGCCCATCAGTGCAGCCTCAGTAGCGCACATCAGTGAAGGAGATAAATAAACTGCAAACTTTTATAAGAAACTATGAAAAAATAATTATTTTCAACATTTTCTGTCTTTTTTTGTTGGTAAAAAACCCAGTGGTGATTAAATACCACCAGAAGAAAGCTCTAAAGCCGCGTACACACGGGGCGGACTGTCTGGCCAACTTAGTCCGTCAGACAATCCAACGGACAGTCCGTCATACTTTCGAATGAACGGACTTGACCACACACACCACTTTTTGAGCGGACTAATACGGCGTACTAAGTCCGCCATACTATCCGCCCTACTTTTGAAATGAACGGACTCGCCCACACACGCGGAGGAAAGTCCGCGAAAAAAATTGGCGTGGGGGTCCCCCCCAAGTCCACAACAGACCCTTGTCCGAGCACGCTACCTGGCCGGCCAGGAAAGGGGGGCGAGCGAGCGCCCCCCCCCCCTCCTGAGCCGTACCAGGCCGCGTGCCCTCAACATGGGGGGGTGCCTTGGGGAAGGGGGGGGCCGCGCGGCCCCCCCACCCCAAAGCACCTTGTCCCCATGTTGATGAGGACAAGGGCCTCTTCCCGACAACCCTGGCCGTTGGTTGTCGGGGTCTGCGGGCGGGGGGCTTATCGGAATCCAGGGAGCCCCCTTTAATAAGGGGGCCCCCGGATACTGGCCCCCCACCCTATGTGAATGAGTATGGGGTACAATGTACCCCTACCCATTCACCTGTAAAATAAAAGTACCAAAAAAAACACAACACACGAGATAAAATACTTTATTGCACAGCTCCGGGGGTCTTCCGTCTTCGGGGGTCTTCTCGCCGGACTCCTCCGCTATCTTCTTGTAGCTCTTTTGCTAGCGGAGGAGTCCGGCTTTCTTCCTCGCCGCCGGCCTCTTCTCCCGACTTCGGGGGTCTTGTCCCCCTCTTCGGTTCTTCTGCCGGGCCACCGCGCCTTCTTATAGCTCTTTTACAGGCGGTGGCCCGGTCTTCTGTCGCCGCCGTCGCCGCCGCCTTCCGTTCTTCTTCTTCTTCTTCTTCTTCTCCAGGAGATGTTGCCTCGACGATCTCTCCGGCCGGAATGCCAGGGACGCACTGCGCGGCCACTTATATAGGGACAATGGGGCGGTGTCACATGGCTTTATGTCACATGGGTTGGTCACATGGGTTGATGTCACATGGGGACTATGACATCGTAAGGGGGCGGGGTCACCATGTGACACCAACCCATGTGACATAAAGCCATGTGACACCGCCCCGTTCGTCGTGTGTGGTCAAGTCCGTTCATGCTAATTTTGAACGGACTGTTTGTCAAACTGTTTGACGAACCTAGTTGGGCGGACAGTCCGCCCATGTGTACCGGCCTTACACTCAATTTTATTTAATTAATGAACATCCTATTATCCCTGTACTGTATATATATATATATATATATATATATATATATATATATATACTTCCTAAAATTAAAAAAAGCCCCATTAACCCTCCATTACACCCTATTGTGTCTGCCATGAATTCTGTCATGCCCCAACTTGATTGTGAGGACACAGTCATACATTAAAGACACAGGGAATTTTCTTGAAAAAATTAGGGGACTTTCAGTTACAGTATTCCTGATGCTATATGAGTAACGTGGAAAGTGTCTAATCTTTACACAGTGATTCCATACAAGCTGGGTATTGCCACCGTCTTTTTCTTGAATCAGGTTTATATTCTACCACACAGACAGCCTTCTTATTACAACTATTATAGATTGCATGGAAAGAAAATTAATTCTTATTTAAGGACAGCTTTTTATTGCAATGCAAAGGAGCAACAATGGGTTCTAATGTGCCCCCCATGCAACACGATTGAACAAGCATTTATTTATAACACTTGTTTATTTCAAGAAAAATTCAGTTTTCGGGGTCGATTTATAGACAATGCGGTGGATTTATTAAGAATGGAGAATGCAAAATCTGGTGCAGCTCTGCATAGAAACCAATCAGCTTCCAGGTTTTATTGTCAAAGCTTAATTGAACAAGCTGTAGTTAGAAGCTGATTGGCTACCATGCACGGCTGCACCAGATTCTATGTGCTCCATTTATAGTAAATCTCCCCCAATGTGTTCACTGCATGGGCAGGTGACTTAGAAAGAATCCCTCATGCTTTTTCATGAATATTTAAACTATAAAATATGGCCTGGTAACCCTTTCCCTGTGGTGGCAGGGACTGGCGAGAGCATCAGCGCCACATGGGGGACCTGGCAGAAGATGCCAGCGCACTTGCCTTGATGTCACGCGGCTATCCACATCACGTGAATTAAAACATATGCTTGCCGCTGTCCCCCCCATATAGGGATGTTTGTTCCAATTTTCCCTTTCGCTTTATTTCTGTTTCACACTTTGCTACTTATTTCCCATGCTTTGCCCCATTTCTGGGCCTTTGACATTTTACATTCACCTTAGACCATATTAGTGATAATGACACCCTCCACGGTGTCCCCCTGTGTCCTCCACCCCCCATGGTGTCCCCCTTTGTCCGCCACCCCCCATGGTGTCCCCCTGTGTCCTCCACCCCCCACGGTGTCCCCCTCTGTCCTCAACCCCCCACTGTGTCCCCCTCTGTCCTCCACCCCCACTGTGTCCTCCATCCCCCATGGTGTCCTGCACCCCTACAGTGTCCCCCTGTGTCCTCCACCTCCCATGGTGTCTCACTGTGTCCTCCACCCCCCACGTTGTCCTCCATGCCCCACGGTGTCCCCCTGTGTCTTATACCCCCCACGGTTCCCTCTGTGTCCTTCACCGCCCACGCTGCCCCTCTGTGTCCTCCACCCCCCCACTGTGTCCCCCTGTGTCCTCCACCCCCCCCCCAAAAGTATGTGTATATAGATAGATAGATAGATAGATAGATAGATAGATAGATAGATAGATAGATAGATAGATAGATAGATAGATAGATATATAGATAGATACTGTTTTTGTGCGTGTTTGCAAAATTAAAGTGGGCCAGTCTGGATGAAGTCCAAGGTCAAATTTTTGTCCCAGTCCAGCCCTGTAGATAAAGTATTTTTTAGCAGGGGTACCTTGAGATTGGAAAGTTATTCAAGGTATCCTCTGTTTTGAAAAGGTTGACAAAGGCTGCCCTAAACTGTACATATTAAGTTATTGAAGTCTCTCCTGATATGTTTTATCCCTCAGACCTGTCGCCATTTTTGTTGCTTGTCTCTGGACTCGTTCTGTCTTATCAATATCTTTTTGTAAGTGTGATCTCCAGAACTGTAAACAGTATTCTAAATGAGGTCTAACTAAGGGTCCTTTCACACTGATACCTTTTTTCTTACATTTTTTACTTGCAAGAAAAACACATGAAAAATGGTTCCCTCTTAATTCTATGGGTCTTTTCACACCACAGTGTGACAGGTGTAGTGCGTTTAACCACTTCCCGCCCGCGCTATGGCCGAAAGACAGCTACAGCGCGGACGTTTCCTGCTGGGAGGGCGTCCCTGGACGTCCTCCTATTTACTTGCCCTCTGCGCGCTCCTGAGAGCGCGCATCGGGAAGTTCTGTGCTGGCCCTGTCCCCCGGACACAGCCAGTCACAGATCGCTGTAAACGGGCAATCACAGCAGCCATTTACAGCGCGATCTGCGTGTCCAATGGGAGATGATCTCATATGTAAACATATGAGATCATCTCTCAGCGCCGCTCTCCCTCCTCACACAGACAGCGCGTGAGGAGGGAGAGATGAGCGGCTAAAGCGGCCCTAAGTTAAAAAAAAAAAAGAAGTAAAATAAAGTAAGTGCCATCTGCCCCCAGTGCCACCTGTCCCCAGTGCCACCTGTCCCCAGTGCCATTTGTCCCAGTGCCACGTATAAGTGCCATCTGCCATCAGTGCCACGTATAAGTGCCATCTGTCATCAGTGCCACATCAGTGCCACGTGTCATCAGTGCCACATATTAGTGCCATCTGTCATCAATGGCATGTATCAGTGCCATTTGTCATCAGTGCCACCTGTCAGTGTAACGTGCCATCTGTTATCAGTGTCACGTGTCATCAATGCCATGTATCAGTGCAATCTGTCATCAGTGTCACGTGTCATCAGTGGCACGTATAAGTGCCACCTGTCATCAGTGCCACATATTAGTGCCATCTGTCATCAGTGTCACGTGTCATCAGTGCCCCGTATTAGTGGCATCTGTAATTAGTGCCACATCAGTGTCACGTGTCATCAGTGCTAGTTATCAGTGCCATCTGTCATCAGTGCCACATCAGTGTCACGTGTCATTGTCCTGGTGCTCCAGGGCCTTCAAAAGTGTAATAGGTAGTCAACAATTTAGATGTGTAATTTATGCTCCTAGAACACGTGATGGCGCTCCCTGCATTTTGGGCCTCTCTAAGTTGAGAGGCTGTGTAAAAGTCCCACACATGTGGTATCATAATACTCAGGAGGAGTAACAGAATTTATTTTGGGGTGTCATTTGTGGTATACACATGCCATGTGAGAGAAATAACCTATGACAATTTTGTGGAAAAAATAAATAAAAAATCTTCATTTTGCCAAGAATTGTGGGAAAAAATGACAACATCAAAAACCTCACTATGCCTCTTACTAAATACATTGGAATGTCTACTTTCCAAAAAGGGGTCATTTGGGGGATATTTGTACTTTCCTGGCTTGTTTGGGTTGCAAGAAATGAGATAGGCCACCAGTACATCAGATGTGATCAATTTTGTATGATTCGCACCATAGCTTGTAGATTCTATAACTTTCACAAAGACCAAATAATATCCACTAATTTGGGTTATTTTTACCAAAGATATGTAGCAGTATAAATTGTGGCCAAAATTTATGAAGAAAAATTAATAATTAGCAAAATTTTATCACAGAAACAAAGAAAAATGCATTTTTTTTCAAAATTTTCAGTCTTTTTTCATTTATCGCACAAAAAAAAAAAAATCCCAGAGGTGATCAAATACCACCAAAAGAAATCTCTATTTGTGGGAAAAAAAGGACAAGAAATTCATTTGGGTACAGTGTTACATGACTGAGTAATTGTCATTCAAAGTGTGAGAGCACCGAAAGCTGAAAATTGGTCTGGGCAGGAGGGGTGTTTAAAGCGGGAGTTCCGACGTTTTTTTTTTTTTAAATTCAGCAGCTACAAATACTGCAGCTGCTGACTTTTAAAATAAGGACACTTACCCGCCCAGCGCGCCCGCGATGTCGGCACCCGAAGCCGATCTCTCGATCGTCTCTCGGGTGCTGCCGCCGCCATCTTGGGTATGGGAATCAGGAAGTGGAGCCTTGCAGCTTCATTTCCCGGTTCCCTACTGCGCATGCGCGAGTCACTCTGCGCAATAAGGATGGTCCCCGCTGTCTCTGGGATCCATGTGTTTCCCAGCAGACAGCGGGGGACCCGCAGGAAGTGGCGTAAATATCCGCAGATTCTGCGGATATCTATGCCGGAAGCGGGTGCAGATACCTGTACTGTACAGGTATCTGCAACCCCTCCCCCCTGAAAGGTGCCAATTGTGGCGCTGGAGGGGGGGGGGGTTCCAATGAGTGGAAGTTCCACTTTAGGGTGGAGCTCCGCTTTAAGTGCCCAGTAGGCAAGTGGTTAAAAAAGTCCTGCACGCTGCATCTTTGGTGTGGTTTTGAAAACTGCACCAAAAAATGCAGCTTTCCATTGAAATCAATGGAAATCATGGCATTTTTGAGCAACGTGTCCATTTTTCACAGGTATAGGCAACCTGAAACGTACCCGAAACACAGCAAAATCACGGTAAAAACGTATACGTGCTTTTACCGCGATGTTGCTACAGAGCAGTGTGAAAATACCCTAAAGACAGTGGCGGAATTATCAGGGTCGCACCAGTCGCATTTGCGACTGGGCCCTTGAGTTCCGCAAAATGTAGGGGGGCCCGCTGCCGCCCGGGAGATAGATGGGCTGCTTTGCCTATCTTTTCCACCCATTCTCTGCTCTCAAACTCACGGGGACAGTCCCCACCTACTCTGCCCATCCTCTCCACCTGCACATTCCCCACCCACTCCGTCTATCTGCTTTTCTTCACTCACAGTCTTCTGTCACCGCCTGCACTCATGGGATCAGTCCCCGCCCGCTCCGCCCATCTTCTCCGGCTCCGCCTTCACTCAAGGCCCCGCCCATCCTCTGTCACCGCCTGCACTCATGAAATCAGTCCCCGCCCGCTCCGCCCATCTTCTCCGCCTTCATTCAAGGCCCCGCCCATCTTCTCTGTCACCGCCTGCACTTATGGGCACAGTCCGTGCCATCTTCTCTGGCTCCGCCTTCACTTACAAGCCCCGCCCATCCTCTCTGCTCACCCAAGCAAGACAGCAAGGAAGAGGAACCACAAGTGATCTGCAAGTGAGTGGCACCCATCCCCCAATATCAACACTGCCACTGATCCCCCCACACCACCACTACTTCCACAGGTACCCCCCACACCACCACTACTGTCACAGGTATCCCCCACACCACCACTACTGTCACTGATCCCCCCCACACCACCACTACCGCAACTGATCCGCCCCACACCACCACTACCGTCACTGGTACCCCCCACACCACCACTACTGTCACTGATCCCCCCCACACCACCACTACTGCCACTGATCCCCCCACACCACCACTACTGTCACTGATCCCCCCACACCACCACTACTGCCACTGATCCCCCCACACCACCACTACTGTCACTGATCCCCCCACACAACCACTACTGTCACTGATCCCCCCCCACACCACCACTACTGTCACTGATCCCCCCACACCACCACTACTACCACAGGTACCCCCCACACTACCACTACTGCCACAAGTACCCCCCACACCACCACTACCGTCACTGGTACCCCCTACACCACCACTACTGTCACTGACCCCCCCACACCACCACTACTGCCACTGATCCCCCCACACCACCACTACTGTCACTGATCCCCCCACACCACCACTACTGTCACTCATCCCCCCACACCACCACTACTGCCACTGATCCCCCCACACCACCACTACTGTCACTGATCCCCCCCACCACCACTACTGTCACTGATCCCCCCACACCACCACTACTGTCACTGATCCCCCCACACCACCACTACTGTCACAGGTACCCCCCCACACCGCCACTACTTCCACCGGTACCCCCCACACCACCACTACGGCCACAGGTACCCCCCACACCACCACTACTGCCACTGATTCTCTCTCCCCACACCACCACCACTGATACCCCAACACAACCACTACTACCACTGATTCCCCCTCCCCCCACACCACCACTGATACCCCCCACACCACCACAATCACTGCTGCCACTGATCCACCCCACCATGACCACTACTGCCACTGATCCCATCCCACAACCACCATCCTTGCCACTGATACCATTCCCCTCCCCAGCACTCATCCCATCCCACCCTCCCAACCACCACCCTCACCGCGGATCCCATCCTCCCACCACAACTGCCACACATTTCATCCAATGCCCCCCACTGATGCCACTCATCCCATCTCATCCCCCTCCAACCATCACCCTTGCCACTCATCCCATTCAACCCCTCTACCACTGAGCCTACCTCCCCAACCACAACCCTTGCCACTGATCCCATCCCCCCTCACCGCTGCCACTCATCCCACCCCCCCACCCAACCACCACTGCTGCCACTGATCCCACACTCCCCACCGCTGCTACTCATCCCATCTCTCCCTCACCACTGCCACTCATCCCATCCCCCACCACCGATGCCACTGATCCTATCCCTCCCCCACCACCACTGCTGCCACTCATCCCAGGGGCGTAACTACAGGGATCACAATTGCATTAGCGCACATGTTGCCCCTGAACACCTGGATGGGGCGGGGGCATTTAGAGGAACAAATCCCCTCAATTTTTCTCCTGCAGCCACTAAAAGTCTGCATCTCCTCCTCTCCCTCTGATAGGCATTAAGTGGCTGCAGGAGGAAAATGGAGGGGATTTGTTCCCCCTTCTATCCAGGTCCTGTTGCCCCCGGGATCAGTGGGAAGGGCCCTGGCTGGAGGTCAGAGGGGCCCTCCGTGGTTTCTTGCACTGGGGCCCTGAAGGTTCTAGTTACGCCACTGCCTAAAGATCTTTACAGTATAGGGAAATCAGGACCTCCTTCCTCCTGTAGTGATGTATCCTGGAATTCAATTCGCTTTCCCTACTGCCTGGTCACACTTTGCTCATTTTGCAATCATCTGAAATATGTACCCCCAAATCATTTTCCTTTGCAGTGCTGGCCAACACTGTATCCCCAATGCTGTACTCAGGAACAGGAGTAGCATTCAAGAAATCAATTTTTTTGTTGGCCGATGTAATTTTTAAATATTGAAAATATAAAACTGAAACTGTAAATTAGTCCACAGTTTCCTTTAATGTCACACTTCAAAAATGCATTCATGCCTCAATAATTATAATAAGATAAGCACAACAAATTAACCAGCAAACAATATTTAATCTATTATACAGCTGTATTGTCAGTTTGATGTATGCCCTGCAAAACTGTAGCATGGTACCAGAAAAAAAGTAAGAATATATACCCTTGTGTGATTAAAAATAAGCATAAAATATATTAGTGGATTATACAGTAAAATCTTGGATTGCGAGCAGAATTCCTTCCAGAAACATGCTTATAATCCAAAGCACTTGTATATCAAAGCAAATTCCCCCATAAGAAATAATGGAAACTCAAATGATTCGTTCCACAACCATTTATTCATAAATCTTTCAGTTTATAGTCTATATAAAAAGATTACAGCAATGTGGTAGGTTGTGTAACCATAAAATGTCCATCCACAAATGGAAGCCTCCACAAGGGGATTAGTAGCAAAATCCAGAGTATAAAAGAGAAGAGAGGCGTCTCTAAGTGTGGCAATATGGTTACATGTAATGAAGGTACAACATTTAGCAACTCACATGGCTGATAATTAAAAGAGGCTCATCTAAGTATGCAGGCATCCAGGGTAAAGCTGTTCACAGAGACCGTCCTCCACATCACCGGCTCTCACCGCTGTCAGTCTGAAATCGTGACTGGGAAGACTACCCTGCAGTAGAGCGATCTGAAAGTGAGCCTTGAACCGCTCATTGAGCTCAGTGTGGATGGGATGATGTCGATGTGGAGGATGGTCTATGTGGACAGCTTTACCCCGGATGCCTGCATACTTAGATGTGTCCGTTTTAATCATCAACCATGCGAGTTGCTAAATGTTGTACTTTCATTAAATGTAATCATATTGCTACACTTAGAGGCGCCGCTCTTCTCTTTTATACTCAGTAGCGTCTGATTGCTTCTAATCCCCTTGTGGAGGCTTCCATTTGTGGATGGACATTTTATGGTTACACAACCTATCACATTGCTATAATCTTTTTTTTATGGACTATAAACTGTTGCTAAATGTTAAATGTAAACATATTGCTACATTTAGAGGCGCCTCTCTTCTCTTTTATACTCAGTTGATGTGATGCTACTTGTATATCAAGACATCGCTTGTATAGCATGTTAAATTTTATTTAAAAATTTTGCTTGTCTTGCAAAACGCTCTTAAACCAAGGTTTTACTGTAGTGTATATGCATGGAGTATTGTTGGAAGTGACAGAACACATGTTTTTCACCAACCAAAAACTGCAGCAGACAAAGTAATCATGTAAGTTCAGCGCCTTGTCTTCCAGAGGTTATACGCTTGTTCCATATAGCTGTCACTTGTCATCCAGTAATTGCACAGGCTAATTAACTAGGCAGGTTTTAAACTCTTCATTACAGTGGACCTGTCATTAACAGTTACTGATTCAGTAATGCATCAACAATGGCATATTTGTCAGAGTAGTTATAATATCTATCTATCTATCTATCTATCTATCTATCTATCTATCTATCTATCTATCTATCTATCTATATATATAGCACAAGTATTCCAAACTATATACTCAAAAATGTGCTAATTCATGAACAGGTCATTTTTTGAATGGTGCAGGAATGGACTGTTTCATGATAACTAATTTCTGCTTCATCTATCGTATGAATATGTAATAGAATAAATGGCAAGTTTGATGAGATTGTTATTATTACAAAAGTGGAAACTGGGATCATGAAATCTCTGACATGTGAAACGGAATATCACTGTAACAGCATTTGGGGAATAGTGGAGCGATGGTCAAGAACTACAGATCAACATTATCCTATTACATTTCACTGTTACGTTGTTCCAGCTGAACTCCTTCCCTTTAGTCTTACACAGTTGCAGTGGCGGAATTACCAGGGTTGCAACAGTCGCAGTTGCGACTGGGCCCTGAAATTCCATCACTGGGGGTGGGGGGGCAGCGGGGTTGCTATCCACAGGGCTGTGAGTGGAGAGAGTGTCTCTCATGTAACAGCAGCACAGAGACACCGGGATTGACGTTTTATTTCCCCCTCGTCCGTCCTCTCTCGCACGGGACACAAGACACACAGCTGATCTGCTCCCCCTTCGCCCCCCCCCCCCTCCTGTGTACTCCACGGGAAATTTGAGCTTGTTAGCTTCACACCTGAATGCCCGCGGAGAACACAGGAGAGGGGAGGGAGGGCCAAAGGGGGAGCAGATTAGCTGTGTGTCTTGTGTCCCGTGCGAGAGAGGACGGACGAGGGGGAAATAAAACATCAATCCCGGTGTCTCTGTGCTGCTGTTACATGAGAGACACTCTCTCCACTCACAGCTGTGCTGACCCCTCTCCAGTGTGTGTATAGACTCAGGAAGAGAACTACAAGCCACAGGAAGATCCCGCCGCCCATGAACATCATAGAGCTGCTGATCGCTGCCTCCCCCCAGGTGGGGGGGTACAGCGGAGTCCAGCAAGGTACAGGGAAACCTCTGGGGGGGTGACTGTCTATGGACCCTAAAGTAAGGGGGCTCTCTGGGGACCCTAAAGTAAGGGGGGCTCTCTGGGGACCCTAAAGTAAGGGGGGTATTTGGGGACCCTGAAATAAGGGGGGGCTCTCTGAGGACCCTGAAGCAAGGGGGCCCTCTGGGAACCCTGATGTCCAGTACCACCACCACCCCCCCTAGTACCACCACCGCCACCCACCTCCAGTACCACCGCCACCCCCCTCCAGTACTACCACCACCCTCCCCTCCAGGGACACCCCCCTCCAGTACCACCACCAACCCCCCTCCAGTACCACCACCGCCACCCCTCAAGTACCACCACCGTCACCCCTCCAGTACCACCACCCCCCCTCCAGTACCACCACCGCGACCCACCTCCAGTACCACCGCCACCCCCCTCCAGGACCACCATCCCCCTCCAGTACCACCACTCCCCCCCAGTACCACCACCACCCCCCTCCAGTACCACCACCCCCCCTCCAGTACCTCCACCGCCACCCACCTCCAGTACCACCGCCACCCCCCTCCAGTACCACCACCACCCCCCTCCAGGGCCACCCCCCTCCAGTACCACCACCAACCCCCCTCCAGTACCACTACCGCCACCCCTCCAGTACCACCACCGCCACCCCTCCAGTACCACCACCCCCCCTCCAGGACCACCATCCCCCTCCAGTACCACCAATCCCCCCCAGTACCACCGCCACCCCTCTCCAGGACCACCATCCCCCTCCAGTACCACCGCCACCCCCCTTCCAGTACCACCACCCCCCCTCTCCAGGACCACCATCTCCCTCCAGTACCACCGCCACCCCTCTCCAGGACCACCATCCCCCTCCAGTACCACCACCACCACCCACCTGCAGTACCACCGCCACCCCTCTCCAGGACCACCATCTCCCTCCAGTACCACCGCCACCCCTCTCCAGGACCACCATCCCCCTCCAGTACCACAGCCCCCCCTCCAGTACCACCACCACCCCCCCTCCAGTACTACCATACCCCTCCAGTACCACCACCCCCCTCCAGTACCACCGCCACCCCCCTCCAGTACCACCAACCCCCCCTCCAGTACCACCGCTACCCACCTCCAGTACCACCGCCACCCACCTCCAGTACCAACGCCACCCCTCTCCAGGACCACCATCCCCCCCCAGTACCACCGCCACCCCTCTGCAGGACCACCATCCCCCTCCAGTACCACCACTGCACTGGGGACACGTGCTGCACTGGGGGACACAGGCAGGCTGCATTTCTGGGCACAGGTAAAGTTTTTGTTAATAGAAGCTTCCTCTTGACAGTTACGGTAAGTTGTAATCTGAAACAGAGACACTCTCTCCACTCACAGCTGTGCTGACCCCTCTCCAGTGTGTGTATAGACTCAGGAAGAGAACTACAAGCCACAGGAAGATCCCGCCGCCCATGAACATCATAGAGTTGCTGATTATCCAGGCTTTTCCTGGCCTGCCCCTTTTAGTCACTGTATTTCAGTTCTTTCAACCACAAAGGCTCACTATTACATTTGGGTGTTACCTAGGGTTGTCTGCATGTAACTCGTGGCTGCCTAAATATGTCCACACCTATTGACATCCACCCATCAAGGCATTCTAAAATTTGCATAGCTCCTCCCATACCCCCAACCTTTGTTTAATGAGGGCTCTTAAAGTGTTACTAAACCTCACTGTGGAACCTAAGCTGTTATTCTTCTGCAATGTTCAGACTGTTTGATGCGGTCTTCTCTGATCCTCCCCTTCTTCCACAGTTACCAATCCATCTCCTGATAAGACAGAGCCTTTAGAGTCGGGCTGCACATGCTCAGTTTGGTGTGTATTGCTAGAGAGGTTTTTGTTTTCTTGTGAGGGTGCATGTGATCAGCACAGGACCAATCAGTGCTGTCCATAAAGAGGGTCAGGGGTTCTGCAGCCTCATAGGACAGTCAGAGGAGAATGAAAACTCCTCCTACAAGCTTTAACCAGCCACTGATAGAAGTCACAAGACTGCTATATACTGCTGATGAGAAAGGGTATTTATGTAGCGCTAGTATTTTTGCCTATTAATGCTTTATAATGTAAGTCTATGAACAGTGTTATAAGTTAGTATTTGGCGCCATCTAGCGACCAATACAGGAAATGGACTCTAGCTATTTTCTTTTCCTATAGCACTAGAAAGATAACAGGATGTGACTGTTGTTTACATTTTTTGCTATGACCTACCTACCCAGAATGCCAGGTGACCTACTACCCATGATCACCCTGTACTGAACAGCATGCTGGGTAGGCTATAAAAGGACTCGGACAGCCATTCTCTTCCTCTTTCTGGATCCATGGTCTGTTTGTGAGGACCTGTGAGGAGGTCTCCAAGGAACACAGCCTACAGCCACTGCGGAGCAGAAAAATTAAAGACTCTGCCTGTCGTCTGATCGCTGGAGAGACTGAGTGAATGGATCGGGAGGGATCCAGAGATACCTGAGCTGTTCCATTCTTCAGATGCAGTTTGGTGAGAGGCTACTGCCCACAGTTTCATGAACGCACTTTCATACACCTAGTAATTTAACACAGTGTGCTGGGACTTGTAGCCCCACGGAAGAGAACCTAATTGTGGCTGATCCCACTTCCACTTCCTATATAAACAACTAATGTCGCGCGTCTTAACCATGCCTCTGAAGACGCACGCTTGTGACGAAAAATCGGGCTATTGGGCTACACCGGGAACAAGTGACGTGTTGTGCAGCATAGAGTGGCTGCTGGCTTGTAGGTAAAAACTCTTTTTTCAAAGCCTGTAATATACGCTTGACATGTGAGTGTATATATACTTATTTTAATCCAATAAATTGGTTTTAACTTGGATGTTTGCGCAATGAGAATCCTTTTCTTATGTCCCATCTATGTGGTTGCTGGGAGATTCCACTAAGGCATATTGTTTGGTCAAGTTTACTGCTTGGGTCACTAGCACCGGAGGGGTCATTGGAGGAGACATTCCATATTATAATTACCTGGAGGACATGAGGATTTGAATGAAGTTGTTCATTGTGCATATTGAATGCACCGATGGTAAGAGTCAGTATATTCAGGTGTTGGTGACGGCTCCTCCTCTTCCTCCTCTTTTTTCAAGTGTCAAGTGCAATATCTATGGACTGAATTTAATTGGCATATTGATCTTCCTTTTTTTTTGTTTATATAAATTTGAAAAGCACTACACTTCATTTCTTTCTAGCTCAGTAGGGTATGCCAAGTGCCAGAATAAACCTAACCGGGAACCTCCATCCACGACCACCACCACTCCCTCTTCCAAACTGGCTGCTACTTCTTCTTATCACTCTTTACTTCATACTGTTAAGTGTCAAAGTTAACTTGTAATTGCACGCTTCGTTCCCAGTTCTCTCATACACTGAAAACACACACTCTCCAAAAGTAGTTCAGACCAGACGACTTCTCTTAACCAGTAATTTCTTTTACTGATAAAAATAATAGCATGAACAATTCTGTACAGCTTTTGGGAACACATTAAGGTGTAACATCTAGAATAAGTATCAAAATTCACTCTTCCTTGCTATAAGCACTGTATTGGGTTTTGGCGGTACTGTGATGTCCATACCTTTTTCTAGATAGGTTGCATCCATACAAGCAGTGGTGGCCCATCCATAAGAGGCGCAGGGGCGCTTCCCCCCTACTCCATGCACCCCACCCCTAATCTACATGCAGGGCGCGGGACGCATGGATTTCAATCGTTTTTTGTTTTTGTTTTTTTGAAGCAGATGATTAGAGCCCGAGGCTCTAATTGGCTTAAAAAAGGGTGGGCTCGGGGCGCAGAGCACTGCTCCCTGAGCCCCCCCCCCGCCAGTTCTGTGGCAATAGCGAATTAATATTCACTATTGTCTTCCTGATTCTCCTCCCAGCTAATCAGGAAGCGGGTCCTGAGACCCGATTGGCCAGGGAGTCTTAGGACTCTTGCTGCCTTCCTGTCCGTCTTTCGTGCATTGATGTGACCCCACTCCCCAAAATATTGAGCATCAGCCGCCACTGCATACAAGGTAGTACAAGGTAATACAGAAGAACAGAGCAGTCCTTGGAACCAATTCTGAGGTCCCATTAAGTGGAAACTCTGCCATGTAATCTGGTTTACCTTGCACTGAGCATAATTTCTGCACCCTTCCTATACACAGACATCCTACTTATATCACACCACAGCACCAAGTGTTAACCACCTATTAGCCCTTGTACACACGGTCGGAGATTCCGACAACCAAATCCCTCGGAGTTATTCCGACGGATTAATTCCAGAAGAGGTCCGAAAGTGATGTTGCATACACACGGTCGGACTAAGTTGTCGGAAAATCCGATTGTACATATCGTGATAACGTTATTTTGTTAGACGGGACTACGTTCAGGCTAGTAGCCAATAGCTTTTGTCTAGGAATTTGATCTGAGCATGCGTGGCACTTTGTCCGTTGGAGTAGGCTACACATGATCGGAGTATGTCCGATAGGAGCATTTTGTCGGAAAATTTTATCGGCAAGTTGGAAAACTTGGTCCAACGGAAACAGTCCGATGCAGACCACACACAGTCGGAATATCCGACAAAACGCTCCGATAGGACACATTCCGTTGGAATCTCTGGCCGTGTGTACAAGGGCATAGAGCCAACATCAACTCTTTACTTGGTAAAACACATTTAACTCTTTGGCAACTGCCTACAGAGACCCAGTAATGACATTAGTGGGTCTAAAATAAGGCATTTAAAACAGAAAACATTTTATTCTAAAATGTCATTAACATGTTGATCATAGGGAAAAAAAGCAACCAGGGAAGAAAAAAATATACACAGATTAAACCTCATGTAGCAGTCCTCTGATCCTGTCAGAAGCACCCTTAAAACATTACTCTCTAATGACAATCTGGTTGCATGCATAGAGGCATGAGAATTTAGAATGATGTCATCATATTCCACAATGGCACTGATTGATAAGATTTGGAGTAAAACAAAATATAATTTTCATTATGCAGGGTACACTAGTTACTCATGTATCCTGAATAATGACAAGTATAGGGAACTTGGTAAGCTACAGGGTTTCTCTGCATGGCCTAGATGTGGAGTGGTCTACATATCACAGCTATATAATGGTAACCTACTAAAAGATTTTCAATCTTTACGGCGGAATTTGGTTTGCAGAATCGTCTATTTTTTCAATATCTACAACTTAGGCACATCGTCTCCTTGCAATCTAAAATATCTAAATGGGAACTAACTAATCCTATGGTGCTTACACAACTGGTATCATCCACGACCAGGAAGGGACAAATCTCATCTCTCTATGGGTCTTTTATATGGCACATATCCAAAGCCATGTCTTATTATTGTAGAGACGGTTGGTCAGAAGACATAGGTCAGGTTACTGATAAGGAATGGGCCTGTATATTGGACAATGTAATCAAAGTGTCCTTCTCCTCAGCTCAGAAACGTACCCAGCTCTTTATCATACATTGCACATATTGCACTCCTCATAACCTACATAAATGGCGTAGAAGAGACTATTGTCTCCAAGATGCGAAATGCACAACGGTACACTCATTCACATGCTATGGCCGTGTCCAAAATTTGTGAGATATTGGAAAGAAGTAATGGATTCTATCAATAGAATCTGGGACCTCAAATTTAAATTAGATCCCAAAATCTGCTTGTTAAGAGCTAGGTTTAGCCACAGACATCAAGTCAGGAACAGCTTGCCCTGCAGAGAGGCCAGTGCAGCAGCTTTCCTGGATTTGAGAAACTATTTAAAAGGGAACTGAATGAGTACAAACCATTATCACACCCAAAGCTAAAGAGAGGACAATGTAGTGCAATACCACACGTGTCTGGGACCTAAGGAGCAGCGGGAGAGGAGTGCATAACAGCCAGGAGCACCCCACTATCTCTACTTTGGGCCTAAGAGCAGCTAGCGGCTGTGCAAACAGCCTGGCGCTATCGTGTGAACATTATAAAGTATGAAACAGCGCTGGCAATATTCTTCAGATTATTCACTATATCCAGCAAAACACACAACGTTTCTCATTACCACACTGTAATATCTACAACACAATACAATTAGCAAATCTCCATTTCTGTTTGAGACTGTATCTGATTCTTTTATACTTGTTCAGCAGTGTTCATGTATCTCGGCACATTACAGTGTTTTTGTAGTATTGCTCTGATAACGTTTAGAAGAGACAGGGGAAGGGGAATGTTGGGACTATGTGTGAAGCACACCACCAGAACCAAATGAATCAATTAGTGTGTATTGTTTTAGGGCACTTTCCCACTCACAGTGTCTGGGCATCAGTGCTAAAGCATCTCTATTTTTAGCGGCGCTTTAGGCTGGCTTTTTCGGTCCCTAACATGGTGCTTTTAACCCCTGCTAGCGGTCGAAAAAGGGTTAAAAGCCCCAAAAAAACAATGCTTTTCTGGCGCTTCGTTGGTGCTGCCCATTGATTTCAGGTGGCGCTTTAGGAGTGGTGTATACACCGCTCCTAAAGTGCATCAAAGAAGCTGCTTGCAGGACTTTTTTGAGAATCCTGCCAGTGCAACATTCCAGTGTGAAAGCACTCGGGCTTTCACACTGGAGGGAAAGGTTAGGCGCTATATCCCCTGTAAAGTGCCTCAGTGTGAAAGGTGTCTAATGGTGCACATGGATGCATGTGGGACAATAAATACATATATATAATACATAACATAAAAAAAAAATATATATATATATATATATATATATATATATATATATATATATATATACACACACACACACACACATAAGTGTTTCTACATAGTACATGGTATATATTAATACATTAATTGCAACTCATGCTTGCATATAGCCATGATTGATTATTCATGGTTATATGCAAGTTTGGGATTACATTTAACACTTATGTGTGTGTGTGTATATATATATATATATATATATATATATTTATTTTATTTTATGTTATGTATTATATATGTATTTATTGTCCCATGTGCACCATTAAATAATACACACTAATTGATTAATTTGGTTCTGGTGGTGTGCTTCACACAAAGTCCCAACATTCCACCCATAGATGTGTGCAGCCTATTGCATTAGGGTGTGCACCCCAAAGCTCAAACACACACACTACCAAGCACTCACTGTGTTCATTCAGAAAGGGAAATGGGCCTGTAAATTACATAATTTACCTGCCCCTCCCCCCAACTCATCCTCAAACATCCTGCAGTAACAGCCGGTGGGAGAGGAGAGGAGGGAAGCGCTTCGGGGTGGGGAGAGCAGTAGGGGTAATTTGTGCTGCACAGGGTGATTAGGGTGTGCCTGGGCACATCTGGCACACCCTGTTCACACGCCTATGATTCCTCCATTACCCTTCCCCCCTCTCTCTTCTATACGATTCAGGGATTTAGTGCCGGTTCACACTAGTGCGATGCGAGAACCCTGCGAATCAACTGCGGGTTCCCGCATCGCACTCAACACGCATGAACACACATGCGATCCAATTCTGGTCCGAACAGAAAAAAGGGTCCTGTGAGTGTTTGGACCGAATGCGGTGTGATATCAGCCATACTATCTGTATGGCTGACATCGCACCCGCACAGACATTGCATGTAATGTGAACAGCAGTGCGCTGCAAATTACATGCGATGTCTGGCATCGCGCTAGTGTGAACCGGCACAGAGACACACAAATTTTACAGCACTCATTGTCTCATATAAAGTCCCAACATTTTTATTCATGAATGATACTGATAATGTTGATTTGTTTCACGTATATGGGTATGTTATGATTTTTTGCAACCTTTATATGACATGACATTTTTAAAGCAATGTTGATGACACTGTTTTATCAGAGAATAGTAAAAGAAATTTCAACTAGCAGGATTGTTGATGATCGTGGTTAATCTTTTAACTGCTTCCTGACCAGCTCCTGTATAGATACGCTGGCAGAATGGCTCTCCTGCGTGAATCATTGTATATATAAGGTGGCTCCTTTAAGAGTCATAGGCACAGCGGGGGACCTGATGCAAGTGGCCGGCGAGTGCCACCAGCGATCGTGGGCACGAGAGCAGGAACACGGATTTGTGTATGTAAACACACAAATCCCTGTACTCACAGGGGAGGTGAAACAGATTGTCTGTTCCTACTAAGTAGGAACAACAATCTGTCTCCTCCCCCAGTCAGTCCCACCCCCCCTCACAGTTAGAACACACCTAGGGACTAGGGAACACAGTTAAACCCTCGATCGCCCCCTAGTGTTTACCCTTTCCATACCAGTGACATTTAGACAGTAATCAGTGACTATTTTTAGCTCTGATCGCTGTATAAATGTCAATGGTCCCAAAAAAGTGTCAAAGGTGTCTGATCTGTCTGTTGTAATGCAGCAGTTCAGATAAAAATCGCAGATCGCCACCATTACTAGTAAAAAAAAGAAAAAAATTATAAAAATGGCATAACTCTATCCTCTATTTTGTAGACGCTATAACTTTTTGCGCAAACCACTCAATATACGCTTATTGCGATTTTTTATTTGTCGCTCTTTTTTTGTTTATAGCGCAAAAATAAAAACCGCAGAGGTTATCAAGTACCCCAAAAGGAAGAAAAAGCTCTATTTGTGAGAAAAAAAGGACTTACATTTTATTTGGGTACAACGCCGCACGACCGTGCAATTGTTAGTTAAAGGGGTTGTAAACCCTTACAACACACTTTGACCTATGGGTAAGCCTAGATTAAGGCTTACCTGTAGGTCCAAGAAATATCTCCTAAACCTACACGGTTTAGGAGATATTTACCGAAAGACAGGCACCGCTGTCTATGGCGCATGCGCCGTAGACAGCGGCACGCAGGCGCACTGAGCACACCGCCGTCAGCGGCGATATGCGTGCATGCGCATGCGCAGGAGTGACGTCATTGCGGCTTCGCCGAATGACAGCGGCGGAGCGGCGAGACCCACCGAGAAGATGGATGCTCTGGACTACAGGGGATAGCAGTGACATCGCTGGCTCCTGTGTCAGGTAAGTGACACATAATGGACTACTATGCAATGCATAGTAGTCCATTATGCTTTACCTTTGCAGGGAATGAAAGAGAAAGTAAACTCATCAGGGTTTACTTCCTCTTTAAAGTGACGGAGTGCCGTAGTGCAAAAAAATGGCCTGGTCAGGAAGGGAGTAAATTCTTGTGGGACTTAAGTGGTTAAAGGACAACAGGATGAAAAAAAATGCTGAAATGCTACATTTGCTTGCTTAATGTGCCACTGCCTGCATATATTACATGCCCTAGAATAAAGTGCACTTATTTACAATCTGGTTTACTATTTCCTGTCCAAGTTCCTAGTTCCAGTCTTAATTTCTAGTTTCAGTTTACCTTCCTAGTTCCAGGCCATCTTTCTAGTTTCTACAGGCTGGATTCATGTGAACTATTTCTAAGGGAAGCTCTGTATGCCTTGTGAATTGATCCTTGGTTAGAAGTGGCCTCTTCTTTAGATACTTTGTTTTTCCATCTGAATTCACTCTATTATTGTAGATACTTATCAAGAGCCTCCTCTTTGGAATATATGTGCCTTGACTACTTTGACTACCATGCTGTCTTTATGGTGACTTACTCACATTGGGTCTGGATGGTTCCCAATTGGGAATACGTTCCTTTTATTTTAAGATTATGTGTACAAGACCATTGGCTGTTTACTGAATGTACCTGTATTTTCCACCGGAGAGAGGCAGTGGCTTCACTTTGCCTTACTCATTTGCACCTCATTAGGGATGAGCCGAACACCCCCCTGTTCGGTTCGCACCAGAACCTGAGAACAGACCTAAACTTCGTGTGAACTTTAGAACCCTATTAAAGTCTATGGGACTCGAACGTTCACAATCTAAAGTGCTCATTTTAAAGGGTAATATGCAAGTTACTGTCCTAAAAAGTGTTTGGGGACCCGGGTCCTGCCCCAGGGGACATGGATCAATGCAAAAAAAAGTTTTAAAAACTGCCGTTTTTTCAGGAGCACTGATTTTAATAATGATTGAAGTGAAACAATAAAAGTGTAATATTCCTTTAAATTTCGTAGCTGGGGGGTATCTATAATATGCCCGTGAAGGGGCGCATGTTTCCCGTGCTTAGAACTGTCCCTGCACAAAGTGTCATTTGTGCAGGAAAAAAAGTATTTTAAAATCACTTGCGGCTATATTGTCGGCTCCCCGTAATACAGAGAACACTCAATGAGTGTTCTCTGTATTAGCCGACAATTCATTCATTCATTGATAAAAAAAAAAAAGCGTGGGGGTTCCCCTAAATTCAATTACCAGGCCCTTCAGGTCTGACATGGATATTAAGGGGAACCCCGTGTCAAATTAAAAAAAAAATTGATGTGGGGGTCCCCCTAAATATCAATACCAGACCCTTCAGGTCTGATATGGATATTAAGGGGAACCCTGCATCAAATTTAAAAAAAAATTGACGTGGGGGTCCCCCTAAAAATCCATACCAGACCCTTTATCCCAGCACGCAACCTGGCAGGCCGCAGGAAAAGAGGGGGGGCGAGAGAGCGCCCCCCCCTCCTGAACCGTACCAGGCCACATACCCTCAACATTGAGAGGATGCTTTGGG
Organism: Lithobates pipiens; assembly: GCF_037356315.1. Classification (NCBI taxonomy): domain Eukaryota; kingdom Metazoa; phylum Chordata; class Amphibia; order Anura; family Ranidae; genus Lithobates; species Lithobates pipiens. Next base: position 56,834,897 of record NW_027507903.1, on the reverse strand, counting down.
GGTCTGTGACCCCTCAAAGCACCTTGTCCCCATGTTGATGAGGACAAGGGCCTCATCCTCACAACCCTGGCTGGTGGTTGTGAGGGTCTGCGGGCAGAATTTATGCACAGATAATTTATGTTTTTATTGGTTAGCATTTTATGGATTAATATTATTTAGTTTAAGGGAGCGCAACACCATTTATTTGATTTGTTGCTATATGTTTCAGTGGTAGGGCTTATACCTCTGTCGGAGTTTGGCTACAACCCTAATTGAGGCTTAATAGATTTTTGATAGCGCAGGGATACTTTTGTCTATTACTTTAATATTACACTTTTATTGTTTCACTTTAATCATTATTAAAATCACTGCTCCTGAAAAAACGGCCGTTTTTAAAACTTTTTTTTGCATTGATCCATGTCCCCTGGGGCAGGACCCGGGTCCCCAAGCACTTTTTAGGACAGTAACCTGCATATTACCCTTTAAAATTAGCACTTTAGATTTCTCCCATAGACTTGTATAGGGTGTTCCGGCTTTTCGAATTTGCCGCGAACAGCCCAAATTGTTCACTGTTCGCTGAACAGGCGAACAGGCAATGTTCGAGTCGAACTCGAAGCTCATCCCTACACCTCATATGGTCAACATACACATGCTAGGAATCCCATTCTACTCTACTGGCTGATATTACTATATTAAAGATTAGGAATGAGTTCCAATGTGCTGATTCTGTCACATGTTCTCCTGAAGAAGGATTCCCGAAATGCGTAGAGTCCACATGTAAACTGTAATTGGAATCTTTGCATGTTTGTGAACCCCAACATTTTTAATGTTGTATAAGCCCCTGTACACACGGTCGGACATTCTGCCAACCAAATCCGTTGGATTTTGTCCGACGGATTTTGTCCGACGGATTGTGTCCGAAACTGTTGCATACACACGGTCGGACCAAGTTGTCGGAAAATCGGATCATTCAGAACGTGATGACGTTATTTCGTTACGACGGGACTACGTTCAGGCTAGTAGCCAATAGCTTTGGTGTAGGAATTTGATCTGAGCATGCGTGGCACTTTGTCCGATCGGAATTCTCTACACATGATCGGAGTATGTCCGATCGGACCATTTTGTCGGAAAATATTTCCAACAAGTTGGAAAATTGGGTCCGACGGATATTCAGACGGAATCAGTCCGATGCATACCACACACAGTCGGATTATCCGACAACACGGTCTGATAGGACACATTCCGACAGATTCTCCGACCGTGTGTACAAGGGCTTACAGATTTTAATGGTGCATAATAATTTCTCTTCTATATGTCAACACAAAGTCCATGACTAAATATTCTCTTCATAATTGCACTCGTTTCTGACCTCCTGTGACCTCACTTTCTTCTGCGATCCTTGCGACTCCTGTGTGTCTGATTCCTCACATCCTCTATAACCCAAGTGTACCTACCACCTGCCTGTTTCTTTGCTGGACTGGCTTCTGGTGTAGCAACCCTGTCTCTCTCTCTATCTCTCTCTCACAGGATTCACTTGTCTGCCTTTGGCCAGTTTATTGAATGTTCTTACCGTCTCTAATTGCTTTGGCTCCACCAATACTCCTGCTTCTCTTTCGTATCCTCTTGCACAGTTTGTTTCTGCACCTTAGCAGAATGAATCTTGTATCTGCGACCTTGCATCAGCATGCATGGAAACCCATCTCCACCATTAGGAGCTCTGGTAAAGACTGGCTGGTGCTTGGACTTTGTGCCCCAGGGGGACCTGAGTCACCTGCTCACCTCTACCTACCGACAGTTGGCAAAGTGAGTCTACAATCATCTGACTATATGTGGCAAAACCTTTTAGTTGCACACAGATGACCTCCATTTAACTATATGTGGACTTTGGAAAATAATTGGTTACATGAGTGCTGCATATTAAAGAAGGGTAAATGCTTTTGCATTCAGTTATTATTTAATTTAATTTGGATACGTATATTTTTATTTTCTAGGCTTTTATTGGGAATAAGCAGTATGAAAAATTATAAAAAAAATATAATTTTCCTGTAATTTTTCCCAAAGTAACATTTACATACACGATAGCTTGCACGTCCTCATATATTTACCCCAAAATATAATTAACAACATCTGTGAATTAAGATGACATCCCATTATTGCAACTTTTATGTAATGTAGTGGAATGATAAAGCTCAAAGTGAACATAAGCATTTTGCATTAGGAGAGCCTCATTTGCTTTCCAATGCTAAATTGTGTGAATTGTAAGCATAATATTACCATATTTAATGTTCTTGTGAACAGTTAATTTGTTTTTTGTGAATAACATATTTATTTTCATGACATCACTACACTCTATATAAACACAACATGGAAGTGTTATTGTCATTTGTTGTCCTTTCATTTGCTTCTATAGTGCACTCGTCCGGAGCAGTTTGTAGAACGATCAGAACCCAAGAGTTAATCGTTTCACCTCCTGGGCTTAGCATTGGATGCTGGCTGTCAAACTGGCAGTTCAAGTGTCAGTGATGGCAGTGGCCCCAGGAGCTATTTAGAGCAATGGCCATTTTAAAAGGTGCAGACAGACAAACAGCTGTTATCCCAGCATGGTTTTACAATGGGCCTTTGGACTCGAATGGTTACATGGTTACTTCTGTTGAGTCTTCTCAACAGAAGTGACCATTTAAATGACATTAAAAAGCAAAGTCGAGGATTACTTTGGTTCTAGCCACGGAAGTTCATTTTCAGGGGTTCTAGATGCAGAAGTAGCAGATGAACTAGACTGCCTATAGCAAAATTTGGGGAAATTTCAAAGTTGTCTACCCCCAAGCATGAAGCTAGATGCTTGTTTTTGTCTATAGGAACATTAAAAAGTCATCTTACTTACCTTATCCGTCTTTCCTCTGGAAACCCAATGCTCTCCTCTTCTCTGATGCTCCAGGCTGTAGATGGGGCCTTGGTGCACTTACCAGTCATTCTGCATTGTATGACCTGGGGGTAGCAAAGAGAAGTGGCTTTGGGATGGTTGTATAACACTTTTTTAATCAAGCCAATGAAGAAGCTGAAGTTTTATACATCCATGGTATGTGGTTATCCATCTCTACAATTTCTACAGGCTTCAAGCAACCAGTTGTGTGTCTGGAAGGAAGCCAGTGGGAGTAAATGATAAAACATTTAAAACTGCTTTCTAGACAAAATGAGCATTTACCCTTGGATGGGTAACAGTGGTGGCTGGTGCTATATTTTTTAAGGGGGGGGGGCAAACAATCCACCCGCCCAGCCTCAGTCAGTTGGTTGGTCAGATCAGCCACAACCCTAAACCCCCCCTGGTCGGTCGGATGGATCACCAGCACCCCCTTCTGTTGGTCACCAGGCCCGCACTTACCCCATCTAGGTCACGGGCATCTCATCCTCCTTCCTCCGGGCGGTGGGCGGCTTCTCCTCCTTGGCTTCAGGGCGGCTTCCCTATGCATCTCCTCCTCCTCTACATTTTCTCCTCCAATACGAGCACTTCTCCTCTCAGCCAATAAGGTCTCAGGAACCACTTCCTGATTTTCCACGATTGATAGGGAGAAGAATCAGGAAGACAATAGCGAATATTAATTCACTATTGTGACACAACTGGGTGGGCTCAGGGCACAGAGCTCTGAGCCCCAAGCCCACCCTTTTTTTAAGCCAATTAGAGCCTCAGGCTTTAATCATGTGCTTCTGAAAAAAAACAAAAAACTGTGGGAATCCATGCATCTGGCATTCTGCATGTAGATTAGGGGCCAGGTGCATGGATTAGGGGGGCGGCACCCCATATGGCCACCACTGGTGGGTAACCACTTTGCCTGTTCACCCCCTATGGACCACAGCAATTTTTAAAATTCTGCTAGGGACCTGTTTATTTGGCAATAACTTTGATATTATTTGAGATAACAAGGTATCATATATTATTTTTTTTAAGAACAAACAAAGCTTTCTTTTTGTGATATTAACTTGCAACAATTTTTTTTTTCACAATCTTTAGACAATAAAACGTAACAAAACTAAACAAAATGCACTTTTTATTCATTAAGAGCAGTGTTTGATTAAAACTAAATATTGTTACTGCAAACAAAATATTATTCTGTATTTTGTTCTATTTAAAATTACACTAAAATTAGGATTCTGGTACAAAGCATTGCAATGTTACTTACAAATAAATAAAAAATTTTCAATTTCAAGATTTTTAACCACTTAACGACCGCCCACCACAGATATACTGATTATACACATTATGCCATTACTATGTAAAAAAAAAAAATATATATCCCATAGTTTGTAGACGCTATAATTTTTGCGCAAACCAATCAATTTAAGCTCATTTGGTTTTTTTTTACCAAAAATATGTAGCAGGATACATATTGGCCTAAATTGATGAAGAAATTAGATTTTTGACATTTTTTTTATTGGATATGTTTTATAGCAGAAAGTAAAAAAAAAATATATTTTTTTTCAACATTGACAGTCTTTTTTTGTTTATAGTACAAAAAATAAAGACCACAAAGGTGATCAAATACCACCAAAGGAAATTTCTATTTGTGTGAACAAAAATTTGTTTTATTTGGGTACAGTGTTGCACAATCGTGCAATTGTAAGTTAAAGTAACGCAGTGCTGTATCGCAAAAAAATGGCCTGGTCATGAAGGCAGATAAGTCTTCCAGAGTTCAAATGGTAAAAATGCGAAACATATAAATACTGGCATATGTTAAATGTGTAAAAATATTAATGAACAAAACAAACAAAAAAGTTTAACCCCCCTGACGGTTTTCCCGAGTCTGACTCGGGGTGGATTTTTTATACCATTAGCGGTATTCCCGAGTCAGACTCGGGACTGCATCGCTGGATCCAGGAGGAGGAATACTCACCTTCTCCCTCGGATCCAGCGTCGTCTCCCCGCTGTACGAGCGAGCCGTGTCTCGCTCGATCTATCACATCGGCGATCTCCGTGCCCTGCGAGCGTTGCGACGCACGGGGACGGAGATCGGCGCCAAATTCAAAAAGTGAAACAAACAGTATACATACAGTATAATGTAATCTTACAGATTACATTGCTGTATGTAAACATTTCACATCCCCGTTGTCCCTAGTGGTCTGCCCAGTGTCCTGCATGTAGTTTTATATAATAAAAACTGTTCTTTATACCTGGAAACTGGAGATTGTCCATAGCAACCAAAACTGTCACTGTACATCAAAAATGATTTTAGAGCAGCTAGAAAACAGCGATAATAAATTAGAATCACTCGCAGAATTGAGCGATAGCGATTTGTGGGGAGATTCGTCATCAAATACTGAAAAGTAATGACAGTGACAATTCTGCAACTGAGCAAATTTCAGTGTTTTTGATGTGATTACATTATTGAATAATTTTTATTATTGTTATATTATTATTTGGTACAATTATTTATAATTATTTCTTATATTATAATTTATGATTTCATTTTTCAAACTTTATCATACCCGGGATGTCTGCTAGACTCTGGTTTGGACAGATTTAAGAGAGTTATTCCTAAGAATTGCAGGACTACAATATAAAACGCCAAATTTTCATGCAAAATAATGGTACCGCTTTTAGCACCTAAAATCCGAAATAATGGTACCGCCAGGGAGGTTAAAAAGTAAAAATTTGCAGGAAAGTAAAAAATAAATAGTAATTAAAAATAAAACAATAAATAATAACTGAATGGAGGAGGAGAATAAGGAGTTAATTAGGGCTGCTTTTACTTGTAGGGTTGCTTTAAAGGAGTAATAAAGGCAGAAGTTTTTTTTATCTTAATGCATTCATTACATACCTGAGCCCCACCTCTCTCCAGCGATGTCCACGAATGTCTAAGCCATCCGGGACACTAATCTTGATTGGCTGAGACACAGCAGTGGCTCCATTGGCTCCCGTGGCTGTCAAGCAAAGTCAGTCAGCCACTCAGGGGAGAGAGGGCTTGGGGCTGGGTCAGGGTTCGTGTCTGAATGGGCACAAGGAGCTGTGACTCAGCTCCAGTGCCCCATAGGAAGCTGCTGACTGTGGGGGCACTCGATAGGAGGGAGGGGCCAGGAGGAGCAAAGAGGGACCTGAGAAGAGGAGGATCCGGGCTGCTCTGTGCAAAACCAACTGCACAGAGGAGGTGAGTATAACATGTTTGTTATTAAATAAAACAGGACTTTACAATCACTTTAACTGACATTATCTGCAGATGTAAATTATTCCCTGCAGATGAATGAACATAATGATACAAAAGTAACCATATGTTACATTGTATCTTTCTGAGTAAGTGTTCTATAAAAACACTGTAAGACTGCTTTTTTGACAGATGAAGCCGCCGACCTCTGTGTACACAACCATGCCAGTTTGATTAATCAAAGCTGACATAGTTGTTTACTGGGGGCAAACAGGCAGAGAGAACGGACGTGCTACACGTCCTCTGTACAATGCTGACCTTTTTTTGGGTGTGTGTAGTATGCTCAAAGTCTGCAACTAAGTAAGCTCTTCTCTCATACAGGCTTCCCCAGGAAGGCAAACACAGAATCCAATCCACATAGGCCTCTTCAGGCAAGTACAGGCAATCCCACACATACACCCTCCCCAGGCCAGAGCCAGGTGGCTTAAAGAGCTTGCATCAGCTCACCCCAAACATTTTTTACACTTACCCAACATGCACCGCTGCCGCAGGAAACTCTTATGCCGCGTACACATGGTCGGAGAATCCGTCGGAATGCGTCTTATCGCACCGTGTCGTCAGATAATCCGACTGTGTGTGGTATGCATCGGACTGATTCCATCCGAATTTCCGTCTGACCCAATTTTCCAACATGTTGGAAATATTTCCCGACCAACTGGGCCGGTCGGACGTAATCCGATCATGTGTAGAGAATTTTGATCGGACCAAGTGCCACGCATGCTCAGATCAATTCCTACATCAAAGCTATTGGCTACTAGCCTGAATCTAGTCCCATCGTAATGAAATTACGTCATCACGTTCTGAAAGATCGGATTTTTCGACAACTTAGTCCGACCGTGTGTATGCAACAGTTTCGGACACAATCCGTCAGACTAAATCTGACGGACAAAATCCGACGGATTTGGTTGTGGAAATCTCCGACCGTGTGTACAGGGGCTTATTGGTTGGCTGGGAATATATAAATATTCATAATGAGGACTTATTGAAAATTCTCCTACTAGTGCCAGAGGTGCCAGTGACATCTAGTGACCTCTGTTGGCAGGGGGGAGAATTATCAGCCAGGCTGCACTTAGGGGCAACTGAGCAAATCAAAACTACAAATTAGTACTGACTGGTTACAGCCATGCAAACCTTATTTAGGGGCCACTGCATATGGCAGGGTGGCTACACACTATTATTACAATGTACAAAGCACAGAACAGTCTGAAGACTCAGGCATGCTGACAGCATCTGCCACGAGAAGCAAAGTGCAGCCTCACCGGTCTGACTCAAATGAATAGCTTCCTGAGAAGATAGACATAGTCCCTGCTCTCTCTATACTCCACTGAAACATTTCCCTATCACTGGCGCTGTCCCTGGCAGATGAGTTATCTGACCCTACCCTAGCCACTCGTATAAAGCATACCAAACCCAGGGGTCTTAAATAGACTCTGCTTGACCCAAGATGGCCACCAGGGCCACATGGGAGATGGTTGGCAATTTAAGCTGGGAATTTTCTCTGGTTTTGTTTTGTATACGTTGTGCTTCCATATGCTCCTTGCTGTGAAGGCCAATTATAGGTGAAGGCAGTGGCCATTTGTTTGTTATTGATGTTATATTGGTGAGGGCACACACTAGACACTTTGCTGCCATTGTTTTGGGTGTCCAGTGTGCCCCTGTGCCTTTTAAGGAGGGGTGGGCTACCTCTGTCCCACCTGCATTAGAATGCATGTGCTTCCACTGTGGAGACCCTCATAACTTTACAAGAGTTAGGACTGCAGACATAACGGGGTGCTTTGGTGCGGCTTTACAGCTTATGCATGTATTTGCAAATGTGTGCTAACTAAACCCCTGCTTTTGACACAAACTGTTAGGGGGGATAATTCGGTTGATAGCAGACTGGTTGGCGAATTGAGCTGGGAATTTTCGCTGGTTTAGTTTTGGCATGTGCATCCAACTGGATCACTGCCCCGGGTGACCAAGGAAATCCTAGAGAAACCCAGCTTCTCGCAACTTCCTCTTCCATCTGCATTGCCACTGCGGTCGAGCACCACCTGTGGTGGAGAATGCAGACTGCACCTGCCTACAGGCATGTTAGATTTGGGTAGCTCCCAGGGGTCTCCAGGGGGCCCATTTTAAGGAGTTTTGTTATTCTCTGGCACCTAATTGAGTCGGCATTTCCTGATCATTTTTGTTTTTTCACCTTTTTTTTACTACATTGCTGGTGTACTTAAGAGAATACTTAACCGAAAAGTGGTTTGCTTTTTAAATATAATGTAAAGATCCAGAGAAGAAAATTGAATTATTCTATTTAACAGCCTTCTTTAACATTTTTTTGCCACAAACTAATAAAGTAGAACATTATAACATTAATATTATAACATTATGTTATGTTTTTTGCTTGCATCCAAAAGTATAAAATGTATTAAATTCATTAGAGTCTAAAAAAAAGAAAAAAAAAGAAAAAATAAAGAATCTCCTTTAAGTGTAGCCTGGCCAGTCGTGTTAATTGACTGTACTCAGAATCATTCTGTGCCATCCCTTTTGTCATTTCATTGAATAAGACTGCAGAAGTTCTGAAGGTTATAAATAGAAAGACCAAAAATCATTGCTAATAGGCGCAGAGGAGCAGCGAGGGTTTGGTGTGAATATGTGCTGTCAGTGCCATGTTGGAAATGTATTCACACAGAATGTCAAAGAATCACTTGTGGATCTGTCCCTGCAACAAATCTCTTTAGTGCTGTCTGGCTTCTCTTGTGTATGGTATTATATACTAAGTGACAGTCTTTATTTCATCACACATTTTATGTGCTGCTCCACCTTTTCCCACATTGTGCATCAATATGAAATTGTAAGGCAAGTCGGTGAGATCTTGCATTTTGCAGATAGTTTGCCTCATCTTATTCTGTTACGCCTTTACAGTCTGCTAAACTGCCCACTGTTCCCAATAGGAATGTTCACAATTTTTTTTCTGGTTTGTTTACTGTCTATAGAAGCTTAGCATTGTCTACATTTAATAAATGTTAGGATTAGGAAGGTCACAGGAGATTCTTGGAGTCCTGCTAGATTGTGATAATGAACAGAAAAGAAGCGCACTCACATAGCCACATCTGTAAATTGAGGAAAAATGAACAATAAAAAAGGTGTACTATAACAGTACACCTAGGTCGGACTTTGAAGGCATAGGAAATAACGAGGAGGTATGAAAATAAACACTATTTATTCAAAAATACACAACATGAATAGAACAATACAAAAAATTTAAAAATCATGTATACTGATACATAATGTGCAGTAAGCCTTTGTGTATCTACGCGTTTCACCGTTAGGCTTCTTCAGGATGAGGTCAAGGTTCTACAGATAGCAAATAAAGAGAACGGACTTCACTGCCTTTTAAAGAGATAAGTCTCACTTATAAGTATTCAGAAACTGGTTCAGAAGGTACCATCCCACTGGAAACCAGTTCTACTACACTACCATCAGGATCTATGCACAGATAGGTCAGGCCAGCCCAATCTGCTAGTAAGAGAAGAGCAGGAAAAGTCACCAACTAGCATAAGGCTGTCTCCCAGGGGCCACACATCATTGTCTAAATATTAAAATTTTGCTACACATTGTGGACAATCTCTCAGTCTCATATTTGGACTATTTTCCCGGTGGGTGGCCACATTGATTGGTGGGCTCCCCTCTTTAGCACTGAGTCCACTTTTTATACATTATTTTATACATTACTGTCCCAGGAACCGTCTGGCTTTTTCTGCTCTTCTATTACTAGCAGATTGGGCTGGCCTGACCTATCCTGATCCTGATGGTTTAGTAAAACCGGTTTTCAGTCGGACGGTACCCTCTGAACCAGTTTCTTGATACTTATAAGTGAGACTTATTTCTTTGCAAGACAGTGAGGGATCAATGAAGTGGAACAGCAAGCAGGATCTGGAGCCAGAAGGGATGTCAACAAAGCAAGTCTTGAACGGGATTGCAGGAGATAGTTTCTGTGATGTGACCAAGGCGGAGGCAGAGATCCTCTGGCCTGGACGGCTTAAGTAGGCAGGACTGACAAGCAGGATATCATCAACAGCTGAGTAACTGTGGATTGAGATGAGAGCTCGCAATTAGCCAACAGCTGAGTGGCCAGCTCAGAGAAGGAAGGGCTGAGCCCAGCCCTGACAGCCGAGGAGCTGGGCAGAAAAAAGTTGGCTACGCTGATTGGCTGCATTCAGTGTTTGGGTTCTTTGATAGCTATAGGCAGCAGCTGCCAGAATGCAATAGCTGAGTGGAAAAATAGTGCTGGACCTGAAGGATAATTTAATTTGTATTTCTATCCTAAAGTATTGATGTTGATGTAAATGATCTGATTTCCGGACAGGTGGCTTCAACACCCTAAGGATCTGCATGGTCTTCTTGGCTTATAGCAATTATCACCAAACTGCGGCCCAGGGGCCAAATGTGGTCTCTTGCTTTCCTTTATCTGGCTGTTCAGGCACTATTTATCCCACTGACACCACTAGTGGGACACTATTCCTCACACTAACACCAAATATTGGTGTCGGAGAATTAGTGCCCCATCATTGGTGTCAATTTGAGGAATAATGTCCCATTATTGATGTTTGAGAATTAGTGCCCCATAATGGGATACTATTCCTCCAACTGACACCAATGATGAGGCACTATTCCACTGACACCAAGGACGGGCCACGATTCCTCTCATGGACACCAACGATGGGGTACTATTTCTCTCACAGACACCAATGATGGGGCACTATTCATCTCATTGACTTAAATGATTGAGCATTGTGCACTCCCACTGGTGTCAGGGAATTTTCTACTCCCACTGGCCACAGTCCAGCCCCTCTGAAGGATAGTAAACTGGCCCTTTGTTTAGAATGTTTGGAGAGTCCTGGCTTATAGGGTAACACAATCCAATCCAACTGCTGACAAGGCCTGTGCTTGTAATCACACTGGAAGGAATAACATTCAAGGTTCAGTTCACTTCTAGTCCATTATTTAATTAAGCTTTTATGAAGGGAGTATTTTTAGACCCCTGAAACATGTTGGATAGTTATGAATTATTCTCCAGATTTTTTAACGAAATAATGTTGTATCTACACCTCTTAGCAGTGTTGTGCCACTTCAGAATACAATCAAGCCATCACCAGGAGATGTATCCATCTGTACTGTTTAACCACTTCAGCCCCGGATCATTTTGCTGGCTTAAGACCAGACCACTTTTTGAGATTCGGCACTGTGTTGCTTTAACTGACAATTGTGCGGTCGTGCGACGTGGCTCCCAAACAAAATTGACGCCTTTTTTTCCCCACAAATAGAGCTTTCTTTTGGTGGTATTTGATCACACCTGCGGTTTTATTTTTTGCGCTATAAACAAAAATAGAGCGACAATTTTGAAAAAAACGCATTATTTTTTACTTTTTGTTATAATAAATATCCCCCAAAAATATATAAAAAAAAAAATTTTTCCCTCAGTTTAGGCCGATACGTATTCTTCTACATATTTTTGGTTAAAAAAAATCGCAATAAGCGATTATTGATTGATTTGCGCAAAAGTTATAGTGTTTAAAAAATAGGGGATAGTTTTATGGCGATCAGCGATTTTTATTGTGACTGTGACAATATGGTGGACACATCGGACATTTTTGACACATTTTTGGGACCATTGTCATTTATACAGCAATCACTGCTATATAAATGCAGTGATTCCTGTGTAAATGACACTGGCAGTGAAGGGGTTAACCAGTGGGTGGCAGTGTAGGGGTTAGTGTTCCTAGGGGTGTGTTACTAACTGTTGGGGGCTGGGCTTTCTTTTAGTGAACACTGATCTCTGCTCCAATCACATGGAGCAGAGATCAGCGTCACTTGTTGCTAGGCAGAACGGGGAGATGCTGTTTACAACGGCATCTCCCAGTTCAGCCGCCCCATGAGACGAATCTTTTTTGGATCTACTAACAACTATGTAGGGCAAGGGTATGTCTGATTGGATACAGATTGGATGGATAGTTTCAGTAGGTCATATTGCATAATTTTAGTAAATCTAACAAATATTGTCAGATTGTAATATGTATGGTAAGCCCAAGGTTTTGTTATTACTAAAAGCAGTGGCCATCAAACAGAAGTGTACCATAGTAAAAAAAATGTTAATTATAAATTAGGTAACGATAGTATTTTTAAAATTATATGCCAGTTATTTGCCCCTTTATATACGTACCACATCCTTCTAGAAATGAACAATTATCCATGTGTGCCTACCAGGTGCCTATTGAAGTGGGCTTCACTGGTGCTCATTTGATGTAGAATTGTCCATTATTTCAGAGTTTTGGCAATGTGTATTGTTGACTTGGTGTTCCTTTGGTAAATGTCATACCATCCAGCTTGTTCTGAAGTGATTGCAGCCAAGCAGGTACAATCAGCCTACAATAGTGTAAAAAGTAAGAATTACCAAATTGTGTTTTATCATATAAGCACCAATGTGGCACAATAAGTCACAGTATTATAATATAGCATTGAATCCCTGGGTGTAAATCTTACCAACATCCATGTGTAGTTTTGTCTCCCGGTGATTTTTTACTTGGTTTTAGAGTTGTCTTTTCAGAATTCAAGATGAACCTGGGGTTAAGGACAGGTTAGTTGGCATCCATCCCTGAAAAGTTTATGTGTGTTTTTATGGCTCCTGTAAGAACATTAACAAAAGCAGTGATGATGTTATTGGCTCAGTATTTTTTAGAAAGCAATTTGTAAGATGTTGCTGTTTATAAAAAGGTAATAAATCAACAGGTCCCTATAGAATATATAGTAAAAGGAAAACCCCAGCCACTGACCTTCTTGGCATGGCCCCTCAGATTCTAAGTAGCAATAACTTACAGTAACTGAATTTGATGAATGGGTAAAACTATACAAAAATAAGTACGGCTGAAGAAATAAGGACCCCATCCCTAAATGACTAGAACTAGAACTTGTATTCTCCCTAAAAGAGAATACACAAAGTGGGACTTTAGAGGTGCTGGGACCCCCTCTCAGAATAAATGTCAATACATGAATAAAGATAAAAAAGTTTTTATTACAAAATGTAATGGAGATATATATTCCTGACCTCCACGCTAGTGCATCAACCCCTTACTGATTGTCCCTCTTCAATGCAGTCTTTTTTCTGGGACTTTTGGAATATCCATAAGGGGAAATGTAATTGTAGTGATCATATCTATGCCTGTGGATATCTATTGGAGCATGAATTTGCTGGGTTTTGACGAGTGGCTCCATTAGGGGTGCAAGGGTGCTGCCCCCCTAATCCATGTGTCCAACCCCTAATCTACATGCAGGGCACCGAACGTATGGATTTTAATGGGTTTTTATTTTTTAGAAGCACATTATTAGAGTCTGAGGCTCTAATTGGCTTCAAAAAAGGGTGGGCTCGGGGCACAGAGCACTGCGCCCTGAGCCCACTCAGTTGTGTGACACTAGCACATTAATATTCATGTATATTCATTATGTCTTCCTGCTTCTCCTCCCAGCCAATCAGGAAGCAGGTCCTGAGACTCGCTAGTGCAAGTGAGGGGCCAGGGGCAGCTTCCAGGAGCCCACACCACCTCCAATCATGGCCAAATGTCCGATCGCCACCTTCACATCCGTCTCCCATGCGGGGGGGGTGGCAGTTGTTCGACGGAGGGGGGCAGGTTTGTTTGCTGCCCCCCCCAAATATTGAGCACCAGCCGCCACTGGTTTTGACTAGCAACAATCTATGGTTCCCGGCATCTGATCCCTTTTTTTGGAGTTTGTCTTTGTGACCGGGGGCCAGGACCAGCTCTGATCTGGCCCATCTTTCTTGTATCTGCACGCCTTCTAGCATTTCTGGCAACGTCCGAGTGGATAGTGCATGCATTTCCTGATATCGCCAATCATTTTGTTCTCTTAATAATTTTGTTCTAAAGCCCTACAATTTCCCTGAACCCCTGAAGAAGCCAATATAGGCAAAATGCATTGGGACGGGAAGGAGTTATCTTTTCTTGCCAATACATGTGCTGTATATGAAGTTTACTATCATAGTTATATACAACAAATATGTTTCTTTGAAATTTTATGCAGGATAGACACTCTACCTCCAGGGAAGCTTGTTTATGGTTCTAAAGTTTTGTGTGGGAACTACAACCCATACTTTTAAGGGGTTAATGCCCCATGTATGTATTTTTTATTTTATTTTTTGTAATAAAAACTTTTTTTATTTCTTTATTCATGTATTGACATTTATTCTGAGAGGGGGTCCCAGCACCTCTAAAGTCCCATTTTTTGCATTCCCTTTCCTAAAGGTTACCTGCTACTAGCCAATCGCCGAATCACAGTCAGATTTATTATCCTCTCCTAGCTGATGTTTGTCAGAAAGGCGACCAGACCCAAGTATTCTAGCATGAAGAAAATAGTTCAGATCCCATCCCTAGCTTATGTATGAAGAGCATCAAGGAAGACATAGAAGGCACCAGCCACATGTCAAATATTACAATGAACATACAAAAGAATTACAGTAAGGTAAACTCAATGCTCATTCTCTCCACTTCACCTCTGGGAAAGCCAAATTTAGCTTTCAAACTTTTATTCCAGTTTAAATTAGAGAGCTGTAACAAGAGTTGCCAGAAACATGTGTCAACCACCATCTTCTGTCCCTTGTTTGAAAGCTGCCTTAAACCTATTATTACCAGAGGGCATTGCACCCTAAATGTGCAGGGCAACGTTAGCATTAGGGATGAGCCGAACACCCCCCGGTTCGGTTCGCACCAGAACTTGCGAACGACCCCCGCATTCGGTACGAACGTTAGAACCCCATTGAAGTCTATGGGACTCGAACGTTCGAATTGGAAAGTGCTAATTTTAACAGCTAATATGCAAGATAGTGTGCTAAAAAGGGTTTGGCGACCTGCCTCCTGCCTCAGGGGACATGGGTCACTGCAAAAAAAAGTTTTAAAAACTACCGTTTTGGCGGGAGCACTGATTTTAATGACGATTAAAGTGAAAAAAAAAAAGTGAAATATTCCTTTAAATATGGTGCCTGGGGGGTGTCTATAGTATGCCTGTGAAGTGCCACGTGTTTCCCGTGTTTAGAACAGTCCCTGCACAAAATGACATTAAACGGAAATAACACCATTTAAAACTGCTTGCGGTTTTAATGTTATATCTGGTTCCTGCAATATGGTTGAAAATCATTGAGAAACATGGCATGGGTAGCCCTCCCTGCCCATTACCAGCCTATTTGGGTCTTGTACACATATTAAGGGGAACCCCGTACCCATATTAAAAAAAGGAAATGCGTGTGGCCCCCAGGCCCTATATACTCAGAACAGCAGTATACAGGCGGTGCAAACAAGACAGGGACTGTGTAGGTTTGTTGTGTTAAGTTGAATCTGTTTGTCATTTTCAACCGGTACATTTTTAAAGTGTAGCTCCAGTCAAAAAAAATATCTTTAAGCTTTTTGGAAAACATAGGGAAGGGTTATCACCCCTGTATAATTTTGTTTTGTCGTCCATCTTTTTTCATCTCACTTGCTGCTGTCTCCTTGCGTTTGCAAGTAGGAGATGTTTGTAAGTTGGATGTTTGAAAGTAGGGGCCTGCCCTATATTATAGCGGTATGTACTGGGTACAGAGCACGCAGACAGCACGCACTATCTCCTAACACTACTGACTGCAAGCTCTATTATTAACCACTTGTTAGCCCAATGTTTGCATAAAGTGAAAGATGAAGTTATGCTGAGTAAATAGATATCAAACATGTCACTCTTCAAAATTGCACATGCCCGTGGAATGGCGCCAAACGTCGCTACTTAAAAAATCCCCATAGGCGACGCTTTAAATATTTTTTTACTGGTTACATGTTTTGAGTTGCAGAGGAGGTCTAGGACTAGAATTATTACTCTCGCTCTAACATTCTCGGCGATACCTCACATGTGTGGCACATGCGAGCACATGGGGACATGGGCGCTTTAATTTTTATTTTATTTTTTTATTGTTCATTTTACTTTATTTTAGTTTGACATTTTTTTTCCCAAAAATATATTTTTGATCACTTTTATTCCTATTACAAGAAATGTAAACATCCCTTGTAATAGGAATATGGGATGACAGGTCCTCTTTACAGTGAAATCTGGGGGGTCAATATGACCCCACATCTCACCTCTAGGCTGGGAAGCCTGAAATAAAAAATTAAAAAAAAGATTCTGGCTTTGATCGTACTGGCGAGTTGGTAGAAGCACCAGAGGGCGGTGAGGGGTGGGGGGCGTCTATGGCTGGGTACTTCAGGGTATCACCGAGTATGGCTGGGTATCTCTGAGTATGGCTGGGTATGGCAATTTATGGCAGGGTATTACAGAGTATTGGCGGGGTATTGGCGGGGTACTACAGAGTAATAGCAGGGTACTGCAGAGTATTGGGGGTACTGCAGAGTAATGACGGGTACTGCAGAGTATTGGGGGGTACTGCAGAGTAATGGGGGTTACTGCAGAGTAATGGGGGGTACTGCAGAGTAATGGCGGGGTACTGCAGAGTAATGGCAGGGTACTGCAGAGTATTGGGGGGTACTGCAGAGTAATGGGGGTTACTGCAGAGTAATGGGGGGGTACTGAAGAGTAATGGCAGGGTACTGCAGAGTAATGGCAGGGTACTGCACTGCAGAGTAATGGCAGGGTACTGCACTGCAGAGTAATGGCGGGGTACTGCACTGCAGAGTAATGGCGGGGTACTGCACTGCAGAGTAATGGCAGGGTACTGCAGAGTAATGGCGGGGTACTGCAGAGTAATGGCAGGGTACTGCACTGCAGAGTAATGGCGGGGTACTGCACTGCAGAGTAATGGCGGGGTACTGCAGAGTAATGGCGGGGTACTGCAGAGTAATGGCAGGGTACTGCAGAGTATGCACTGGTATTGCAGAGTATTGGCAGGGAATTGAGGGGTTAAATTCGGTGAGCAGCGATGTGGGCACTGCAGATGCAGCCCACATCACTGCTGACACCGATCTCTTTCCCCTCCGCTGTACCGATCGGTACAGAAAGGGGAGGGAGGAACAGGCGTCATAACATGACGCCGGTTTGTTTCCAAGTGATCACTCCGTCATTTGACGGAGCAATCACGTGGTAAACGGCCGCTATGAGCGGCCGTTTACCGTGATGCGCCGGGTCCTATGGACCCGGCGGTCACGGATGCTCTCGAGTGCGCACACCTCGGGGCACGCGAGAGCAGAATTCTGGGAGGCCGTTAATCAACGGCCTCTCTGAGTTAATCAACCGCCCTGAAGCCGTTAATCGGCAATGGGCAGTTGTTAAGTGGTTAAAGCTAGATCCCTAGCTATATAGGTGAGGTGAATATAGTGGTGTATACTGCAGTCAGGGCACAGACAACAACCACTACACAGCAGCAAGATAGGAAATCAGACAAAAACGATTGGTGTGTACTGTGTTGAAGGTACACAGAACACCCACTGCTTCAGATGCAAAGTAACACACTACAGGAGGCCGCCTTAAAGGCGGCCTTATATAGTGTGGGGCGTGCACTACACAGTCTGAGCTATGATTGGCCACAGGCAGGATGCCTGTGGCCAATCATGGCTCTCCTCGCTGCCGGCGCTGCGATTGGCCAAGCATGCGGGGTCACAGTGCATGCTTGGCCAATCATCGGACAGCAATGCACTGCGCCAACGCAGTGCATTGTGGTCCGCGCGCGCGTCACTCGAATTTTGACGCGAACGGCCAAAACGTTCGGAATTCGCCGAACGCACGAACAGCCAATGTTCGAGTCGAACGTACGTTCGACTCGAACACGAAGCTCATCCCTAGTTAGCATTGTCAGTATATGATGATTAACTTGACTATAGTTCTATAAATGCTTAACCTACCTAAAAATGTCTGAGATCTGGGTGTCCCTGGAAAAGGGGGCATATTGGCAGATACAATCAAACATTCCCAACAAAACTGAGTGGAAAAAGTTCATGTGCAGTCACAATCCCAAGACAGTACAATGGCTTCCAAGTGCACTCGTGTGGAGCAAGCCAGCTGCAAATCAAAAAAAGGTGTAATATTCAGTACTGTGCACAAGTTGTAGGAACTTGCAAAGTAAGAATGCTTTCAAAAATATAGATTTTAATTGTTTATTTTTATCAATTTACATAATGCATCTAACATCTAAATCACATCAATATTTGGTGTGGCTTTGGCTTCAAACCAGCATTAATTCTTACACTTGCACAAAGCCAAGGGTTTTGTAGGATTAGTCAGGTGTATGATTAATCCATTATACCAAGCAGGTGCTAATAATGATCAATTTC
The DNA here is from genome assembly GCF_037356315.1 of Lithobates pipiens. Taxonomy (NCBI): domain Eukaryota; kingdom Metazoa; phylum Chordata; class Amphibia; order Anura; family Ranidae; genus Lithobates; species Lithobates pipiens. The sequence continues at coordinate 56,816,440 of NW_027507903.1, read as the reverse complement.
ATATGTAGGTTGAAATACAGTCATTAACTGAAACAGAAACAGCAGTATAGGAGGCAGTCAACTGGGTGAGGAGCAGCCAAACTCTGCTACTAAGGTGAGGTTGAGGAAAACAGTTTCATGTCACAGGACTGAGCACAGTAACAAGACACAAAGTAGGTATAGTATAAAGTAGGTATATCAGCAAGGTCTTTTCCAGGCAAAGATTTCAAAGCAGACTGTGGTTTCAAGATGTGCCATTCAAATGCTTTTTAAGAAGCACAAAGAAATGCAGCAAATGAAAGACACACGATGCTTACTTCCCTTTGTCATTGGAACATATCCAGCAGTGCCATCAGCATAGAACTGGTGGAAACCCAGCTGCTGTGTGCAGTCGTCTGGCCAGAAGTGGTCTTCGTGGAAAACTTGCAGCCAAAAACCCATACCTCTGATGTAGAATCAAGACTAAGCAATTCAACTATGCACGAAAACATAAGAACTGGTGTCCAGAATAATGGCAGCAGATTCTCTGGACTGATGAGTCAAAATTTTTAATATTTGGCTATAGCAGGAGGCAGTTTGTTCACTAAAGGACTGGAGAGCTGTACAACAACGAATGTCTGTAGGCAACAGTGAAACATGGTGGAGGTTCCTTGCAAGTATGGGGCTGTATTTCTGTAAATGGAGTTGGAGATTTGGTCAGGATCAATGGTGTCCTCAATGCTGAGAAATACAGGCAGATGCTTACTCATTATGATATAACATAAGGGATGCATGTGATTGGCCCCAAATTTATTCTGCAGCAGGACAGGGACCCCAAACATACAACTAATGTCATTAAGAACTATCTTCAGTGTAAAGAAGAACAAGGAGTCCTGGAAGTGCTAGTTTGGCTCTCACAGAGCCCTGACCATGGAGTCTGTCTGGGATTACATGAAGAGACAGAAGGATTTGAGACAGCCTACATCCACAGGATGTCTAGTTCTCCAAGATCTTAAAAATAACCTACCCGCCGAGTTCCTTCAAAAAAAGGTGTGCAAGTGTACCTAGAAGAATTGAAGAATTTATGCTGTTTGGAAAAAGGGTGGTCACACCAAATACTAATTTGATTTGGATTTCCCTTCTATTTATTTACTCTACTTATTATTTTGGTAATTGATAAAAATAATCTATTAACACTTCTACTTCTGAAAGCACTCTTCATTTACAACATTATTTCACACCTGCCTACACAGTAATGTATGCCAAAGCCTGTCTTAGGACCCCATGACACCTATATACAGTATATGCAGTAATATGTGGCTTTGATGTGCTACTCAAGCGTTTATGCCATTTAAATAGATTGTCGTTTTTGTGTACTTTCATGAACACTTTTTTGTTCATGAATTATTATACACAATTAAGCAGAAACATTCAGTATATAGATTGCTATTTGTTTTACCATTTGTTTTATTAGGCTTGATTGATGTGCACAAATGTACAAATATGTTACATGTCCGAAATATTCAAAGCTGAATTCCATGTACTAAAAGTTTAGTCAGTTCTTTAACCACTTCCCACCCGGCCAATGCACATATACGGCCGGGTGGGAGCCGTCTACTTCTGATAGGACGTTCAGGAACATCCATGTGATCTAAACAAACAGCTGGTTGCTAGGCAATCGGCTCCTCCTCTCCTCACACAGAAGTCATCGCTGAGGAGAGGAGAGCAGATCGCTGCAGCCGGCTGATGATCAGTGAGTATGAGCTGTTTTTTACAGCTTTTTACTCACTGATCACCAGTCTAGTGTAATACACAACACACCACACAGTATAAACACAGTCCCCACATATGTCCCCAAAACATACATGTCCCCAAAACATACATGTCCCCAAATAATAAAAACACATGTCCCTAATAATAAAAACATGTCCCCCACATATGTCCCACTAAAATCACATGTTCCAATGATTATCTGCACACGTATATAAGTGATCACCTGCACACATATGCACATGATCATTTGCGTACATATGTCCGTGATCACACAAACCAATTATTATACACTTAACGGAATTTTTTTACCAAAAACATGTAGCAGAATACATTTTGGCTTAAATTTATGACAAAATTTGATTTTATTGGATTTCTTTTAAAATAGAAAAAAGAAAATATTGTTTTTTTTCCAAATTTCCGCTTTTTTGCGCTTATATCGCAAAAAATAAAAAACGGAGTCGTGAATAAATACCACCAAAATAAATCTCTATTTGTGTGAACAAAATGATAAAAATTTCATTTGGGTACAGTGTAGCATGACCGCGCAATTGTCACTGAAAGCGCTAGAGCGATGAAAGCTGAAAATTGGGCTGGGAAGGAAGGGGCGAAAGTGCCCTGTATTGTAGTGGTTAATCACAAAAATTTTGACCAAAATCCCGGCCTCTGCGAACGCTACTTTTGCTATACTAGTAGTATATATTAATTGAACCAAAAATTAAGATGCCATGTTTTATATTACTCTGAGTATTTTGCAGTGCATTATACAAAACCGGGAAAATAGTGTACATGTTAAAAGGCATGGTAACGTTAAAATATCAACCAGAGTGTCGGGAACCATGAATAAGACTGAGACAGAAGTGCAGTAAAAATCACACTTTAGTAAAACGATACAAAGAGAGAAAAGGTAGTCAAAACATAGCCAGGGTTCGGTAATCAGAGCGGGTAGTCTGAACAAGCCAGTGAAACAGGAATCCAGAGATCAGCGTAGTAGAGGCAATAAAGAGGATCAGGAACCAGAAGGGAAGTCAGTAGGGCAAAAGTCTTTAACAGGAAAACACAGTAGAGTATCTGGATTTGTTGACCAGGTGAAAGCACAGGAGATCTGATCTAAGCTGTTTAAATAGCCAGCAGGGTTAGCTGACGAGCAGGAAATTAAGACCATGTGAGTCACTGTGGAATGAAGAGTATTAGCAATTAACTGACACCTGAGCTCATGGCTCTGAAAAGGAAGGGCGGAGCCTAGCCCTTACACTCCACCCTCCACAACGTCCCCTGCCTCTCAAAGAACCACATGGTTTGAGAGAAAAACGTCTGTGGAAAGCACGGAAGAGGACAGGAGCATGTACATCCGAGGATGAGACCGAAGAGCGTTCCTCCGGACCACACCCTTTCCAATGAACCAGGTACTGTATGCATTCATGGAACCTATGGAAATCAATAATAGATTGTATTTCATACTCCTCATGGTTTTCAACCTGAACTGGGTGAGGACATGGTACAGAGGTGGTGAAGTGGTTGCAATTTAGAAGGGAGGTCTAAAGCGTAAACCACTGGGCTGATCCTACGGAGAATACAGGAAGGCCCAAAAAAAAACATTGTGCCAATTTCGGTAAGGGAACATGGAGTCGGAGGTTGTGACAGACAGACCCTGTGCCCAACTTGGTAGGAAGGTGCAGGGAGGCATCCGCAGTCAGTATAGAGTCTGTACCTATCATTGGCACGTTGCAAGGACTCTTGTACCTGTACCCAAGTGGAAGGAAGACCACAGAGATGCTCCTTCAACACCGGAACGCTCTGGGGAACAAATGAGTCAGGCAACATGGATGGTTGGAAACCATATTTTTCCCAGAATGACGACAACGGGGAAGCGGTATTGCCAGCACTATTGTGAGCAAACTCCAGCCAATGTAAGAGGTCTGACCAGTTGTTATGGTGGTCAGAAATGTAGCAACATAAAAACTGCTCCAAGGACTGGAGAAGGAAATCGGAATTCCCAACTGTGCACAAAAGGCTTGCCAAAACCTGGACACTGGCTAACCCTGTCCGAGATGATAATCTTGGGTAGCCCATGTAAGCGAAAGATCTCCCAAGCAAAAATGAAAGCCAGTTCTTTGGATGTCGGCAAATTCTTAAGTGGAATACAATGAGATATTTTTGAGAACCAGTCAACCACTATAAGGATGTCGTCGAGATAAACCACCACACATAGCTGCAACAAATCTCGGAGGACATTGTTGATAAATTCCGGGAAAGCTGCCGGGCATTGCAAAGACCAAACAGCATTACAAGGTATTCGTAATGGCCTGTTCTGGTATTAAACACAGTTTTCCATTCATCGCCCTCCTTGATCCTCATGAGATTCTATGTCCCTCTCAAATTAAGCTATGTGAAAACCATTGCTCCCTTGAGGTGGTCAAATAACTCCGTAATCAACAGAATCGGATAAGCATTCCTATTGTGAGACCCCTATAATCAATACAAGATCTCAGTTCACCACTCTTCTTTTTCACAAAGAAGAAATCAGCACCAGCACCAGACTGCTGGTTGGAAATTAAAAAGTAAGGACCTTGAGTGGAGAGTGTGAACAAGTTTTACTTTTTGCCTACTGGTGATTGCTGGGTTGCATTTTTAGATTCTTTTTGGGGCTTTTCCTTGTAGATTTTTAACACCTTTTCCTGATGCCTTCATGGCAGCACACACTGGGTTGTGACTCTGCCCCCACAACCTGACAGGATTGGATTAACTATAAATTTGAAGGGGAGACCGACCTGCTGCATTCTCTTTTTTATCCTCACCTGACAGGTTGGATGGACAGGGTTTTTCCTGTTACAGATGAATAAGCCTCTACCGCATTTGCCCCAGCGGGTTCAAGCCTCTCCTGTTTGGAAGTCCCTGTACAGTCTCTAAAGGAGCTTCTATGGAGGGAACCCCCATTCTGGTGGTCTCAGGGGGCTACTGGATTTCTGGCATTACCAAAGCTTTAAAGAAGCTTTTTTACCTTTGCAGTGGACTCCCCTTCTTCTTTTGCCTATTAATTCCTCTTATTTAAATAAATAATATATATATATATCTATATCTATCTATCTATCTATCTATCTATCTATCTATCTATCTATCTATCTATCTATCTATCTATCTATCTATCTATCTATCTATCTATATATATATGTGTATATGTATGTGTATATATATATATATATATATATATATATATATATGTGTATATATATATGTACACATTATTTCTCTCTATTTCTCAGACTGTCCTTCCCCCCTTTTTTTCTATGGAGTCCACTGCCCACGCAGACCACCATCAGCAAGTTAGGTAAGAGGCTTTACCAGGCAAGGTAAGTATTGAAGGGGAGAAAAAAAAGAGTGCCGTAACGTTAAATGCTGCATTTTTTTGGCAGCCCGTCTAGATCAAGAGTCGCAAGTTCCAGGCATGGGAGAAGATCTAGACATACCTCAAGCAGGAGGTCCCACAGGAGCCGCTCAAGATCTCCTTCACAGCACCGAAGACACAGCCACTCACAACATAGCTACTCATGCCACAGTCGATCAAGTCGCAGGAGATCTCCTTCCTCACACTGTCAAAGCCGCCACACCCAACCTGCAGCAAACGCTTGCTGGGTATGCGGTGCTCCGGCACTGCCAGATAAACTTGCCTGTCACTCTTGCTTCAATGAAGCTACTAAAGAGAAAGAGGCAGATGCAAGAATTGCTACAGACCTCATAAGAGAATCAGTGCGGGAGTACATACTGGAAACAACAACACCAGCATTAGATAGAGCTGCTCCCAGTACGTCTTCAGCAGACCCCCATCTCACTCAGGCATCAGAATCTTCTTCTGAAGATGAGGGTCAGGAGATGTCAGTGGGCTTTGATTTTTCCCTGGTGGAACCCTTTGCAAAGGCCATTAAAAAAGCAATCGGCAGGCAAGATGATGCGGCGGAACCTCAGAAAATACGGAAATATTTTCCAAACCTAAAAAGAGATCCGGTATCCTTCCCATTTATAGAGGAGCTGGAGGATCCCATTAAAGACGAGTGGGGGAAGTCTGACAAAAGATCTAGTCTTAAGCCGCGTACACACGGGCGGACTGTCTGGCCAACTAAGTCCGTCAGACAATCCGACAGACAGTCCGTTCTACGTTCTACTTTTGAATGAACGGACTTGACCACACACGATGAACAGACAGTCTGTTGAAAGCTTGCGCGATGACGTGTACAGCACGTACGACGGGACTAGAAATACGACGTCCAATACACTGCAATGCAACCTTCGGCCGTGTAAATGCTTTCTGAGCATGCGCCATACTTAGTCCGTCCAACTTGCCTACTCACGAGCGGACTGTCCGCTGAAACCAAAGTTGGACGGACAATATTACGGAAATTCCGAAATACTTAGTCCACCAGACTGTCCGCTGAAAAAGTCAGCTGAAGCCCACACACGAGCGGACTGTCCGCTGAAATGTGTTTCAGCGGACTAAGTTGGACAGACAGTCCGCCCGTGTGTACGCGGCTTTACAAACAGATTAGCCAAGATGTACCCTTTAAAAGAGTCAAAAGTGAAGCCTTTGATTAATGCTCCCATCATCGATTCCTCATTAATGCCCCTCGCCCGCCAGGTAACTCTACCAATTGAGGATGCGGTTTCCTTTCGGGATGTGCTCGACCGAAAGATGGAGCTAGAAGTGACGAAGGCCTGATCCCCTCCGATAGGAGACCCAAGACACAGAAGGGACCGGCTTACAGACGTAATCTTCCAGACAAATATAGAGGGTCCAGGTAATACTGTCCTGGTAGGGAATTTAGAAGGGACTGGAAAAATACAAAACCTTATTTTCTAAGGATATAGAAATCTAAGGCCACCCCGGCAGGGGAACAGAAGGAACTTCACCAAGATCTTGTCAGACCATATAAAGGATTTATGGACATTGTCCACAATCCGATTCGGACACAGGTGGAAATTCAAAAACAGACTCCCACCAAATCATTTCCAGATAACCAGAGTACTCTCCTCAGTACCCCAAAGGATTCTGCTAGTAAAGTACGTAGCAGAATTGAAACAAAAGGGAGCGATCCTGGAGGTCCCATCATGCCAAAAGGGAAGAGGGTTCTACTCTCCCTTGTTTCTGGTAAAAAAGACAGGGGATTTGCATCCTGTATTAGGCCTCAAGATGCTCAACAAGGATATCAAAGTGGAGGCTTTCAAAATGGTAAACCTTCAATCCATAGCAATAAATCTGGGCGATTGGATGCTTTTAATAGATTTATCGGACGCTTATCTGCATATACCAATTCATCCGGCCTTTCAAAAGTTTCTCCGGTTCACCATAAACCAACATCATTTCCAATTCCAGTGCCTCCCGTTCGGCATCTCTTCGGCACCCAGGACATTTACGAAAGTATTGTTACCGTTGGTGGCTTTCCTCAGAGAAAAGGGATTATTCGTCCACCATTAACTAGACGACATCCTACTTTTAGCAAAGGATCAAGAGATGTTGATTCATCAATGGGAGATCCTCCTTACAAACCCTCCAGAAGTTTGGGTGGATAATCAATTGGGAAAAGAGCTGTCTGTGACCCACACAAAATATGATATTTTTAGGGGAAGATCTGAACACCAAAACAAACAAGATACAGCTCCCACAAGAGAAGATCCGGCCTCTGATACAGAAAATGCAGAAGCTGCTATCAACGAATCACTTACCAGCCAGAGCCTGTCTGAGTGTACTAGGGTCCATGTCCGCAACCATACCCATGGTGCGATGGGCACAGTGGCACATGATAACCTTACAGAACTCATTCCTCAGGCAGTGGGATGGAGTCTCAATGCGTCAGACCAGATCGGTGAAGCAATCGATATGGTGGTGGACGCGCCCAAGCAATCTCGGGAAATACAAACCGATAGTCCCTCCAGACCCGGAAGTAGTCAATTCGGATGCCTGCCAGAGCGGTTGGGGGGCCCACTATCAAGACCAGGCAGCCCAGGGCCAGTGGCATTTTCAGGCTCAAGGTTTGGTCTCGAACATTTTAGAGCTCAGCGAAGCCTTTTATACCTTAAGGGCATTCACACCATTTCTGACGGACAAGAATGTGCTCATTCGAATGGAAAACCAAGTAGCAGTGTCTTATGTGCAGAAGCAAGGGGGTACCATTAGTGCCACCTTGAGGGAAGAAGTTCGGCCCATCTTGGAATGGGCTCAGATACATCTAACAAGTTTAAAAGCAGTGTATGTCCCAGCGGCACAGAACATATTAGCCGACTGCCAGAGTCGAGAAACGCTATCCAACAACGAGTGGTCGTTGAACCCTTGGACTTTCTCCCTCCTTACGGAAATCTGGGGAACAATGGAAGTAGATTTAGCAGCCACTCCGACGAATACCAAGTGCCACAGATTCCTGTCAAGAGGTTCATTCCCATCGGCGGAGGGAGTGGACTGTCTAGTTCACCCATGGAGCTTCAAGTTGGGGTATATATTCCCTCCAACTCTGTTAATTGCGAGGTTCCTATCCAGGCTTCGGAGATCCTCAGTGACGATAATTGCGATTATTCCACTGTGGTCGAGGAGGCCGTGGTTCACGACACTCTTACAGCTCAGCCTTCAACCTCCAGTTCCTCTCCCAATAACTCCGGATCTTCTGTCTCAAGGTCAATTTTTACATCCTGCACCAGAGAAATTGCACCTGATGGCCTGGAGATTGAGAGGGCTAGACTAGGAGCGCAAGGCTGTTCTCATGAAGTCATATCAACCCTGATACAAGCCAAGAAAGCCACTACCAATACCATCTATTCAAAGGTTTGGGGAAGATTCTGCTTCATGGCACAACAGAAAGGATGGAATTCCCTTTCTCCGGAACCCTCTCAAGTCCTGGTATTCCTCCAGTTGGGGGTCAACAAGGGTCTAAGCTTAAGTATCTTAAAGGTTCAGGTATCAGCTCTGTCAGCTAAAACAGATACTAAGTGGGCATTCCACCCATTGGTAATCCAATTTTTGAGAGCCTAAAGATTAAACCCCCCAGAAGGCCAGTCTTTCCATTATGGGATCTTTCAATAGTTCTCCATGCTCTCTCTTCTCCTCCGTTTGTTCCATTTGAAACTATCTCTTTAAGGGACTTGACTTTAAAACTGTCTTTTCTCATTGTGATTACATCAGCTAGGAGAGTGTCGGAGATCCAAGCATTAGTGGTTTCAGAGCCTCACTTAGTTCTCTTTCCTGACAAAGTAGTCCTAAGACCTACCGAACACTTCATACCCAAAGTGGCAACTTCCTTCCATTACACCCAAGACATCATCCTTCCATCCTTCACGGACGATCAGGGTAATCCTCATCCACTAGATGTCAAAACAACCATCATGAACTACTTAACTGCTACCACCTCTTTTAGGAAAACTGACTCTCTTTTGATCATTCCCCATGGAACCAGGCGCGGGCAAGCCACCTCCTCGCGCACTATTGCATCCTGGTTAGTCAGAACCATTAACAAAGCTTACTCCACCCAGCATATGGCGATTCCTGAAGACATCAGGGCTCATTCAACTAGGGCAGTGGCTACCTCTTGGGCAGCGTATTGCAGGTCTCACCAGAGACAATATGCAGGGCAGCAACATGGTCCTCCGGGAATACCTTTATTTTCCACTACAAGGTGGATTCGGCTCATTTATCCATGGCAGACTTAGGCAGATCTGTCATTAGAGCCAATTCTTCAGTATTATAAGGAATAAATATTATTTTACTTGCACCCGCCCGACTGGTGAGTTATTTCCCAGTGTGTGCTGCCATGAAGGCGTCAGGAAAAGGGAAAATTGTATACTCACCTTTCCGTAATTTTACTTTCCATCTTCATGGCAGCACACAGTTGCCCTCCCTGTTTCTTTTGTGATGATATTTACAGAGAATGCAGCAGGGGGTCTCCCCTTCAAATTTATAGTTAATCCAATCCTGTCAGGTTGTGGGGGCGGAGTCACAACCCAGTGTGTGCTGCCATGAAGATGCGTCAAGAAAGGAAAATTACGGAAAGGTGAGTATACAATTTTCCATTTTTCTATCACTTTTTAAACAGTTTTTTTTTCTTTTGTTCCTTCAGCCTACTAATTAAGGGGAGTGGTTAATTGGTCACAGGTGCTTGAGGCCTATATAACCTTCTGTAGAGCACATCTGAAATTGCCAGACTGCTGTTTGGAAGCTAAACAGCGGGGACCTTGAGTGAAGAGTGTGAACACGTTTTGCTTTGTGACTGCTGGGGATTGCAGGGTTGCATTTTTTAGGTTCTTTTTGGGGCTTTACCTTGTAGCTTTTTAACACCTTTTTCTGTCACTTTTTAAACAGCTTTCTTTCCTTTACTTCCTTCAGCCTACTAATTAAGGGGATTGGATAATTGGTCACAGGTGCTTGAGGCCTATATAACTTTCTGTAGAACTCATTGTGAGCCTGCTTATCTTTGAGCTTGCTGGAAGTTAGACCAAGTGCAACTGGACTAAATGGTGAGTTAAAAAAATAGACTTGAAAACAAGAGGTTGTAACAGAGGTCAAGTACCTGTGTAGGGTGAGCGTGTACCTGTGTATTGTAAGTACGTGAGTGCTGCAAGTGCACATGGGCTGTATTGAGTATTAGTGTCAGGTGTTGTCTGAGTAGTGTGTGTGGATCGTTAGTACTTGTGTATTGTGTGTGTGCATGTGGGTCTGAGAGTGGAAATTGGTCTGTGAGTGCACATTGGTCAGCGAAGGCACGTTGGTCAGCAGGTGCACGTTGGTCAGCGGGTGCACATTGGTCAGCGAGTGTACATTGGTCAGCGAGTGCACATTGGTCAGCGAGTACACGTTGGTCTGCGAGTGCACATTGGGCAGCGAGTATCTGTGTATTGTCTTGTTGAGTACCTGTGTATTGTCTTGTTGAGTATTAGTGTCAGGAAGCTAGTTGTTAGGTCATTTGGACAGGGTATAATCCCCAATCCTCATTATTAGTAGGTACGATGCACGGTGAATGTGGAGATGTGGCTCAGTGTACATGTTGCTGCATGTATGCGTTCCTTGATCGTCCGATTGATTGCAAATACTGCTGTGCAAAATGTAAGCACATTGTTTCCCTGAAATCCAAGGTTCTGAATCTGGGGAAGCAGACCTTCAGCAGTGAGAACTCCCTCCATACTAAAGAAGAGCCAGGAACTTACACGGCAGGTGCCATCAGGGGCCAACACAGAGGCGGGTGGAGACAAAGAGGTGCAGGCACTAGGAAAGAGTAGATGGGTGACAGTCAGGAAGGGTAGAGGGGGAAGTGCCAGGGAGGCCAATCCAGGGCTGGAGCATCCCAATAAGTACACTCCATTGAGTGACATTGGTGAAACCAGTCAGGGACCAGCACTGCTGGAGCTGAGGGACTCTCCTAGCTGCTGGGGGAAGAACTCCTCCAGTGAGAGTGGGGGGGGGGGGTGGGGAGTCAAGGGAAAGGAAAGACAGATTCTGGTGGTAGGAGACTCAATTCTTAGAAGGACAGAGATGGCAATCTGTAACAAAGACCTGAAGAGCCGAACTGTATGTTGTCTACCAGGTGCTCGGGTTCAGCACATATATGAATATGGTGGACAGATTACTGGGAGGGGCTGGGGAAGATCCAGCTGCCATGGTGCACGTTGGCACCAATGACAAAGTCAGAGGCAGATGGAGTGTCCTAAAGAATGATTTTAGGGACTTGGGAGCTAAATTGAGGAAAAAGACCTCCAAGGTAATATTCTTAGGAATACCACTGGTACATTGAGCCACACCAGAAAGGCAGAGGGAGATTAGGGAAGTAAACAAGTGGCTGAAGAGCTGGTGTGGTAAGGAGGGGTTTGGGTTCCTGGAGGACTGGGCTGACTTCTCAGTTGATCACCCGAAGTATAAGTTGCAATCTCGGAACACCCAATAAGAGGATAGTATGCGACCAGTCTAAACTACGTCGCATGCTCACCAATGCCAGGAGCCTGGCGGACAAGATGGTGAACTAGAGATACTGTTGTACAAAGAGAATTTGGATTTTGTGGGAATTTCAGAGACCTGGTTCAACAGCTCTCATGATTGGCAGGCAACCATTTTATTGCAGGGATAGAGAGGGTAAAAAAAGGGGAGGGGTATGCCTATATATCAAGAATAATGTACAAGTGAATGTGAGAGATTACATCACTAATGGAGCTAGGGAGGAAGTGGAGTCCTTATGGATATCTCTCCACATGGATGACACTAAGGGGAAAATATTACTGGGAGTATGCTATAGGCCCCCTAACCTGAGGGAGGAGGGGAGGGGGAATCTCCTGTCACAAGTTGGATTAGCAGCATGGATGGGAAGTGTTATCATAATGGGGGATTTTAATTATCCAGGCATAGACTGGGTAGAGGGAACCACGCTTTTGTCTAAGGCTCGCCAGTTCCTAAATGTCTTGCAGGACAATTTCATGGTTCAGATGGTAGACGCACTAACTAGAAATAAAGTGTTACTGGATCTACTGATTATCAACAATACAGACCTGATCACAGATATGGAAATACAAGGCAATTTAGGAAACAGCGATCACAGGTCAATTGGCTTCAGTATAAATCACATAAATAGGAAACATAAGGGGAATACAAAGACACTGAATTTCAAAAGTGACAACTTCCCTAAACTAAGAACCTTGTTAGAAGGCATGAATTGGGATAAAATCTTAGGAACAAAGAACATGGAGGAGAGATGAGTTTGCTTTAAGAGCATATTGCAATTAACATTAATAAATCACCGAGACCAGATGGCTTGCATCCGAGGGTGCTTAGGGAACTCAGTCAAGTAATTGCCAGATCATTGTTCCTAATTTTTACCTACAGTCTACTGACTGGAATGGTACCAGGTGATTGGAGAAAAGCCAATGTAGCACCAATATTTAAAAAGGGCCCAAAATACATCCCTGGGAATTACAGACCAGTTAGCCTAACATCAATAGTATGCAAGCTCTTGGAGGGGATGTTCAGCATGGATTCATGAAGAATAGTTCTTGCCAAACCGTTCTATAAACCTTCTATGAGGAGGTGAGTTGCCATCCAGATAAAGGAAGGCCCGTAGACGTGGTATATCTGGATTTTGCAAAAGCATTTGACACAGTTCCCTATAAACATTTACTGTACAAAATAAGGTCCATTGGCATGGACCATAGGGTGAGTACATGGATTGCAAACTGGTTACAAGGGCGAGTTCGGAGGGTGGTGATATATGGGGAGTACTCGGAAGGGTCAGAGGTGGGTAGTGGGGTCCCCCAGGGTTCTGTGTCAGGACCAATCCTATTTATTTTGTTTATAAACTACCTGGAGGATGGAGTAAACAGTTCAATTTCTGTATTTGCTGATAAAACTAAACTAAGCAGGACAATAAATTTGCAGGATGTGGAAACCTTGCAAAAAAAATCTGAACAAATTAATGGAGTGGGCAACTACATGGCAAATGGAATTTAATGTAGAAAAATGTAAAATAATGCATTTGGGTGGCAAAAGTATGAATGCAATCTATACACTGGGGGGAGAACCTCTGAGGGAATCTAGGATGGAAAAGGACCTGGGGTCTTATTAGATGATAGGCTCAGCACTGGCATGCAATGCCAAGCTGCTGCTAACAAAGCAAACAGAATATTGTCATGTATTAAAAAGGAGATCAACTCCAGATCAACTCCAGAGATAAAACGATAATTCTCCCGCTCTACAAGACTCTGGTCCGGCCGCATATAGAGTAGCCTGTCCAGTTCTGGGCACCAGTCCTCAGGAAGGATGTACTGGAAATGGAGCAAGTACAAAGAAGGGCAACTAAACTAATAAAGGGTCTGGAGGATATTAGTTATGAGGAAAGGTTGCAAGCACTGAACTTATTCTCTCTGGAGAACAGGCACTTGAGAGGGGATATGATTTCAATTTATAAATGCCGTACTGGGGACCCCACAAAAGGGATAAAACTTTTTGCGGAAGGGAGTTTAACAAAACACGTGGCCACTCATTAAAATTAGAAGAAAAGAGGTTTAACCTTAGGATGTGGAATTCCCTTCCACAGGCGGTGGTCTCAGCGGGGAGCATCAATAGTTTAAAAAAACTATTAGATAAGCACCTGAACTATCTCAACATACTGGGATATACAATGTAATACTGACATATAATCTCACATATAGCATGGACTTGTGTCTTTTTTCAACCTCACCTACTATGTAACTATGTAAGTATGAGGATTTATGGATGAATCCTTGAGAAAGTGTGTCGGCAGCATACTCCTCCATGGCTTTGTCCTCTGAGACAGACAAAGGGTAAACCCAGCCACGAGGGGGTATGGCACCAGTTTGAAGGTCAATTTCACAATCATATGACCGTTGTGGAGGAAAACTACCGGCTTGACCTTTGTCAACAACATCGCTACATTTTAGGTACTCCTCTGGCAAGGAGGAGAGTGAAGAGGAGCACAAGTCCTTAGCCACTTTCTGAAAACATGTCTTCCTGCATTGTGGCGACCAGGAAAGAACCTCAGCACGAAGCCAATCAAAAGAGGGGTTGTGCCTCTGTAACCAAGGATAACCAATAACCACCAGGAAATGAGGTGAGGAAATGACTTGGAATTGGATTATCTCATGGTGAAGAGCCTCTACGGCCATGGTCAATGGAGCAGTCACATGGGCAGGCTGTAGAGGTCTCCCATCATATTACTATAATCCTTTGGACGATTGAATGTTGTAGGGGAGGAATAGAACAGCTCTGTGTCAGGGCTGGGCTCATCCCTTGTTTCTCAGAGCTCTGTACTCAACTGTCAGTTCTCTTCATTTCACAGTGACTCAACTGGTCTTCATTTCCTGCTTGTCACCTAGCCCTACTGCCTATTTAAACTGCCTCGATCAGATCTCCTGTGCCTTCCCCTGGTCAACATATCCAGATACGTTAGTGTAAAATAGTGTGTGTACAGATTGTATAACGGTGTAAATTTGCTGTCCCCTCAAAATAACTCAACACACAGCCATTAATGTCTAAACTGCTGGCAACAAAATTAAAAATGTCCAAATTGGGCCCAATTAGCCATTTTCCCTTCCCGGTGTCATGTGATTCGTTAGTGTTACAATGTCTCAGGTGTGAATGGGGATCATGTGTGTTAAATTTGTTGTTATCGCTCTCACTCTCTCATACTGGTCACTGGAAAAATAGCACCTCATGGCAAAGAACTCTCTGAGGATATAAACAAAATAATTATTGCTCTACATAAAGATGGTCTAGGCTATAAGAAGATTGCAAAGACTTTGAAACTGAGCTAAAGTACGGTGGCCAAGACCATACATTGGTTTAACAGGACAGGTTCCATTCAGAACAGGCCTCGCCATGGTCGACCACAGAAGTTGATTGCACATTCTCAGTGTCATATCCAGAGGTTGTCTTTGGGAAATAGACGTATGAATGTGAGTGCTGCCAGCATTGCTGCAGAGGTTGAAGGGGGAGGGTCAGCCTGTCAGTGCTCAGACCATACGCTGAACACTGTATCAAATTGGTCTGCATGGCTGTCTTCCCAGAAGGAAGCCTCTTCTAAAGATGATGCACAAGAAAGCCCGCAAACAGTTTGCTGAAGACAAGCAGACTAAGGACATGGATTACTGATGAGACCAAGATAAACTTATATTGGCTCAGATGGTGTCAAGCATGTGTGGAGGCAACCAGGTGAGGAGTACAAAGACAAGTGTGTCTTGCCTACAGTCAAGCATGGTGGTGGGAGTGTCATAGTCTGGGGCTGCATGAGTGCTGCCGGCATTGGGGAGCTACAGATCATTGAGGGAACCATGAATGCCAACATGTACTTTGGCATACTGAAGCAGAGAATGATCCCCTTCCTTTGGAGACTGGGCCGCAGGGCAGTATTCCAACATGATAACGACCCCAAACACACCTCCAAGATGACCACTGCCTTGCTAAAGAAGCTGAAGGTAAAGGTGATGGACTGGCCAAGCCTGTCTCCAGACCTAAACCCTATTTAGCATCTGTGGGGCATCCTCAAACAGAAGGTGGAGGAGCGCAAGGTCTCTAACATCCACCAGCTCTGTGATGTCATCATGGAGGAGAGGAAGAGGACTCCAGTGGCAACCTGTGAAGCTCTGGTGAACTCCATGCCCAAGAGGATTAAGGCAGTGCTGGAAAATAATGATGGCCACACAAAATATTGACACTTTGAGCCCAATTGTGGACATTTTCACTTAGGGGTCACTTTTGTTGCCAGTGGTTTAGACATTGATGGCTGCGTGTCGAGTTATTTTGAAGGGACAGCAAATTTACACTGTTATACAAGCTGTACACTCACTAGTTTACTATCAGTGTTGTCACATGAAAAGATAGAATAAGATATTTACAAAAATGTGAGGGGTCTACTCACTTTTGTGAGATACATATACATATCTATATACTATTTACAAAAAACAACTTTTAACACTTATAAGCATTTTTTTTATCTAAAAAAGAAAAGTCAAATATCAATTCTGAATATTTATCTTTTTGTTTTATCAGCCCTTCCTAAATTTTATCTCCACTCAGGATGGATATTACGGTTTTGACTAGGTGGCAGAGAGTTGTAACACCCTCTGAGGTTTCAAATATGAGACTTCTCCAGGTTTTTTTTGCTTTTGTCCTTTTACAAAAAAAAATCATAATTTAGGTGTCATTCTCTTCCAGCTACATTCCTAGGTTATTTTTATTTTATATACATTTTCTAATGGCTTTTAACAATTGGATGAAGCTGAGAATGAAGAAAAGAAGTAATTGAAATAAAATAAGCCAGAATATATGTATTTTAAATGAGTTTGGCCTTTAACTCCTTATGTAAACATTTTGTTAGAATGTTTGTTCATCAAACACCTAATCTGATTCTTATTAGAACAGTTCTTCATTCCCTAACAGGTGAGCCAAAGACATCTTGTAATGAGAAATAGGTGCAATGTCTCACGTTAATTAAACCATGCTGGGCTTCTTAACTATAATCTCAGGTTTGCCTGCCTTCAAGAGATTTTAAAGCAATTCATCTTTTTTTTTTTTTTTCTTTTAGAACATGGCACCATGAAGAATCACGTATTGTATCAATGGAAAGATAGCAATCTTCAAGGCAGCTAACTCTGGACAAGAACAAGAAAATTTAATTTCAAAATGAAAATAAGTATAATGAGGCTTCATTTTAACTATAGATCCAAGGAGTGCAGAGTTGCTAAATAAAAGCTATTTAATTTCTGTTCAAGGAAAACAAGAAATTAAATGCAACTTAATTTGTATAAAATAGCCAAATTCAAATTAAGTTCTGAAAAGAAGATATAAATGACAAACTATAATTTAGAGACATACTTTTTTCAAACTTTAAATCAATATAGAACTTTTATTCTGACCTAAAAAAATAGGTGCACACTGCACAGTGTAATTACAGCCATTATTTTTACTTATTCTTCTGGTCAGTCAGATGTCTCTTCCTTCTGGGGAAAATGCAGAATCAATCAGATGTTCTGCATTTCTACAGTCACCAGAAGTTTAGGCTCAGGAAGATCTAAGTGGGGCTTTGTACCTAATCCATGAATGTTCTCATTTATCCAGGCCATGATATATCTAGTGGTGGTTAATCATATTCAAACTGATTTGTTCTGTAATGTTGAAGATGTTTTGTAGCTTAGCCAAGCCACTTCTTCAGTTCTTTTTTTGTTAAATGCTTTATTTAAAGAAAGGCAGAAGTTGACAAACTCAGTCTCGGATCAGTGGTCAGCGGGACTTTAAATGAGGCCAATCAATATATAAAGTGAGCTTGTGGGATATAAAACTCAGTGTTGCTTTTATGGCTTCCAACAAAAAGGGGGAGTTTATGAATGAGAGATGTATACCAAAAAGAAGTCCTAGCAAAGAACATTTTATTATACCACGTGAGATCATGTATAACATACTGAATAACACAAAAATGGATACACAGAATTTCATACATGCAGGGCATGCTGAAAACTGCATATAAATATTGACGCCATAGTACTTGGCATATCATAAAGTGAAAACAGGTCCTGCACAATATGGGCCACTGGAAGGGCTGAATGATGTTGGAAAGTCTAGAGTAAAACAAAATATGAGACATAAAATCTTCTGTATGGACATCATGCATCTATGTAAGCCCGACTCGTTTCGTTAGGGTATACCAACTCTTCAGGGGCGAATGCAATGGTGATCTATAAAGAAACATAACCATATGGTATAATATTGTAACTGAATAATAGGGATAAATAATGTGTAAGGGACAGGATGGACATCCCTATAGATACTCACGTTAACTGCATACATGTGAACAGAGGATCAGAGCCGTTAAAAAGGTCTGGCATGAGAGCTGAATTTAGAGACACGTGGACAAGCAGGGAGCACTACAAATGGGGAAGAAGGGAACAGGTGGAAGAGGGAGAAGCGCCAAAAATCGCATTGCAGCTCCCAGGGAAAAGACAAGCAAAGGGCCCAAAAATCCATGCACACATTAAGCAAACCCTACCATGTGTAACAGGGTACTAGATACAAGATATGGTGGATTGAAATAAAGTATAGAAAAAAAATTAAATAAATATATATATATATATATATATATATGATAAGTCATGAGAGTTGAGAAAATAGAAAGTATAATAAAGCCACGATTGGGTCCATCATGGATTGCAACAACCTTAATATGCACCTGTTGATTTTAGTTCCCCATTTCCTTGTGAACCAACCAAGTAAATCACCATAGGTTTCACCTATACTTTCCGCACTTTATTTTTCATTCTCTTTGGTTCCTCACTATCTCACCCAGGATACAATTTTCTTCTCTGTCTTTTCTACACCTTTTCTCCTTTCTATTTGGTGGTTTTTGAGTATCTGTTTTTTCATCTATGTTCAGTTTTTCCCTTCATCTGACCTGTCGTATGGGCTTTTCACACTCTTCATCAAAAATATCATACATTCAATATATATTACTGATTTCAATTCACAGAAGTTTGGGCTCACTGTCACCCACATTTGCACATATACCCTGGTGAATCCACAGTGCTCCCTGCTTGTCCACGTGTCTCTACCTCAGCTCCCATGCCAGAACTTTTTAACAGCTCTGATCCTCTGTTCACATCTATGCAGTTGATGTATCTATAGGGATGTCCACCCTGTCCCTTACACATTATTTATCCCTAGTATTCAGTTACAATATTATACCATATGGTTATGTTTCTTTATAGATCACCATTGCATTCACCCCTGAAGAGTTGGTATACCCCAATGAAACGCGTCGGGATTACATAGATGAATGATGTCCATACAGATGATTTTATGTCTCATATTTTTTTTTTACTCTAGACTTTCCAACACCATTCAGCCCTTCCAGGGGCCCATGTTGTGCAGGACCTGTTTTTACTTTATGATATGCCAAGTACCATGGCGTCAATATTTATATGCGGTTTTCAGCATGCCCTGATTGTATGCGATTCTGTGTATGCATATTTGTGTTATTCAGTATGTTATACATGATCTTACACGGTACACTGCTTTTTGGTATACATTTCTCAATCAAAAACTCCCCCTTTTTGTTGGAACCCATAAAAGCAACACTGTGTTTTATATCCCACATGCTTACTTTATATAGTGATTGGTCTCATTTAAACTCCCGCTGACCACTTTCCCTTTTATTTGTCTAAAATTTGGGATGGAGGGCAATTATTTTTGGTGCCTTGGACCACATCATTCTTTACCAGTCTTGGATCAGGACACTTTAGAAGCAGTTGAGTGAAATAAAGTTGAGTGAAATAATCATAAATAAACTCATACATAATCGTAAATAAACTCATACCATTTACAACATTAATGTAAAGGTCAGCAAGACCCTGTTGTAAGTACAGAAAAAAAAAGCAAGAAATTCAGAAAACAGAAAAGATTAGGCTTGCAATCAGCCATATGTAGTAAACCTCAAAGATCTTCTGCCCACAAGAGTTTGTTTTATGATATTTTCTGAACTAGTGAACTAAATCAAAATCAGGGGAAGAGAGAAAGAGAGAAAGAAGAAAAAAAGGGGAGGGGGTTAAAGAGGGAGGTGGTGAACTGGGGGGAGGGCCAAAAAATGCTCAACCAAGGCATATGTCAGAGAACCAAAACACCAGTATTTTTCCAATTACATAGAGTCATGAGGGCCAGGACTGCTTGGAGGTTGTCCCGCAGTAGAAGGATGTTACAACTCTTGATATGCTGAAGAACAGGAAAAAATTGAACAGGGATAACAGGTATTATGAAATTTCTCCTCTCTATGGTACAAGGAGGCTGTAAGGCTTTCTATTTTGTCAATATCATTGATCTTGACCAGCCCAATGGAGATTGGAGGAGTGGTAGGTTGCTTCTATAGGGTTAGAATGCATGCCCTGGTTACATCACTGATTGTAATGAGCATCAAGAAACTATCCCAGCATTTATATGCAAAGAAGTATCACCAACACCTTGATCCAATTACATAAAAAGGAGATCTTATTTTCTAGAGACAGGATGGAAGGTGTGAAAAATAACATCTGCCTTTTCATAGTAATTGGATCAAGGTTTTGGTGCTGCCTGTTTAATTCTGGCTTAGACAATCCGTGAAACATCTTTAACAGTGCAGAGCAAGTCCAGTTAAATGTGAATAACTACTATTAGATATAAGTCCCCAAATTT